>NC_082654.1:51251853-51876853 GCF_028023285.1 Balaenoptera ricei
TGGAACAATGTCTAATTGCTGCTAAAGTCAAGGAGCTTGGTGTTGAAAGCAACCTCAGAGAGCTGCTATTATTTTTTTCCTTGGGAGTGCTGCAGCTTTTAATGACTTGAAACCAATTTAGGTGGGAAATTGCTTAGCAAGAGGTGATCACTTTTGCACAGTATCAGAACCAGAGAAAGGAATTATGTCATGGTTGCCCCCACTGCTGTGACCTACTCCTTCATGCCAGCCGTCACTCAGATAAGGAGGGGGCAGCCCTTTCTGGGCCCTGGTGAAGAAAGCAGAAAGGAATTTAGAAGCGGAGGGAAGTTTTATTTATTTATTAAAAGCCCACAGTGTGCAGTTTTTAGAGCAAACCTGCCTGGTGCCCAGTAATTCTCAATAAATACTGAATTGTCCCTGAATGAATCATCTGTTTGTTGTCTGACTGAGCAGAGACACATAAATCAGGGGTGTAGTTGGTGCCGTCAGTGAGTAGGTTACCCTCTGTGAATTCCTTAATGGGAGGGATGAGGTAAATATCTTTATAGTCCCTTGTCTCTTGATACCCGCCTCTTAGGAAAGAGGTCCTGCTGGTCCTTGGAGAGTAGACAGAGGCTGCCTTCATTTCTCTCAGCCACCTATACTTGTCAGGCCTGAGGCAGACTAGAGCAAGGGTCCACAGACTATGGTCCATGGGCTAAATCTGGCCCACCACCTGCTTTTACAAATAAACTTTTATTGGAATACACGCTCGGTCATTTACATACTGTCTATGGCTGCTTTTCTGCTACTTCAGTAGAGTTGAGTAGTTGTGGCAGAGACCATGTGGTCTCCAAAGCCTAAAATATTTCTTACCTGGCCCTTCGTAGAAAAAGTTTTGAGGATCCCTAGCCCAGAGCCATGGGTGCTCCAGGGATACTGCCCATCGGTCAACGCCATCTGATAACTTATAGACATATCCAGTAGCTTATCATCTAATAAGCTCTATAAAACTACCTACTAGAGTATATAAGCACATCTAGCAGGTAGTTCCTCCTCTGGCTTTATGTCATCTAACAGCACGTCGGCACATGCAGGGATACATCATCTAGCTCTATGCCATCACCTAAGTTCCGTACCATCTAGTAGCATACAGGCTTTGTCCGTTCTTGTTCTTTTCAGGCCTACCTCTCATGGCCCACAGTCTTTGCCCTCACTATACTGGGACCCAGCCTCACTCCTGACCTGGCCTAATTCCCCCCTGAAATCTACTGAGCAGTCACTATGTACCAGGCACTCTGCCAAATGATCTACATATATTGTTCTTTTCATCCTAAACAGAACTACTTGATTATTACTGTCTCCATCATGTAGAAATGGGACTGACCCTCAGGGAGATTAAGTGGCTTGTTCAAGGTCACGCGGACGTGAGTAAGCCATGGCACAGTCATGTCTCACTTCAACCTTGCCTCTTCCCATGGGTTTACATCCCCATTTCTATACCCAATGTGTCTGCACCCTTGCATACTGTTTACTTGTGCTTCTATTTCCCTTCCTCTTTTACACCAAAGTAGCAAGATATATGCCTGGCTCCCATGTTTAAAAGCCTTAGCTCTCTTTCCATGTGACATAGCAAAGGTTATTTAAGTCTGTGATTTTATCTTTTGATTTCCCAATTGTTAAAAATATCAATTAGAGAAACTCTGGGATGCAGAATTGAGCTGGCAAGTGGTTCGAATTTGTATGATAATAACTTTGTCACATGGAATCTGACTTTAATGTTGTTGGTAAGACTTTTTAAATTTTTCCTTAGCTTGATCAACTCTATGAAGTAACATCCAGCATAACCCAATTTCTGTGCAGTGTCAGGGCTAACCCAGGCTGCCAATTTATTAAGTCTTTCCATAAATCAAACCTAATATTTAATAACATTGTCAAATAGAATACAGTTTAATAGTTTAAATGTCAATCTTCACAGCTCATTAGGCTCTTTGAATAAATAGACAAGTAGCTTGTTTCAGACCCTGTGGCTGGAGATAGTATTTTTCAGATGGAAGTCACTTGGGAATCAAGCAGTTGTAACAGAAGGTTGTTTTTTCCACTCAGTAAGTATCGCTGAGGTCATAAAGTGTGAATGCAAATGCAGGAAGAAAACGGGCCCACAAATCTTATCTATTTCCACACTGATCTAATGCTTGCCCTGGCGCCGGATTGAGTGTGGGTATCACCAGTCAGCACCTGCCTTCATTCCTTGCCCTGGCTCTCTGCTCTGTGACAAAGGATGCTCTCATTGTACACACTCCCTGCTGAGTGCCAGGGACCATACCTTGTGGCAGAAAAGGTGGTCCCCAGAAGGACTACAGTCTTCCATGGGAGGATCAGGAACTCTGATGCCCCACAGTGCCCTCCATTTGGAGGGAGCAAAGTGAGGAAGCATCCTGCTTCCATGGCATACTGGAAGTCCTTACTGAGGAGTGGGAAGAGGCTTACATGGGATGGCACTCCTTTATATCTTGGGGATGCTAGGTTCGGTGATCAGGAAGGTTTGGTCAAGTTGATGAAAGGGATCCTTTGATGCAGGTCTGACCCCCCAGAAAAAGGACTGGTACAAACTAGGCAGCCCTGTGCAGTGGAAACCAACAATGCTGTTCTCTGTAGCAGCAGTGGGCTTTGTAGGCATGCTCCAAGACACATATTTTGTCCTTTTTCTGCTGCTAAGTCAGTGCACCTTGGGGATTCTACATGCCTCCTTCCTTCTCAGACACTCACAGACGTTGGATAATCATTCATCTCTATTCTTTTTTTTTTTTTTTTTTTTGGCCACACTGTGCAGCTTGTGGGATCTTTCTTAGTTCTGACCAGGGATTGAACCTGGGTCCTCGGCAATGAAAGCGTCGAGTCCTAATCACTGGACCACCAGAGAATTCCCCATTCATCTCTATTCTTTCATTCTTGCTCAAAAGGCACTATATCCTTTTCTTAAAAAAAATTTTATTGGAGTATAGTTGATTTACAATGTTGTGTTAGTTTCAGATGTACAGCAAAGTGAATCGGTTATACATATATATATATATCCACTTTTTTAGAGATTCTTTTCCCATATAGGCCATTACAGAGTATTGAGTAGAGTCTCTATGCTATGCAGTAGGTCCTTATTAGTTATCTATTTTATATATAGTAGTATGTATATGTCAATCCCAGTATCCCAATTTATCCCTCCCCACATCTTACCCCCAGTAACCATAACTTTGTTTTCTACATCTGTTACTCTATTTCTGTTTTGTAGGTATGTTCACTTATACCCTTTTTTTTTAGATGCCACATATAAGTGATGCCATATGATATTTGTCTTTCTCTGTCTGACTTACTTCACTCAGTATGACAATCTCTAGATCCATCCATGTTGCTGCAAATAGCATTATTTCATTCTTTTTTAAGGCTGAGTAATATTCCATTGTATATATGTACCACATCTTCTTTATCCATTCCTCTGTTGATGGACATTTAGGTTGCTTCCTTGTCCTAGCTATTGTAAATAGTCAAAAGGCACTATATCCTTTTTGCAAGTTGGATGGTCTCTTCTCTTTATTCCTTCATTTATTCACTTATTCATCCATTCAATAAATGTAATTTGAATAGCTTCCTCCTAAGAGCTTCAGGAAAGCAGCTGTTGCACTACCCGTGGGAGAGCCCAGCTGCCGTCCCCCCTCGCACTGAGCCCACCTGGCTTTGCTTGCTTGTGCTGGTCCAGGGGCTGATCCAGGTGAAGGGTCATTCTCTTTCACTCCTTGCTTGGCAGGTTTCCTTACAGCCTCCTGAGGAGGGCATGTGAACACTTCCTAGGGTCCCGTTGATTGTCTGCCTTACATTTTCACATCATTTTGGAGGCCTCTTTCTACTGTTCTGAGGGACCGAAGAGATGTAGGCTCCTTCTTTCCAGCTGAAGGTCTCCTTTTCCTGAACCTCATGTGGTCTCCAGGTGCTTCGTACCTGAGTTCACCTCTCTTCTGCTTCCCTGGGGGTTGTGGTGCTCACACTCACACACACTTCCACACGTGCATACATTCATGCACACACATCCTCATGGGCACACACGTACACACACTCACACACCCCCCCACACACACACAGCATGTTGCTGACTTGGTCAAGGTGGAGGAATGGTTGGCAGGAGGGGAGTGGGTGGGAGGAAAGATGTTTCAATGACAGCTGAGGTATCGATCTTCTGAATCGAGCTGGGGAATGCCAGACAGAGAAGAAGGAACTTGTGTTGGGTCTTTACTGTGCGCCAGGCACAGTGCATTGTGTCCTGTAATTTCATCCTCAAGCCCCAAGTCTATATAGGTTCATTTCAAGCCCCAAGTCTGTAGGTTCACCAGAGAGCTGGAATGTGGCCGTGTGTCTGTCTTCGTTCAGAATCCTGCTCTTTTCTCTACTCTGTGCTCTGTGAAGGAGGCTGAATCACTAAAACTACCCTCTTGGGCAGCTGCAGTCACAGAAGAAATGCTTGCTGAGTTGCAGAGAACATGGGGGCACAGGAGACTGAAAGAAACCAGCAGAAGTCACCCATGATGGCATCACCCAAAGATAGTATTTGGTACTTGGTTTTGATTCTTCATAAAGTTCTTGCATAAGATATCACAATGTAAGTACTCTCTTGTAACAGGTTCTTTTTCACTAAACAATATAATACTGGTTATCATTTATTTAGTGCTCACCACATGCCAGGCAAAACCCTAAGCATGTTACATTTACTGAGGGATTTAATCGTCATCAGAACTCTCTGAAGTATGGACCATTTTACATCCAGGGGAACTGAGGTTCAGAGATGTTAAGCATCTTGTCGGCACTCACATAGCCAGCAAGCAGTGGAGTTGGGATTCGGATCTATACGGTTGGAGTCCAGAACCCAGGCTGGCTCTTCTTCATCATGGACAGTTGTTTCCCTTAGCAGGGAATGCTCTTTTAAAACACCATAGTAGCAGTAACATAATATTCCATCATCTAATACATCATTTACCTAGCTGATTCTCAATTGTCGAGCATTTAGATGGTTTCCAATTCTTGCTAGTTTAAACAATATTGCCCTGAGAATCTTTGTACAAACATCTTCTCTGAAAGGGAATAATTCCTTAGAATGAATCCCTAAGGGTAGAATTGCTACATATGCACATTTTAAAAGCATTTGATTCTCCCCACCAAATTGCCATCCCAGAAATATCATGCCAGCACACACTCCTACCAGAAGACTGTAAAATTGTCCTTTTCTCCATAGATAGTCTGGGTCTTGCTGTTGCATCTTTTGATTTGGCGTAGTGCATAGTAATGTATCTCTGTAGCCAGGATTCAGGATACCTGTGGTGATGTGTGGCCATTTCGCGAACATGAGCGTAGGAGCTAAGATTTGGGATGCTGAGCTCTGCTTTGTTGGGGTGAAGGGTGGATGCAAGGAGAGACAATGAGCGTGTCCCTGGATAGTTAATGCCCATGAGGCTGCATCTGGTTTCCAAGGTGTCCCTGATACCCTAACATCCCCATCCACAGACAGCGCAGGCCCCTGTGTCCTCCCTCTCCCCGCATTTCAGCTGTTCCATGAACCACCCCTGTAAAGCTGGAGGAGGAAAGTCACTGGAGCCAAAGAAACCTGTGCTCTCCCCACTGCCATGCTTGGACTCATGAAGGGAGGGCTGGGGAAACTGCTATGGTGCCCTCACCCTCTGAGCACTTCCCAGGGGAGTGCTGTTGGTGATAGAACCCATGGGAATGGCAATGACTGTCTTTCTCCAGATTGACCTGGCTCCACTACTCACCATCTGGGTTTATTTGGGACAAGTCACTTTATTTTTCTGAGTCTCAGTTTCTTCATCTGTAAAATGGGATTAATGTTCAGCCCCTCAGAATTATACCATGGATAGAAAAGGAATCATGTATCTGACAACTCGGCATCCAGCAGGTACTTCACACCTACCCTGTACCTGGCAATGCAGACACCTGATTTCCTTTAGCACTTCTTTTCTGATAGTATTTGTGTTTGATGTTTGTAGTACCTGCATTCTTGTTTGGGGGGATAGCGTGGTTGCTTGTCCCTTTCTAAAAGCAGCTAGGATGGAGTAGAAGAGCATTACGAAGTTCTTGCCTCCAAGGCTGTTGTCTTGGAAAGTTTGTGCTCCAAGTGAGTTCTGGGAAGGGCCATATCAGTGGTGCAATGAAGGGCAATGCAATCTCATTTTATTACCAGTGTGGAGCAACGGCGATGAGCCATCCAATATCCCGGCTCACTTGTGACTCTGTTTATGGTGCCCAGCCTTCCTCCAGCAAAGTAGGCTGATCGTGTTCCCCCAGATGTTAGGGAGGATGCTGTAAGCACTGGGGTCAGACAGCCCCGTGGTCTCAATCCCTTTCCATTTGTAGCAGTGCACCGGCGTGTGGGTGGACTTGGGAGGAAGTGGACTTCAGGGATGGGCTTGGATTCTGTTTGCTAAGATGCTTCCTGGGAGACAAACTAGGAGTGGTCTGTCTACCTGCTGCTGTCCTGGCATCCTGAGATGCCAACTGGACATTTTCTTTGACATTTTATGCGATGTCAAAGCTGTTCTTTCCTCCTTTCCCCAGAGTCCTCACATCTCTTCTTTTATGTGTGAACCAAATGCCTTTTCTTTTTTTTTTTTTTTTTTTAAGGAAAAGGAGAGAGTGAAATGAAGCCACATGCTTAGATGCAGGCCAGGGATGTAAGGGAGACTTTCCCAGGTGTTTGGGTAGTGTCAGGGAGGCAGTGCCCTGGGAAACCGGAGAGCTCTGACAGACCTTTGTGCTCTGTTGATGGGCAAAGGTGCCTTTAGGAGCCAAGAGCACACAGGGCAATGGAGATTGAATCTGGTACAGAGGTCGGATCTGGTACCTATGTAGTGTGTGATAGCATAGATTGTGTAACAAGATTAAAGAAAATATTTTAATCAACTTATCCTAAGAATCATCAATAATCCCACTCCATTATGTAATATTCCTGTTCAGCTTTTGGCGTATTACATTTCACATGTATACAGAACAGTAATAATAGTGTATCCATCCCATTGTTTTCTACTAATTTACATATATAATATGTATATATTTCTGTGTGTGTATATATATATATATATATATATATATAATATGTGTATATACATTTCTGTGTTTCTGCATAGTCTTTTTTTTTTCTTTTTCTTTTTAAAAAATTTTTTTTCTTCTTTTTTTCTTTTTTTTTCTGTTTTTTTTCTTTTTTTTTTTTTTTTTTGTTCTTTACAAACCCTTGTGTCGAGGGCTGACTTTCAATAGATCGCAGCGAGGGAGCTGCTCTGCTACGTATGAAACCCCGACCCAGAAGCAGGTCGTCTACGAATGGTTTAGCACCAGGTTCCCCACGAACGTGCGGTGCATGACGGGCGAGGGGGCGGCCGCCTTTCCGGCCGCACCCCGTGTCCCAGGACGAAGGGCTCTCCGCACCGGACCCCAGTCCCGACGCGCGGCGGGGCGTGCCGTCTGCATAGTCTTTATAATTACTATCGGTTGCATAAAACCATATCGTATTAGTGAACCATAATTTATTAAATTGTTTCCCTAAATTAAATATTTAAACTGTCCCATGCTTACTTTATAGTCAACATTAGATTTAAAATGCCTGTCATGTCATTAAGATACATAGATACGTTTGGTTTACTTTTTAGGTTAAATTCTTAATTTGCTACGCAAAGGATATGAGCATTTTTAGATGTTCATGTTATGGATGCTGCATTACTTTCCGAAGTGTTGTGTCATTCTGTGATGCCTATGGCCACGAAGGATCACGCCCACTTTGTCACAGCCTCACTAACACTGGATATGATCAATTAAAAACAAACTGTGGAAGTAGGAAATTATATTCCTAGGCTATGTTAACTGTCAAACCTCCACTGTCTTAGATGAGCTAAAAAATGCCTTCATAGCTCCTGGAAGGATCTTGGGCTGGAATCCCAGGACCCCAGAGCTAGCTCTGAAGGGCTCTCTGGGTCACTGTGCCCACCTTCTGCATAGAGCCAAAGGCTCGGGGAAGTCTTGGCTGAATCTACCAGCCTTGTCTCCAGCCTAACTTTCCAACAGCCGCATTCCAAGGCATTGATGCATAGTAAGTCAATGATTAGAAGTTAGGAATACATTTAATATTATAAATGGGCCAGCCAGATCAAGGTACTTCAACTCATTAAAGAGGTGAAATCCAGTATTTGTTCTTGTTTTGTTTTAATGCAGAACACAAATCTATGGTACCACTTTTCATCTTTCAGACTTTATGAAATAAACGTCAATAATCTGTTTGTAAACAGCTCACTGCCTATTGCTCCTGATCTCACATAACATCCTCCTTAACTCCCCTCAGCCCCCTGGGAAGTAGGGAAAGGACAGGACTGGGAGACATAAGAAAGGATGAGTTGGTATGAACAGTGGCAAAATAGCCACTCTAGAGCTCTGTTGTGCCATTTAGCCAAAGCATTCCCAGTTTCCTGCAGGAAGGTGTCTGGTTCACCCTCCTTTCTCTGTGAGAAGCAGCCGATGGCACACAGTTGAGAAGAGGCTAGATTCCTGCCAATAGTCTGTCTTCCCAAGAGACTGGAAAAAAATCCTCATCAAAAAGAAGTAGTTAATATAAATAGGAAATGACAGATGTCCCAAAGTGTGCGAGATCTCTGGCATAGAGTTGAGGGGGTGGAGGGTAGAGGGAGAGGCGTAGAAATGCCTTCTCAATGGAAGTAGAGACGAGGCAAGAGGCTGAGCTACAAAGGAAGGAGCTGAGCCAAGAGCAGAATGGGAGAGATGCTCAGACTCAAGAAAGGCAGAGGATGAGCCTATGACAGGAGGGGAGAGAAAGAGAGGAAATTCTTGGATCTCTTGGAGGCAGATTTTTGATGTATCTGGCATCTCCCACATATGGAGAAGCCAGAACTTTTGGATAAGCAGCACAGAATGAGAAGGTGGACACATAATTATTAGGGGCTGCATGGAAAATTGGTTCTGATCCTAAGGAAGAGTTATAACTGTGGGGAGGTTATGGGGCGTTCATTCTGCCTGGAGCAAGAAGAGGGTCTATATAGAGGGGGTATAGCCATGGTGGATGGCATGTTTGGGCTTCTGATACTGGCATCCAAAGTGTTCCTGAGAATATGGTCCTACCTAAGAAGCTTTCTGTCTCATACAGGGGCTGCGACATACCAGGAAGATTGGGGAGACATCTGTAAGGTCCAGGAAGTTGTGCTGGAAACTGATGAACTTGGGAAGCCCAGGGAAGGTTTTGGTGGTGCATTTTACTCAGCATGAGGCTAAGAGAAGAGGACCCAGGAAGCCGTGGGATGCTGAGGAAGTGAGGAAGGGATGTTGGGGATGGGGAGTATTTTATAAGGCTAGAGCTCCATTGCAATTGCAGTTTCTGAGTTAGCCCACATATAAGAGGTGGCATATCAGCCAGCCTCTCCAGGTCTTCCCTGTTCTGGCATCGTCAGGTAGATAGGGACCAGCCACATGCTTCTTGAAGCAGACATAAGAGCTATGGTAGTAAATGTAGTCCCTGTTTACAAATAGGGAGATGAGTGTCTGGGGTCATTCAGCAACTCAAGAAGGAGAACTTCTCTTTTCTCCTCTTTTCCTGACTGCCTTCCTGGTTAGCAGGGATTTGCAGCTGAGACATTGCCAGCATGCCTTCCATATGTTTTCTGCCTTCTCAGCTTAGGCAGCGGGACTATAAATGCAGCTTCCTTCATGGATCTGTGCTCACCTGTCACTTAGCCCAAACTGGAGCCACAGATGCCTGTGGCTTGACGGATCCAAGTGCCCCATTAAAATGGCCATGCCAGGCTTTTGTCAGAGCCGGTTTCCACTCGAGGTGGGCCAGCTTATTTCTTTCTCCTTCTTGGAACATCACTTGAAACGTAGAAATGAACTTGATCTTAATTCTTTCTTCAACATGACATGCCCTTTTGAAATTGTGCAAATAACAATGTCTGATTGTCATGTTGAATTGCAAGCATGGGTATGAAATGCTCCAGAGTCGGACAGAAGCCAAATATTAGGTCATAAGTCAACATTTTGCTGAGAAACTCGGTTACTAAGAGGTGGAAAATTTATATCTTTTCATGAGAAAACGTGTTTGCCAGCAGGAAAAAATTTCAAAGACTGTTATCTTCCCTTGTGGAGGGAGAGAGATGAGTGTAATTTTGCAACCTGGGTCAATGCCCTTTAGGGACTCCTGAAATTGACTTGGCCAAGGAAAGAGGCTCTGAGGTAATATTTGGATTGTTCCCTGAGGTGAATGTCAATGGGTGGTATGGTCTATGTCATTTCTTACAAGGTCGTCGGGTAAAATTGTGTGAATGGCTAGGAGCAGTCTATTCCTGGCAGGGGGAGGCCGTGCTCTACCCACAAATCCTTCGGATGGAAAACTCCTGATGAGAAAATAAGCCAGCTTGGCCCATGGGCACCTAGGGTCCCAAAAGAAGCAATATCGTGATGAGCTTCATCTAAGCAGCTATGGCATTCTCCGGAGATTCTCAGTGGACACAAAGACAACTGAATAAAGGCAGGAAAAGGGAATAACAGCCCTGCTGACAGTGCCACAAAGCTTGTAGCTTGCCAGCTTGGCCTGTTGTTACCTGTGATGTTTCAGCCCTGCCACTGCCGCAGACTGGGGTCCTCCAGCATCTAGTGTGAGCTGTGGTAGGAGAGAAGAAAGCATGAGGTGTCTGTGTGTTCACTAGAGAATTAAAACCAGGCTCTTGGCTGCATTAAGAACATCATGCTCTATTTTAAGCTGGCCGAGTGACAATGTCTAGTTTGCATCTTCTTCCAAAAATCGAAGCAGCTCACATTACTTCCGAGTGCCTAAACTCCAGGCCAAGTCAGGATTATGGCTCAGGATAGAACTGAATGTCTGCTATGGATGGGTGTGATGGAGTGGGACTTCAGCTGTGGCCACAGGCAAATTCTGATGGAATAATTTGCCACCATTGCATGGATATAGAAACACTGACACCAGAAGCCTCCTCCATGTAGATGCATGTGTGTGTGTTTGTGCACATGTATGCACATATATGTGTGTGCATATAAATGTATGTATGCTTATGTATGTGCATGTGTGTGTGTGCACACTCTTGTGTGGGCAGTGAAAGGGAAGTGGCAGAATCCTGGCTTGGCACCATAACAGTCAGGACCCTGTCCTTAATGGCTTCTTCCCCAGGCATAGCAAGTTCACGACTTAGATATTAAGTCTCAGCCACTCAGGGGCACTGATCCTAGGGCCGTCTCCCATGTTCGCCTTAAGCAGGGCTCAGTCAAGCTCTAAGTAGAAATATTAAATGGATACTATTATGCCTCCCCCTAAATCTCCGATCAGAAAATCTCAGTTCCCTGGGTCAGACTTTCTGCACTCTCCCAGGTGAGCTCACTACTCTGAGAAACAGGTCCATGCCACTGTGACCAGGAGGCTAGCTCAGAGGCCACGTATAGCTCATCTTGCCCACCTCTCTGTGAGATGCGCAGCTCTGGGGCCTCCTAGATGCAGCATCACATCCTTCTATGTCTAACCACAGTGAGCGGCATCAACCAGGGGTGGAATCTGCAGACCAGAAAATAGGAGAGGTTGCTGTGCCGGCTGGTTGGGCAGGAGGACCATTTAGAAGGGTCCCTCAAATCCCACCACTGAGAGGCCTCCCTGCTCGAAAATAATACGGGAGGCCAGGTCTGCCTGACTTCATGGTGATTTTGGTGTTTCAGGCAAAGAAGGGGAACTACGCCTTTCTGTGGGATGTGGCCGTGGTGGAGTACGCAGCCCTGACAGATGACGACTGCTCCGTGACTGTCACTGGCAACAGCGTTAGCAGCAAGGGCTATGGGATCGCCCTGCAGCACGGCAGCCCCTACAGGGACCTCTTCTCTCAGAGGTAGGCTCGGTCAGTGAGAACACGCTGGCAGCCCCCGTGCTCCAGTTGGGGTTTAACCAGCCTTCAAGAGATGAGAGCCAACACAAACTTGTTTATTCATCACGTTTTCCTCAGTGCCGACTATGTACCAGTGCATGCTGCTCTCCACCCCTGTCCCCAACTAGTCCTGTGCCAGGTCCTGGGATAAAAAAGAGGAAGTATGTGTAACCTTCCCATGAAGCTGCATAGTCTCAGTGGGAGCTGTGACGTGAGTAGACGATGTCAGCACAGGGCAGTCAGTGAGACAGAGAGGATATTCTGGGGGTGGAGGAGGACAAAGAAGGGCATCTGACCAGACCCAGAAGACCAGGGAGGACTTCCCAGAGGAGGTGACACCTGAGGCCTGAAGGTAGAGTAGGAGTTAGCCAGACGGGCCTAGTAATTTAAAATTAAATGAAAGATTAACTGGATCTGGCAAGGGCCCAATAATAACTTCTTAAGATAAATGCAGGGTGGGAAGAGTCAGTGTGGAGACGTGAAAAACTGGGGCCAGAGAAGCAGATTGACTCCATATTCACCTGCACAGGGGCTGAGGGAGCAGATGCTACCAACTGGGGCAGGACAAGGACCTGGCCCTCACTGCCCACCTCCTCCCCGTCCTTTCCAGATCAGCTCCTGGTAATTAATACTAGCGATGGGGCGTGTTGGGGGAGAGTGGGGGGAAACACTGTGTAGACAGGAGTGTTCTGGCCTAAGCAAAGACACGTGGACCCTGTCCACCAGAAATTAATATGTGTGTCTAGTTTGCATTGGCCTCTTTAGCTTCCCAGATGATTTTCTGGTGCAAGTCCATCCTTTGAACTTGATCTTCTCTGGACTCCTGGGCATGATTGAGTTTCCAAGTGCTCAGTCTGGACACCTGGTCAGCCTCCTTGAGGAAGATAATCTCTCATCATCCCACCCCCATTTCTCGCTTCCCCACAGGAACTTACCTTAGTCCTTGACCAGGTTACCTGGCCTCACAGAGAGGATGGAGGTGAACAGCATGGGTGAGCTCAGTGGCCTTTTCCCAGCAGCCAGCCTGCTAACAGGGGCTCTTGTCCCCCAAGGATGTCTAAGCCCACCACTCACACATGTCTGTGGGGTGACATCCTGGTGGGTGAAGGAGCAGAACTAGAGCTCTGCCTTGGTCCACCAAAATCCAAACTGTGGCGGAAGTGTCCCGGTGAAAAGGCCGGCATGGCGCTGAGGCTTAGGGGCAGCGCCCTGTTACCTGATGAACACATGCTTTCCAGCACTGATGAGCGTCCGCTTGGAGGGGTGAGAATTGTTAAAGATCATTCGTTTCACATCCTGAAGCTCAGAGAGGGTAATGTGTGCTGAGGGCAGCTCAGCCAGCTACTGGCGGAGTTGGGAGGAGAAGGCAGGTCCCCTGAGCCCCAGTGCTGTGCCCATGTTGCTATCGGATCTCTGAGCCCTACTGCGTCCCTCCTCCCACCTCCCAGATGTTGACTGGGCTCTTCTGATCACGAGCACCTGAGCCTAAACCCCATCAGGGAGAGGCCTAGGAGGAGGGCCTGCAACTCATTCATTCAGTGGCTTGTTTGCAGAACTGGGAAAAGGGGTAGAACTAATTAAGTTCAATGAGGCTTTGGGGTTTTCTGTAGAATTTAATCAAGTATACATTCCATGCCTCCCTTTGCTCCCTGGAGCAGAGAGGGATGACACAAGAGAAGGAGGAGTAGTGATTTATCAATTGCTCGGATTAAAGGCATGAAGAAGGGATGGCTTCTCTCCAGGGTATATAAGACAGTGGTGTTCTCGAGGTTTACCCTACTTGGTTTTCTGAGACAGGATGCTCAGGGCATTCCCCAGGCCATCAACCTGTGAACACCTCTCTGAAACAGATGGTAAGGGAGCTTGTGGGACGAACGCAGCAGCAGCAGCACCACCAAGACAGCTAATGTGCCCCAACACAGTGCTCACAGAAGCACAGCGTCCCCAGTGTGGAAAGCTTAGGGTCCCCGTGCACTCAAACCGCTCAGAGATCCCCTGAAAGTCTGCTGAACACACTGGAGAGAGGAGAGAGCCTGGTTCTTGGCTGGATCTTTCAACGAACATGAATGAAAGTGGCTAGTCCAGTTTCTGTGTTATTCTGGCAGGAAGTGATTAATTACCCTTTGCTTTCATCAGAAGGCCACATGCTCTAGGACTGTAAGTAAATGTCCCCAGTAGGCTCTGCTGGCCTCCTGAAGTATTGTCATTGGTCTCTATGTTTTAGCCTTTCCTGGGCTGGAAGCATCCCCCCACCTCCCCTACCTGGACACATGGGTACCTACTTGGGGGAACACTCAAGACTTCAGGTTTCCAACTTTCTGCTGCCAACGGTTCTTTAAGAGGCTCCATTATATGATGCATGCAGAACTGTGGGCTGCCCTTAACTGGGTCATGCCTGAGAGGAGGAAGGGGGCAGGTCCAGGAAGCAATGCCCCATGCCATTGACAGAAAAAGAATCCTGTGTAAATAGCAGATCCCAGTCTTATCTGGAACTGCTGTAGCCTTCCTTCCCTGAGTCCCAGGGACTCAACTTATTTCCTTGAATACAGATATGTTCCCTTGTTTTGGCAGAGGACTGGGTCTTTAGGCTACAACTTATGTGTGTGTGTGGGACTGCGGTTGAGTGCCATAGCCCTTTTATGGACCATGGCGTGCAGAGTAGGCATTCAGCAAATGTTTAGCAACTTAATAGCCATTTATAGAGCACCTACTATGTAGCAGCCTGCATGACTATTGACTAAAGGAAAGCACCTGCAATTATATCTGTCTGGAAAATAGGACACCTGGCTTCAGGAAGTGGCTATTATCGTTCTGGCTTACTCATAGGCAGGAGTAGAGATTATTATGGTGTGCATTAGTTTAGCCTCATTCCAGGAGTCATTTTGTGCCTGTGACTTGTTTTATCTTTCCTCTGTTGCTTACATATTTAAATTTTCTTTTGGATTGGCTTGTTTGTTTTTATTTTATTCTATGTTTTCCTATAAATTGCCTCACATTCTTCCTGGAATAATATTGGGCATAAAAATGCATACAATTATAAGGAGCAGGAAGAAGGGAAGCGTCAGCAAAATGAAGCCTCCTGCAGTTAATGAGCGGAAGAGTGGGCATCCGGCCCTCTGGCCCCGCTCTTGTTGGAGTCTCACCATCCCCTAGGCTGGAGCTGACCCTCAGAGAGGAGGCTGACTGCACTTAGCAGCTTGGTGTTCTGGAGAGAGCGTGGCCTCCCGGGTCAGCGTGACCCAGCTCTGAAGAGCAGCTATGCCACTTGCTAATTGCAACTGGTGGCAAGCCGTCTAGATTCTGAGCCTCAGGTCTTCCATCTGTAGACATAAGAACTACTTTGCAGGCTATTGTGAGGAATAAAACAGTGTAAAACGATCAGTCCCTACTGTGTCCTCAATAAAAGGCAGCTTGTGTCCATATTGGATGGATAGGACTGCTGGTCAATATGGCGCCAGAGTGTGGTGCCATACTGACCAGATTTAAGGAGCTCTTCTTGCTTGCTAGCTCGTGAGCTGAGTGGTCCCATGTGTTTCCGCTTTTCATTTGGTTGTGATAATTCTGTGAGGTAGGTGCTTTTGTTACTGACCTGGGTCCTTGGACTCTTGAATCAATAGAAATTGATAAGAGGCCAGACAAGGAATTCAGGCAAGGCTTTACTGGGACTCGTGCTACAGCAGGAGGGAGCAAAAAACAAGACAAAGGTCCCTTGCTCACTCCCCAAGGGTGGGGAGGGGGGCAAGCTTGTACCTTAAATGGGGTAAGGGTGGGGGCGGATGGGTGGGTCTGGCTGGAGGGCTGGCTTAGGTGGTCTGCCCACCCCCGTGGTGGTGCTGTGTGCAGGGATCGTGTGCAGTACCCTGCTTTCGCTCCCTGAAACTTAGAAGCAGCAGTTGGTTTGTGGCCCTTTTGTATCTTACTCTTCATAATTGCCCCGACTGTACATGCATGCAGTTATTTTCAGTCCGTTACAGTTTCTTTGTGTTCTGTTGCTCCAGCAGACATTTGTCCAGGTATGAGTGCAAGCACTCCGCTAAAGGGTCCCAGGTCCCAGCCTTTCTCACCTTTGTTATGATCTCAGATTTTAGTGATACAAAAGGTAAAGTTGAGAGGTTTCCTAACATGGCTAGTGTGATGGCAGAGTCTGGGTTTGACTGGTGTCCATCAGAGCAGAATCTGTGGCAATAAATAAAAAACTCTGCTCCTTCTCCATGGTGAGCCAGTAGCCCAACCACGAGTCCTCTTGAAGGCCCTGAGGTCCTGCATACCTAGCCCTGGGGTTCCTGTAACTGCCAGGAGGCCCAGCCTACTCGGAACTGCCAGTAGAGACTTACATAATGGCCACTCAGCATGAGCCAGTGGACGTACAGACATGCAGCTTCCCTAACATGTCCAGAGCCACTTGGAGGTAGTGGGACCCTGCAGCTGCCCAGTTAATCACGGCATGTGCCACAGAAGAGACCTGTGGCATACCAAGTGCGACCCCAAATGCCTGTGTAAATCATGCCTTTATCTCAGTGACCAAGCTGAATTCTAAGTCTTTTGTGCTGACTTGTGCCCTGGCCACTTAGCCGACATTATCTCATTATCTCACCACAGCCATTTTAGTTCAGGTTAGTTTTCATGATTCAGTTCATACATTTGTACATTATCGATGCAACAAATATCCATTGATGGCTCAAGTTGTGCCGGCCATTGTGCTTGCTCAGGGGAAGCCATGGAGATCCAAAGGATCTACTCAGCTAGCGGTAATCATGGGTCAATCTTGCAATGATGAGGAAGCCAAGCTTAGTAGGGGCGAGTCACTTGTCCGAGGACACCCAGCTGGGATTGGTGCAGATTCTTTGCACAGAGCCAGGCTGTACCCAGCCGGCGAGACGCCACGCTACGCTGGCCCCTAGTTGCTGACAGGGCAGGGCACCCCCTCTGGGCTCTCTCCCTCCCTCTCCACAGTCACAGCCCATGATTGTTACTGAGCTCAGCTTCAGCCTGTGGTCACAGCTGGCCTGCGATGCAGGTCCAGGGCAGAGTCTGCTCAAGTGGCCAGTTGGCCTTGAGCTTCTCCTGACCATCAAGAACCACTGCTCCTGAACTGTGCATACCCAGAGGGCTCAGAGAGGCCACTGTGGGTGTTGTCAACTGAACAGATGACCATGGACCAGGCCAAAAGAGCCCCGCCTCCACAAATAAAAAGGCTTGGGTGTGAGGAGCCCGGGGGCCGCCAGCTACCACTGGTTCACTGTCCAGACCCCTGGATTACAGGAAGAGTCCATGAAATACTACAACAAAGGAAAACTGCCATCCAGACACCGACCTGGGGAATACGGGAGCAGGAGGGTTGCCCCAGCTCTGTGAGCAGGATAAAAGCCAGGCTCCCTCTCGTACCTTCTCAGAGTCCACATTCTTGGCTCTGCCTGTTTCATTAACTTCAACTCACATCCTCCTCCTCCTCCTCAGCCACCATCTACAGCCTCACTTGCCACATTTTAGCTTCTCATACACTCACCCTAGACAAGACTTTCAACCATGGTTCTAGTCTCAGGAAGGCTCTTCCTCTTCCCTGTTGAATGCCGTCCTTGCCAACCACAAAATGACCTTGGCAAGATATTTCACCTCTCTGTGCCTCAATATCCTTCTCTATAAAAATGGGACCATGGAAGTAGCCTTCTCAAAGGGTTGACATGAGAATTAAACACTGTCAAGCACTTAGGCGATTTCCTGGCACATAGGTGTGCTAAACCCCTGTGAGCTATTTTATGCTTACCTTTCACCTCCTTGATGAGGTCTCCCCTCACTCTCCAGTCCAGGCCACCCTCTCCATGGGCGCCTTTCTTAGCACTTCTACTTTCATTTCGTTGTATTGATCACAGCTTCTGACTCCACGTTGATTGCTCTAATTGTTTCAGTGTCCGGGTAAGTATCTCTAGACCAGCACTCCCCAACCTTTTTGGCATCAGGGACCAGTTTCACGGAAGACAAGTCTTCCATGGACCAGGGTCGGCGGGGGTGGTTTCGGGATGATTCAAGCGCATTACTTATTGTGCACTTTATTTCTATTATTATTACATTGTAATATATAATGAAATAATTATACGACTCACCATAATGCTGACAGGAGGCAGAGCTCAGGCGGTAATGCGAGCGATGGGGAGTGGCTGTAAATACAGATGAAGCTTCACTCACTCACCCGCCACTAACCTCCTGCTGAGGGGCCGGGTTCCTAACAGGCCACGGACCACTATCGGTCCATGGCCCGGGGGTTGGGGACCCCTGCTCTGGACCATGCTCTCAGCAGTGTTGAATATCATACTTGGCACAATGCAGATGCTCCTCAAATCAATGAATGAATGAATGATTTGATGAATCCTAGTGGGAGAGACTTAGGATATAGTTATTGACATTTGAAAGAAAGCCTTTCTGTGGGTCCATAGTCTGAGTGATTGCATCATGCATTTCTGTATTTCCTGATTTTATCCTCAGAGCTTGCCCGAGGATCCCATGTCAAGGGTCCTTATGTGCTTTGCTATTGGACTTCATCCATGGGCAGTGGGACAGGGTGGGAGAGGACATCAAGGCTTTGAGGAGGAAAGTGACAAAATCTGAGGAGTGTTTTGAGAAGGGTGCTTTGCCTGCAGAGTGGACAATGGATTGGGAGGGAAAAGCTGAGGCAGAGAGCCACTATGATGGTTCAGCATGTCTGTGGAGGGGCCGGCATGGTGGGGAAGGGGCCAGGGCCCCCATGGCTGTGTCAGTGAGGCCAGGGCTGTGGCTCATGTGGATTGTATCTTGCAGGATCCTGGAGCTTCAGGACACTGGGGACCTGGATGTGCTCAAGCAGAAGTGGTGGCCGCACACGGGCCGCTGCGACCTTACCAGCCATGCCAGCGCCCAAGCGGATGGCAAGTCCCTCAAGCTGCACAGTTTCGCCGGGGTCTTCTGCATCTTGGCCATTGGCCTCCTCCTCGCCTGCCTGGTGGCCGCCCTGGAGTTGTGGTGGAACAGCAACCGGTGCCACCAGGAGACCCCCAAAGAGGTCCGTGCCCTGGGCCCTACTTCTCCTTTCTGCAGCCTAGAGGCAGGAGAGTCCCACTGGGCCACTCGGCGGGCGGTTTTCTTCCAGTTAGTATTTATCCAAACCACTTGTCTGGAGACAGCAATGTTTTATAGGGGGGATGGTATCATTGTTTTATTTTGCCTTGAAAGCCAGATAACAAATGTAAGGAATGTTGTCATGCTTGAGCAAGTGCCAAGGCGCCAGCAATGGCCACTAAAGCCATGTATTTATCTATAGAGCGGGTACAGCATGAACAGCGCCTTCCCTACCCTGCCCCGCCCATGTGCCTCCACCCTGACCTGGAGAGACCAGCTGTAGGGTAAGAGAGGAAACCGCATTCCTTCCTGATTCTCTTTGGTTCATCAATGGTCATGGGCCCTGCTTTCCCAGTATGGGAGGGAGGACCGACCCCCGCCCCCCATCATCCATTCTCCCTCTCTTCCTCCTCCTTGCAGGGCCCAGCCTTGCCCACGTCCCTCCAGGCACACCCAGCACAGGGACCACTGTGGCTCTGTTCTGACTCTAGGTTCTGGGCACATTTCCTTCCCCGTGGGTACCAACTACAAGCTGATTCTGCCCTCCACACTTCCTGTTCTTCAGGTTTTGCTCATCTTCAAGCTCGATTTTTTTTTTCTTGTCTGTAGAGTCTTCATGGAGTTCTCCTGGAGCCAATGCCTCTAGGGAAGGGTGGCAAGGAGCGTCATTTGGTAATGATGCTCTCCTGGTCGAAACCTGCACACAGGCATTGTAGCACAAGCCCAGCCACTCCACTGTAGGGCTGTCACTACCTGATACATATACCTCAGCTAATTGTTGAATCATAGCTCCACTTAAAGATTATGTTGATACAAACAGGGGTAAATTTCAAACAAGAAGCACTAAAGTAACCAGAGCCAGCATTCAAAGAGGCAGCATCACCATGGCCACCATCTCTGCAGCCTGGAAAGGCTGGCTGACCACAGCCCCATACATCAGTCTGTAACAGAGCCCCTGACATGACTGGGAGCGAGGACGGACACTCCATTCATACCAGGCAGTGAGCTCTCTGTCATCACGCTTAGATTTTGCTGGAAAGAGCTTGCTGTTTGACTCAGCATGTCTGAAATATTCTGAGGACCTCCATCTTCCTCTCATGCTATCTGTATACCTTCATGTAAGACCATGCAAGGCTGGAGTCTCCCACAGACTCAGGGGTCTCCTGTCACCCCTGGACCATATGAGAGGAGGAAGGAAGAGATTTGAGGAAAACCCACTGACAGGAACAGTTAATGGTCCTGTCCCAAGCTTCTTTTTTTTTTTTTAACATCTTTATTGGAGTATAATTGCTTTACAATGGTGTGTCAATTTCTGCTATATAAGAAAGTGAATCAGTTGTACATATACATATGTCCCCATATCTCTTCCCTCTTGCATCTCCCTCCCTCCCACCCTCCCTATCCCACCCCTCTAGGTGGTCACAAAGCACTGAGCTGATCTCCCTGTGCTATGCGGCTGCTTCCCACTAGCTATCTATTTTACGTTTGGTAGTGTATATATGTCCATGCCACTTTCTCACTTTATCCCAGCTTACCCTTCCCCCTCCCTGTATCCTCAAGTCCATTTTCTAGTTGGTCTGCATCTTTATTCCCGTCTTGCTCCTAGATTCTTCTGACCATTTTTTTTTCTTTTTTTTTTTTTTTTAGATTCCACATATATGTGTTAATATACGATATTTGTTTTTCTCTTTCTGACTTACTTCACTCTGTGTGACAGTCTCTAGGTCCATCCACCTCACTACAGATAACTCAGTTTCGTTCCTTTTTATGGTTGAGTAATATCCCATTGTATATATGTGCCACATCTTTATCCATTCATCTGTTGATGGACACATAGGTTGCTTCCATGTCCTGGCTATTGTAAATAGAGCTGCAATGAACATTTTGGTACATGACTCTTTTTGAATTACGGTTTTCTCAGGGTATATGCCCAGTAGTGGGATTGCTGGGTCGTATGGTAGTTCTATTTTTAGTTTTTTAAGGAACCTCCATACTGTTCTCCATAGTGGCTGTATCAATTTACATTCCCACCAACAGTGCAAGAGGGTTCCCTTTTCTCCACATCCTCTCCAGCATTTATTGTTTGTAGATTTTTGGATGATGGCCATTCTAACCGGTGTGAGATGATATCTCATTGTAGTTTTGATTTGCATTTCTCTAATTATTAATGATGTTGAGCATTCTTTCATGTGTTTGTTGGCAATCTGTATATCTTCTTTGGAGAAATGTCTATTTAGGTCTTCTGCCCATTTTGGATTGGGTTGTTTGTTTTTTTGATATTGAGCTGCATGAGTTGCTTGTATGTTTTGGAGATTAATCCTTTGTCAGTTGCTTCATTTGCAAATATTTTCTTCCATTCTGAGGGTGGTCTTTTCGTCTGGTTTATGGTTTCCTTTGCTGTGCAAAAGCTTTTAAGTTTCATTAGGTCCCATTTGTTTATTTTTGTTTTTATTTCCATTTCTCTAGGAGGTGGGTCTTGCTGTGATTTATGTCATAGAGTGTTCCTCCTATGTTTTCCTCTAAGAGTCTGATGGTGTCTGGCCTTACATTTAGATCTTTAATCCATTTTGAGTTTATTTTTGTGTATGGTGTTAGGGACTGTTCTAATTTCATTCTTTTACATGTAGCTGTCCAGTTTTCCCAGCACCACTTATTGAAGAGGCTGTCTTTTCTCCACTGTATATTTTTGCCTCCTTTATCAAAGATAAGGTGACCATATGTTCATGGGTTTATCTCTGGGTTTTCTATCCTGTTCCATTGATCTATATTTCTGTTTTTGTGCCAGTACCATACTGTCTTGATTACTGTAGCTTTGTAGTATAGTGTGAAGTCAGGGAGCCTGATTCCTCCAGCTCCGTTTTTCTTTCTCAAGATTGCCAAGCTTCTTTTGCTACTGGAAAATCTTCAGTGAAGTTTACAGCAAATGTCCCTCTCTACAAATGTCCCTTTGATTAGGGAAGGAGGACAGCTTTTCCAGCTGGGTGAGCATTGCACTGTCATGGAGGCACCATTCTGGGCTGCTGTGGGCCGTGTGGAGACCAGGGGACACAGGCTCAGACCCAGAATGTCCTTTGTGAGTCCATCCTTGTTTCTTCCAGTCATTGTCTCTTCACATCCCCTGGTTCAGTATCTAGCGCCAGGTCCAGCCTGGACAGCCCAGAATGAATTGTCACAGGGGCTGTGTATGTGTGTGTGAGAGAGGTGGGGGGGGGGGATCACTGGAGAAACATAGAAGACAGAGGCAAAAAGAGAGAAAGACCAGGAGACCAAGGGATGACCTCGCTGAGAGGAACAGCTCCCTTCTTGCCTGGAAAGCCTCCTAGCTTCCTTTTTGGCTTCTACATAAGCCCAGGATCTCAGGCACAAGAGAATGAAATACAGTATTCCTGCTTAGAAAATGTGGAACTTTCTGCCCGGGGATGCCAGCCTGCTTCCGGATGGGAATGAGAGTTGATGTAGAGGTGGGTTGAATAAAACACAGTAGCTGCCTTTCCTCCAGCCCTTTTGGGTGTTACACGGTAAAAGGAAGAATTGTTCCATCTTTTTCCTGTTTTTATAGGTTTCTGCTTTTCAAATGAAATTTCTCCCTTCCTTTCCTCATTTCTTTAGTAAGTATGCCTGTAAGGACACAGTTCCTGTCCTTAGGGGGCTTAGCTCTACATGGGCAGACATGGCAGAGGGGTCAGCCAAGCGGTCTCCGTCATCAGTTGATCAGGGCCACCCTGGAATGAGCCACAGTTTCCATCAAGGGCTCAGGGGCACCCAGCCCAGCCGGGGCATGGTGGGGTCACAGAGGGTAGGGATACTGGTTAGTGGAGAGTTCCTGGGGCTTGGGCTTGTTGGAACTGAGTGTTGAAGGATTGGTACTAATCCTCGAGCTGGAGGAGATTGGAGCTTGCTTTGGGGCAGGGTGACCAGCACAGGGTAGACAAAGTCATCACACCTGCTGGAGCTCTGGGGCATCAGCAAGGAGATGGGAGTAGAGGAGGCTGGAGTGCAAAGCAGGGACTTGCTCTGAAGGACTTAGATGCCAGGCCAAGGGGTTTATACCTCATCACATAGGGAATAGGAGCTAGGAAGGGGGTTGAAACAACAGATTTTAGAAGCATGTATTGAAAACCTTTGACAAATAATAATAGTATTTAATCGAGAACCGCTTTGTATTACTGGTTGCCTGTATTTTATGGAGCAGCATTTGCAATTAGGTGAGAGTGTCTGCTTGAGCTTAGAATGCTTCATTTGGGGACACTGGCCATATTTCTTAAAAGCCAGAAACCTGTCTTTGGGTGGAGTCCTAAGTCGTATTTAACAGCTTATGCTGCGACGTCTTCAGAGTTTAGACACCTACTTCAGGAGGAGTAGTAATGTGCGTTCAACCTCTTAATATTCATGTGGATTTGAGGTCATATTTTTTCTAAGGAATCAGACGATTATGTAGTTACCCAATGCAGGTGAGTGCACCCCGCTCCACAGTTGCAGTAAAGAGCCATCCTCTAGATTTATGGGGGAAGTGGAGTCATTGCTCTGAGAATAAAATATTCATGAAATAAAGATGAGAACTGCACAAATGCGAGATGACATGAGAAGTGAGGGATGAATCGTTTGTCACTAGGCTGGGAGCTTGGAATTCTTGTTGCTTCCTGCCTTGCCTGCCCTCCCCCAGTCTCTGCTTCCTCTGTCAGGGGCTGACAGAGGCTGGGGTGGCCAGGCAGCAGGGGTGAAGCAGCAGCCAAGCCCCTCTCTTCTGGCCAGTGGTCCAGCTTCTGTCTGCGAACACCCACAGCACACTCCTGTGCTCCATGGGAGATTTGTTGCTAAGGACACTCCCCTCAAATGTACACCTTTCCCTGCCTCCATCCTCCGATGTTTCTTCAACTCCATGTAGAGACTTTCTCTCCTCCACCTTTGCCCTCTTCATTTATGCTAACCTCACAGAGTCACTCTGAGGTTCAACAAGGGACGGTGTGTAAATTGCCTTAAGTAGCAGCTGACCCATGGGAACGCTCTTGTTGAATGGTGGCCAAGGAGCTGCTCCCTCCCAAGGACCTTGTGATGGGCAGAAAGGGGTGCAGGAAGAGGAATCACATCTTAGGGCACCTTCTCTGTGCCAGGAAAAGTACATGTTATCTTCTTTTTTTTTTTTCTTAAAACGTAAACTATTTATTATTTCAGAGTTTGGGTCTGAAATGGAAGCATAGCTTAGCTGGGTCTTCTGTCTCAAGGTCTCTCACAAGGATGTAATCAAGTTATTGACCAGGGCTGGGATCTCATCTGAAGGCTATACTGGGGACAGATCCACTTCCAAGCTCACTCACATGGTTGTTTTTGTGGTCAGGATTCAGTTCCTTATGGGCCATTGGGCTGAAGACCTCATGTCCTCACTGGCTGTTGGCCAGATGCCATCATTGACATCTTTGCACATGGGCCTCTCCATAGGCCAGCTCACAACGTGGCAGCTGGTCTGGTCATTGTCATTATCATAGTCATCACCACCACCACTGTTGTTGCTTCTCAGACGGGGAGAGATTAAGAAGCCTTCCCAAACCAGGCCTGGAATCTGCCTCTGCAGCACTGTTAGAAATATGGATTCCCAGGCCCCACCCCATGGATTCAGAGCTGAACCTGAGTCTTTTTTTGTTTTTTCCAAGGCCCCCACATGATTCTCAGGTTCCCATGTTATCTTCTTAACTCTCCTGATTCTCTTCAACAACGTTTGAGGAAGGTATCCCTATCCCTGGAGAAACGGGACTCAGAAATAGCAGGGGCAGAACTGGGATAGGAATGATATGTCTGCCACTGGGCCTTACATCAGGAGTGTGCAGGAGCAGGGGTTCCTACTTAGCCTTTCCAGATGGTTTGCGGATGAAGAGTGTAGACCAGTGATCCTTTCCCTGAGCCAGGATCCTGGCTCCTAGCTAGGCATTTACATCTTCTGAACCCCAGAGGGGTTAGGATTAGGGTTAGTCCTAACCCAGAAAGGTTCAGAGCTTCTGCTGAGAACTGATCCTGGCCCAGTGGCTACACTGCTGATATCAGATCCCTGGGCACGAGGGTAAAGACAGTGAGTGTGTGTTTCAGCCCTTCACTCAGGGTCTTTCAGTAAGAAGGCACTGAACACTTATCATACACCAGTGTGTATCTCAAAACCAGCTCAGACGTCACCCCGCTCTGTAAAACTTCCCTTGCTCATCTCCATGGGCCTTCTTACCTCCCTGTGTAAACACTCAGGATTGAGTGTTGGGTGGGATTCCAAATTGCCACTAATGGTTTACCTGCCTATCTCTGCTTTGAGTCTGTTGGCTCTTCTCCACCTCTGCATTCCTATCACTTTGCTCAGTTTCTGGAACAGTGGGACCTCTCATTAAGGGGTGATGTATACAAACTATTGAGCACCTTCTCTGTGCCAGGGACCAAGATGGATGCTTCACGAAGAACATTAGCTCCTCTGGTAGTAGAAGCTCAAAAGTGTTTATCGAATGAATGAACCAGTCTAGGATCCTATAAAGAAAATGTTATTAATGTTAAATTGTTGTGGAACTATTGCAGCTGGATCAATGGCTTTCAGTTCTGGCTGCACATCAGAGGTGATTCATTCTGGAGCTTTTTAGAAATACAGATGCTTGGGCTCCATTCCCCAAAGGGTCATATTAGGCAGATCTGAACAACTGTAATTTCTAGAAGCTCCCCATGTGCTTCCGATATCCTGTCAAGGATGAAAACCAGTGGTCTACACCGTCATGCCAAGGGGAAAATGAGTGGAAAAGAGCTCAGGTTTTGGAACCGGGCCGACAAGGGCTCTCATCCTGGTGCTCCACTTACCATAGAATTGTGTAACCGTGAGCAAGTCTCTCCACCCCGTGTGTACCTGCTGCTACCACGTATGATGGGAGGTGTCTGTTAGCTCCCTCTTTTCCTTGTCTGCCCCTACAAAATCTGCAAATAAGCTCATCAGAACTCTTTCTCTAATGTTCTGAAATACTGCCCATCTCATCCCCTGAGACCACTTCATTGGCTTAAAGTTCAGCTTCTTTGCTCATACCCGGCTGTTACTCTCAGATCCCCAGCCCAGCTCTTTGGGTTGGAGCAATTCTTTGGAGCAACACTTTAGAAGATCACGTTGATGGTTGTCTCCCAGCCAGTTGAGTCTTATTTACTACCTGCTTGGTCTGCAGTAATAGAAGATCACCTCCTACAACCATCCGCATCAGGTGGGAAGTCCCTCATTCCATTTTGTTCCTGCCTAACTTAAAGTAGGAGCCATTGGACTCCAAACAAAGTCAGTTCTAATCAGTCCCACCTGGAACCGGCTGTTGCATAGATGATAGTTTAGTTAATTACCGTTTTCCACTACAGTGTTTTATTTCCATGTTGGTGAACAGAGGCTCAGTTACAGAACTTTATTTCTCTGCAAGACAATAGCTGGGAGAGGGTCTCCAGTAACCTTTGTTGGTGCATATGTTGTCATGTTTGATATGAGGTAAGAAACACAGAACTGGAATTCAGCCGGATTCATGGATAAACGCCATCAATGAATTTTATGTCATATTCAGGGCTGTTTAACTAGGTCAGTTACTTACAGTAAATTAATGAATGCAGCAGCAAGCTTCCAAGTTTCTTTCCACAGCTGTCATTACCTGGTTGAACACTGAAGCCTCGATATAATGAGGATGTAAACTGATGTAGTGCACATAAAGAAGTCCATTATTTGAATTTGCATAACATAATAGAATGCCCCATTTTGTCTAAAATATACATAATTATTCAAATCACTCCTGCCTCTTTCCTTGAGCAGGTGGATTATGTCTGCCTCCTATTTCCTTGGACAGGGGGCCACCAGAAATGACTCGATGTGTGCTCAATCTGATCCAAGAAGACAGTGTTTCCAGAGTTTCCAAAGAAGGTGGTTTTTTCCAGTCCTCTGTACTTCAGCTCTGGCCCCCTGAACAGACACCTAATGGGACATATTGGGAGACTCAGAAATGGGCCGCATGTGTTTTTCAGAGAGGATAAGGAGGTATTTGGCTTAGTTCTACTCATTTTCTTGTGCAGAAACAACCAATGTAGGAAGCTCATAATGGCACCCTCTTCTTCCCAGGTTTGATTTTGTGTTGGATCGACCAGCAGTAATAGATTTTGAATAGAATGAGGTCCCACTGGTGTTGAGAGGATGGGTTTCTTGACTGCCATTTGGAGTAGGAAGGTCTCCTTGGAAAGTTTGTTCAGTGGGTATGGACATTTTCTCTGTGTCCCGATGAGGAGAGGTTACAGGCTAATGAATTGAGACCCACTGCACAGCTTTGCAGCCCTTCTTGGAACTGATTCACTTGTCCTTAATTGGAGGCAAGAAAAAAATATGGATTTTAAAATGCTATTTATTGGAGGAAAAGGTCAGAGAGAGGCCTTCCAGGCGGAGAAGAGCAGGTAGCCGTCTTGGGAAAAGACTGCACTTAAGAAAGCCATCTTAGATTGGTTCAAGATGGCAGAGTAGAAGGACGTGCTCTCACTCCCTCTTGCGAGAACACCAGAACCAAAACTAACTGCTGGACAGTCATTGACAGGAAGACACTGGAACTCACCAAAACAGATACCCCACATCCAAAGACAAGGGAGAAGCTGCAATGACACGGTATGAGGGGCACAGTCACAATAAAATCAAATCCCATAACCACTGGGTGGGTGACTCACAAACTGGACAACAATTATACCACAGAAGTCCACCCCCTGGAGTGAAGGTTCGGAGCCCCACGTCAGGCTTCCCAAGCTGGGGGTCCAGCAACGGGAGTAGGAATTGCCAGAGAATCAGACTTTGAAGGCTAGAAGGATTTCATGGCAGGAATTCAACAGGACTAGGGGAAACAGAGACACCACTTTTGGAGGGCACGCACAAAGTAGTGTGTGCATCAGGACTCAGAGGGAGGAGCAGTGACCCCACAGGAGACTGAACTAGACCTATCTGCTAGTGTTGGAGGGTCTCCTGCAGAGGTGGGGGGGTGGCTGTGGCTAACCACAGGGACAAGGACACTGGCAGTGGAAGTTCTGGGAAGTACTCCTTAGCGTGAGCCCTCCTGGAGGCCACCATTAACCACACCAAAGAGCTGGGTAGGCTCCAGTGCTAGGTTGCCTCCAGCCAAACAACCAACAGGGAGGGAACCCAGCCCCACCCATTAGCAGACAAGCAGATTAAAGTTTTACTGAGCTCTTCCCATCAGAGCAACACCCAGCTCTACCCATCCCCAGTTCATCCCATCAGGAAGCTTCCACAAGCCTCTTAGATAGCCTCATCCACCAGAGGGCAGACAGCAGAAGCAAGAAGAACTACAATCCTGCAGCCTGTGGAACGAAAACCACATTCACAAAAAGACAGACAAAATGAACAGGCAGAGGACTATGTACCAGATGAAGGAACAAGGTGAAACCCCCGAAAAACAACTAAATGAAGTGGAGATAGGCAACCTTCCAGAAAAAGAATTCAGAATAACGATAGTGAAGATGATCCAGGACCTCGGAAAAATAATTGAGGAAAAGATTGAGAAGATGCAAGAATTATTGAACAAAGACCTAGAAGAATTAAAGAACAAACAGAGATGAACAATATAATAACAGAAATGAAAAATATACTAGAAGGAATCAATAGCAGAATAACTAAGGCAGAAGAACAGAGAAGGGACTTGGAAGACAGAATGGTGGAATTCACTGCCATGGAACAGAATAAAGAAAAAAGAATGAAAATAAATGAAGACACTCTAAGAGACCTCTGGGACGACATTAAGTGCAGCAACATTCTCATTATAGGAGTCCCAGAAGGAGAAGAGAGAGAGAAAGGACCTGAGAAAATATTTGAAGAGATTATAGTCGAAAACTTCCCTAACATGGGAAAGGAAATAGCCACCCAAGTCCACGAAGTAATCAAATCAAGTCATCAAATTGACAAAAATTAAAGACAAAGAAAAATTATTAAAAGCAACAAGGGAAAAATGACAAATAACATACATGGGAACTCCCATAAGGTTAACAGCTGATTTCTCAGCAGAAACTCTAGAAGACAGAAGGGAGTGGCACAATATATTTAAAATGATGAAAGGAAAGAACCTACAACCAAGATTACTATACCTGGCAAGGATCTCATTCAGATTCGATGGAGAAATCAAAAGCTTTACAGACAAGCAAAAGCTAAGAGAATTCAGCACCACCAAACCAGCTCTACAACAAATGCTAAAGGAACTTCTCTAAGTGGGAAACACAAGAGAAGAAAAAGACCTACAAAAACAAACCCAAAACAATTAGAAAATGGTAATAGGAACATGCATATCGATAATCACCTTAAATGTGAATGGATTAAATGCTCCAACCAAAAGACACAGGCTTGTTGAATGGATACAAAAACAAGACCCGTCTATAGGCTGTCTACAAGAGACTCACTTCAGACCTAGGGACACATACAGACTGAAAGTGAAGGGATGGAAAAAGATATTCCATGCAAATGGAAATCAAAAGAAAGCTGGAGTAGCAATACTCATATCAGATAAAATAGACTTTAAGATAAAGAATGTTACAAGAGACAAGAAAGGACACTCCATAATGATCAAGGGATCAATCCAAGAAGAAGATATAACAATTTAAATAAATATGCACCCAACATAGGAGCACCTCAATACATAAGGCAAATGCTAACAGCTATAAAAGAGGAAATCGACAGTAACACAGTAATTGTGGGGGACTCTAACACCTTACTTACACCAGTGGACAGAACATCCAGACAGAAAATTAATAAGCTAACACAAGCTTTAAATGACACAATAGACCAGATAGATTTAACTGATATTTATAGGACATTCCATCCAAAAACAGCAGATTACACTTTCTTCTCAAGTGCACATGGAACATTCTCCAGGATTCACATCTTGGGTTACAAATCAAGCCTTGGTAAATTTAAGAAAATTGAAATCATATCAAGCATCTTTTCTGACCACAACTCTGTGAGACTAGATATCAATTACAGGGAAAAAAACGTAAAAAAAAAAAAAAAAAAAAAAAAAAATGGAGGCTAAACAATACGTTACTAAATAACCAAGAGGTCACTGAAAAAATCAAAGAGGAAATCAAAAAATACCTAGAGACAAATAACAATGAAAACACGATCCAAAACCTATGGGATGCAGCAAAAGCAGTTCTAAGAGGGAAGTTTATAGCAATACAAGCCTACCTCAAGGAACAAGAAAAATCTCAAATAAACAATCTAACCTTACACCTGAAGGAACTAGAGAAAGAAGAACAAACAAAATCCAAAGTTAGCAGAAGGAAAGAAATCATAAAGATCAGAGCAGAAATAAATGAAATAGAAACAAAGAAAACAATAGCAAAGATCAATAAAACTAAAAGCTGGTTCTTTGAGAAGATAAACAAAATTGATAAACCTTTAGCCACACTCATCAAGAAAAAGAGGGAGAGGACTCAAATCAATAAAATTAGAAATGAAAAAGGAGAAATTACAACGGACACCACAGAAATGCAAAGCATCATAAGAGACTACTACAAGCAACTCTATGCCAATAAAATGGACAACCTGGAAGAAATGGATAAATTCTTACAAAGGTATAACCTTCCAAGACTGAACCAGGAAGAAATAGAAAATATGAGGAGACTAATCACAAGTAATGAAATTAAAATTGTGATTAAAAAGTTTCCAGCAAACAAAAGTCCAGGACCAGATGGCATCACAGGTGAATTCTATCAAACATTTAGAGAAGAGCTAACATCAATCCTTCTCCAACTCTTCCAAAAACTTGCAGGGGAAGGAACACTCTGAAACTCATTCTATGAGGCCACCATCACCCTGATACCAAAACCAGACAAAGATACTACAATAAAAGAAAATTACAGACTGATATCACTGATGAATATAGATGCAAAAATCCTCAACAAAATACTAGCAAACAGAATCCAACAGCACATTAAAAGGATTATACACCATGATCAAGTGGGATTTATCCCAGGGATGCAAGGATTCTTCAATATACGCAAATCAATCAATGTGATACACCATATGAACAAATTGAAGAATAAAAACTATATGATCATCTCAATAGATGCAGAAAAAGCTTTTGACAAAATTCAACACCCATTTATGATAAAAACTCTCCAGAATGTGGGCATAGAGGGACTCTACCTCAACATAATAAAGGCCATAGACGACAAACCCACAGCAAACATCATTCTCAATGGTGAAAAACTGAAAGCATTTCCTCTAAGATCAGGAACAAGACAAGGATGTCCACTCTCGCCACTGTTATTCAACATAGTTTTGGAAGTCCTAGCCATGGCAATCAGAGAAGAAAAAGAAATAAAAGGAATACAAATTGGAAAAGAAGAAGTAAAACTGTCACTGCTTGCAGATGACATGATACTATACATAGAGAATCCTAAAGATGCCACCAGAAAACTACTAGAGCTAATCAATGAATCTGGTAAAGTTGCAGGATACAAAATTAATGCACAGAAATCTCTTGCATTCCTATACACTAATGATGAAAAATCTGAAAGAGAAATTAAAGAAACACTCCCATTTACCATTGCAACAAAAAGAATAAAATACCTAGGAATAAACCTACCTAGGGAGACAAAAGACCTGTATGCAGAAAACTACAAGACACTGTTGAAAGAAATTTAAGATAATACCAACAGATGGAGAGATACATCTTGTTCTTGGACTGGAAGAATCAATATTGTGAAAATGACTGTACTACCCAAATCAATCTACAGATTCGATGCAATCCCTGTCAAATTACCAATGGCATTTTTTGCTGAACTAGAACAAAAAATCTTAAAATTTGTATGGAGACACAAAAGACCCCGAATAGCCAGAGCAATCTTGATGGGAAAAAACGGAGCTGGAGGCATCAGACTCCCTGACTTTAGACTATACTACAAAGCTACAGTAATCAAGACAATATGGTACTGGCACAAAAACAGAAATATAGATCAATGGAACAGGATAGAAAGCCCAGAGATAAACCCACACACCTATGGTCAACTCATCTGTGACAAAGGAGGCAAGGATATACAATGGAGAAAAGACAGCCTCTTCAATAAGTGGTGCTGGGAAAACAGGACAGCTACATGTAAAAGAATGAAATTAGAACACTCCCTAACTCCATACACAAAAATAAACTCAAAATGGATTAGAGACCTAAATGTAAGACCAGACACTATCAAACTCTTAGAGGAAAACATAGGAAGAACACTCTTTGACATAAATCACAGCAAGATCTTCTTTGATCCACTTCCTAGAGGAATGGAAATAAAAACAAAAATAAACAAATGGGACATAATGAAACAAAATCTTTTGCAAAGCAAAGGAAACTACAAACAAGAGGAAAAGACAACCCTCAGAATGGGAAAAAATATTTGCAAACAAATTAACGGACAAACGATTAATCTCCAAAATATATAAACAGCTCATGCAGCTCAATATTAAAAAAACAACCCAATCCAAAAATGGGCAGAAGACCTAAATAGACATTTCTCGAAAGAAGACATACAGATGGCCAAGAAGCGCATGAAAAGCTGCTCAACATCACTAATTGTTAGAGAAATGCAAATCAAAACTACAGTGAGGTATCACCTCACACCAGTTAGAATGGGTGTCATCAGAAAATCTACAAACAACAAATGCTGGAGAGGGTGTGGAGAAAAGGGAACCCTCTTGCACTGAAGGTGGGAATGTATATTGATACAGCCACTATGGAGGACAGTATGGAGGTTCCTTAAAAAACTAAAAATAGAATTACCATATGACCCAGCAATCCCACTCCTGGGCATATACCCAGAGAAAACCACAATTCAAAAAGCCACATGCACCATAATATTCATTGCAGCACTATTTACAGTAGCCAGGTCATGGAAGCAACCTAAATGTCCATTGACAGACGAATAGATAAAGAAGATGTGGTACATATATAGAATGGAATATTACTCAGCCTAAAAAGGAACGAAATTGGGTCATTTGTAGAGACGTGGATGGACCGAGACTGTCATACAGAGTGAAGTAAGTCAGAAAGAGAAAAACAAATATCGTATATTAACTCATATATGTGGAATCTAGAAAAATGGTACCAATGAACTGGTTTGCAAGGCAGAAATAGAGACATGGATGTAGAGAACAAACATATGGACACCAAGGGGGGAAAGTGGCGGTGGGGTGGTGGTGTGATGAATTGGGAGATTGGGATTGACATATATACACTAATATGTATAAAATAGTTAACTAATAAGAACCTGCTATATAAAAAATTACAATAAATTTTTTTTAAAATGACATAGGGAATGATACAATAAAAATAAGAAAAGAAACCCATCTTAGAAAGGCCTCAGGAGTCGGGTATGCAAGATTAGGAAAATATTTTTCAATCTTATCAATAGCAGCAAATATTATTAACATTGTTAAATATTTGTACAATTATCACAACATTTGCTTTTATATTCACCATCTTCACTGATCTTTACCCGGCTCCTAGGAAGCAGATTTTAGTACAACTGCCATGTTATAGGGGAGAGAATGGAGGCCCAATTAGATTATGTGTCTTAGCAGAAGCCAGACTCACATCTCAAGCTTTGGCTCCAAATTTCATCCTCCTTCTTCTCCACCTCATGTCAAGTGCTAATAATAAGTGGAAAAAAAGATGTTAAAAAAAAAAACAGAAAAAAACACCAAAAACCCGCTATTTATTCAAGTTCTTTCCTCCAAAAATCCTCACTCTAGGGTATCGGATTGTCTCCACATCCACACTCTGGGCTGGTCTTTATTCTAGATGCTTTGATATTACCTGGTCAACCCCTCAGAGCTGTGATATTTATGCTAGATTATGATATAATTATGCCTGTGCCCTATCACTTTTATAATACTGCCCCCAAACCTCCTCTCCCTTGTCCTTCACTGGTGAAGGATTTCATCAGAAGGGTGACCTCTTTTGCTCCCATTTCTACAGAAGATTTTGGTTGGTTGGTCTTCCCACAAAGCTTTCCTTATGTCTGTTTCCCTGGCTTTAGGTAAGAGGGCTCCTTTCACTTTGCTCCCACTCTCAACTCTCTGTCTCCCTCTGGCCTTCTTTGGCAGGAAGTTCTCATTCTCTACCTGTCGACCCCCAAAACACAGGGAGCATCTGAACACTTGTCCTGGCCAAGTGTTCCATTGACCATGAAAAAGGGGGCCAAGCCCTCTCCTTTAAGTGCCAGAATCCAGAGTGAACACAGCTGGGACCAAGACACTCACCTCCCACTCCAAATTAGTCTACTCTTACTACTTATTTCTATCCTCAAGAGGATTCTTACAGCCCTGAAAAGAAAATAGAAAGGAGAAAAAGGCAAGGTTATGCAACTAACTAGTTCTTCCAGTGATCCCAGGACCACTCACTGGGTCATCAGTTTTCCTTTAGGCTAAAGGCTCTGCCAGCCCTTGGCTTGTCTACTCTTCGAGCTTGGCTGGATGCAAAGGAGAAGGGAAGTTTATATTATTAAGCTCCAAAAGTGTCTCAAATTCTCCTTCAATTTCTCCACCTTCCAGGTTTTCTGGTACCTGTCTTCTGCCCTTCATGTATTTTGAAATGAAAATAGCCCATCGATACAAATATTTACCAACACAGCTGTGGCACTGACTTTGGCTGACATACATGAAACAGTGCATCAGAAGCTTATCAGGAGCTCACAGCAGCCATGAGAAGGCTGGAGAAGCATGCTGGGTGATGGGCAGAAGTCAAGGCTTGTTTGGAGGGCTGGGAGGCAAAATCGAGGAGGTGGTCACAGAGTAGAAAGTTTCTTGAAGCACTACCGCTGTCATGGATGGACCGTCAACCATCTTCTATCTCTTTATCTCTTTGTTCAGGATTCAGATCCAGTTCTCTTGTCCTTACCTGGGTCATGGTCCTGCCTTTTGGCTACAGGTAGGCAGGGCACTGCCAAACTGTTATCCAGTGGGGAAAAAGTGATTCCCCCAAGGAAAATAAATCATGGTCTTCTTGGGAAGGTAGAATTGATGCTTGATAGCAGTAAAACAGCCAGTGCCTAATATAACAGTTTAACAACTATTAAAAATAGTTTAATATTCAAGAATAGAAACAAAGCATATAAATGATACAGGGAAAAGAGCAAGTTTGCACAGAGCTGGATCAACCATGCTGTAACATAATTAAGAAGAGAACTTGGATTTAGTTTGCTAAACATTTTACAAACTGTTGAAGGAGCCAGTGAAAGACATTGTATGCACCATGTTTAGTCTAAGTAAAGGCCTGGTACTCTCTAGCCACTTCCCCTAATTTACCCGTCGTACTTGCCACCCAGAGGTGTCCCTAACTTGGAGCTAGTCTCCCAGCAACGGTGAGCTGAGCTCTGCTGAGCTGGGGCTTCAGATCACTGGAAGCTTGGCTCTGCCCATGGGGCCATGTCAACGATTTCTGATGTGGCTTCCATTATGACATGACCCACTTCCCATAGTGCCTTCCGCCCTCAAACCAGTTGGATTTCTTATCCTCAGGTTTCCTCTTGGCCTCGAATGAGTTTCTCATTGTTGTATGGGTATTGTCAGTCTTCTTGTTCTGGGAAAGGTTCTGGGGAAGATAGCAGGTGTCACGCCAGAAGCGAAGCCCTGTGTGCTAGTCATGAACTCAACAAAGTTGTGGAGAGAGTAGTGGTCCTGCCTTCTCCACGCCAGGGTGCATTGGGAGCATGGAGTGGTCTGCAGAGACAGCTTCCTTGCCTGAGAAAGGCTAGGATGAGACTTAATGGGATGAAACTTAACCAACCCCATGTACTCTCCTATGAGAGGGGAGCTCACGCCAGTTATTTAGGGTTGCCTCTTCCTGGGGAATATCCTCTCCCACTAGCCTCAGAGGAGCCCAAAGCAGCCACTGGAATGGCCCTTGGATTTGTGTGTCTCCTTCTTTTTTCTTTTGAAAGTACATTCAGGGCTTTTACATTTTGTGATATTTCTAACAACCCTACAAGGTGGGCAGGGGACAGGTTTCTCTCTGCTATATGGATGTTGACATTAGACAGCCTGTGATGCTCTGTCTTGGGGCAGAGTTTTGACTTGGTATTGCTCATGCAGTTTGACAACAGGGAAGCATAGGCAGTGGGAATAACCTTGCCTGGCACATCCGCACTAATACTCCTGAAAATAGGTCTGCAACTTCTAACACCTCATTGAAGGGCTGGCATGGCTCTTCCATGGACACCTGGTTTTGTACCCCAGGTCACTGAGGAGAAACTGAGGAAGTAGATTACATGGTCTTTTTCTTTAAGGAGCTTTCAAGTAGTTTGGCCTCTTTGATTTATTCTGACACTGTAGACAAAATATCAGTGATATTTGTTCTGCTTCTTTTCTTAAGCAAATAGATAATTGAACAAACAAAACAATTTCCTTGACGCCGTTCACCATATGGAGAAAGAGTCAGGTGTGTGAGGGTCACCTATCTTGGCAGCCTCAACCCCTCATGATACCAGAAAAGTCAGCTGACCCCTGGGAAGTCTCTTCCCTCACCATCCCACCCCCCATCCTCATCCAGGACCCCAGCCCCGTGAGGCTCCAGATGGGGACATGCCCCCTCCCTGGCATCTCTGGAGATTTTGAATGCTCCAGGCTTCCTGTGCTGCCTGTGCCACTCACTGAGGTTATGAATCTGGGAGGCCATCGACCTTCCTGAACCCAAGCCTCCTTTTGCGTAAGGTGGGGTTGATCCCACCAGGTCTTTTGAGCATTATGAGCACTAGATGGCAAATCCATGGGGCACGTTAGGAGCTCAAGGACCATTCCCTTTTATTCCCATGGGACTCCTGCTGCTGTTTCTGCCCGTTGTTCAAAGCATCTTCTCCTAAGGCTTGCCTCTGGGTGTGACAGTCGTTCTAAGAAGAGCGCGGGCGGGGGGGTGGGGGCGGGTGGCAGATGCTGCCAAGTCCTGCTTGCTGGGTCTTTGCTACCTGGGGGCAGTGTCCCAGGCTACTGGTACCCCAGGTAGCAGGGCTGGCCGTGCAGTTGAGGGGAGGTGGGAGAACTGGAGGCATGCTCACCCACTGCCCAGCAGGCTGAACAGGCCTGGGGTCTCCAGCCTCCCAGAGTTTTCAGAAAGCCAGTTGGGGCTCCTGTTAGGGCTTGGCCTGACCCTCCTGTGCTCTCCCTGCAGGACAAGGAAGTGAATCTGGAGCAGGTCCATCGGCGCATGAACAGTCTAATGGACGAAGACATTGCTCACAAGCAGATTTCCCCAGCGTCCATTGAGCTCTCGGCCCTGGAGATGGGGGGCCTGGCTCCCAGCCAGGCCTTGGAGCCGGCGCGGGAGTATCAGAACACGCAGCTCTCGGTCAGCACCTTCTTGCCGGAGCAAAGCAGCCACGGCACCAGCCGGACACTCTCGTCAGGGCCCAGCAGCAACCTGCCTCTGCCACTGAGCAGTTCGGCCACCCTGCCCTCCATGCAGTGCAAACACAGGTCGCCCAACGGGGGGCTGTTCCGCCAGAGCCCCGTGAAGACCCCCATCCCCATGTCCTTCCAGCCCGTGCCTGGAGGCGTCCTTCCGGAGGCCCTGGACACCTCCCACGGCACCTCCATCTGATCGCACCGCCTGCCCTCCTGCCCACCCATCCACCCACCCGACCAGCAGAGCTTTTTAATACCAGAAAACAACATAAACCACACACACACGTGCACACACACACAGAGACTCTTTCATTTTTCTTGTATATATGTGTAAATAATGACAGAATGGAGTGGGGTAAAAGTGTATTTTGAATATTCCCAATTTTCGAAGTCAGTAAAAAAAAAAAAAAACCACAAAAACTGTATGAATGACTTTGTAAATTTTGTTCTATATGAATAAAAAGGCAAATTACTTGTGATCATTCTGAAGTGCCAAAGAAGCCCCCTGTTCCTGGGCCTTTCTGAGAGCGAGGGCAGGAGGAGCGATCAGATAAGGACGTCCCCTGCTGGCGGAGAGCGGAAGGTAAGCAGCTGGTCCCTTTAGAGGAGCCCCAATTGCTGCTTGCTGCCCTGTCCCATGGTTTCCTGCCATGTTCCTCCGCTCCTGGCCCTTGGTTCCCCTTAGTCCTCTCGGGTAGATAAAAGGTGAGCCTCAAGTCAGTGCTGGTCCAACCCCTGGGTCCCTGTGCTGTAGGGTGATCAACTGTGCCAGTCAGCCTGGGACTGAGGAGGCTCCCGGGACACAGGACAGTCCTGTTGGTCACCCCACTGCATGTCACGGTGTGCTGTGGACCCAGGAGAAGCACCCAGGCCAATGCAACCGACTCTGAGGGCTCTGAGGCCGACATGCTCTAGGGTTATCCTGTTGGCCTTGTTTTTTACTTTCTTTTCCTAATTGGAAGAATCAACAAGTGATGGAATCTGGGAGAAGGAGGGTAGGTCCCATCATCTCCTCTGGAGACTGGGCAGAAGTGGGCTTGGCCTTGTCTGTGGGGATAAGGAGATGTGAGGTGTGATGTGTGGACCAGGTGAGGTGGGGGGATGAGAAGCCAGGTAGGGGGAGAATATTCCCTTGGATGTGAGACCCGTGGTTTCAGGTAAAAGGATCCTGTTGGAGGGGTGGAGGGAGGTACGCCAGGTGAGCAGACCAGTGCTGTAGGTGATGGGAGTGCCCAGAGTAGATCAAAGGGATCATGTTGGTTCAGGTAAGAGGAAGCCTCGGCTCTGAGAGAAAGAACAGCGTAACTGTGTGTGATGTGGAGACAAGTAATTCCCAGCCCCCAGGGAAGTAGCCCCAAAAGTAAAAGAATGTCTCTGGGTCTTAAACACTGCAGGCAGTCTGCCAAACAGGGCCGGAACCCAGCATGAGCCCTCATACCCTGCTTTGCCACCTTCTCCAGACCAGAAACCCTCAAGCTGTGATGTGGCCCATAGCAGGGGCCCTCCTGGCTGATGGCATCATGTAGTTGCTGAGATCCACAGGCCTATCCTTGAGCTGGTGAACCTGCTAGGAAACTCTGTTTCTTAAGCAGAAGACAACCTGACAGCCCTGCCTCCCTCCATTGCCCTTTTTGGGGCAATTAAACTAGAGAACCAGAGAGGGAAAAAACAAAAACAAAGCAAAACACTAGGGGCAGAGTAATTCGAGTTCTGTGAGCTGCACCTTCAAGCTCTTCTTCTGAAGACGAAGGTGATTCTGCTTTCCTAACCTGCCAGAATGTGGTGAACGCAGCCTACATCTGGCACCAAAAAGGGTGGGGCTCCCTCTCCCAGCAGCAATCAGGGGGCTAAGAGCTCGGATCTGTGGTCGTGGAGAAATACAAAGTCCTATTGATTGCCTCTCCTATAGCACTGTGGAGTTACTCCAGAGATGTAGTTATGAGGGTGATAACTAGCTTGGGATTGATTTCTTTCCCAAAGTCCCGCGTGGCATGATTGAGCAGTAAGGAGCGGCTGCATCACACAGTCAGCTAAAAACACTCTGGGGAGGACAGTGTTTATAATTATGTTATTTATCTGTGGATTCTGAGAATGGCCTGATATTCATGCTACCAAGGAGATCCACTGACACTTCTCCAATCACAGCGTGTAGAGCCCAGACCTGGGTGCACGCACATGGGGAAGCTTAGGTGGGCAATGGTTACCCGGAGGGAGGACGGGCTTCATTTTCTTTCCATCAGCACTTTGAGGGGTCCTGCCCTGGATGGTCAAGTTGTCATATATATTTCTCTATTTTTTTAATCAAATTCTGGTCTCACTGCCTTATCTCACACCCAAGTCTGGTTTTTTTCATTTTTTGTTTTTGTTTTTCTCCCTGAAATGACCTGTCTGCTGGGGTATACCATGGGTATCTTCTTGGACAGTTTGCTTTGAATGGGTGTCAGGGAGAGGTGAGACATTGTGTGTGTGTGTGTGTGTTTGTGTGTGTGTGTGTGTGTGAGAGAGAGAGAGAGAGGATGAGAGCAAGTGGATCTTTGAGGGAAAGGTATTTTGCTGATAAAAAAATATTAACACCTCATGGTGTTACTCTTCGCCATGTTTATGTTATTTTTTAAAATTTCCTATCCTTGGCATGAGGGGAAATGATTGATATTCAAGCAAATTCTCTAGAAAAAAATTCTTCCCAACTCAGATTTCTGTGTCAGCTCAGAATGTATCTTTTTTTCACGCTTTGCTCTTTGGATTTATAACTCTGTTTAGACTATTCCATACATTTTAGGTATATTTTGTGCCTTCAGACACTGCAAATAATAATCAGCATTTGGATTAAAGTTGTTTAATAATAAAACTTGACTTTGCTCCCTATCCTCTTCTTCTGTGGGGGAAGGAATGCTATCTGCTTGTTCCTGGGCAGCAGCTGGATTCTGTCCCATTGGCGTGGACTGTTGTGAGTGAAACTTCGTTGGCCAAGTGGGTCTCAGACACGCCTAGGGGTGGAGGCATGCCCTCCTCACCCAGTGTGTATACAGAGTACCCTCACACCGACTGGGGAGCAATGTGAGAGCAGGCTGAGAAGTCATCTTAATCTTTGGTTAACCTAACAGCTTCCTGTGATATGTGATTTCTTGGGAAACTCCTTGGAGAAAATTGGGCCACACTCCATAGGGAAGTGTTCCCATGGCCTTGTGGAATGAACATCCTTTTAAGAGTTGGATGCCTTTGTTTCTTCTCTCATCTCTACATCCACTCTGACCTTGGAGAAGTTGCTTCCTTGTGCTTTGGCCTTAGGGCTAAGGGTCTGTCATTCTTTGAGGGCCCACAGCTTGGCTTCTCAATATTTGGCCCTCAGAGGGTCTGTGGGTAACATTTTCCAGTGAACATCCATATGCGCGGTCATCTCTATGCCCCCAGGATCACCAGCCTGGGCCCTGGACCTCCAGATTCATATGCTCTCCAGACCTATCTTTTGCATCACAAGGTTCCCCTCTGACTTTTAGGCCTTTGCAGGAGAAACAGCTCCACTGCCAGCCTTGAGCCAAAGAGGACTGACCTGAGGAGTTTGGTCTTCATGATCAAGTTCTCAACTTTTAGGCACTGAAAGGAGCCTGTCTGGCCCTTGCCCTTCTATCCCTGCACCAATGAGAGGCTTCTCCAATGTTGGGTGCAGGCTCCAAAGGCTGGGGGCGGGGAGGCAGAGAACCCTCAGGCATTCCCAGGTCATCTGGACAGACAGATGGATCTGGACAGGAATCCCAAAGGGTTCTATTTTCTTAAGAAAAAGCTGCCCAGTTCCTAAATTCTAGATCCTTCTAAATCTTGCCAAGGTGAAATGAATTCCATATTTAATCTTGTCTTTTCAAGCGCTGAGAGAAGACAAAGGACACATGAAGGAAGAAAAGACCACTGACCCTAAAGAAAAGACCACTGACCACTGACACATAAAGGAAGAAAAGACCGCTGACCACTGACCACATGATCACATGGAAGGAATATTCCGTTCCTCTGGTCTATGCCTTCTCATTTTATCATCATAGGGGTGGGCAAGGTCCCATGGAGAACCTGGCTTTCTGTGTGACAATATGCTTCCAAGACTAAGGGGTTACTTACTCACGGGCCTCTGCCTTCATTGCAGGAAACTTTCTAGAGAAACTCACCTTTCACTCCCACAGGTGAGCGCTCATGAATTAGCATCTATATCTTAACAAAAGCTTTGTTTTGCTCTCCTAGCTTTGGCAACACAAGATTAGATAAAATTTCAAAATATTTTAACTGACCTTCCCTGGTTATGAACACAATAAAAGAGACAGAATTTCTGTTCCTAATGTGGCATGTTTTACATCTAAAATATTATTTTATTTCATATAATTAGTTGCTTTTAATAAATGAAATTATGCTTGATCCTTATTACTCTTACCCTTCATACCAGGAAACTTCAGATAGGTAACAATTTCCTGTGCCAATAACTTTAATTACTGTCTTTTTTTCCCTCCCATTGGTATATAGTCAGAGGGATTATTTATGAGAGAAGTGCACACGTTCCAGATAAATCAGGTAAGCTAATACCTCCTATAAAGGAGGAAGGGACAATTGTCAATGATATCAGACCCTCCCTCTAGCTTTCATTTTCACCTCTGAACTTGATATTGGGTGCTGAGCTCCAGAGAAAGGAGAGAGTCTCTCCACAGCAAGAAAAAAACTCCTGCTACAGAAATTTGCAATGGTCAATGGCCAGGATCTGGAAGAAGGAGCACCAGGGTGAGCAATCAAATGTGTCTCTGGGAGGGCTCAGTTGCTGGCAAATTCAAGCATACAGTTGCTAGGGACAACCAGGTATCCAAGCTCAGAGGGAAACAAAATAGCCACCAACACACTGAGACTTATCAACAAACACAATAAGGGTACACAGGCACACGTACACATATACACATGCTCATGCATGGACACTGAGGTCCATGCACACACACTCACCATTGCAGGCGCAGGCATATAGAGTTTAAAAGCACACAGCAATGCACTTAGGTGATGGAAGCAGGTCCTGCTCCTCAGATCTAGGAAACAGAGTCCAGGGAAGAAAGAGGCTATTTCAGAGCTTTTCTGCCCAGTGCGCAGTCTCAATGCAACCATCAGCCAAGTGGTGTTCTGCAATCAGCCACTGTGGAGGGAGATGCATTTCCTGCAAAGTGGCCTCTCTCTGGCCAGGTGGCCCAGTGTGCAGTGAACTGTAGCCAAACCATTATTTTGAAATTCTTCGGATTTTCAACCCAAATCCTTGAAATATGCAAAGAAATCTCAAGCATTCTCCAAGGCATCTAATTGTTTCCACATAAGAATAGACATGAGCTATAGGCAGACCTCAGAGATACTGCAGGTTTGGTTCCAGAGCACTGCAATAAAGTGAATATCACAATAAAACAAGTCACAGGAATTTCCCATTGTATATAAAAGTTATGTTTACACTATATTGTAGTCTACTAAATGTGCAATAGCATTATGTCTAAGAAAACAATGCACATACCTTAATTAAAAATACTTTATTGCTAAAAAATGCTAACCATCATCTGAGCCTTCAGGGAGTCATAACATCAAAGTGCAAAAGTGACATCAAAGATCACTGATCACAGATCACTCTAACAAATACAATAATGATGACAAAATTTGAAATATTGTGAGAATTACCAAAATGTGACACAGAGACACAAAGTAAGCAAATGCTGTTGGGAAAATGGTGCCAACAGACGTGTTTGACACAGGGATGCCACAAAGTTTTAATTTATAGCCAATGCAATATCTGCAAAGTGCGATAAAGTGAAGTGAAATACAATAAAACGAGGTCTGCCTGTATAGTGTTCCAGGGACTGTACTCTACCCTTTGCATACAAATGCCCTTTCATTCTCAGATCAGCGCTGCGAAGTAAAAATTATTATCCAAAATTTGTGGAAAGGGAAGATGAGACTCAAAAAGGCATGGTCCCAAAGCTGGTAAGTGATAGTGCTGGGATGCATATTTCCTTGTCTGTCTGAGTCTATAGCACATGTTCCTGCCAACACAGCTGGCTCTTCCTCGGTAGGGAGCACACCTGCTGTCTCTCAGCCACTGGACCCGTGCTGGCCTTCTCTGTCCCAAGGTATGGTGGAGACAGCCCCACCAGCTCCCTCAGCTTTGGCATCTGCTGCTTCCTCTCCAGTGGCCTCAGGTGTGTTGGTGAGTATCTGCTTTTGCACCCCTGCTGTGGACGTGGCTAGCCTGGGCTAACAGGGTTATTACTATCCACAGAGTCTAGGCCAGGTACCTGCTCCTTTAAAGAGCCCTTAACCAGGCAGGGAATCAGAGTCTGCCAGATTCACTCAGAAGATGGGCTGCTTCCCGAGGGTATCTCTTCTCCCAAAAGCCCCTCCTTCTACAGAAAGCAAACTGTATATCAGGCCAAGGGAAGCTCCAGGGCTGACTTGTGCTCTAAAGCACTTTAGGATTCTCCCCAGAGCAGGAATTCCTCCCCTGAAGTCCCTGGATAGATCTCAGAGGGGCCTGACAACCTTCTAAAAATTGTTTGTCAAATTGTTGAGTTACTTTGTGTGTGTGTGCATGCTTTTCAGAAACAAGGTCCATACCTTCTAGGATATTCTTAAAAATCATCTCATAAAAACTCTAAGACACTGCCTGTAAGAGATGGAATTCAGGCAAGCCCTTGTGTCCCACTCTCCCAATGCCAGTGTTTAGGTGTGATGGCAAGTTGGTACCTGTCTGAGGAGGGAAAGAATTACAGAACTGTAGCCAGAGGAAAGAGTGTGGGAAATACGCTGTGGCTAGGACCCTTGGGACTTTAACCCAGAGCCTGAGAAGTCCCACTGGCAGGGCACACTAGAAACTGCAGGATGCAGGGGCCATGGGGCGATGCTGATGCTGTAATCCTGGTGCACAGGAAGGTGGTCCAGACAAGGCAAAGGAACAGCTATTGAAACTGGCCAAGTGTGGGCTGGAATCCTACTTCTGGCACGTATTGGTTGTGACATCTTGAGTACAGTGGGTTTTTTGTTGTTGTTGTTGCTGTTTTTTACTTCTTTGAGTCTCGCTGCTTTATTCATATATTAATGATGATAATATCTGTCTCATTGTCTTTTGTGAGAATTCCATAGTTAGTAATCATAAGGATAGCTGGAAGTTTTTGAGTGTTTGCTACGTGCCAAAGCTTCCTCTGTATCATCTCATTTGTTCCTGTTATTATCGCGCATTGTAGCTAACGAGGAAAATGACGCTCAGAGTTCAGTGACTTGCTTACCTGGTGGAGCAGGGATGTGACATCCAGGCAATCTGAGTGCACAGCCCACACTCTTACTCATGACCAAGTATTAACACTTTACATTGAAACTGTTAGCACAGGACCTGGGACATATCAACATGTATTTGCCTATGCCTGGCTCCTTGGGGGATGGAACGGGGAGAAGGAATCAGTGTCCCTTAGACCTCAAGCTAGGCAACTGCTGAGTGTCACTAAAATAAGCAAGACCTGGATTTTCATTTTGTTTCTGGACTTTTCAGCTCTGTGATCCTGGATTTAAGGTGAGGAGACTAAATGCGTAGAGCTGTCTGTGACCTAAGACGGCTAGAATGACGTTTTTCCAGTTCATAAGCTCCCCTCTTCTGATACCTGAGTCTCCTGTCGAACCTACGCAGAGGCTGACAAGCAAGGCCATGCTTACCTTTGCTTCATGGAGGTCAAATTACTTTCTTCTGCATTAAGGTAGAGCCAAATGAACCTCTATGGAAGGCAGCATGGCTTAACACTCATATAATGAGTACAAACTGAGGATCAAACGGATCTGGCTTAAATTCTGGTCTTTGTCACTCACCAGATGAGTATCCCTGGTCCCATCACTATCATCTCCAAGCCCCTGTTGTGTCCTTTCACCTGTAAAATAGGTCCTGAGTCCTGATCGGTTGTGAGGATCAGTCATAAGGCATCTGCACAAATAAAGTCTCATAAATGGCAGCTCTTAGGGTGATTTGCATACCTACATCATCCCACTTCTCGGTGGGAACTGCTCAGCCTCGGAGCTGAGCCAAGCGTCTCATTCATAGTGTTCACATACGGAACACTTCCTTTCAGCTTGGGCAGCAGGCAAAGTTGCCTTCCAGGTCAAAGAAAAGCAACATTTCCATTTTCACCCCTAGGACTGGGACACTTGCCCTATGCCCCAGCCCTGTCCCGCTGGGAGCTGACAGTGGCTGGAGCCTTCACCTGTTTCCAAGACCCGCTCAGGTAATAATTCTGATGGTTCCCAGAAAGCAAATGAAAAGCAGCCTGGCTCACTTAGAGTGGCATGAATTGATTGGGAGCTGTTCAGTCAGTGCCCTGACTTCTATATGTGCTCATAATGAAATGCAGATGAGAGAAGAAGCAGGCTCTGGGGAGGACCAGCCTCCAAAGCTGTAGAGGCACTGAGTCCTGGGGAATATAGTTTCAGGGGTGAGGTCCATAGTCACGTATTCCATAAAACCCCAGGTCTTCAGGGGCTTCCTGGAGTGATGGCTCTTTTCTTCTGAGGTAGGACCTAACTCCCTTGTGTCTTATGAAAAAAATAGATGCATGAGTATGTGTGCTGAGATCATTTTACATTTACTCTGTCTGTACCTGCTTTTCAGTTTCTGCCACTACCTTAGGTGTGAAGCTCACAGTGGATGAATCTTCTTTGATCAGCATCTGGACAAGCTATGTTACCTCAGGTAGAATGTGCCTCTCGATTCAGGAGAAAAGCAGGCTACCAGATCAGTAAGGATCCTGCCCAGTAGGAAAGACAGGGCACATTGAAGCTGAGGAATTTGAGGAGGGGAACCATTCAGAAAGATGTACGCGGGTCGTGAAAGCCACAAGGATAGTGGAGAAGACTGTAGTTAGAAAGAACAGCACACTGTTACCCCCTCATGGCCTGAAAGGACAGGAGGAGAAAGCATGTCTTCTAACTGGGAGAGAGGAGGTGTGGAATGGGCTGCCTGAGTCCATCTCCAACGGATGACCCCACAAGGAGCCAGAGCGGGGAACACAGACTCTGACTTCATTGGTCCTCCCACCTCCTAATCTGCTAATCCCAAGAGCAGAGGGCAGGGAGCCCACCAAGACAGTTCACACTAGCCAGCCTCCTGAGGCACAGAGCAGGGATCCAGAGGAGGAAAAAGGGGAGTCACGTGGAATATATGCCTATCATGTTCTAGGAGAATTAACTCATTTCTTACCTTGGAAAATCAAGAAATCTCTTTCTGACAAATGAGGTAAAAGAGACTCAGATTAATTAAGTGGTTTGCTCAAGGTGGTCCAGCTAGTCTATCAGCCTAGATAAAAGCTGTGTTCTTTCCACCCTAGATTGCCCTGCATGTTCAGAAGATGTAGACGTGAGATACCGTCAGGCAGAGGGCCACTTTCCCAGATCTGGGGCTCAGCCATCACGGATTGCAAGCTTGTGGGTGAGCTAGGCAGAGTAGAGTATGTGACATTTGTGGAGAACACACTCGTTTCCCTTTTCACAGCTGAGGCAGAGTGACTGTATCCCTCAAAACTCCAGTTGTTGGAGACCACTCTTCTGAATGGATTCCCAAGTAATGCTGAGGTGGGGAACTACAGCGGAGGCAGTGAATTGCAATCAGAAAGGCATGTTTTTGAAGTCAAATTCTGCTATTTTCTTGCTATATGACCATGAGCAAGTCACTTAACCCCCCTGAGTATCAGCTTCCACATCTGTGAAATCTATACACTGAGGGCAGCAATCCCATCTCAAAGGATGAAATAATAAAACTTGGAATAAAACGTCTAGTACCAGCGTCATTGGCTAGTACATAGCAAGTACTTAGTCAGTGATGAACACCGTTAGTGTAGGAAATATGGTCACAAAGGGCTCAACTGACTACAAGGGCACTGTTTGAAAATATACTTTTTAAAAGAATTATAAAATACACCAGAAAAGTGCACAAATGATAAGTGTACAGCTTGATTCATTTTTAACAAGGTGAGCACTCTCGTGTAGCCACTGGCCAAAACAGGAATAGAACGTTGCCACCTTCCCAATGGACACCTCTGGAACCCCAAAGGTAACCACGCCTCCCAGTTCTATAGCCACTGATTAATTTCATATATTTTTGAAATACGTACAGATAGAATCAATTATCCTTTTTTTGGCCTGGCTTTTTTTTTTTTCATTCAACATTGGCTTTAGAGATTTCTCTACATTTCTATGTGAAGTTCATTTTCATTGCTATAGAGGATTTAATTATCTGAATATCACAATTTATGCAGTCTACTGTTGATAGACTTTTGGTTTGTTTTTATTTGATGTTATTACAAATAGTGTCCCTATGAACATTTTTTTGTTCATGATTTTAGGCAAATTTATGTATGCCTTTCTGTTGGAGTGCTGGTTCAAAGATAAGCATCAGTTGGACTTTATGTAGATACTGCTAAAAAGTTTTCAGAAACAGTTGTGCTGATTTCTGCACTTTACCTGTGATGTTTGAGAGTTGCAAGTATTGTAAATCCTCACCAACAGTAGTGCTTTCAGATATTTTAATTGCAGTCATACTAGTGGGAATGTAGTATACCAAACTGTGGATTTCATTTGCATGTTCCTGTTGACTAATGAGACTGAGCCTTTACATATGCTTGTCTGAATATCTGCTCTTGTGAAATGCCTCTCTTCTTCCACACTGTGACTTGCCTTTTCACTCTCTTTCTGGTATCTTTTGTTGAACAGAAGTTCTTAATTTAAATGTAGGTTCATGTATCAACTTTTCTTTTACCCTCAGTGCTCAACTTGTCCTGTTTCTGAAAGCTTTACCTAACCCAGGCCAGGGACAGTTTGGTTTTCACATTTACATCTACAATCCTCCTGGACTTAACTTTCGAGAAATGTATTTTAAAATACATTTTAAAAAACACAGATATTTGATTATTCCAGCACCACGCATTGGAAAAAACTCCCGTTGCCATCACCATTGCAGTGTCACGTTTATCATAAATCAAGTGAGCTTGTATGTGTTGGCCTGTCTTCATATTCTGTTCTGATGGCCTATCTGTCCATTTTCACTAAGATCACACTGCCTTGATTACTGCAGCCTTGTAATCAGTTGTGATAATTGGTAATTTAAGTCAGTCCTTTGCATTTACACATCAGTTTTAGAATCACTATCCTATTTTCCACAAAATTCCTCTTAACATTTTGATTGAAACTGCATTGAATCCAGAAATAAATCTGGGGAAAATTGACACCTCTCCATTCCTTACTTTCAACTTTTCTGTGCGCTTATATTTAAGGTGTGACATCTGTAAGCAGATTAAAGTTCTGTGTAAATGTGTGTGTGTGTGGGGGGGGGTCTGTGTTTAATTTGGTATATTTCTTAGAATCTTTAATTGTAGTAATTAGTCCATTTGCATTCAATGTACTTGCTGATTCATTTGGGTTAGATCTACAATCTTATTTATTTATTTATTTTTCTATTTGTCCCTCTTGTTCTATGTTAATTATCTTCTTTTTTGGCCTACTTTGTAGTCAAAATAATGCTTTGTCATTCAATATCTTTGTCTCTGCTAGCACGTTGGTTATACATTCTTATATCCTCTAAATTCTTAAAGGAATTACCCTAAAGATATAAATATGTATTTTTACCATGTCCAAGACAAAGTGAGCACCTTAAAACACTTTAAATCAATTTATTATTTTATTTCCCACCTTGTATTATTTTAATTCTACATATATTTTTGACAAGGGCCAGGAGAGGTGGTAAACATTTATTAAACACAAGAACACACAGGGCACCATGTTCTTCTGGGGATGGAGAGATACACAGAAATTCCTACGGAGATATCAAAGTATACTGTGGTGAGACTATAATGAGGATGACCTTACATCCTCATCTGCCAGAGACTGTCCCAGTTTATGCTTATTGTTCTAACGGAGTTACTAATACACTTCAATTAGAGGGGTACATTATGTGGTCACTCTAGCTATCATGGATGTGGGGATGCTGAGTTCTTTGTGGCTGGGAACTGGGAACTGGTGGAGGGCCTGGAAGAGGCAGTCAGGGGTAAGCTCTGAAGGGCCAGAGCAGTTTGCACTTCTGATAAAGTGCTTCCCAGGTAATGAGGAGCCACCAGGGAACTTAAGCAGTTAAAAGTCAGCCCTGGGGGTGTTGACTTTTTCCTAAGGCTCTCTCTAGCAGTGGCTGAAGTGGTAGGATGGGAACAAAAGGTAGCAGGGTCCTGAGGAGGTGCTGGCCATAGCTCAGAGAGTAAGAACAGGATTCTGAGCTGAGGCAGCAGCAGGGGAGGATGGAAAGGACAGAGATGGATTTGAGAAACATTATCCTTCATTTCTTATTATTGTTGCACCTGTTCAGTGACACCTGTACCCTGAATAAACCCAACCACCTGTTTTCTCTATTCCTACACCCAGACAGTGGAGCACAGGTGACGTAAGCTTCACAGCAGAGCAGATTGCTGTCCTTATAAATTCATGATCACCAGTCTCAAGGAGACCTGAAAATTCTACTAGGACCATCTGACCAATTCAATCTTCATTTTCCCCAGAAACTGTTCACATTTTAGAAATGCATGAACATGCCTCCTCTCCCCTCACTCAACATTTTTAAAATTAAACTTAAAATGTTTTTGATATAATTATAGACGATGTAGTTGTTAGAAATAATACAAAGAGATCCAATGACCCTTTAGTCAGTTTCCTCTAATGGTGACATCTTGCAAAACTATAGTACAACATCACACCCAGGATACGGACATCAGTACAGCCAAAATAGAACACATTTTCATCATCGCAGGACTCTTCATATTGTCCTTTTATAGCCACATCCACTTTCCTCTGCCTCTTCTTAGCTCCTGGCAACCACTACTCTTTTCTCCATTTCCACAATTTTGTCATTTCAAGAATGTTACATATGTGGAATAATGCCGAATGTAACTTTTAGGGATTGGCTTTCATCACTCAGCATAATTCTCTAGAGATTCTTCCAAGTTGTTTTGTGTATTAATATTTGATATATTTTATTGCTGAGTTCATGACTCAGCAATGGATATACCACTGTTATTTTAACCATTCACCCATCGAAGGACATCTGATTGCTCCCAGTTTTTGCCTGTTACAAATAAACCTGCTATACAGACACACATGTACAGATTTTAATGTGAACGTAAGTATTCATTTTTATGGGATAAAAATCCAGGAGTGCAATTGCTGGGTTGCAGTTGCTATGATAGCTATATGTTGGTTTTATAAGAAACTGCCATCTCTATGGGCATTCTTTCTTTGTTCCTGGTTTATTTTTTTACCATTAAGTATAATGCTAGGTGTAGATTTTTTTGGTAGATGTTCTTTATCAAGTGGGAAAAGTTTCTCTCTATCCCTGTTTTCCTGAGTGTTTTTGTATTTTTATGTATGTGGTAGGTTAGTTACGTTTCTTGACCTTGAAGAAGTGGCCTTCTGTAGGAGATGTCCTATGCGTCCTAGCGGCCCATTCCCTCTCGTCACCCGAGCTATATGCTCTAGGGAGTCCCCCTAAGAGGGCTGAGTACGGCCTTCTTTTTTTTTTTAATTTTATTTATTTATTTATTTTTATTTTTGGCTGTGTTGGGTCTTCGTTTCTGTGCGAGGGCTTTCTCTAGTTGTGGCGAGCGGGGGCCACTCTTCATCGCGGTGCGCGGGCCTCTCACTATCGCGGCCTCTCCTGTTGCGGAGCTCAGGCTCCAGACGCGCAGGCTCAGTAGTTGTGGCTCACGAGCCTAGTTGCTCCGCGGCATGTGGGATCTTCCCAGACCAGGGCTCGAACCCATGTGCCCTGCATTGGCAGGCAGACTCTCAACCACTGCGCCACCAGGTAAGCCCTGAGTACGGGCTTCTGTTGTGATAGGCTGACTATGTGGGTGGTCTGGTGGGCTTGGGTGGCCTCTAGTCCGGTTGGTTGGTTGCTAGGTCCTACCTTGCGGGGATGCTGCCGGCTGCTGGTTGGTGGAGCCTGGTCGTGAGGGGCCTGACTGCAGAACACCAAGGAGCCCCGGGGCTAGTGCCGGCTCACGGGTGGGTGGAGTCAGGATCCAGAAAACTCTGGGGCTGTTGCCCGCCCACTGGTGGGCGGAGCTGACTCTTGGCCCTCTGGTAGGCTGGGCTGTATCTAGGGGCGTGTCCCAAGGTGGTCGAGCCCGGAAGTCTTTAGGCAGCCCCTCAGCTGATGCCTAGGGCTGTGTCCCTGCCCAGTTAGTTGTTTGGCCTGAGGTGTCCCGGCACTGGCACCTACAGGCTGTTGGGTGGCGCCAGGTCTTAGCGCTAATGAGCTAAAGGGAGGAGCCCACAAAAATGCAGCCCGCACCGGCTTTCACGCGGAAGAATGTTCCCAAGTATGGCTGCCGCCAGCGTCTTTGTCTCCAGCGTGAGCCGCCCCCTCTTTCTCCTGGGAGACTCTCCTGGACCAGCAGGTAGGTCCAGCCCAGGCGCCTATCGAATTACTGCTTTTGTCCTGGGTCTTGGTGCACGTGAGGTTTTGTGTGCGCCCTTTAAGAGTGAAGTCTCTATTTACACCCGCTTATCTCCCCCCCCCCCGCCCCCGCCCCCGCCCCCGGCCCCTGTGGGGCTCCCAAAATTAAGCCCAGCTGGCCTTCAAAGCCAAATGCTCTGGGGGCTCGTCTTGCCGGTGCAGGACTCCCAGGCTGGGGAGCTCAACGTGGGGCTCAGAATTCTCATTCCTGTGGGAGAACCTCTGCACTATACTTATTCTCCAGTTTGTGGGTCGCCCACCTGGGGATATGGGACTTGATTATATCTGGAGTCCACCCTTCCTACTGGTCTCATTGTGGGTCCTTTGTGTCTTTAGTTATAAAAGATCTTTTCTGGTAGATTCTGGTCTTTTTCATTGATGTCTGTTTGGCAGATAGTTGTGGTTGTGTTACGGGGCCCTTTCTAGATTCTTGGACAGCAACATCGTAGAAATAAGTATCACTTCCACAAGACTCTTAGGCAAACAAAGCTTTTTACTAAAAGAGATAGCAGATGCACAAAAGAGAAGGCAGAAAAAAAAAAGTGCCAGCTCCCCAAGTAGAAGGGGCGAGTTGCTTTTATAACTAGAGGGGGAGGGTTTGTGTCATGATCACTGATAATTTCCCTAAATCCTCACACTTGTGTGATCAGCAGCAGGTGGCTCCATGGTGGCTGTCAGGAATAGGGAGCGTTTCTATGAGCAGAAAGAAATGCATGAAAATTTTCTGCAGGAAAGCACAGGAACAGATAAGGTTAAAATTTATAGTTGAACCTGTCTCTTGGCAACTAAGTGTACTTGTTAGTGTAGCAGAGATAAAGCTAATCTTTTATTCCTGCAAGCATGGTTTTTGTCTCTCGGACTCAGGCCCTCAAGGCCTTTGCTCTTTAGCTTGCAAGGCCTGTTGTGCCCAAGGCCATTCCCCTTTTCCAAAATGGTTGTGCTCTTGTCTTCCTGTCTCAATTTTGGTGTGTTCCTGGGAGGAGGTGAGCTAGGGTCTTTCTACCATCTTGGCCAATCTCCTTCCTGAGTTTTTTTTGTCATGGGTGTTGAATTTAACCAAATGCTTTTTCTGCCTTGACTCATATGAGTGCATGATTTTTTTTTTCCCCTTTAACTATTTAATATGGTAGATTGCATTGATTAATTTTCAAATACTGATCTATCCTTAAATCCCAGGAAAAACCTCACTCGTAATAGTATAATTCTTTCTATACATTGCTGAATTTTATCTGCTAATATATTTTTAAGGATTTTGTATCTATCTTTAAGGGGTAAATATACCTGTAGGTTTTTGTTTTTTGTTTTCGGTTTTGGTTTTGGTTCTGTCTTTGTCTTGTCTTGGTATCAGGTAACAGTAGCTTCATAAAATTAATTAGCACGGCTTTCTGGGAGTGATTGTGTACAATGGGTATTAATTCATCTTAAATATTTGATAGAATTCATCAGTGAAATCTTCTGGGTCTGCATTTTTGGGGGGTGATAGTTAAATAAAAAAATCAATTTCAAGACTTCCCTGGTGGCTCAGTGGTTAAGAATCTGCCTGCCAATGCAGGGGACACAAGTTCGAGCCCTGGTCTGGGAAGTTCCCACATGCCATGGTGCAACTAAGCCCGTGTGCCACAACTACTGAGCCTGTGCTCTAGAGCCTGCGAGCCACAATACTGAGCCCACGTGCCACAACTACTGAAGCCCGCGCACCACAACTACTGAAGCCCGCACGCCTAGAGCCCGTGCTCCGCAACAAGAGAAGCCACTGCAATGAGAAGCCCGCGCACTGCATCGAAGAGTAGCCCCTGCTCGCCGCAATTAGAGAAAGCCTGCACACAGCAACGAAGACCCAAGGCAGCCAAAAAAAAAGAAAAAAAATTCAATTTCATTAATTGTCCATTAAAATTATGTTTCCTGTTGGATGAATTGTAATAATTTCTGCTTTTTGAGGAATTGATCCATTACACCGAAGTTGTCAAATTATGTTTTGTAGTTATTTGTATTATTCCCTTTTTATCCTTTTGAAGTCAACAGGGTCTGTAGTGATATCTTCTGTTTTATTCCTGATATTGGTAATTTGTGTCTTTTCATTTTTGTCAGTGTTGCTAGAGATTTGTCAGTTTTATTGATCCTCTCAAAGAACCAGGTCTTGGTTTCACTGATTATCTGTTTTTCTGTATGCAATGTTATTTATTTCTGTTATTTTCTTTGTTGTTTCCTTCCTGTTGATTGTTGTGGGGTTTTTTCCCCTCTCTGGGGTCTTGAGGTGTAGGCTTATATTGTTTTGAGACTTTTCCTCTTTCTAGTGTATGTATTTAGTGTTAATTTTTTTCTCTTAGTACTGCTTTCTCTGTGTCTCACAAATTTTGATTTTCCAATTCAATGAATTTTTAAAAAATTTTGCTAGAGATTTTCTCTTGAATCTTTGGTTTATTTAGAAGTATATTATTTAGTTTTGAAATGTTTGGAGATTTTCTTGTTATATTTGCGTTATTGATTTCTAGTCTGACTCCATTGTAGTCAAAAAACACACTCTGTATGGTTTCAATTTTTAAAAATGTGTCGAAGATTATTTTATGGCCCAAGATATTTTTATGGTCTATCTTGATACATGTTTTACAAGAACTTGAAAATAATGTGCATTCTGCTGTTGTTGGGGGAGGTGTTCTATACATGTTGATTAAATCTTGTTGATTGACCATCTTTTTAGGTTCTTCCATTTCCTTGTTGATTTTTTTGTTTAGTTGTTGTATTGATTGTGGAGAGGGGCATATTAGAGTCTACAACTGTAATTGTGGATTTGTCTATTTTTCCTTTCAATTCTATCAGTTTTTCTTCACATATGTTGCAGCTCTATTTTTTTGTGAATACACACATACCTTTAGGATTTCTATGTCTTCCTGGTGGATTGATCCTTTCTAAATCATATTATGTCCCTGTCTGTCTCTGGTAATAAATTTCTTTGCTCTGAATCTACTTTATCTGATAGTAATATATGCACTCCTGCTTTCCTTTGATTAATGTATACATGATATAACTTTTCCATTCTTTTACCCTCAACTTGCCTACATCATTATTTTTGTAGCTTAAAAAAAAAATAAACAGCATATAATTGGGTTTTATTTTAAAATCTACTCTGCAAGTATTTGTCCTTTATTATAATTGTACATTTGCTAGGGCTTAAGTCTGTCATTTCTTTTTCTCTTTCTTCTCCCTCTCTTTTCCATTTCTTTGTTTCCTTTTACTTTTTCCTGCTTTCCTATGGATTATGGCAGCTTTTTTTCAAGTTACATTTCCATTTTTATACAGCATTTTTTTTTGTTAATTTTTAAATATAATTTTATTTATTTTTGGTACAGCAGGTTCTTATTAGTCATCCATTTTATACACATCAGTGTATACATGTCAATCCCAATCTCCCAATTTATCACACCACCACCCCCATCCGCCGCTGCTTTCCCCCCTTGGTCTCCATACATTTGTTCTCTACATCTGTGTCTCAATTTCTGCCCTGCCAAACGGTTCATCTGTACCATTTTTCTAGGTTCCACATTAATGCATTAATATGTGATATTTGTTTTTCTCTTTCTGACTTACTTCACTCTGTATGACAGTCTCTAGATTCATCCACGTCTCTACAAATGACCCAATTTCATTCCTTTTTATGGCTGAGTAATATTCCATTGTATATATGTACCACAACTTCTTTATGCATTTGTCTGTCGATGGGCATTTAGGTTGCTTCCATGACCTGACTATTGTAAATAGTGCTGCAGTGAACACTGGGGTACATGTGTCTTTTGGAGTTATGGTTTTCTCTGGGTATATGCCCAGTAGTGGGATTGCTGGGTCATATGGTAATTCTATTTTTGGTTTTTTAAGGAACCTCCATACTGTTCTCCATAGTGGCTGTATCAATTTACATTCCCACCAACAGTGCAAGAGTGTTCCCTTTTCTCCACACCCTCTCCAGCATTTGCTGTTTGTAGATTTTCTGATGATGCCCATTCTAACTGGTGTGAGGTGATACCTCATTGTAGTTTTGATTTGCAGTTCTCTAATAATAAGTGATGTTGAGCAACTTTTCATGTGCTTCTTGGCCATCTGTATGTCGTCTTTGGAGAAATGTCTATTTAGGTCTTCTGCCCATTTTTGGATTGGGTTGTTTGTTTTTTTAAAATTGAGCTGCATGAGCTGTTTATATATTTTGGAGATTAATCATTTGTCTGTTGATTTGTTTGCAAATATGTTTTCCCATTCTGAGGCTTGTCTTTTTGTCTTGTTTGTAGTTTCCTTTGCTTTGAAAAACCTTTTAAGTTTCATTAGGTCCCATTTGTTTATTTTTGTTTTTATTTCTATTCCTCTAGGAGGTGGATCAAAAAAAATCTTGCTGTGATTTATGTCAAAGTGTTCTTCCTATGTTTTCCTCTAAGAGTTTTATAGTGTCCGGTCTTAGATTTAGGTCTCTAATGCATTTTGAGTTTATTTTTGTGTATGGTGTTAGGGAGTGTTCTAATTTCATTCTTGTACATGTAGCTGTCCAGTTTTCCCAGCACCACTTATTGAAGACGCTGTCTTTTCTCCATTGTATATCCTTGCCTCCTTTGTCGTACTTGAGTTGACCATAGGTGCGTGGGTTTATCTCTGGACTTTCTTAGATCTATATTGCTATTTCTGTGCCAGTACCATATTGTCTTGATTACTGTAGCTTTATAGTATAGTCTGAAGTCAGGGAGTCTGATTCCTCCAGCTCTTTTTTTTCCCTCAAGACTGCTTTGGCTATTTGGGGTCTTTTGTGTCTCCATACAAATTTTAAGATTTTTTGTTCTAGTTCTGTAAAAAATGCCCTTGGTAATTTGATAGGGATTGCATTGAATCTGTAGATTACTTTTGGTAGTATAGTCATTTTCACAATATTGATTCTTCCAATCCAAGAACATGGTATAACTCTCCATCTGTTGGTATCATCTTTTATTTCTTTCATCAGTGTCTTGTAGTTTTCTGCATACAGGTCTTTTGTCTCCCTAAGTAGGTTTATTCCTAGGTATTTTATTCTTTTTGTTGCAATGGTAAATGGGAGTGTTTCCTTAATTTCTCTTTCAGATTTTTCATCATTAGTGTATAGGAATGCAAGAGATTTCTGTGCATTAATTTTGTATCCTGCAAGTTTACCAAATTCATTGATAAGCTCTAGTAGTTTTCTGGTGGCATCTTTAGGATTCTCTATGTATAGTATCATGTCATCTGCAAACAGTGACAGTTTTACGTCTTCTTTTCCAATTTGTATTCCTTTTATTTCTTTTTCTTCTCTGATTGCCATGGCTATGACTTCCAAAACTATGTTGAATAATAGTGGCGAGAATGGACATCCTTGTCTTCTTCGTGATCTTAGCGGAAATGCTTTCAGTTTTTCACCATCGAGAATGATGTTTGCTGTGGGTTTGTCGTCTATGGCCTTTATTATGTTGAGGTAGGTTCCCTATATGCCCACTTTCTGGAGAGTTTTTATCATAAATGGGTGTTGAATTTTGTCAAAAGTTTTTTCTGCATCTATTGAGATGATCATATGGTTTTTATTCTTCAGTTTGTTCATATAGTGTATCACATTGATTGATTTGCGTGTATTGTAGAATCCTTGCATACCTGGGATAAAACCCACTTGATCATGATGTATAATCCTTTTAATGTGCTGTTGGATTCTGTTTGCTAGTATTTTGTTGAGGATTTTTGCATCTATATTCATCAGTGATATCAGTCTGTAATTTTCTTTTATTGTAGTATCTTTGTCTGGTTTTGGTATCAGGGTGATGGTGGCCTCATAGAATGAGTTTGGGAGTGTTTCTTCCTCTGCAAGTTTTTGGAAGAGTTTGAGAAGGATGGGTGTTAGCTCTTCTCTAAATGTTTGATAGAATTCACCTGTGATGCCATCTGGTCCTGGACTTTTGTTCGCTGGAAACTTTTTAATCACAGTTTCAATTTCATTACTTGTGATTGGTCTTTTCATATTTTCTGTTTCTTCCTGGTTCAGTCTTGGAAGCTTATACCTTTCTAAGAATTTGTCCATTTCTTCCAGGTTGTCCATTTTATTGGCATAGAGTTGCTTGTAGTAGTCTCTTACGATGCTTTGTATTTCTGTGGTGTCCGTTGTAACTTCTCCTTTTTCATTTCTAATTTTATTGATTTGAGTCCTCTCCCTCTTTTTCTTGATGAGTCTGGCTAAAGGTTTATCAATTTTGTTTATCTTCTCAAAGAACCAGCTTTTAGTTTTATTGATTTTTGCTATTGTTTTGTTTCTATTTCATTTATTTCTGCTCTGATCTTTATGATTTCTTTCCTTCTGCTAACTTTGGGGTTTTTTTGTTCTTCTTTCTCTAGTTCCTTTAGGTGTAAGGTTAGATTGTTTATTTGAGATTTTTCTTGTTTCTTGAGGTAGGCTTGTATAGCCATAAACTTCCCTCTTACAACTGCTTTTGCTGCATCCCATAGGTTTTGGATCGTTGTGTTTTCATTATCATCTGTCTCTAGGTATTTTTTGATTTCCTCTTTGATTTCTTCAGTGATCTCTTGGTTATTTAGTAACGTATTGTTTAGGCTCCATGTGGTTTTTTTTTTTTTACTTTTTTTCCCCTGTAATTGATTTCTAATCTCATAGCGTTGTGGTCAGAAAAGATGCTTGATATGATTTCAATTTTCTTAAATTTACTGAGGCTTGATTTGTGACCCAAGATGTGATGTATCCTGGAGAATGTTCCGTGCGCAGTTGAGAAGAAAGTGTAATATGCTGTTTTTGGATGGAATGTCCTATAAATATCAGTTAAATCTATCTGGTCTATTGTGTCATTTAAAGCTTGTGCTTCCTTATTAATTTTCTGTTTGGATGATCTGTCCATTGGTAAGTGAGGTGTTAAAGTCCCCCACTATTATTGTGTTACTGTCGATTTCCTCTTTTATAGCTGTTAGCAGTTGCCTTATGTATTGAGGTGCTCCTATGTTGGGTGCATATATATTTATAATTGTTATATCTTCTTCTTGGATTGATTCCTTGATCATTATGTAGTGTCCTTCCTTGTCTCTTGTAACATTCTTTATTTTGAAATATATTTTATCTGATATGAGTATTGCTACTCCAGGTTTCTTCTGATATCCATTTGCATGGAATATCTTTTTCCATCCCCTCACTTGCAGTCTGAATGTCTCCCTAGATCTGAAGTGGGTCTCTTGTAGACAGCATATGTATGTATCCATTCAGCGAGCCTGTGTCTTTTGGTTGGAGCATTTAATCCATTCACGTTTAAGGTAATTATCGATATGTATGTTCCTATGACCATTTTCTTAATTGTTTTGGGTTTGTTTTTGTAGTTCCTTTTCTCCTCTTGTGTTTCCCACTTAGAGAAGTTCCTTTAGCATTTGTTGTAGAGCTGGTTTGGTGGTGCTGAATTCTCTTAGCTTTTGCTTGTCTGTAAATCTTTTGATTTCTCCATCGAATCTGAATGAGATCCTTGCTGGGTAGAGTAATCTTGGTTGTAGGTTTTTCCCTTTCATCACTTTAAGTATATCATGCCACTCCCTTCTGGCTTGTAGAGTTTCTGCTGAGAAATCAGGTGTTAACCTTATGGGAATTCCCTTGTATGTTATTTGTCATTTTTCCCTTGCTGCTTTCAATAATTTTTCTTTGTCTTTAATTTTTGCCAATTTGATTACTATGTGTCTCAGAGTGTTTCTCCTTGGGTTTATCCTGTATGGGACTCTGCAATTCCTGGACTTGGGTGGCTATATCCTTTCCCATGTTAGGGAAGTTTTCAACTATAATCTCTTCAAATATTTTCTCAGGTCCTTTCTCTCTTCTCCTTCTGGGACCCCTTTAATGTGAATGTTGTTGTATTTAATGTTGTCCCAGAGGTGTCTTAGGCTGTCTTCATTTCTTTTCATTCTTTTTTTTTAGTCTGCTCCACAGCAGTGAATTCCACCATTCTGTCTTCCAGGTCACTTATCCGTTCTTCTGCCTCAGTTATTCTGCTATTGATTCCTTCTAGTGTATTTTTCATTTAAGTTATTGTGTTGTTCATCTCTGTTTGTTTGTTCATTAATTCTTCTAGATCTTTGTTAAACATTTCTTGCATCTTCTCGATCTTTGCCTCCATTCTTTTTCCGAGGTCCTGGATCATCTTCACTATCATTATTCTGAATTCTCTTGCTGGAAGGTTGCCTATCTCCACTTCATATAGTTGTTTTTCTGGGGTTTTATCTTGTTCCTTCATCTGGTACATAGCCCTCTCCCTTTTCTTCTTGTCTGTCTTTCTGTGAATGTGGTTTTTGTTCCACAGGCTGCAGGATTGTAGTTCTTCTTGCTTCTGCTGTCTGCCCTCTGGTGGATGAGGCTATCTTAGAGGCTTGTGCAATTTTCCTGATGGGAGGGAGTGGTGTTGGGTAGAGCTGGCTGTTGCTCTGGTGGGAAGAGCTCAGTAAAACTTTAATCCACTTGTCTGCTGATAGGTGGGGCTGGGTTCCCTCCCTGTTGGTTGTTTGGCCTGAGGTGACCCAACACTGGAGTCTACCCAGGCTCTTTGGTGGGGCTAATGGCAGACTCTGGGAGGGCTCACGCCAAGGAGTAATTCCCAGAGCTTCTGCTGCCAGTGTGCGTGTCCTCACAGTGAGACACAGCCACCCCCTGTCTCTGCAGGAGACTCTCCAACACTAGCAGGTAGGTCTGGTTCAGTCTCCTCTGGGGTCACTGCTCCTTTCCCTGGGTCCTGATGAGCACACTACTTTGCGTGTGCCCTCCAAGAGTGGAGTCTCTGTTTTCCCCAGTCCCGTCGAAGTCCTGCAGTCAAATCCCACTAGCATTCAAAGTCTGATTCTCTAGGAATTCCTCCTCCTGTTGCCAGACCCGCAGATTGGGAAGCCTGACGTGGGGTTCAGAACCTTCACTCTGGTGGGTGGCCTTCTGTGGTATAAGTGTTCTCCAGTTTGTGAGACACCCACCCAGCAGTTATGGGATTTGATTTTATTGTGATTGCACCCCTCCTACCGTGTCATTGTGGCTTCTCCTTTGTCTTTGGATGTGGGGTATCTTTTTTTTTTTTTTTTAAATTTATTTATTTATTTATTTTTGGCTGTGTTGGGTCTTCGGTTCGTGCGAGGGCTTTCTCCAGTTGCGGCAAGCGGGGGCCACTCTTCATCGCGGTGCGGGGACCGCTCTTCATCGCGGTGCGCGGGCCTTTCACTATCGCGGCCCCTCCCGTTGCGGGGCACAGGCTCCAGACGCGCAGGCTCAGCAGTTGTGGCTCACGGGCCCAGCCACTCCGCGGCATGTGGGATCTTCCCAGACCAGGGCTCGAACCCGTGTCCCCTGCACTAGCAGGCAGACTCCCAACCACTGCGCCACCAGGGAAGCCCGGGGTATCTTTTTTGGTGAGTTCCAGTGTATTCCTTTCAATGATTGTTTAGCAGTTAGTTGTGATTCTGGTGTTCTTGCAAGAGGGAGTGAGAGCACATCCTTCTACTCCGCCATCTTGAACCAATCTCCTATACAGCATTTTTTTTTTTTTTTTAAATTATTTATTTATTTATTTATTTATTTATTTATTTATTTATGGCTGTGCTGGGTCTTCGTTTCTGTGCGAGGGCTTTCTCTAGTTGTGGCAAGCGGGGGCCACTCTTCATCGCGGTGCGCGGGCCTCTCACTGTCGCGGCCTCTCTTGTTGCAGAGCACAGGCTTCAGACGCGCAGGCTCAGTAATTGTGGCTCACGGGCCCAGTTGCTCCGTGGCATGTGGGATCTTCCCAGACCAGGGCTCGAACCCGTGTCCCCTGCATTGGCAGGCAGATTCTCAACCACTGCGCCACCAGGGAAGCCCTATACAGCATTTTTGAGTGCATTTCTTTGCATAGTTTTCTTAATGGTTGCTGTAGATATTATATTACATGTACATAATATCACTGTCTATGGGTATTGTCCTTTTATCAACTAGTATGAAATGTTACTATAACCTTACATCCCTTTCCATTCTTTTACTTTTCCTGTTTATAGTATAGTTACCTTAAATATTTTCTTTCCATACATTTAGAACCACATCAGACTGTTATAACTGCTTCATCCGTTAGTAAACTCAAGAGAAGAAGGGAAGTCTATTGCCAGTATTTGGTCTTACATGTTCTTTCTTCCTTCCTTATTTCCCGGGATTCCTTCTTTTATTATCTTCTTTCTGTTTAGAGAACTTCCTTAGTCATTCTTTTAGTGTAAATCTGTTGATGACAAATTCTCTTAGTTTTATTTTATCTGAAAGTGTCCTAATTTTGCCTCCATTCCTGAAGGATATTTTTGCTGAATATATGGCCTTTTGGCCTCCATGGTTTCTGATGAGAAACTCACTGTTATCCCAGTTGGTTTTCCTTTCTAGGTAAGGTGATTTTGGTCTCTTGCTAATTTCAATATATTTTCTTTGTCTTTAGTTTTCATATGTTTGACCATGGTGTGTCTTTATCTGGATTTCTTTGATTTATCCTGTTTGAAATTCTGTCAGCTTCTTGAACCTATAGGTTTATGTCTTTTGTGTAATTTGGAAAGTTTTTAGCCATTATTTCTTCAAGTACTATTTCAATCCTGTCTTTTCTTCTCTCTTCTGGGACTCCAGTGACATGAATGTCATATATTTTTATGATATCCTGCTGGTCCTTGAGGCTCTGTTCATTTTTATTGCAGTCTATTTTCTTTCCTTTGTTCAGATTGGGTAATTGTTATTGTTCTATCTTTATGTCCATTGATTTCCTCTGATCCCTACTTTCTGCTGTTTAGCCCACCATTGAGGCTTCTTTGTTTGTTTGTTTTTTTACCTTTGTTATTGTATTTCTCAGCTCTAAAGTTTCCATTTGGTTTTTAGTTTTATCTTCTATTTTTTTGTTGAGATTTTCTATTTCTTGGCTGAGACTTTCTTTTTCTTTTTTTCATTTTTAAAAATTTATTTCAAGCTCAGTGCTAATAGCTCATTGAAGCATTTTTTAATGACACTGGCTTTAAAACCTTTGTCAGATAATTCTAACATCTCTCTCTTCTCAGTGTTGGCACCTACTGATCATCTTATTCCATACAGTTTCCTGGTTCTTGGTATAATGCATGCTTTTCAGTGGAAATCTAGACATTTGGTGTATTATGCTATAAAGCTCTGGTTTTTATTTAAACCTTTTGCTTTAGCTGGCTTCCTCTCACTGATACTGCTCTGGTAGGAGAAGGTATAGGCACTGCCTGGCTACTTTCATATAGGAGTAGAAATTCAAGTTCAGCGCTTGGCCTCCAATGACATCCGACACTGGAGGACTCTGTTACTTTTGGGTGGAGGTGGAAGTTTCAGCTTTACTGACACCATGGTGGGGGTTGCCTTATTACTGTTGGGCAGTCCTGAAAGTCCTGACTCTCTACCAGGTCTCCTTGAATACCTCCCAGTTATTAGGGAGAAGGGTAACATTTTTCTTTTGTTTCCTACTTGACCTTTTCTGTTAACACCCCGGTGGGAGGAGAGGTGCTTTGTTACAATCTGACAATGGTAGAAGTCTAGACTCCCCAGTTTGCTTTTGTTGGCATGGGTAGAGGTGGAGCCACAATTTTTTTCTGTTATGTTTCATAATAGTGGAGCAGGTACTGTCCATAGTTTTCTGTCTTGATAGACTATCCACTTCCTTGTCCTTTGCTTAGAGAGAGCAGGGTTTTACTGAAGCTGTTTTTGTCTGTGCCTATTAGTGTTCCCAGGTTGCCTGCTCCTTCAGCTCCATGTCTGGGATATATGAGACAAAATAGAAAACCCAGGGAACTCACTGCCCCCAGTCTCACCCCCTTTTTTTTATTGTTGTAACAGAGAAGCTTTCCCATCTGGGAGCTAGGGCCAAACCTCCTACTGAACACTAGATCCCATCCACTCCTGCTTCCCTAGGAGCATTAAAATGTAGATTGTCTTTCCTTTCCCTTTTACATAGATTCCTCCTGTAACTAGATTTTTCTGCTACCTTTTAATTGTGCACAAGTCATGTCTTGGTCTCACATTCCCTCTGGCTCCCCTCTTCTTTCTTCGAATTTCTCAAAAGAAAATGTCCTTATTTTTCTATCTCCTATCTACCATTCAACCATTCCAATGTGGGTTTTGTTCCCATAATTGCACCTCCAAGTGGCTCTACTGTATATCATGTTTCTTGAACTGTTAGCACCTTTTGGCTCTGAAAGTCACTCTCTGCCCTTAGCTTCTGTGAGGCAGCACTCTCCTGGTTTTTCTCTTCTCTTGCCATTTCTTTATTTTCTGAGCTCATTCTCTTCTACTCTACCAGTAAATGCTATTCTCAGAGCTGAGTCACATGCTCTCTTCTCAGATCTTTCAAGTTTTCTCCCCGGATAGTCTACCAAGACAGAAAACTACCCTGGGCATTTTCATTTATACCATGACTTCAGTTATTATCTTTACAGATAGCTCACACATTTATATCCAGCCTTATCTCTCCTCTGAGTTTCATACTTGTATGATCTCTCTTGGAAGGCTGAAAGTCTCTGCAAGCCAATATGTCCCGAATTGAAATCAAGATCTCCTTAGCAATACCCCATACTCTTAATCCTCTTCCCCTGTTCTCTGAGTCAGTGAATGGTACCATGATCCATCCAATTATAAAAGTCAGAAAACTATATAGGAATCTTTTTCTTTATCTTCCATATTCTGTACATCACTGTGTACTGTTGATTTTACCTCCCAAATAACTCACAAGCATATCTTGTCTGCAGTCCCACTGCCCTCACACTGATCTGAGACACCATCACATCTCTCCTGTCATGGCTATTGCCATAGCTCCCTAAACATTCCCAATGTCTACTCTTGCTCCTTGTCAAGCTGGTTGCCACACAGTAGCTGGAGTAGTTTTTTCAAAATTTAAATTAGATTCCCTGTCTTTCTCTGCCTCTCTCTGTCTCTGTCTTTCTCTGTTTCTCTATCTCTGTGTCTCTCTGTGTCTCTCTGTATCTCTCTCTCACACACACACATACACTTCATGCTCAAAATCTGTAGATGCCTCCATTGTCTTGCCAGTACTCAGAACAGAAACATGATTTAGTTACGTAGTCTAAAGCTCTGTTTGGTCAGCTTCTCCCCTAACCTTCAGTCTCATTTTGTACTATTTTCTCCCAGTTTCTGCTTCAGCCACACTGGCCTTTCAGTAACAAGGTTGCTCCATGGTGCTTCTGCCCCAGGGGATTTGCCTGCGTGCCTCTGCCTGAGTCTATTTATCCTCTTCCATTCAACTCTTTTTTATCTTTTCCTCTTCCTTCAATTCCTGGTTCAATCATCATTTCCTGAATCATCTTTGCAGTGTTTTATTTATTTGATGCTTAAAGTATTTATGCCCAGACCCCTCCGTTAGAATTTCAGATGCATGAAGGCAGAGAATATCATTTACTGTTTATCCTTATATCCCCTGTGTAGCCCAATACCTCACAGAGTCACTGTGTTACACAAAATATAGGATATCCCCGGAGTCATGCATTGCTAGAGCTGGAATTATTTACTTCACACACAAAGGATTTAAAATAAATACTGTAGGATGAATGAATGAGATTAAATCAATGAGACTTAATATTGAATTGGGCATATGTATGGGAGTAACTGATAAAAAAAAGTAAATTGTCATTCTTAAGTTTTGACCTTAAGCAATATGATTAATGTTAATGCCATTAACAAAAAAGGAGATCACAAAAGCAATTTTAGGAGGAGAAAGTTGGGTTTACTCTTTGACATATAATTTTTGCTATATAAGTGTAGATCTCCAGTGTTAAGTTGAGGTCCGGACTTGGGAAATTGGTTTTGGAATCATTAGCTTATAGATGGTATTTGTAGTCATATATGTAGATAAAATGTATTCAGTGGAGGGGGGAACTGGCTCACCCTAAGATTATAAATGTGTTATCACAGAAGTCACAGAAGGAGGAAGTTTCAGAAGGAGGGTGTGATAAACACTATTAGAAGGTGCACATTTCAATTAAGATGAGGAACGGAGTAGAATTATAGATTTAGTCTTTCCAGAGTGGCCACGGGAAGATAGCAGGGGACTTGGGAGTGAACGGAATGATTGATGATAAACATAAAGACACAGCGGACACTTAATGGCAAGGCATGATCCACGGAGATTTTTGACAAAGTGGAGTCCTGCTGAAAACCAGGATATTTGAAATCTGAGGGACAGGTGGGGGACAGAAGTAGGGCAAGAAAGGGGATTTCAGAGCAAAGATGAAGGAGTTCATGCTTAATGATCTCAATTTTCTCAGTTACACAGACCACTTACTCCTCAGCAGAGAAAGTGAGGGCAGGAGCCTAGTGGAGTGCCTGGCGATGAAGACAAGACTGAGGGTCATCGCTGCGGGGAACAGGAAAGGCAGTCAGCTTGAGCAGGATAAAGGATTTAGAGTGAGACAGGAAGCTCAAGACAGCTGAGTTCATACATGTGTACTCCATTCAAGTCAGTGGCACTCCGCATCCCCAGGCCAGCCAAGGGAAAAACAGGTGGTTGTACTAATCCAGGTCTGGACATCATCAGAGTCAGTGCTGAGAAAGATTAAGGGATCAGGGGAGTGGAGGAAGTTGGAATGACTTGTAGTCATGTAGCTGAAATGACTGACAACAGCAAGGAGGTTGATAGGGAAGGAAGTGAAGCTGGACTGAGGTTGATGGGCTGGAAAGATACAGCAGGATTCTGAGACTGGAATTCTCCATGAGGCTTAAGTTAGGGCAGTTCTGCTGAGTCAGATGAAGAGAGAAACTGTAGTCAGACACTGAAAGATTAAATTAGAGATTGCAGCAAAGAAGCAGTGTGAAACCGATAAAAATATTATATACTTTGACGGTAGACACACCTGTGCATAAATCTTGTCTCTTAGATATTAACTGTGTGAACTTACAACGCAATTGCTTAATCTGTAAAACAGAGATAATAATAGTTCCTATGTCAAAAGCTTCTAGCAGGAATTAAATGCGCTAATGCATGTGAAGCACTTAGCACAGTGTAGACCATGGTAGGCCTTCTAGAAGTAGGTGGATATTTATATTCTTAACTTTATGGTGATCATGATGTGACCTCAGGGTGTGGTGTGACTGTGAGTGGCTGAAGATGTGCAGAGGGGCAGAATTTCGGAGTGGAAAAGACTTGAGACCAGGGTATAAGAAGGGTGAATAACAATATTCTTGCTTTGTCTCCATTACCAACAGGGGTGCCACAGCTGTAGGCTGGAGATGGTGCTCTTGGCTTCCCCCGCCTCACACAAGGCACTTTGCCAAGGCAGCCCAAGACTCAACCCAGTTGGGACCTTGCAACCGGAAATATGTGTGCAGACAAGTTCAGCTTTGTTTGCTTGTAGTCATTCTGTGTATATCGCAGTGTTTGATTTGCATTAAAAGGACGCCCAGGTTTTAGTAATGAGACCTTTTTAATTGTTTGGTTTCTGCACATAAAATTGGTTCTGAGTCAGCCAAATATGCTCATAATTAGGAGACAAACAGCAGAGGCCAGTTGTTAGCATTTTCCTTTGCTTATTTAAATAGTCATCTTGTTTGGAGTCAAGCCATATTGATTCCAAGAAAGCTTTATTCAATTAGTGCCCATGTGTGCATTCAGCACTGTTTAGTCAATGAGGACTCAGGTGGGTTTGAGACTGACCCTGGTTACTTCCCAGAAGTGTTTGGTTACCACGTGTCCTGCATAGAAGATGGAGAGAATCTGGCTCCTGCAAGATGGCACTTATGTGCTGCCTCTGCAGACACAGACCATGTCAGCATCTTCAGGGTCCTATGGTCCTGTGGGTGATCCATTAAAGCCCACAAGTCTGGGTGCTCAACACAGGCTGAAAGACCTGGGGAAGATAAACTGTGATTCCTAGCTTAAGAGAAGAAAGGAAACTAGCAGTTAATAAGTGCTTACTGTGTGCCAGGTACTGTTCTAAGTGCCATTAGTGATAGCTAATCATTTAATTACAGCAAAGGGAACTAGACTCAAAGAATTAAGTGCCTTGTCTAAGATCACACAAAGTGTTGAAACTGGGATATAAATGCAGGTGTTATGAGATCTAAGGCTCACATACTTAGTGAACTGTTAGTGTTTTTGTCTTTTGTTTTGTTTCCCTTTGTGTATATATGTGTTTTTAAAATTTTTTTTTCAGGACTTACTGGGAAATTTAAGCAAATTACATAAAGGACTATGTATTTGTAGCTTGCAAGGCCAAATACATGGGGAACATCCAGGACCAAGGTGAGATATTCTGGCAAGTTAGAGCAGGGCATTGGGTGTCCAGGGGCCCAAGGCCTATTGGGAAGGTGATGATGAGAATTACTGGGGCTAATGGGTACCTATTATGCCCAAAAGAAACCTCCTGGCAGAGTTTCAAGAAGATCAGAGATCAAGTTATGTTAGTTTTGAGTCTGATTGGAGATCGCCAAAATGCAGGGGTGATATCCATATTTCTCTTTGGCTTAAACAATTTAAAATTAAGTGAGAAGACAGATGAGGATAAAGAAGACACAAGGATGGTATCAGGATGTAGTATATGAGGGTCCCAGAGGTTCTGGCAGAAGAAGGATTTCATTAGGATAACTGGTAGAGTCAAAGTGATATTTCCTCAGCAGGAAAAAAGTAAATACAACAGAAATGGCAGTTAAATCCAGGAGTGGGGATTTAGGGTGCTTAACCAACCAGTTTCCCTAGAACTGTCTTTGTTTTTCATTGCAAACCCTACTTCTAGGAAATCCCTGTGTCTGGAATGAATAGGAAATGAGTCATCAATGCAGATTCCAGGAGAGGCTCAGGAAAAAAGCATCAGGAAGGATGGTAGGGCAGCTAAGTTCTTGTCACTGTAATCAATTATCTCTCTCAACCTCAGTGTCCTTAAATATAAAGTAGGGAGAGGGATTCCTCTTGTGTGTGGTTACTGTGAGACCTGGCTATAATGAGCATTAGAGAAGAAGGGACAAGGAACTAAAATCATGGAGCATTCTCTCTGAACCCATGCTGGAACTACAGTGTCTCCTTTAATGCTCATTTGTAATATTATTATTGTTTTCTTTGTCTTATAGATAAGAAAAAAATGAATTAATGAGGCACTAAGTCACTTGTCCCAAGTTATATGACTGGAATGTAGTAGAGTTACATTTGAGAACCAGACAGTAGAGATGGGGTTAGATACAACTGAAGGAATTTCCTTGCCAGTGGGGTTTGTGAAAAATCCAGGGTTAGGAGCCCCACTACCCCAGTGAGGCCCTTCTACTGAGAAGAATGCCTGGGAATGATGTTATTCTGGCTTGAAGTGTCTGAGGTACAGGGTGCTGGATGGTTCTCAAAAGAGCTGACCTTTTTGACCTGAAACTGTTTTTTTAAGAAGAAAAATAACCACTCCTCTGAATTTCTATTAAGGAGAGGGTTGGCCATTCCAAACAAATAAGGCAGAGATAAAATGAAATAGGATCTGTTGCGGTCTACCCAAGAGTGCTTGTTGGGATTATTTCTTCTTGGCTTGAAAGAAGGTAATCAGCTCAGAAAAGAAAAGATAGCTTTGGGTATGAAATCTGTTTTTCCTGTAGATGGTTGGTAACCATTTAATCAGGTGGAGAGACACACCTTAATCCACTGCAACCCAGAAGCCGACATGTCTCCATTGGAAATTAATTATTTCTGACTTAATTAATAAGGAAAGGCCCTTTCCAGAACCAGCTCCATGGGAGACCCCTGAGTGATGGCTCTTGGAACTTCATGGAGGCCTGAAGCCGCCATCTTGCTCTGATAAAGGAAACTCCAGTCAGACTGGCCTCATACCTAGCACTCTCACATTACAGGGGACATTTCAAAAGGGCAAATGGCCAGGCAGATGTAGATCTTTGAAATGATAATTTTCTAATTCTTATTCATTAGCTTTCAGTTTCTGCAGAGATGTTTCTAAAGGGGGGGGGGGAGGCGCAAAAATGACAACTAATCAATGTAGAATTTGAAAATCACAAATTTTCAACCTCTAATGTAAAAATTTATTCAAGCAAATATTACCAATTGATGCAAAAACCTTTGGGTGAATTTTTTTTGGGGGAAAAAGAAATTCACACAGTAACAAATATCACTGCCCAGTCCCTTACCAATTATTAAAGGTGTAGGTGTATAATGCAGTATTATATTACATAGATATGATCAAAAAAGTTGCAAAGGACAAGAAAAAAATGAAACTATGCTATAGGAAGATCCATATATTTATGGTAAAGTGGTATATTAACTTTTAAAGATTCTTAATGTAATTCCTAGAACAATCACTAAATGGAATACAAAGACGTATAGCTAAACGCTAATAGAGACATTAAAATCAATTACTAAAAAAAAGAAAAAGATTTAAACAAAAAAACAGGAAAAGAATAATAGAAGATCAAAAAAAGACAGGGTAAAGTGAAAACAAATGAAATAATACAGCATGTCGATAACAGTGGGTACACTGTTTTACATTCGCACCAGCAATGTATGAGGGTTCCAATTTCTTCACAACCTCACTAACACGTATTTTCCATTTTTTTGATAATAGCCATCCAAATGGGTTTGAGGTGGTATCTCACTGTGTTTTGATTTGCATTTCCTTAATGATTAGTGATGTTGAGCATATTTCCATGTGCTTTTGCTGGCCATTTGTGTATCTTCTTTGGAGAACTGTCTGTTCAAGTCCTCTGCCCATTTTTGAATTGGGTTGTTTGTTTTTTTGTTGTTGTTGAATTGAAGGAGTTCTTTATATATTCTGGATATTAAGCTCTTAGATACATGATTTGCAAATATCTTCTACCTGATTGTAGTTATTGATGCCTAAAAATAATTTGATGAAATTTAAAACCCATTCATGTTGTGAAACCTCAGAAAACTAGAAATAGAAAAAAAATTCCTCAATATGAAAAAAGTCATGAAAAACTACACCTAACAGTATACTCAACAATAAAATATTTTACATTGTCATCCTGTGATTTAGATCAAGGCAAAGATGTCTGATCTTATCATTTCTATTTAGCATTGTACTGGCAGTCCCAGCCAGCACAATAAGGCAAGAAGTAAAAAATAAAAGGCATAAATACTTGGTAAAATAAAAAAGGTAAATTATCTGTGTTCATAGATAACATGATTTTTACATTAAAAAATCCAGAGAGATCTATAAAAAATCCAACTTAGACAGTAATTAATTTAGTAAGATAGCAGGATACCTGAGCAATATACAAAAACAATTTGATTTCTACATCATAGCAGCAAATAATTAGAAAATGGTGTATGGAATAAAGATAAAGGATAATTTATTTAAAAGTAACAGATATAATGAAAGTCATGCACTAAAAAATTTAATGCATAGCTGAAAGAAATTAAAGAAGGCCTAAATAAATGGCAAGATATAATATGTTTATGAATTAGAAGTGTCCATATTTTGTGATGTCAGTTTTTCCAAATTGATCTGTAAGCTTAAGGTAATTCTAATCATAATCTCAGCTGGTGTTTTGTAGAAATTTAGAAGCTGATCTACAGCCACAAAAATCTTGAAAAATATGAGCAAATATAGAGGAATTAAACTTTATGATTTCAAGACAATATAAAGCTACATTTATCAAAATAGTGAGTTTTTGGCATAAGGGTAGACAGATGGATCAATGGAAGAGAACAGAGAGTCCAGAAACAGACCTACACTATTAATTTTTTAGAGGTGATATTTTAACTTTTTAAATAATTTTTATTGAAGTATAACTGATAAATAAAATTGTAAGATATTTAAAGTGTATAACGTGATGTTTTGATATACTTACAAATTGTGAAAGGACTCCCTGCAATGAATTAATTAACACTTCCATTCCCTCACATATTTACCTGTTGTTGTTGTTAACACTTAAGTTCTACTCACTTTGTAAATTTCAATTATACAATACAGTGTTATCAATGTAGTCACCATATTATACATTAGATCTTCACACCTTATTCATCTTATAACTGAAAGTTGTACCCTTTTTTTTTTTAAAATACTAATCTTTTTAATTTATTTATTTATTTATTTATTTATTTATTTATTTATGGCTGTGTTGGGTCTTCGTTTCTGTGCGAGGGCTTTCTCTACTTGCGGCAAGTGGGGGCCACTCTTCATCGCGGTGCGCGGGCCTCTCACTATCGCGGCCTCTCTTGTTGTGGAGCACAGGCTCCAGACGCGCAGGCTCAGTAGTTGTGGCTCACGGGCCTAGTCGCTCCGTGGCATGTGGGATCTTCCCAGACCAGGGCTCGAACCCGTGTCCCCTGCATTGGCAGGCAGATTCTCAACCACTGCGCCACCAGGGAAGCCCCGAAAGTTGTACCCTTTAACCAAGCTCTCCTTATTTCCCCCACCTCCAGCCACTTACAACCACTTTTCTACTCTCTGCTTCTATGAATGTGACTTTTTTTTTAATACATGAAGAGCACTAACAACTTAATGAAAAAAGAGTAGAAAAATTGGACAGAAACATCACAAAAATGATATCAGAATGATTAGTGAAGTGATGCAAAAGCGCTAAACATAGTTAGCCCTTTCCTCCCTCTCTCTCTTCCTCCCTCCCCCTCACTCGCCTCACTTGCACTGTTGAAGCAAGTTGCAGTGCTATAAGCTCCCCTTTGGAGAGGCCAGTGCGGTCAGGAACTGGAGTCCAATAGCTAATACTAAAGAACCGAGGTCCTCGGTCCAACAACCTGCTAAGAACTGAATCTTGGCCACAGCCGCATGAGTGAGCTTGAATCATATCCTTTTCCAGTAGCACCTTGAGAGGGTTATCGTCCCAGCCACACCTTGATTGCATTCCAGCTGAGCTGTGCCTAGATTCCTAACCTACAAAAATTGTGAGATAATAAAGGTTTGTTACTTTGAGCTGCTAAGTTTTGTGGCAATTTGTTACACAGCAATAGATACCTATTTCAGTGACTTTATCGAAAATCAAATAATTTATTGGCTCCATTTCTGGACTTTCTAATCTATTGATCTGTTTGTCTATCTTTACCCCCCAGAACACACTCCGATGATTTCTGTGGTTTTCAAATTAGGTATTGCAAATCCTCCAACTGTATTATTCTTTCTCAGGGTTGTTTTAGTTATTCTAGGTCCTTTGTTTTCTACACTGATTTTAGAATAATATTATCAATTTCTAAAGTAAGTAGATAAATAAATAAATAAATAATGAAAGCCTGATGTGACTTTGATTGGGATTGCATTGAATCTATATCATTTGGAAAGAACTGGCATCTTAACTAAGTTGAGTTTTCTAGTATATGAATATGATAGATACCTTTATTGTCTATCTTTATACCTTTCTATCTCTTTTTTTGGTCTTTAATTACTTTCTGCCTTATTTTGTAGTTTTTAGTATAAAAGACCAGCATATTATTTGTTAATTTCCTCCTAAATATGTTTATGATAATTGTTGGTGATATTGCATTACTGTTGTATAAATTTTACTTGTCAATTTTGATTTGCTAGTATTAGAATTATATTTAGTTTTTGTATATTTAATTCTTGCTTCTAGTAGTCTTTTTAGTAGATTCCATAGGGGTTTCTACATATACAATCATTATTTGAAAATGATAACAGGTAACAATTTTACCTCTTTTCCAATCTTTATTTTCCTTTTCCCCTAACCTCCCTCCCTCCCTCCCTTCCTTCCTTCCTTCTTTTATTCTTTACTAGTTTGGACTTCCAGTATAATGTTGAATATAAATTAGGAGCAGATATTTTTGCCTTCTTCCTGATCTTGGTGGAAAGGCATTCAGTATTTCACAGTTAAGCATGATGTTAGCAATAGTGGGTTTTTTGTTTTCATTGTATAAATGTATTTTATCAGAATGAGGAATTTCTCTTCTGTTCTTGGTTTCCTGAGAGTTATTATCATGACGAAGTGGTAAATTCAGTCAAATGCTTTACTGTATTTACTGAGGTGATCATTTCTTTTTCTCATCATTCTGTTGATGTGGTAAATTACATTGCTTGACTTTCACATGTTAAAACAACTTTGCATTCCTGAGATAAATTCCTTTTGATGATTTATTATCCTTTTTATTGACTGCTGGAAAAGATATGCTGATATTTTATTAAGTATTTTGTGTCCGTGTTCATGAGGAATATTGATCTGTAATTGTTTTCCTTCTAATGTTTTTGTAAGATATTTATATCAGTATTATGTCAGTTTAACGAAATGTGTAAGAAATTGCCCCTTTCTCCTGTATATTCTAAAAAGTTTGTGTAGAATTTGCATTATCTCTCTTAATGTTTCATTGAATTGTTATGAAGTCATGTGGACTTGGAATTTTCTTTGTGGAATGATTTTTTTATTATAAATTTCATTTTTGGTAGATATTGTGACTTTTAGATTTTCTATTTCTGCTTCTGTTAACCTTAAGTTCTACTTTTCAAGGGTTTGTTCTTTTAAGCTATGTTAAAGAATTTATTGTCAAAGTTCTTCATACTATTCCCTTATTATCACTTTATTTAATTTATTTTTTTAACATCTTTATTGGAGTATAATTGCTTTACATTGTTGTGTTAGCTGCTGCTGTATAACAAAGTGAATCAGCTATACAACAAAGTGAATCAGTTATACGTATACATATATCCCCTTATCCCCTCCCTCTTGCGTCTCCCTCCCACCCTCCCTATCCCACCCCTCTAGGTGGTCACAAAGCACCAAGCTGATCTCCCTGTGCTATGCAGCTGCTTCCCACTAGCTATCTGTTTTACGTTTGGTAGTGTATATATGTCAATGCCACTCTCTCACTTCGTCCCAGCTTACCCTTGCCCCTCCCCGTGTCCTCAAGTCTTTATTCCTGTCCTGCCCCTAGGTTCTTCAAATCCATTTCTTTTTTTTTTAGATTCCATATGTATATCACTTTAATGTTAATAGATCTATAATGATGTTCTCTCTTTCATTCCTGATGTTGGCAATTTGTGTTTTCTTTTTATCTTAACCAATCTTGTTAGATTTTTTTTTTTTTTTGTTAGATTTTGATTAATTTTATTACTGTTTTCAAAGGACTGACATCAATTTTTTTGTATTTGTCATTTTTCTATTTTATTGACTACTGATATTCATTTTTCCTTCTGCTTAGTTTTGGTGTAATTCGATCTTTTTTAGCTTCTTAAGGTAATTGGTTTCAGCCCTTCCTTCTTTTCTAATATAATCATTTAAAGCTATTTAATGCTGTCTAAGCACCTCTTTAGCCATAACCCACACAGTTAGATATGTTGGGTTTTCATTATCACTAACTTCAAAATGCTTTTTAATTTTCTTTCTGATTTTTTCTTTGACTCATGAATTATTTAAAGCAGTATTACTAAATTGCCAAATATTTGGGGATTTTCTGGATATCCTAATGATGTTGATTTCTTTTTTTTTTTTTTTTTTTTTTTTTAATTTTTTTAATGCTATTCTTGTCTGCTTACATTCTTTTTTTTTTTTTTTATGTATGTATGTATGTATGTATGTATGGCTGTGTTGGGTCTTCGTTTCTGTGCGAGGGCTTTCTCTAGTTGTGGCAAGCGGGGGCCACTCTTCATCGCGATGCGGGGGCCACTCTTCATCGCGGTGCGCGGGCCTCCCACTATCGCGACCTCTCGTTGCCGAGCAGAGGCTCCAGACGCGCAGGCTCAGTAATTGTGGCTCACGGGCCCAGTTGCTCCGCAGCATGCGGGATCTTCCCAGACCAGGGCTCGAACCCGCGTCCCCTGCATTGGCAGGCGGATTCTCAACCACTGCACCACCAGGGAAGCCCTGATGTTGATTTCTAATTTAAAATACTTTTAGCCAGATAATATACTCTGCATGATTCCACTGTTTCATATTAATCAAAACTTGTCTTATGACCTAGAATATTGGTCTGTCTTGGTGACTCTTCCACATGCCACTGAAAATAATAAGTATACTGTGGTTTTGAAGGGAGGTGTTCTATAAATGCCAGTTAGGTCAAGTTGCATGATAGCATTTTTCAAATCTTGTCTTCTACCAATTTTTGTGTACTTACTCTATCAGTTACTCAGAGAGGAATGTATAAATACCCAACTGTAATTTCCCTCAGCTCTCCTGCTCTGCCCTCAGCTGTCCAGTTGTGGCAAACCCAGTTTGCCTTGATTGATCAGTTTCTCTCAGTTCCCTTCCTGCCTCTGCTTTTGGAGGGTATTTGCCTTGCACTTGGAGGAGGGTCCATGCACCTCACTGGGATCTCTCTCAGCTCTTGCCCTGTATCCAGCCTTTCACATGGTACTCCTGAACATTCAGTGAAGATCCATGGGAAAGAGTTGGTGGGTGAGGAAGACTTTGTAGCTGAGGTAGCTCAGAATTTCAGATCGTAATGCAAGCCCACTCAGGGCCATGGCAAGTGTATTAAAAGTGTTTTTATGTTCTCCTAAACCTCATCCATGATGGATTTTTCCTCTTCACAGTTCTCCATGAGCCATCAGTTTCTTTTATCCTATAATATGTTTATCCTTTTCTGGAATTTAGTGCATTTGCATTCAGAAGTTTCTGATGGGATTGTTTAAAGCTATAATTTTATTGCATAACCAGCTTGTTTTGGTTGGTAGAATAAGAACAATGATTTCTTGCAACTTTCTAATACTAACAGGAGGAGTAAGTCTGTTTCAGTTGATTTTTCATTTTGGGGATTACTTTTTAAAGTTTATTTATTTTTATTTTTTATTTTTTATTTTTTTTTTTATTTTAATTTATTTATTTATTTTATTTTTGGCTGTGTTGGGTCTTCGTTTCTGTGCGAGGGCTTTCTCTAGTTGCGGCAAGCAGGGGCCACCCTTCATCGCGGTGCGCGGGCCTCTCACTGTCGCGGCCTCTCTTGTTGCGGAGCACAGGCTCCAGACGCGCGGGCTCAGCAGTGTGGCTCACGGGCCCAGTTGCTCCGCGGCACGTGGGATCCTCCCAGACCAGGGCTCGAACCCGTGTCCCCTGCACCGGCAGGCGGACTCTCAACCACTGCACCACCAGGGAAGCCCCCTCTAAAGTCTATTTTTAAATATGGAAAACATTTACTTGGTTCAAAACCAAAAGCATATAAAATGTATAATGTGAGAATTTTTGTTTTAATTCTTTTCTCCTTTTAAAATTAACAGTTGTACTTTGCTTCTTGTTTATTTTTTCAGTGTTTCTTTTTCAAATATAAGCAAGTGTGTGTATGTGTGTATCTAGATAGGTTAGATAATATAAGTATATAGATCTTAATTTCCCATCCTTTCTTACACAAAAGGTAGCATTCTAAAAATTGTTCTGTACTTTGTTGGATTGTAAACTTAAAAAAATTTAAAGTTGACTATAATACAGAAAAGTATAAAAATGATAAGAATATAGCCTAGTGATTAATTATAAATGAATCCATTTGTGTGATAACTACATTATCCAAGAAATAAAATGTAAATAGAAACCCCTAAGACTCCCTCATGTCCCCTCTCAATTATTATATTCCTTTTCTCCTGGGATATAACCACTATCCAGGTTTTTACCATCACTGATAAGTCATGCAGGCTTTTGAATTTTATAGGTGAAATCATACAGACATTCTTTTGTCTGGGTTATCTACTCAATGCTATATTTGTAAGAGTCAACAATAGTTTTTTATGTAAAGCCTTAGTTCATTTTTATGGCTGAATAATATTCCATTGTATGATTAGCATGCACTTTATTTTGCTGTTCTATTTTTCATTATATTTGCTATTGGAAATTATATTTGTAATTTAGATATCATCTAAAAATAATTACAGCTTTATTTCGTACTTTTTGATCCTTATACATGTGTTTTCTTTCCCTTGTCCTACAATGTTGAAAAGAAGGAGTAAGAGGGAACATATTAGTTGCTAAATATCATAAGGTTTTTATTCTTTGAGGATTAAGGCAAAGCTTTATATTCTGGGTTTGCTAGTAGTTTTTAATTTTTGTCATCAATAGAGCTTGAATTTTATCAAATGATACCTAGGCATCTATTGAAATAACGTTTTTCTTCTTTGTTCTGGTAGTGAGTCATATTACATTGATTGATTTTTGAATGATAAACCAGCCACATTTTATGTTATCATTTTTATGTATTGCTGCATGTTTTTGCAAATATTATCTTTTAAAAGTTTCATTTAAGTAGGATTGGCCAGTACTTTTCCTTCTTTATAATGTCTTCACTTTGTTTTAAAACCAAGTTAATTCTGTTTTCATAAAATGAAATGGCAGGTGCTCCCTCTTTTTCCATTTTCTGGAAAGATTTCTATAAGCTTGGTGTTATTCTACCCTAAAAGTTTACCAGACTTTCCCTATGAAGTAATATGGGACTACCATTTCATTTGTGAGGAGTTCTTTTTTTTTAAAAAAAGGATACAATTTCCTTGATAGAAAAGGACTATTTATATTTTCTCTTATTCCTGTGTCAATTTTAGTGAATTATGATTTTTCTAAGATTTATTTCATCTAAATTATAAAATTTATTATCAAAAAGTTGATCATAATACCTTTAATTTTAAATGTGATATCCTCCTCTTCCTTCCTGATTTTGGAAATTTTTTCTTTCTTTTTTTTCATCATTAGTATTAATTTTTTTAATCAATTTTTTACTCTTTAAAGAACCAATTTTTGTTTTCGTCAGTCCTGTCTGTTATATTTTTGTTTTCTGTTTAATTTGTCTCTTTTCTTAGCATATTGATTTTCTTCATATATTTCCTTTGTGCTTCCTTTTTGGACTTAATCTGCTTTTTGCTGTCTTCTGACTCTCCCTCATGGTGGATCATTCTCTTATTTTATGTAAGCACATCTTCAGGAGAGACTGTTTTGTTTATAGACATCTTTTTTTTTTTTAATAAATTTTAAAAAAATATATTTAGTTTTTGGCTGCGTTTGGTCTTTGTTGCTGCACTCGGGCTTTTCCCTCTAGTTGTGGCAAGCGGGGGCTACCCTTCGTTGTGGTGCATGGGCTTCTCATTGCGGTGGCTTCTCTTGTGGAGCACGGGCTCTAGGCATGCGGGCTTCAGCAGCTGCAGCACAGGGACTCAGTAGTTGTGGCACACAGGCTCAGTTGCTCCGCAGCATGTGGAATCTTCCTGGACCAGGGATTGAACCCATGTCCCCTACATTGGCAGGTGGATTCTTAACCACTGTGCCACCAGGGAAGTCCCTAAACATCTTTCTTATACACCCAACTTGTATAATAGTTAATCTGGATTGCTTTGCATTTAGTTTTGCCAGACCGCCTAAGAGTTTTCAACAGCTGGAAACTACATTTTACTGTTGTTTTTCTCATTTGTGAATTACCATCCTGAGTAGAGAAAATTTTGACTTTATTTCCACACATGAAATAAACTTATGAATTAAATTTCCATGGGAGACCTAGAAGACATTTTTGCCCACCCAAAGTCCTAGACAGAAGCTGTCATTTCCTAGGGTTCTGGGGGCTGGGGGGTGGGGGCAGTGCAGGCGTCCTCTTTATCCTATCAACCAGGTACAATCCTCCCATGATTCTGATTCTGAACCGGGCCTCACTGGCCCTCCTTGACTCACTTGGGCCCAAAGCCAAGTGATCTGTTTCTGAGACAGCACTGAGATGCCAAATCTTCCCTCTGAAGCCTCAATCTGTCATGTTATGGCTTCTGCAGTGACATCTATAGGGCTCATTTTTCTGCTTAATTTTATACATTGTTTCTGGGTTTTCTTTTCCTTTAAATTTTGGAATAGATAGATACTCCATTGGGATAGAGATTCCTGCTAACTCTTTCATCATCTTGCCTAACTTGATTCTAGGCAAGCTTTATAAAAGTTAGACTGGAATCTGATTAATCTGTATGTTTCAAGTGAGGTGGTAGAGGTGGCAGTATAAGTGGGGAGAATATGGAAATGTAAGAATGCATTTGGATGGCCAGGAAAAAAGACAAAATGGATGAACTGTGTAACATGCATCTTATTCTGCTTGCAAGATAGCCAGCATAGAAAAATATCACTCCCAAGCCATCTTAGATATCAAACAAGTCTTGGCAAAGAATTGCCTGTGGAATTAAGCATAAATAAATCAGAACACAAAGCTTATGCTTCTTCAGAATGCAAATATATATGAGATTTGAGGTTGAAAATAATTCTACAGTGAGAAATAAAATTAAGTCCATCAGTATGTATTGGGTTCTAGTGAATTTGGCATCACTCACCCCTAATTTAGAGTGTTCCAAAGTTTGCAGTTAAGAGCTACAATTGAAGAATGCCTGAACACAGGCTTATTAGTAGAGAGTTACAAAAGCTCAACAAAAATCACCTAAATTATAGACCTTGACTGTTCACAGGGCTTCCTCAGTTTTGGCAAATCAATGTTTTTAAAGGGTAAGTGTGTTGTTGGGGAAGAGATTGTGTATTTATTGCTTACTGTATTTATTTATATCAATCTTTTACTGTATCTCGGACTCAGAGATGTGCATGACTTGAACTTCACATTCAATTATCCAGTAAAAAAACCCTTTCAGTTTTTGTTTTTGCTTTTACTGTATTTTTTTTTTTAAAGCAGTTTTAGATTCACAGCAAAATTGAGAGGAGGTTACAGAGATTTCCCCTTAGAGCTCTTGCCCACACACATTCGTGGTCTTCCTCATTATCAACATCCGTCACCAGAGTGGTGCATTTGTTATAACTGATGAACCTACACTGGCACATCATAGTCACCCAAAGTCCATAGTTGACAACACTCTTTTTTTAATTTTTTTTATTTAAAAAATTTTTTTGGCTGTGTTGGGTCTTCGTTTCTGTGCAAGGGCTTTCTCTAGTTGTGGCAAATGGGGGCCACTCTTCATCGTGGTGCGCAGGCCTCTCACTATCGCGGCCTCTGTTGTTGCAGAGCACAGGCTCCAGACGTGCAGGCTCAGTAGTTGTGGCTCACGGGCCTAGTTACTCCGCGGCATGTGGGATCTTCCCAGACCAGGGCTCGAACCCGTGTCCCCTGCATTAGCAGGCAGATTCTCAACCACTGCGCCACCAGGGAAGCCCCGACAACACTCTTGGTGTTGTACATTTTATGGGTTTGGACAAATGGACAATGGTATGTATCATGCAGAGTATTTTCACTGCCCTAAAAATCCTCTGTTCTCTGCCTGTTTATCCCTCCCTTTCCCCTTTCCCTGGGCAACCACTGGTCTTTCTTCTGTCTCCATAGTTTTGCCTTTTCCAAGATATCATATAGTTGGAATCATACAGTATGTAGCCTTTCCTGATGACTGTTCATTTAGTAATATGCATTTAAGTTTTTACTTTACCCAGCCCTAACTTCATTTCTTTTTCTCAACACTTGTCATAATGTGTGAAATCTACATGTTTGGGGGGGTATATATTCATTCTGAAAAATGATAAGATTGTAATAGATAATGTTGGTAGCCTGCTGCATCCCTTAACTGCCATGAATGGTGACTTATAACATTCCCAGTTGCCCCTTCTCTGGAGAATTGTCCTTAGCTAAAATTCCTTAGAATTTTAAATGTAATGTTTTATTTCTTAAGCTGAGTGGCAGGTATATGGGCTTTTTGTTATATTGTGCATACATCTGTATGCCCAAAAACTTTCTTGATAAAAAAGAAAAATGTATTTTATGCTGTTTCCTATGTATTTAAGTTTACGTATATAGCACATGCACACCAACATTGCTTTGTTTTATACTTTTTTCCCTCCGGATTTGTTTTGTGTTGTTCTTAATACTACCTGTGTTGCTCTTTGCAGATCTTAAGTGTTTCTGAATGCTGCAGCGCAGTCCAGTATTTATCCCTCACATTTTGCTTTCATTCTTCTAGCAGTGGCTCCCTTCCACCATTTTACCTGTTCTCTTGTAGACCTATGTTGGAGTTTTCTTCATGTATTGCTGGATCATAGAATGTGCACATATGTAATTTCACTAAGTATACCCAGATAGCTCTCAATCAGATAGATCCAAATAACATCTCATTTTACACTTCTACCAGAAGTGGAGGAGGGATTCTGTTTTTCCACCATCTTCTCCTAGGCTGTCATCAGATAACAAAATCTACAGCATCCTTTGTTGAACAAGAATTCTTTTTTTTTTAAACATCTTTATTGAAGTATAATTGCCTTACAGTGGTGTGTTAGCTTCTGCTTTATAACAAAGTGAATCAGTTATACATATACAATATGTTCCCATTTCTCTTCCCTCTTGCATCTCTCTCCCTCCCACCCTCCCCATCCCACCCCTCTAGGTGGTCACAAAGCACCGAGCTGATCTCCCTGTGCTATGCAGCTGCTTCCCACTAGCTATCTATTTTACATTTGGTAGTGTATATATGTCCATGACACTCTCTTACCCTGTCACATCTCACCCTACCCCCTCCCCGTATCCTCAAGTCCATTCTCTAGTAGGTCTGTGTCTTTATTCCCGTCTTGCCACTAGGTTCTTCATGGCCTTTTTTTTTTTTCCCTTAGATTCCGTATGTATGTGTTAGCATACTGTATTTGTTTTTCTCTTTCTGACTTACTTCACTCTGTATGACAGACTCTAACTCCATCCACCTCATTACAAATACCTCCATTTCATTTCTTTTTATGGCTGAGTAATATTCCGTTGTATATATGTGCCACATCTTCTTTATCCATTCATCTGTCGATGGACATTTAGGTTGCTTCCATGTCCTGGCTATTGTAAATAGAGCTGCAATGAACATTTTGGTACATGACTCTTTTTGAATTATGGTTTTCTCAGGGTATATGCCCAGTAGTGGGATTGCTGGGTTGTATGGTAGTTCTATTTGTAGTTTTTTAAGGAACCTCCATACTTGAACAAGAATTCTTAAATGTGATGTAGCAAAATTAGTTCATTCTTACCTCAAAACTTATGCTTTTTTTTTTTTTTTGTATCTGATTTAGGAAGTTCATTGTGACACCAAGATAACAGAAATATTCTGGGCTGAAGAATGGTGGTTCTAAAGGTTCTATCAGGGGAGTGCAGCTGGTTGTATGCTCTTGGTCAGAGAACTGTTCTCCTCTGTCTGAGAAAGTGATCCTTCTCAACCACAGGGGCAGTTTCAGGAGGAATGCCCATGGGGGTTTGAGGGAGAGGACTGCATTTAGACACCCAGAGCACATGTGTCGCCCTGGACAATCAATGGAGACCCAGCTGTTCCAAACAGGACATTCTCATGTATGAGTTAGGAGACTTGAAAGCAAGACAACTCAGCCACACCGGACTAGCCTTTCCCTTTCTGCACCTCAGGATTCTCATGTGTAAATATGGAGAGGATGGCCAATAACATCTCTATTATCTCCTTAAACTCAAACAGTTCATGTAGGATATATATATATATATATATATATATATATATAACCAATTTAAAATTTCATCATTTCAGAGCTATAGGAGTCAAGTTTGGTGATAGTTTTTCATGTGCCCTAGAACAAGCCATTTGTAAATCAAGGTCATCTCAGATTCTAGTTGGGACCATATTAAGCTCTTTACCAAGAGTATTACTTTAGCTTAACTGCCATATATATGTATATATATAAATTCTCAAACCTTGGTGATTTACTGCAATAGAAACAAATTTCTCACTCAGGTAAAGTCCAGTTGAGGGATTTTGGTTGGGTGGCTTTCCAGGCCATCACTTAAGAACCCAGGATTCTTCCATCTTGTGGTTCTTCCCTTTTTGAGGTTCTTGAAGTTCTTTCTGGTCACCTTCCAGACAGGAAGAGAGAACCAAGTTCACTGTGGGAGGATATTTTGAGACTAAGCATTGAAGTGGCACACAGCACTGCATTCTCTGTGCTGGAACTTGATCCCATGGCTACAGTAACAGAGAGAGAGGCTAAGGAATCCAGTTTGGGTGTGTGCCATGAAGAAGACATAACTTTAAGAGAACACAGAGAAGTCTCTGCCACAGCAGCACTCCCTGTCAGGCATCTGCAGAACACAAATTAGTTTTGTTTTAATTATAGAAGCAATGTAACAACATTAAAAACAGTGTTTCAAAACTAGGGAGGAATTACTCATAATCCCATGCCAGGAACAAAATACCTGTTAGTATTTCTGCAACTTTACATAGCCGGGACCTTAGAGGGCATGTACATGAGTAGTCCTCCCTCCCTTCCCTCCTTCTTGATTTTCTAACTTCCTTCTTTAAACATTTCTTGTTTTGTTTTGTTTAAACACTTCTTGGTTGTCTACAGGGTTAGACATCAGGAACACAGAGATCAGTAAGACACAGAATTTTGGGAATTCCCTGGCAGCCCAGTGGTTAGGACTGCACTTCCACCGCAGGGAACACAGGTTCGATCCCTGATCCCTGGTTGGGGAACTAAGTTCCCACAAGCCGCATGGCACAGCAAAAAGAAAAAAAAAAAAAAAAAAAAAGGGGAATTTTAAATTTGCCCTCGAGAAGTTCCGGTAGCATGAAATCAGGCAAGTAACCAACCGTTATAACATAACATGACTAGGGATGTGATAGAAGTAAATGTGGAGTATTGTGGCTGCACTTATCCCAGAAACAGATATCTAGAGAAGGTGGTATCTTAGCTGAGTAATAAAGGATAAATAGAAGCTAGTGTGGTAGTAAAGAGTTCCAGAGCATTCCGTGGAGTGGGGGGAGTGGGGGCACCATTCTCCAAGACCTGGAGACATGAGATAGAACAGCGAGCTGTGGGAAGTGCACATAGTTCAGGTTGATTGGAAAGTAGAGTGTGAACGGGAAGTGGTGAGAGCTGAATCAGGATGGGGTCAAATTGTGGAAGATTTTCAGCTCTGCTAAGGAGACAAAATTTTAGTTTGAACACAAGAGGAGTCATTGAAGTATTTTAAGCAGAGGAATGATTTAATTAGAACCTTGCTTGAGAAAGATAACTCTGGTTGCTATATAAAAAAAGACACCAGAGGTGGACAAAACTGAAGGCAAGAGACAAGTTAAAGGACTAGATGTATAATTCATATGAGATATGATGGTGGGTTTACTTGTGTTGTGATTGACATTGGAGAAAAATGTGTAGCATTCAAGAGATATTTAGGTGGTAAAACCAACAGGGTTTAGGAACTGATTGGATATGAGCAGTTAAAGAGAGGAATATGTTAGGGATGACCCAGAATTCAGACTTGGCTGATTGAATGGAAAATTAAGACAGAGATTACTGGAAAAGAGAGGATAATGAATTAAGTTTTTATTTTAATTTTGTGACACTTTGGGAAATACAAGTAGAGGAGACTGGTAGGAGGTTGGTTGATTATAAAACTGAAATTCAGGAAAGAGAATTACACTGGAGTTAAGATTCCTAATTGAATGTATAGGAATAAAAGAGGTTGTCCAGGGACCACATATTGAGTATGAAGACCATCATTTAGGTGAAAGATAAAAGAATAAAAGTTGACAACAGAGGTTATAAAGGAGCAAGCAAACAAATAGAAATGAGCAATAGAATAAGAGCATTAAATCAGAGAAACCAACAGAAGAAAATTTTAAGTGCTGAGAAGAGATCAAGGAAAATACAGATTAAAAAGTGCCCATTAGATTTGGCATCCAAACAGTTCATTAATACCTTTTTCAGTACATTTTTTTATGGAAAAGAATCAGAGGACTTGAATTAAGAAGTGAGTGAAAAGTGAGGAAGTATCTCAATGACAGTCAATGGTTATCAATAAGAAGAGAGAACGAGATAGAAGCTCTAATGTTTATCTGAACAGGTTTTTTTTTTCAAAACTGGAAAAGATTTGATAAAGTGTAAATGCTTTTGGGAGAAATCTTGTAGAAAGGGATACTTTGAAAATAATTGAACGATAACAGAGAGAGGAGTAATTAATAGGATGAGGTACCCAGGAGGAAAGAGCAGACCTGAAGGATAAGGCTTCCACTTTAATAGGCAGAAAGAAGGAACAATGATTTTGGATGAGGCTACATTTATCAATTTAGTAGTGGGAATTTCTGGTAGATCTCATGTGCTGACTCCTAATGCATTTTTAGTGAAATGCCAACTGCTGAGGGAAAGCAGGGTGGTAGAGTCAGATATTTAAGAAAAGTGGAGAAGGTTTAAAATTACCGTTATGGAAGAAGATCTCACACACACAAATATAACATCAATACTGAGTAGTGCTGGGAACTTCCTTGAAATCAGAGATGCTACTATGACCACCCTCCCAAGGGTGTGCTTTGGGAGTTTTCTCCAGCAGTGTTTAGTGTCCTATGTCCGGAGGTGAAGAAGGAAAGTAGTTGAATGATCTCACAGTAGCCAGGTGGGTTTGGCAAAAGGACAAGAGAGGCAAAGATAATGGCAAGAAAGTGGAGAAAATGATCAGCCAGAAAATCTAAGCCATGAAAAATGGAAAAAAGCTCCACAGGACTGGAGAGTCTCACAAGATGGAGATCAACTGACACTAATTAATTGAGTGAAAGAAAAGGAAGAATAAATGCTAGTACTCTGAGTAGATGTTTAATTTCATAAATCTATGAGGCTCTAAATAAATATTTGTTGAATGATGGCTGAGCAGATTTGCTTATAGGCACGTATAAACTTTCCCCTGTGTTGTACACCTAGGTTGCTTTTATTTTCAGTTTTTAAAATGATCAATACAGTAAAATAGATTTTTTTCTCCCAGTGTACAGTTCTGTGGCTTTTTAGCTAATGGAGTATATTTTTTAGAGCAGTTTTAGCTTTTCAGAAAAGTTGAGCAGGTATTACCAAGAGTTCCCATATACTACCTTTCTACCCCATATTCTGTACACAGTTATTAACAACTTATATTAATGTGGTACATTTGTTATAATTGATGAACCCATATTGATACATTATTATTGACTAAATCCCATAGTTTACATTTAGACTCACTCTGTGTTGTATAGTTCTATAGGTTTTGACCAATATCAATATCATATTTCCACTATCCACAGTAAGCACCAAATGAATATTTGCTCTTATTGCATTATTAGTTTGGGAGGTAAATAACTGTTCTTTTTTTAATAGACTTTTGTGGGGTTTTTTGTTTCTTTTTAACAGGAGAAAACCAAACAAGTTTAATAACATGTGCAACTCCTGCATACGTGGGAGAGACCCAGGAAAACTGAGTAACTCCTAGACTTTATTTTTTAGGGTAGTTTTAGGTTCACAGCAAAATCGAGAGGAAGTTCCCATATACCCCCTGCCCCTATACATGCACAACCTCCCCTTCTATCAACACCTTGCACCAGAGTGGTAGTTTGTTACGATCAATCAATCTCCATTGACACATCATAATCACCCAAAGGTCATAGTTTTCTTTATAGTTGACGTTTGGTGTTGGGTTTTAACTAATGTATAATGACATATATCCACCGTTGTATTATCATACAGAGTATCTTCACTGTCCTAAACATCCCCTTCCCTCTACCTATTCATCCCTCCTTTCCCCTCAATCCCTATAAACCATTGATCTTATTAGTCACTGTAGTTTTGCCAGTTCAGAATGTCATATAGCTGGAATTATATAGCTGGCCCTTTCAGACTGATTTCTTTCACTTAGTAATGTGCATTTAAGGTTCCTTCATGTCTTTTTGTGGCTTGATAGCTCATTTCTTTTCAGTGCTAAATAATATTCCATTATCTGGATGTAGCATTTTATTTATGCATTCACCTACTGAAGGACATTTTGGTTGCTTCCAAGGCTTGGCAGTTATGAAATTACTATGTAGATTTTTGTGTGGACCTGCAAGGAGAGATATTGCTGGATTGTATGGTAAGACTGTGTTTAGCTTTGGAAGATACTGCTAGACTGTTCTTCCAAAGCAGCTGTACCATTTTGCATTTCCACAAGCAATGATTGAGAATTCCTGTTGCGCCGAGTCTTCACTAGCTTATGATGTTGTCAGTGTTCTGGATGTTAACTATTCTAATTGGTGTGTAGTGGTTTATCATTGTTATTTTAATTTGCCATTACCTAATGATATGTGATGTGTTACATCTTTTCATATGATTATTTGCCATTTGATTATCTTCTTTGGTGAGATGTTTGTTTGGACCCTTTACCCATTTTAATTGAGCTGTATGTTTTCTTATTTTTGAGTTTTAAGAGCTCTTCATATATTTTGGATAGTAGTGCTTTATCAGATATGCATTTGGCAACTATTTTGTCCCAGTCTGTGGCTTGTTTTTTCATTCTCTTAAAAGTGTATTTCTTAGGGTAGATGTTTTTCTTTTTAATGAAGCCCAGCTTATCAATTTTTTCTTCCATGGAGTGTGCCTTCGTACTGTATTACAAAGTCAGTGCCAAACCCAAGGACACCTAGATTTTCTCCCATGTTTACTCCTAGAAGTTTTATAATTTTGCATTTATATTTGAATCTATAGTCCATTTTCAATTAAATTTTGTGAAAAGTGTAAGGTCTGTGTCAAGATAAATTTTTTTTGTATGTGGATGTCCAGTTGTTCCATCAACATTTGTTGAAAAGACTGTCTTTTCCCCATTAAATTTCCTTTGCTGCTTTGTCAAAGTTTGATAAGCCCTATTTGTGTAGGTCAATTTCTGGGGTCTCTATTCCGTTCCATTGATTTATTTGTCTGTTCTTTTGCCAATACCACACTATCCTGATTAATGTCGTTTCTATGAATTTTAATACATGTATAGATTTATGTAACCACCACAATAATCAGCATATGGAACAATTCCATCACTCAAAAAAAAAAAAAAAAAGAACTTCCTTATGTTTTCTCTTTATACTCACATTTCCTACCCACTCACAACCTCTGGCAACCACTAATCTGTTTTCCAACACAGTAGTTTTGCCTTTTTGTGAATGTCAAATGAATGAAATCATGTGATATACAACCTTTTGAGATTGGCTTCTATCAGTCAGCATAATGCTTTTGGAGAATCATCCTTTTTTTAATGAGTATTAATGGTTGTTCCTTATTATGGCTGAAGGATATTCCATGGTGTGGATGTAGCACCACTTGCTTATTCATTCCCTATTTGAGAGATATTTGGGTTATTTTCAGTGTTTGGTGATTAAGAGTAAAGCTGGATAAATATCCATGTACAGGTTTTGTGTACATGAACATAAGTTTTCACTTCTTGAGGTTCAATGCTTAGAAGTGAAATTGCTGGGCCATAATAAGTACATGATTAACTCTAGAAGAAACTACTGACCAATTTTCTATAGTGGCTGCATGATTTTATATTCCCACCAGAAATGTATGAGAGATCCATTTGTTCCACTCCTTCTCTAGCACTTGGTATCATCAGAAATTTTTAGTTAAGACATTCAATAGATGGCAGTTTTGTTGCATCATGATTTTAATTTGCATTCACTAGCTAATCATGTTGAATACCTTTTCATGTGATTATTTGCCATCCATACATCTTTGGTGAAGTGTCTGTCAACATATTTTGCCCATTTAAAAAAAATGTGTTGTTTATTTTCTCACTGTGTGTTTTGAAAGTTCTTTATTATTATGGGTAGAAGTCCTTTGTCAGATATGTGATTTATAAACATATTCCCCCAATCGGTAGCTTGCTTTTTCATTCTTCTGATAGTGCCTTGTGCAGAGCAAAAGTTGTTAAATTTGATGGTTCAATTTATCAAAAATATATAATTTTTATGTCTCAGGTTTTTGGTATCATGTCTGAGAATTCTAATTCTTTGTATAGCCCTAGGTTACGAAGATTTTCTACTAAAATATTTATAGTTTTGCATTATATATTTAGATGTATAAGCAATTCTGAATTAATTTTTATATAAGATATGAGATGTAGGTTAAGGTTTATTTTTTTGTCTACGTATATCAGATTGTTCTAACACCATTTGTTGAAAAAGGCTGTCTTTTCTCTCTTCAGTTACTTTTGCAGCTTTGTCAAATATCAATTTGCCATATTTGTGAGGGTCTATTTCTAGACACTCTATTCTGTTTCACTGATATATGTGTTTATTCCTTCACCAATACCACAATGTCTTGATTACTGTAGACTTATAGCAAGTCTTAAATTTGGACAGTGTGATTTCTCCAAATGTTTTATACTTGATCAAAATTGTTATAGCTATTCAAGTTTCTTTACCTTTTCATATAAATTTTAGAATCAGCTTGTCTAAATCTACAATATGTTTTGCTGAAATTTTGTTCAGTATTACATTCATTTACGGATCAAGTTGGGAAGAATTAATGTCTTTACTATGTTGAATCTTCTAATCTGTAAACATGTGTCTTAGTCAGTTGGGCTACTATAATAAACATACATAGACTGAGTGGCTTAAACAAAAAAGTTTTATTTCTCATAGTGCTGGAAGCTGGGAAATCCAAGATTAAGGTATTGGCAGATCCAGTGTCAGATGATAGCCCATTTCCTGGCTGGTAATTAGCTATCTTCTTGCTCTATCCCTACAAGGCTGAGCGAGAGATCATATAACTCATACTTCTTATAAAGGCACTAATCCCATTTATGAGGGCTCCACCTCCATGACCTTATTACCTCCCAAAGGTCCCACCTTCAAATATTATCACATTGGGAATATCTCCATTTATTTAGGTCTTTGCTAATTTCTTTCATCAGTGATTTGTAGTTTTTGGTATATAAATCCTATACTTGATTTTTTTAAAGTATTTATACCAAAGTATCTCATTATTTTCTTAGAACTATTATAAATGGTATTGATTTAATTTCTGTTTTTAATTTTATATTGTTAGTATATAGAAAAAGGATTGATTATTCTTATGTTCTGCAACCTTGCTAAACTTATTTATTATAATTTCTAGAAGGATTTATGTTTGGTTTATAAAAATTTTTTATCCTCTGGGATTTTCTATGTAGGCAAGCAGTCATCTGTGAATAGAGACAGTTTTATTTCTTCATTTCTAGTCTATTTCTTAAAATAATTTGTTTCTTGTTTGTTGCACTGGCTGAAACTTCCAATACTAAGCTGAATAAAAGTAATAAAAATGACATCCTTATCTTTCCCAATCTTAAGAAGAAAGCATTCAGTCTTTCACTAGTAAGTATGATATTAGCTGTATGATTTTTGTTTTTGTTTTTGTTTTTTTGATGCCCTTTGTTTGTTTGTTAAGGAAGTTCCTTTATAGTCCTAGGTTTTATCATGAATGGATATTGAATTTTGTCAAATTCTTTTCCTTCATCAATTGATCTGTTAATTTACTTTTTCTTCTTTGGACTTTGAATATGGTAGATCACATTGATTGTTTTTAAAATATCGAAACAGCTTTATTCTCTTGGGATAAATCTCACTTGGTTGCAGTGTTGACTGTGAATATATCACTTCATGTAGTTTGGTATTATTTTGTTATGATTTTTGCAATTTTTCATGAGGGATATTGGTCTGTAGTTTTCCTTTTTCCTACAGTCTTTTGGCACAGGGTGATGAAAGTTTCATAAAGTGACTTCAGATATGTTTTCTTCTATTATCTGAGAGACATTTTGTACAATTGGTATTATTTCTTTAAATATCTGATATGATTCACCTGTGAAACCATCTGGGCTTGGGGATTTCTTTTTCAGAAGATGTTTAAACCAAAAATTTCATTTCTTTAATATTTATAAGACTGTTTAATTTATTTCATCTTGTGTGAATTTGGGTAAAGTTTTCAAAGAACTGCACCATTTCACATAAATTGTGGACTAGATTGCACAGAGTTGGGCAGAATATTCACGTATTATCCTTTTAATATCTGTAGTATCTTTAGTGAAATTTCTTCTTTTATTTCTGCAGTTGGCAATTTGTGTCTTCTCTCTTTTTGTTTTATCAGTCTGATAGAGATTTATCAATTGTATTCATCTTTTTAAAGAACCAACATTTGATTACATTGATTTTTATTTTTTGGCTTTTAATTTTATTGATGTTTACTCTTTATTATCTTGTTCCTTATGCTGTTTTAGGTTTCTATTTCATTTTTCTTTTTCTCAGTTCTAAACTTAGAATCATGAATTATTGATTTGAGACCTTTCTTATTTTCTAATAAAAGCATTTTTTGCTATGAATATCACTGCATACACTGCTTAAACTGCACCCCACAACTCTTAATATCTTGGTATTTTTATTTTCTTTAAGTTCAAATTTTTTTCTAATTTACTTCAGGACTTCTCTTTGACCCACAGATTATTTAGAAGTGTGTTGTTTGATAGCCAGGTGTTTGAGGATTTTCCAATTATCCATTATTGATTTCTAATTTAATTCCATTAAGATCTGGGAACATAATTTGCAGGATTTAATTATTTTAAATTTGTTAAAGTTTGTTTTATGACCAGAATATCGACAATCTTGGTGAATGATCCATGTGGACTTTAAAAGAATGTACATTCTGCTGTTGTTGGGTGGAGTGTTCTGTAAACACCAATTAGATCAGTTGGTTGATGTTTTTTTTCAGTTCCTCAATATCCTTGTTAATAGTCTGTCTGCTACTTCTAACCATTACTGAGTGATGTATGTTGAATTCTCTAAATATAATTGTGAATGTTTTTATTTCTCCTTTAATTTCTGTCAGTTTTTGCATATTGAAGCTCTGTTCCTACATGCATATGCATGTAGGATTGTTATTTCTTTTTTTGTGAATTGAATAATTGATTAATATGCAATGATTCTCTTAATCCCTGGTAATTTTCTGTGCTCTGAAGTCTTCTTTGTCTGATATTAATATAGCCACTTCAGCTCTCTTTGGATTAACCTTTGCATGGGACATAATTGCCCACCCTTTTATTTTTAATTTACCTATTTTGTTACATTTGAAGTGAGTTTGTTGTAGAGAGCATATAATTGGGTTATTTTTTTAAATTGAAGTATAGCTAATGTACAGTATTATATGTTACAGGTGTACAATATATGGATTCACAATTTCAAGGGTTATACTCCATTTATAGTTATTATAAAATATTGACTATATTCCCTGTGTTGTACAATATATCCTTGTAGCTTATTTCATACATAATAGTTTGTATCTCTTTATCCCCTACTCCTATATTGCCCCTCCCCCTTCTGTCTCCCTACTGGTAACCACTAGTTTGTTATCTATATATATGTCTGCTTCTTTTTTGTTATATGCACTTTTGTTGTATTTTTTACATTCCATATATGTGATATCATACAGTATATGTCTTTCCCTGTCTGACTTATTTTACTTAGCATAATGTACTCCAAGTCCATCCATGTTGCTGCAAATGGCAAAACAAACAAACAAATAAAACTATTGATATTTTCATGTAATTGCTGTGTTTAGACCAATGAATGTAGTATAATTATTGATAGATTTAGATTTAGGTCTAATATTTTGTTGCCTGTTTTCTGACTGTTTCCTCTATTTTTTCATTTCTGTTTCTCCCTTCTTGCATTCACTGGGTGAATTTTACATTTTTATTACATTTTAACTTATCTATTTACATAGATTGTTAGTGGCTGTTCTCACAGTCGCAATACACATACTTTATCTTTCATTGACTCCTAATAATTTTACCTCATCAAGTGGAATTTAGAAATTTATCATCATATAGGTCCTTTTAGTCTCCCTCTTTTATTTTATAGTTGTCTTACATATTACAATTACATTAAAAACCTCATCACACAATGATATATATATTTTTTATTTTCAACAACTGAATATATTTTAAAAATTGAGAAGAAAAGAATAGTCTATCACATCCCCCAAGTTATTTACCATTTCTGTGGCTCTTCCTTCATTCCTGATGTTCCAAGTTTCCTTCTGGTATCAGTTCCTTTTTGTCCACAATTCCTTGTCTGCAAATCTGCTAACAACAAATTGTTTTAATTTTCTTTCATGAGGGAATGTCTTTATTTCATTTTGTATCCAGAGGATATTTTCACTGTCTACAGAATTCCTGGTCAATAGATCTTTCCTTCATCAGTTTAAAAATGTTGTGGCGTTGCTTTCTGGCCTTCATGCTTTCTGATGAGAGATCTGTAGTCATTCAAAATCAATTTCTTTAAAGGTAATGTGTTGGTTTTCTCTGATGCTTTTATAATTTTCTTTTTGTTTTTCATTTTTAGCAGTTTGATTATGATGTGTTTGAGTATGGAGTTGTTTGGGTTTTTCTTGGTTAAGTTTCATTGATGTTGGCTCTATAGGTTTATGTCTTTTGATGAAATTGGAAAGTTTTCAGCCATTTCTTCTTCAAATACTTTTTTCAAACTGTACTTTTTCTCCTCCAGTTCTAGAATTCCAATAACATAAATGTTAAATATTGTGTTACTGTCACACAGGTCCCTGGGTTTCTGTTTATTTTTTTGAATCTTTTTTTTTCTCTCTGTTGTTGCTATTGAGCCTATCCAGGGAGTTTTTAAATTTGGTTATTATATTTTTCAGTTCTAACATTTCTATTTGTTTCTTCTTTATATATTCTATTTCTTTGCTGACTTTCTGTTTTTCTATTTTTTGGAATATTTATTTTTGCTTCTTGGACCATTTCATAATAGCTGCTGAATAGTCCTTATCAGGTAGTTCTGCATCACTGTCATATTGGCATTTGTACCTGTTAATTATCTTTTCCATGCAAATTGAGAGTTTCCTGGTTTTTCAGAAGAGAAATAACTTTGGATTGTTTCCTGGTATTTTGAATATTATGTCATGTACTTCTTCTATGGAAAATGTTGGTATTGTTCTTTTAGTAGTCAATTGACCTGGATAGCTTCAGACTACAAGTTTCAGCTTGCCTTCTGTGAACTGTGAATCCAGTCTCAGTTCAGTGTTCAGTGTCTTGCAGGACCACTCAGATTTGCCCCAGATATGTGCCACCCTGCGGTCAGTCCAGGGCCTAGACAATGATCTGTGTGTTACTTCAGTTCTCTAAATGTTTTGTGTGCTCAGTAGAATCAGATCCATGTGTGTGTGGCTTGAAGACTAGTTCTTAAACAACTTAATACGGTTGTTTTCTCAGTATATATCAATACTTCCTTTTCACAGTCTCCAAGGTACAATATATCCATTTTTAACAGATTCCAAAGGGCCCCTGGCACTCTTCTTTTTTGTCCTCCAGACAAAGTGCTGTGGCTTAATTTGCCCCGCCCTCCCCTGAACTTCTAAGACTGCAGCTATGTCTCGGGTTAAGTGGAAGGAGAACATGAAAAAAAAAATGGTGATTCACTCCACACTCTTAGGACGCCAACCCCACTGACTGGAGAGGCCTTTGCAACTATCACTGTGTTACTGCTTAGGGGCTGGGCATGAGATGCCAGAGGAAAGAAAATAAACAAATTAATAAAAACAAAACCTGGGAATTTCCACATTCTCTTGAGATTTCAGAGTTCCCTTTCCAGCTCCAGAGCCAGAACTGGGAACCTGGAGGTCTCTCTGAGCTGATGGTCACCTTTAGGTTTTGGTTTGAATTAAATTCAGGCCAAAGGATACTGGAGGAAAAAGCATGTAAACTCACCATCAATTTGATGGTCTTTGGAATTCTGGTATTCTTTCCTAATCCACTTGCTACTACTTACTTTTCAGAGTCCTAAAACAGTTCCTCCAGGTATAGTGGTCACAGCAGTGGGAGAGACACGGGAAGTACAGTTACTCCACATAAAAGAACAGAAGCTGCAAAAATAATACAGAGAATTTCTGCATGTGCTTCACCCAGCGTTAACATTTTACATATCATAGTGCTTTCCCCAGTGATAACATTTTACATATCATAGTGCATTTCAAAACCAGGACATTGGCAGTGGCGTGATACTATCAATTAAACTACAGACCTTATTTGGTTTTCATCAGGTTTTTGTTGTTTTTGTTTTTGGTGGTGGTGTATAGTACTATGAAATTTCAACACGTGTATGAACTTGTGTTACCACCACCACAATGAAGATATGGAACTCTTCCATCACTACAAAGAAACTCTTTCACGCTACCTCTGAAGAGTCATACCCCGCTTCAACCCTAACCTGGGCAACCACTGATTTGCTCTCCATCATTATAATTTTTGGTCATTTCAAGGTTATTCTATAAATGGAAACATACAGTATATCCATCAGTTGTTAACAGAATTCAGCCTTTGGCACTGTGTGTTTTGCTGCTATTATGCATTCAGACATCCAGCAATATTCCTTTACTGGGACAAAAATTATGAAATAGTGGCGCCTCCCCTCGAGTCCCTCTAACAAGTACAGGAATTTAAAAAGAAGGAATTATAGCCCGAGATATATATAGTGACTAGGGTCTGTTAAAGGACCAAACACCCCATTATTACTCATGTCTGAGCACCCAACTCCTGGCCTTCAGGAGTCGGAATGAAACCACCTTCCCTGGACATAAAACATCTGAGTCATTGCCTCAGGTCACAAGGGATGACAAGGGATCAGTGCATGCCTTCTCCCTAACCCCAGGTGGCCCGCTCTGCCTTCATGTGACTGTGAGAGCTGGAGAAAGGTGGGCTAGCATGCCCCAGGGAAGCTGTGCACAGAAAGGCACATTTAAACACACCTATTATCCGTGTGGCTTTGTCAACAAAACATTTCAACCCCTGATGAATCTCTCTGTGTTCCTAGATTTATTTTTAGGCGCAACACAACAGATTGTTTCTTTGTTTGCTTTTCTATTTGCTCATGGTTGTTACTTTCTCCTGAACAGTTCATCACAGTGGCAGTCATACAGTAAACATCTGGCAGTATATCGTTATTTATTATGTATTGAGTGCCATAAAGGCTCATAAAGCTTACCTGGTGTCTATGATGATATCAGCCATCGGCTGCAGAGCTTACTGCCGCACTCGGGCACTTACTGGGGAGCTTGAGCTGGAGGCTCAACGATGGGGCAGGCAGTTCTGGGAGCAATCTATTACTCCTGCTTCCTCCTGGCAGTATAAAGGGATGCAGAGCTCGAGAAGCTCCATGCAGTCAGGACACAAAGAAAGATGTGGATGGAGCATGAAATCTTCATGTGGATTGAACAAGGGAAGGTGGTGGTGCCTGTAATAGCATGGATGGCTTGACTTCTTCAGTTCTGAAGACCCTGATTCTCATATCTTTTGAAATGAGATTCTATAGTTGTGAGAGAGGATGGGGAATGAGAAAAGGAGGGTCGAGCTAACTCATGTTTATTGATTATCTCTATAACCAACACTGATCTAAGCATTGGGGTATAGAGGACTGGAACTCATACCGTGTTACAGAAAAGACAATAGGTGAATATATAAATGCATAATGTAGTGTCTAAGAAGGAGACTAAAGTTGGGTAAGGAGATGAAACATAAAGAGATGGATATTTTCAATGGATTGGTCAGAGAAGTGTGGCCTGAAGATGTGGCCTTTGTGCAGAGACCTTGATGAACTGAAAAGGGGAGCCGTGTAAATACCTGGGGAAGAGTATTGAGTACGAGAGAACAGCACATGCAAAGGCCCTGAGTTGGGGCACACTTAGCAAGTGGAGGGTCAAGTGAGAGCTCCTTTTGCTGTGTTGATCTTCACTCTATCGGGGAAGAGCCCAGGTTGGCTGCGCTGGCCACTTTCTCCAAGCTCACAAGCCTGGGGGCACTCAGTTCAGTTACTTTCAAATACTGCCTGTTTAGGTCAAAAAGGAACAGAGGAGGAGGAGCTGCCTGAGGCCAGTCCTGCCTTGCAGGCTTGCCCCTCATCCTCATGGTGACTGGGGAGTGGAGCTCCATCACGGTTTTCTCACCTCCCTCATGGGACACACTCCAGTCTCAGGAGGACGGCTGTGTTCCTTTCGTGGGTGTAGGAGGCTTTCTTCGCTCTTCTCCTTCTTGTGCTAGATTCATGACAGAATTCTACAACCGATCCCCCATCTTTCACTTGACATCTGCAAATTCCAATCAGCCAAGAAAATTTTGTCAAATTTACATTTTGAAGTTTGTTTATGAACCAATTCTCTCATTGCCTCTGCTTTACCAGCCTACTTGATGCCTCTCTGGAGTTTCAGGCACGCCTCTTTATTTTCCCCTGGATGAAAATAAGGTATAATTTAGAAATCCTTCAAGTTTATTTTTCACTTTTGACTGCAACCCGGGCCTGATAAAAATTTTTTTCTCCATTTTTATTATCTATCAGTCTTTCTAATGAAATTAATGGAGATAGAGACAGTTAGATTCCTGTGCTGAAATCACTATCTTACCCCAAATCCTATGTAAGACCAAATGTTACATATTTTGAATAATATGGAGCTCATATATCCCTTAGATAAACCTACTTGCTGTTGCTAGTTTAAATCTTCCTGTTTTAATTCCATCATCTTCCCAGAGCAGGCTCAGATGAAGTCCGGAGTTTCCAGGAGACAATAGAGCACTTCTCATGCATAACAGGGACAGTGCCTCGGCTGTAACTCTCAATCTGACCAAACTCTGTCACACGATCACATGATTTCCAGCACTTGACACATGTCTATCAGAAACAGAACTTAAGAAATTAACCCCATTTACAGTTGCATCAAAAAAATAAAATACCTAAGAATACATTTAACCAAGGAGGTGAAAGACCTATAATCTGAAAAATATAAGAAATTGTTGAAAGAAATTGAAGACAACACAAATAAATAGAAAGTATTTCATGCTAGTGGATTGGAATACTTAATATTGTTAAAATGTCCAGTTAGTACCCAAAGCAAGCTACAGATTCAGTGCAGTCCCTATCAGAATACCAATGGGGTTTTTCACAGAACTGGAAAAAGATAATTCTAAAATCTGTATGGAAGCATAGAAGATCCCAAATAACAAAAGCAATCTTAACAAAGAAGAGCAAAGCTGGAGGTATCATGCCCTCTGATTTCAAACTATACTACAAAACTATAGTAATCACAACTATATGGTACTGGTACAAAAACACCTAGTTTTGATTAAGAACTTTCTTACTTATCAGTCTTTTCCATATCTGTTAACTCTAGTCCTGGTTTTGTTAATCTAATAGTTGATGGACAAACATTGAGTACCTACTGCAATCAAAGGGTATTGCCAGGCATTAGATATATAATCTAGCACCTCAAAGAATCTACCTAAATCATCAGACTCAACAGGATTATTCTTTTTAACACAAGGAAACTTTGAGTTTATGTATATTCCTCCTCAGTCTTAGCCACATGCTTCAGAACTTGGGTTTGGCTCCATCTCAGAAGCTTCAATTTTTCAATCATGTTAACTTCAGAAAATTGTCAAGCAATCTCTGTTTTGATTTGACTTCTCACTCTGCCAGTGATACTGTTCCCACTTCTATTCAGTCTCCCAGTCTTTCTTGTCAAGTGATGTGAGGTATCCCCTTCAAGAACATTCAAGAGAAGACAAAAGAGGAAACAGAGTGGGAAACCTCTTTTTCTGTAGAGGTGTACCTGTGGTGGGCAGAATTCTAGATAAACACTCAAGATTCTACACCCTAGTCCTGGAACCTGTGAACATGAAGAGATATTATTCCCATGGCTATGTTATCTTATATAGCACAGTTGACCAAGAAAAAGGAAGATTATTTGGGTGGAGCTAATCTAATCGCATGAGCCCCTAAAGCACAGAAGAGAACACAGAAGGAAAATTCAGAGCTGGAAGAGTGAGAAGGACTGATGCACCACTGCTAATATGAAGATACAGAGGATCATGTGAGATGCAGAGGAATCTAGGTGGCTTCTGGGAGCAGAGAGCACTTCTTACTGACAACCAGGATGGAATTTGGCTGACAACCTAAATGAACTTGGGAGTGGAGTCTTTCCAGAACCTCCAAAAAAAGCCCCAGCTAGGTCACACCGCCCTTTTGCTTTGTGAGAACCAGAATTTAGAACCTAGAAGAGGCCTCCCTGACTTCTGACCTCTAGAAGTGTGAGCTAATAAAAAAGTTTTGTTTTATGCTGCTAATTTGTGGTAATTTATTACAGCAGCAGTGGAAGGCTAATACCTACTCCTTCATGTGTAATTAAATTCTAAACAGAAGAGGTAAATGGAGTTACTGAATATCCTACTCTCAAAAACTAAATTAGGAGGTGAACTCATTTGCACTATAAAAGAATTCTTTATATTACAAAAGGATTTAGAGGTCCCTTTAAGTAGCACTTATTTAAGTGTTTGTTTACAGATCATTACTTGCTTAACAGAGGAAGAAACTAAAAGCTGAAGTTTTCCAAGCTATTGCTGATTAAATAGCAATCAAAAATGAAGATAAAGAATGAGATTATAATAATAAAAAATGGACATTTACACAGGCATTTCAAATATTTTCATTTTACATAAATGAAAGCAAAAATTCCAGGATCTCCAGTTCTCTCCAGGACACCTGCCCTTCTTATTCAAGTCATATTTAGTGCAAGCAAGAAACTGTGCCGCTCCAGAGACCTTAGAAGTACAAAGAGAGACAAGGAATTCTTGCCCTTGGGTCCTTTGCTCCAAACTATTTTGCCACATACTTCTTTCTAACACTGAAATTTAGAGCAGAGGAGCAGGGATCTTGATTCTGAGGAAAGGAAAAAGGGAAACTTTGTCAGGCTCCCACTCGTAGGGACTGGTGGTAAGAGAAAAAAAAATTCAATGACACTTGTTAAAGATGGTAGGGCAGACTTTACTGAGGAAGATTGCCATGGAACAACTTGATTGGGGTTTTGCAGCAGCAGGAGAGAGATTGGGCTCAACTCTGAAAACAGATGGGCAGGTGGTAATTTATAGCCAAGGAACAGGGTGGGGTTGCTGGATGGAAAATTACTAAGAAGAAACATCAGGAGTAAAGGAGGTTCTGGTTAAACTGATCTCATAGGATTCTTGCGGAAGGCAGGCTAGAGTAATCAGACATTACCAGGGGGATGGATGATGCAGGATGAAGAACTTGGTCCAATATCAAGGATGAGGGTGATCAGATATCAAGGATGGGGGAATTCTTGCTAAACTGACTTAGCAGGGTTCTTGCTAAAACTGGATTTTACAAAGAAGTGCATACATGTACCCAAGAGAAGGTTTAGGAACCTGAATAAAGTTTGGTCAACCAAAGAATCTTTGTCACTGGGCCAGGCCCACTTGACTTTTATTATCTCATTCAATTCTGCAGGGTATACAGTTTTGCTCCCATGTTTCGGGTAAATAAACCAAGGTTCCAAGAGGAAAACCAGTTAGCGCAACCTTACAAACATTTAAATAAAGGGCAGACTCAGTTTGGTTCCCAAGCCCCTGCCATTTTTATTTTAAAAAGCTGCCTCTCCAGGCATTTGCAGAAGTGGACAGATGATTAAGAGAAGTTACAAAATCAACACTAGGGCAATATCAATTCTATCTTTGTAACAGTGACCTTAGGACTCTGACCAGGTAGCAACAAATTCAACATTTTGACTAAAAGTTTCCTAAGTGCTTAGACACTTCCTCCTCCTATATATATATTATACATATATAATATATATAATCTCAACAAAATTGTGGTTAGTCCTAATAATTTTCACAATTACCTTTAAAGGACCTATGGTGGAACTAGGGGCCATTCATTGCCAGGTTATCGTATTGCCCTGAACTCAAATTTTACCTTCAGGACGCTAAAGGTTTTAAAAGTTATCCAAACCAACTAAGCATTCCTTTACTTTCACCATAATTACAGCTTGGTGAATGCTGTGGTAGTTCATCATATAAGCTCAGCGTTACTAAATACTTCACCTGGTATAAAGTAGGCATCTTATAAGCATTTCTTAAATTACTAATATTGGTCTCTAGCTAACTCTGGCTCTTTCTCATAACCCCATGAGTTCTATGAAGCAGTCAGTCATATACTCACCCACTCTCTGACTCATTAAATCATTAAGACTCTTATGATCAGGTTTGTCACATTTATATTCATTTTCCTCACTCTCTTGAGTGACTTTTTTTAGTTCAAATAAGAGTTCAGCATTTATTGAATGATTTCTATGTAGCAAATAAATTCCCCAAAACTATTTACTAATTTTGGTACTTTTATGCAAAATGATCTATGTGGTGGCAGTAGGATCCTGAACATAACTGCAAACCACTAATTCATTCATTCAATATATGTTTGCTTAGTGCCAGCTGTTTGTCACACACTGGAATGAAGATACAGAGGTGATTGACAAGTCTTCTGTCTTTTACAGAGCTCCCAATATAAGTGAGAGAGAAAGAAGAAATTATTAATTACAAGAAAAAAAATGGTATGTTGGCAAGACTCAAAGGAAAATGCAAACACAGAGAAGATACCTAACATGGGTGGAAGAAGGGGGTAAAGGGATGATGAAAGGCTTTCTAGAGGAGTGAAAAAATGAGGAGAATTGTGAAAAATGAGTAGGACTCAGCCAGGTGGATAAGGAAAGCAATGAAGGACGAAGCATATGCTTTTGAGAGTGATATTCTAAGGGATATATTGAGAAACTCAGACATGGCTGACTGATGTGTAGAAACGAAGCATGAGAAGGAGTTGGGAAGGTCAGCCTAATTCCCTTGTACTTCTGGCTGGGCTTGCACGTGGGCTGAGCAGATAACCATGGTGTCTGACAAGGTTCTGGCTGAGAAGCAAAGCTGACAGATGCCTGGCTTCTGCTTGAAGTGGAACACTGTCCTGTAAGGTGAGACTGAGCTTATGTGAAACCATCCACTGGCTGAAATGACAGTCCAGAAGGATGTGATGGGGAGCACTGGGGCCATCTTCATGCATGTGACTTTGGGAGTAGGTGTTCCTGGATCAACTGCCATTGCCAGGAAGCCCAGGAGGCCCAACTGAGATCAAAATAAAAGCAGGATGGGGCCTGAAATAGTCCAGCCAAAAGTCCAAAGAGAGTGGAGAAATATCGGACAAATGCCTGCACCACAGCTCCTGATGCACCGTTCGGCTCCTCTGGACCTCTCTGACCTCAGTAGAAATGCAACCGTTTTTTTCCTTTTTGAGACGTGGTGGGATCCTGACTTAAGTGCTAGGGATGGACATTTGGGAGAGATGATGCCCAGTGTTGGGGATGGACAAACCTGGCCTGCACAATGGTTTCAGAAAAAGAAACCTGAATCCTTTTTAGCAGAACATCTAATTTCCAGTTTTCCATGCTCTACACCACTCCCTATTATGCTTGATTCATTAACACGTTCATTCTCCTTCCCTGACTGTCTAGGTATTTGAGTTTAAGACCTATGAGAAAACAGATAATGAAACTCCAGGAGACACCAGGCCAGCTTGGGGCTGACCAAATAACAATGATCAGAGGGAGAGCAGTAAGAGGGGTGTGATGGAGGCCCAGAGAAAGCATGGTTGTTTGCAGCGAGAGGAAGGTGTGAACCCAAGTGCAATGTCAGAGGAAGATCAGGAAAGATGCATGTTTGTAGTGTCCCTTGGGTGTAGCACTGGGCAACACCAAACTGGGTCCCATCTGGTCCCTGTGGCATTGTCAGGAACTTGGAATTTTAAGAACCAAGTTTATTAGAGTCAGTTTGCTTCATTATTGACTTCTCTGCGAGGATTCTGATTCATACAATTGAAATTATATTCAAATTGTCAAGAAGCAAGTCTAAAGGGAGAACACTAGTTACCCCTTTCCCCAAGTTTTCATCCCTACTTCCTGACACCCATCTTCATATCCACCCCCCTAGCTTATCTTTGTCCACTTTTCCCAACTTGGGCCAGTTCTGTTCTTACTTTTAAGCTCAAATCCCCCTTCTAAGGACATCTTCCTGATGCTTTTCTTCAAGGCTGAATTGATTTGAACCATTTCTGAAAGCTTTTCCTGTGTCAATTTCCCTGTCCAAGGCAGTTGGCCACTTTGCTTGAGAGCTGATGAGGCCTGTGTAATGCCTAGACATTTTCTTCTGCCTCATTCAAGGGCATCAAGGCAGAGCCTCCTAACATTTGAAAATGGAAAAAAATTTGCAAAGATTACTCACCAGCAGCCTCAGGGATGAGTGGATTGTTGGGTAATGGTGCCAGGGATTTAAGAGGGTGGATTCACTGAAACTCCCTTCACTCTCCTAATAAGGGAATCTTTTCTTCTCCTCCCTGAGTGGGAAGGAACTGAGAACAGTGCGGGAAGCTGTGAGTCTATGGAACCTTGATTCCACTCTGCTGGCTCCTACCCTCCTTGTTCTCTCTGTGAGCTCAGGCCCCAGTAATCCAAACTCTCCAGTAACCCTATAACTGCCTTTTTTCCCAGTAATCATTTCACAGTTGGCTCTCTGGATAAGAATGCTTCCTAACATCTGTAAAAGTAATTTCTCTTCACATCTGCCTAAGAATCTCTTACATCTGTAGCAGCCTTCAGTATTCATTATCTCATTTGATCCTTATAACTGTCATGTATAATCATAATAATGATGATAAAAATTATTTAATACTTAATTGTTCTAGGCAGTATCCTAGAAGTTTTGTGCTGCCCAATTCAATACTCTCAAACCCTATCATGGAGAGATTTTATTATTCCCATTTTTCAGAGATAGAAACTGAAATTTAAATATCCTTTAGTCAGAAGCATCAAGCTTTTTAAGGCCATGCTACTTTTTGGTTGCAAAACTGTGAAGGGTAGCAAAATATACCACCCCAAAATAAGTCACTTTGGCATTCTGAACTGAAGGCAATTGAGAAGAAGCAGACATAAGAAAAGCTCTCTGCATTTCCCCTATTTGCCTAAAAGCAGGTCATACATTTGTAAAGGTGTTCCCACTCCACCAGAAGGGACAGAAGTTAATCAAGAGGGATAACTCTAGACCCTTATCAGCCCAGAGACAGCACCAGAGGAATCTAGATGATAAACCTTGCTAAAACTAGCCCTTAACTACCATTAGTTTCCCCACATGTTTGCTTTTCCATAATTTGCCAACCCTAGAAGCTCAAAGTCCTTTTTTTTTTGTCATGTCACTTCTCTAAAAATTTACTGTTCTTTTGTTAAGGTGCTATATAAGCTCAAGTTCTAACCAGCCCTTTGAGTTACTCATCTCTAGGTATTCTCATGTGTATGGGCGATGCACATGTTGATAAACTTCTGTTTTTCCCTTGTTATTCTGTCTTTTGGCAGTCTAATTTATAGGGTGCCAGCCAATGAACCTAAGATGGATAGAGGGAAACGTTTTTTTTCCTCCCCTGCGGCAGGTACCAAAGATCAGGTATCCCAGCTCATGATCTTGTGCTTATTTGGTTACACCAGGTTGCTATAAACATATGTTATAGACAGCACTTCTCAAAATTTATTGTGCACAGAATCACCTGGCGATCTTGTTAAAATGCAGATTCCTATTCAGTAGGTCCGGGGTGAGGCCCAGAAATTTGCATTTCTGACGAGCTCCTGGGCAAATGCTGATAGTGCGGATGCAGGGACTACAGTTTGAGTAGCAAGGTATTAGGAGATTGGACATATGGCCCCATCTGCATTTCCCTTCTTGAGATAACAGCCACTTTCAAAAGAGGATTTTTGCCACCTGATCCTCATCTTGCTTGCTCTGACAACCGTGCAAACAACGGCTTTGCATAAGCAGCTGAGCTGGCCCTGTGAAAGGAAAAGAGCAGTTACTGGAGAACCTAAGAGAATCTGCATTATGGGACATTAGATCCTCTTCCTGGGAGCTGGGGAAGGCATTGGTAATAGAGAAAAAAGCCAGGGCCTTTTGTCTCAAAAGCAGCCTTACTTGGTATGGAAGAAGGGTGTGATGTGGCAGGGGAGTAGATGCATTTTTTATCCCACACGATGCATTTTTTTCCCCTCAGATTATCAAAGCATTGTATATCTTTTACAAGTCATTTGCAAGATACTTAAAATAACAAAAGAACTGTTTAACTCACTCAGAGCTCAAAATCTAGCAATAACCACTATTTACAATTTTTATGTATTTACAATGAGTTTTAAGCCAGATGAAGATATCAACTGGCTGATAAAACAGTTGAGCTCACACTGCATTTTCAGATTTATGTGTTGCAATTGGTTGAAAATTTTGTTAGAAGCATCTCCCTATGTTACTAGGGCTTCTTTGTAAACATTGTTTTTGATGGTTGCATGATTTTCCATTGTTTGTTCCCATCATAAGTTCCTGAACTATTCTCAGATTTCTGTTCTTTCTAAGTTATTTTCAAGTTTTCACTCTTAGGATCAACGTTGGAATAAATCTTGGTTTACGTTTTCTGTGATTTCCTTATAATAAATTCCTAGGAGTGAAATTACTTGAGCAATGGTTTTAGACATTTTTAAGACTTTGGTTACATATTGCCAAACCGCCTTCCAGAAATGCTGTTTTCTGGAAAGAAAGTTTTACAGGTGTCTTCTTCAAGACATGGCCCTGGATCGGGACACTGAGCCCATCTTCGGAGCCTTCCTCCTCTGGGAAGTTCAAGCTGTGTCCCTGCTATTTGCTTCGCAATTGTTTTCCCAGGCTTTCCTCCCTCTCATTATCAGAAAAGTAGCAGTGGAGGACCAATTTGGTTCTAAATGCACTTTTACTAATTGCACCGTATGTTACACATTTGGGTCACGGTAGCTTTGGTTTCTGTTTGTGTGTCTTCAGGGAAGGAAATGGAAAGAAGCCAACAGAGGAAGGAACCAGTGATGTGGGAAGCCCAGCCCTTGGTGCCTCCAGCCGTCCTCTCCATCCCGGTAGGTCATGAGATATGCAGAAGGTGGACTGGGTACAAAGACCCACCCAAGTTTGCCTTTTTGGTCCATTTTAATTATCTGGCAATTTAATTGTAGTTAAGTTGAGCTGAAATTAAATTGTGACTTAGTTGTGGGTTCTTCCCCACCCCCAAGGTTGTGTTTTGTTGTTCAAAGTCACATGTCTTGGGACACATTTCCTTGCGGAAGATGTGAGAATAGCATGGGCTGTATAGGAGGCAGAACCCTGTATCACCCGGTAGCAACTTGTGTAATCCTGGCATTGCCATTTTGGAGCAGAGCCTTGTTTATATTGGGCATGAGGCAGGGCATATGCTGAGGACCCCAGGCAGCCCATGGTCTGCAAGGAGGAAGGACACATGTGGGAAAGGTCGTGGGCACAGTGATACTGACAGTCAACACAGAGGTGAGTGAGGGAAAGGTTTGGGGATAGGAATGAATCCCAAGCCTGCAGGATAGGATCCAAGTGGTGGAAAGAAGATCCTGAAGCACAAATCTGATAAGTCTGCAGTTTGATCTGAACCTGGCCTCAGATGGAGCCCAGCCCCTAGACTAAGCATTAATCTTAGTCACAAACTGGACTTGTCCCCAGGCTCACTAAGCCCTGACCCAGCCTCCATGTGAATTTGGACTTGGGCACAGAATTAAGTTGTAACCTGGCAAGTGTCTGAGCCTTAGCCCCAACCAAGAACAATTCTGTTTATCCATTCAAATAATGTTTATTCAATGCTTACAGATTTCAGGTCATTCTCTGACCTTGAAGCCTCTTCACCTTTTCTCATTATTAGTGTGAAATTGAATCAGATAATATATGTACCAGGTTAGTGCAATTCCTGCACACGGCTGTTACCATGACCTACCCTCACCACAGCCTGAGCCCAACCAATCCCCCTCACTGTTGGGAGGACAGTAGTCTTCTTAGGATGCAAAGAGGGGCTCTTATAAGGCTTTCCAGCAGTTCTCTTGAAGGCTTGCCTCCGTTGGTCTTACATGCACAGTTTTCTGGGTCTAATAGCTGAACATTCTGTGTGGCTCTCCTTGCTTGCTCTGGTCCCCAGCCCACCTCCCTGCTTCTTCACAACCTCACTCTTCCTACACTCCTGTCAGTGGAAACGCTCCAAGAGGAAAAGATTTCTGGATGACGTCTTTCCTTCTTTAACTCCTCTTCACACACAAAGCTATTTCTTTTCAGCTCCACTGTTCTGAGTATAGAAAAGATGGCTGGAGTTTAGAACTGTCTGTTCTTTTGCCTCTTCCAAAGGCAGTGATGTTCTCTATCTTAATTTGGGCTGTTATAACAAATAAGCACAGATGCACAACTCATAAACAACAGAAATTTATTTCTTACAGTTCTGGAGACTGGGAAGTCCAAGAGCAAGGTACCAGCAGGTTCTACCAAATACATTTACAGTATCTGGTTAGAACCCACTTCCTCGTTCATAAATAGCCATCTTCTCACTGTATCTTCATATGGCAGAAGGGGCAAGAGAGCTCTTTGGGGTCTCTTTTGTAAGGGCACTAATTCCATTTATGAGGGTCCCACCCTCATGACTTAATCACCTCCAAAAGGCTCCACCTCCTAATACCAACTCATTGAGAGTTAGAATTTCAACATATGAGTTTGGGGGGACACAAACATTCAGTCCATAACATTCTCCATTGATGTTGGACAGAACTCTGTATCCCCAACCTGGGGCAGAATGTGGGTGGAGGTTGCCACCTGCAAATGACTCCAAATGATCATTCCTGATTCATTTATGATTCAGCCGTTGCTAGGCTTCTAGTGGTACGTGAGGGCTTGTGACATTGTTGGCCTGGTTTCCTCCTTCAGATGTAAGTACCTGGGCATTCTGAACATCTTTGCTCTTTGTGATGTCTGCCATTCGGAGACACTCCTAGTGGGGACCAACCCCAGAGTGCATGGGCATTGCCCAGTAATTCAAAGGTGACTCTGAATTCTGAGTAAGCTCTCAGTCATCCAATCTCACTGGAATTGTGCCTGCAAAAACTGTTCATCTCTCTTGGAGACTTGAGGGATAGCAGGTATTTGTGAATTCTTTTCTACTTTATAGAGAATTGGGCCAGCAGAATCCACCAGAATGGGGCTGCTTTTTTGTTAGCAACAGACCCACCCAGATTCCTGGAGATCAGCCATTGGGAGGAAGGGGTTGTTGCCTTCCTTATACAAAGAAATGGAAAGGTCATTTCACTTGATCCTTAATATAGTTTTTAAAGTCAGTACAATTATCCCCATTTGCCTGATGTAGAAATTGAAGCTTGGAGATGTTAAGGAAACTACAAACTCACACAGTTATTGGCCCAAGTGGGACTGGAAGGGACAATTTCAGCATTCAAATGATCATGCTCTAGCATAGAGAAAACCACAAATCAGTTTTGTGGGGCACAAGAATGAACTTCCATTTGTATCTTTTTGTGATACATTTTAACTGGGTCTTCTCCCCTTGTTCCTTCTGAGATGTTTAGAACTTGAGAGTAAGAGGGGATCTCACAGACCCCCAGGTGAATATTCATGCTTCATAGAATGGGTCAGGCTGCTCAAATGAGAAGCAGATTACCAGCAGGAGGGATTTTCCAGGGCAGAGGTTGTGATAAGAAAGGAAGAAAGAAAGAAAGAAAGAGAGAAAGAGAGAAAGAGAGAGAGAGAGGGCGAGAGGGAGGGAGGGAGAGAGAGAGAGAGAGGGAGAGAGAGAGAGAGAGAGAGAGAGAGAGAGAGAGAGAGAAAGAAAAGGAAGGAAGGAGGAAGGAAGGAAGAAAAGAAAGAAAGAAGGAAAGAAAGAAAGAAAGTGAGCACAAGTTTTATGGTAGACCATACATATGTTTCTTAATATCTTTCAAACTTCTTTGTTTCCTTATTTGTAAAATGGGAGTAATAATACTTGCCATCCAGGGCTATGGAAAGAATTAAATGAAAGTGCATTTCTGAAACATTTGTCACTGTGCCATACAAGTTTAAAGAAAAAAAATGTTCCAACATGCAGAGTGACTCTAAAATCTAAAGAGCTGGGAACCCAGATCGGTCCTTCTCTCCTCTGCCTCCCCTTCTCCACCAGCCTTTCTTTACCTGCCTCTGTCTTGCTGCCCACTTTCTCAGAGCTCTGCTGCAGCCCACCTGCTCTTCACTCCTCGCAACCTCCCACCCACAAGCACACATTGTTCAGGTTCAACCTCTAGGCTCCCCCTCCTTTGCACTACTTTCTGCTTGTCCAGACTGTTTCCAGGTTCAGTGAACACTCGTTTAACCAGTTCAATGCCCATGGATCTCTGCCTTCTTTATGGCTCACTAATGGGTCTAAACAGGACTTGATCTATTCCAGCAGTTTGGGAGCTGTTTTATTCGAGGGGTTGTAAGACCATCAAGGGAAGAGTTTTCATTCCCAGCACAGCTGAGTGCAGGCTTCAGTTCATGAGAGTAAGACTAGGCATGCCCTGACCATAATGGTCTAGAACAGTGCGTAGAATATGGACGAGAAAGGGAGGGAGAGGTTTAGCATCTTCTGCTGTTGCTCTTCTTCTTGTTGCTCTTCCCACCCCCTGACATACACACTAACTCACTGTCTCTCTCACACACACGCACACACGCACACGCACACTTAGACCTTAGCAAAACAGAGCGCAGGGCTGGTTGCATTTCACCACAGCAAAGCCTGTGACTTTTCTTTTAAGCACCTTCTTGGGAACCTCATCTGCTATGAACTTCAGTTTTGCCCAATGACCTAATTTATCTAAACAGTTCAGGATGATTCTGTCATCATGAGACAACTCAAACACCTTGAGTAATTGCCAAGCGCTCTGACTTCTGATGGAAAGGCCCTTCGTCAGCCACAAGAGGTCTGCATGGTGAAGGAGAGGGGAAACAAAGAAACAGACCCACTGAGGTGTGGTTCTCCTCATGTTGGAGGACTGAGAGAAAATCTGAGCCTAAACACTTTCCAGAAACTTCCACAAGCCTTGCTTTAATGCCAAGCCTATCCGAAAGCTATACCTGTAAAATCTGACAGAGCACATTTAATTTCCCCAACTTGGAACAGTCTCTCAATTGCTCCCAACTCAGAGCAAAATCAGATTACCTCTGATGTGATTTCTTTCCCAGTTTCATGGGTCATAGGTGTAGGTTATTTTAAGAACTGCTACCGGGCTTCCCTGGTGGCGCAGTGGTTGAGAATCTGCCTGCCAATGCAGGGGACATGGGTTCGAGCCCTGGTCTGGGAAGATCCCACATGCCGCGGAGCAACTAGGCCCGTGAGCCACAACTACTGAGCCTGCGCGTCTGGAGCCTGTGCTCCGCAACAAGACAGGCCACGATAGTGAGAGGCCCGCACACCGTGATGAAGAGTGGCCCCCACTTGCCACAACTAGAGAAAGCCCTCACACAGAAATGAAGACCCAACACAGCCATAAATAAAAATAAATTAAAAAAAAAAAAAACTGCTACCAAAGAAGAAAGGGAAAGGAATTCAACGGGTCTGTGCAAACTTCTCCTACTTGCCCCTCCTCCTTCCCTTCTTCCCATGCATCCTCCCCTCCTTGCTTTCCTGAACAAAATTTATTGATCCCCAAGCCACAGACTAGGTACTGAGGACAAGGGGGTGAGCAAGGACAATACCCTCACCTAGTTCACAGGCCAGTTGGCAGAGGGAATGGCATAGAAGGGACCCAGTTTCTGATCAGAACTCTGCCGATGACTGCATTTTCTTCTCTGTGCAATTCCCCAGTGTTTCCTTTGTAATTACTGCTATCTTTCAGATTCAGTGACATCAGAAAGGTGAAACCTGGATGGAAAGGGGTTCAAGCAAGAGGGAGGGGGTTGCAGCAGACAGGATTATAGCCAATTCTGAATTTTAAGATTCTTCAGGCTTCATTCCTTTTTTTCAATATTTGTTTTTTTGTAGACTTTCTTGTTATACACAAAATAAAATCTCATTGCAGAAGCATTTAAAAAAAAGATAATAGTTCACATTTACTAAGCTCCTACTTGGTTGCTAGGCCCTGAGCAAAGTGCTTTATGTGAATTACACACCTCATTGCTACTGAGACTTAGAGGGGTTGAGTTACCGAGCTGGCGGAGCAAGTTAGTGACAAACCAGGATTCTACTCAGGGTGTGTTGACTTTGGAGTGCAGCACCTTGACTACTAAACTATCCTGCCAAGAAAAGAAGGGGCCAGTTAATTCCCTTGTAAAGTCATTTTGGTTAGTACGCTTCCTTCTTTCTAATATTCACAAGTCTTTTTTTGACTCCAATTGCTTTGGGTTCCACATGCAGATTGATACTCAATACCATTAGCAAAGAAAATCAAAACCATGATGAAATATCACTTCATGCCTGCTAGAATGGCTATCATCAAAAAGACAAGAGATAATAAATTCTAGCGAGGACATGGAGAAAAGGGAACCCTTGTGCACTCTTGGTGGGAATGTAAATTGGTACAACCAATATGGAAACAGAAAACGGTATGGAGGTTCCTCAAAAAATTAAAAAATAGAACTACCATATGATGCAGCAATTCCAGTTCTGGGAATATATCCAAAGGAAACCAAATCACTCTGTCAAAGAGATATCTGCAACCCTGTGTTCATAGCAAAATTATCTATAATAGCTAAGACATAGAAACAACCTAAGTGTCCATCAATGGATGAATGGAAAAAGAAAATGTTCTGTCTGTCTGTCTATCTATCTATCTATCTATCTATCTATCTATCTATCTATCTATCTATGAAAGAAAGAAATCCTGCCATTTGTGATAACACAGATGGACCCTGAGGGCATTATGCTAAGTGAAATAAGTCAGGCAGAGAAAGACAGTTGCTGTATAATTGACTAATATGTGGAATCTAAAAAACCAACCAAACAAACAAAAAACACCACCAACAAATGCATAGTAAGTCATAGAAAAAGAGAACAGATATGTGGTTACCAGAGGCAGGGGTTGGAGGTGGTAGACTTGGATGTAGGCAATCAAAAGTTACAAACTTCTAGTTGTAAGACAAATAAGCACTAGGGTTGTAATGTACACATTATGATATGCATGGAAGTGGTTTTCCTTGTATTTATCCTGCTTGTAGTTCATTGAGGTTCTTGTACCTGTAAGTCAATGTTTTTCATCACAATTTATAACTTTTCAGTTATTATATTTCACATCATAGGCAGACTACTGGAGACCAAGCTAAAGATACAAGCTTGAAAGCATCCAGTGAAAAAAGGTGTGTTGTGTACATAGGAACAAAGATGAGACTGACCACTGACTTCTTATCAGGAAGACAGAAGACCAGAATGCAACGGAATGACCTCTTTATAGTGCTGGGGTCTTGGTGGCAGGGTCGGTCCACAGGAAGGCTATATAAACTAAAAACAACTTTCAAAAGTGAGAGTTTAATACAGAAATCTTATGGTAGAACAAAAGGTGAGAGAATTTGTTGCCAATATGCCTGCAATAGAAGAAATCCTACATAATATCCTGAAACCAAAAAGGAAATGATATCAGAGAGAAACTCAGATATCTAGGAAGTAAAGAAAGGCAACGGAAGTGGAAAATAAACACTTAAACATAGAAGACATTTTTTCCTCCTAATAATTTCTATAAATATTAACTGATTTTAAAATAAAACAGGTAACATCATAAAGTAGAATTTATCATGTATTTAGAAAAACACCATGACACTACAGAAGGGGATTGTATACATAAAATAATACTGTTCTTTAGGTATTCTGTTTGAAGGATGCTAAGTGGGAGGTGTGAAGAGTGAAGTGGAACATTGTAACATCAGTAGTGGATCCCTCAGGTGTGACGTGGTACAATATTAACCTAACTAGATTGAAAGTGAAAAATACAGCTAGTTAGCCCTGGAGCAACTACTAACAAAATAACAAAAGATGTCTTGCTAAGAAGTTAATAGAGGAAATAAAAGAGATTTTTATTTATTTATTTTAATTTGGCCGTGCTGCGTGGCATGTGAGATCTTAGTTCCCCAACCAGGGATTGAACCCATGGCCCCTGCATTGGAAGTGCAGAGTCTTAACCACTGGACTGCCAGGGAAGTCCCAAAAGAGATTCTTGTATATGAGTAATCCCCCCAATACCCCACAACGAGAGAAAAAGGCAAGAAAAGCACAAAAGAAGAACAAAACCAGAAGACACAAATGGAAAAAAATTAGATTATTCCTCTTGCCAAATGGAAAACAAATAGCAAGATTGTAGACTTCAACCAACCACAGGAATAGTCACATAGAAGAATGTAAAAGGACTAAACACTAATTAAAAGTCAGAGCTTTTCAACTGAAAAAAAGCAAGATCCAACCCTATGCTCCTTACAGGAGACACAAAGAAATTCCAGCCTTATGTGGTTTCACCAAGGAATGCTAGCAAATATTCGAGGGAGAAAGCAGTCCAGTCTCATACAACCCTTACAGAAAATAGAGAGGGAGGAGATGTTGCCTACCTCATTTTATAAATCCAGCATTGTCCAGATTCCCAAACCAGACACATCTATTGAAATAGAAAACAACAGACAAATACCTTCATGAACCTAGATACAAAACGCCTTAAAATATTAGTCAGTTGCATCTGTTGTTGGGCCCTCTTTCTCATTCCCAATGTTGATGAATTTTCTGTTTTAGTCCTTAGTTAAATTTATCAGAATGTTGTTTGTTTTATTGACATATACAAAGGCCTGTAAAGGTATTAATTTTAATTTATGTCTTTAATATAATTTCATCTTTTAGATTGTATTGAGTCAGTGTGTATCGATTGTAATATTATGGTTTTTTCCCCGCCCCGATATCCTATGGTCATTTAAAAAGACAGTAGAGTACAAAATATATACATCTGGCAAATAAACTTTATTTACTGTATTATTCAGTTTCCCTGAAACCCATTTATTCTTGTTTATTTGATCTGTAAAAGATTTAGAGAATTGGATTAGTTTCCCAACTTGATGATAGTTCCATTAATTTCCCCTCATATTATAGTGGTTGTTATATTTACGTTGATGCAGTGTTATTGCCCATAAACATTTCATGGCAGGTCTATTGAGAGCATTTATCATTATCGACAATGCTATTAATACTAAATATACTTCCCGCTTATCTTTAAATATCCAGTTCAGGAAGTACCTCCTCTAAGTCTTGCCCTGGTCCTCCAGGCTCGTTTTTCTACATCCCCCCCGGCCCCCAGGGCTTAATTCTTTATTAATATGATGCTTTGTGCGGTGTTCTTCCTCATTAGATTGTGAGCTCCATGAGAATGGAGTTCATGCCTTATTTCCTTTTAAGCTGCAAGTTTTAGCATAGTTCCTGGATTGGGGATGGAGCTGGCTAAACGTTCATTGAATTGGATTGAAAGAAAAGTGACCAAAAATAAAAAAATAGGTATTTAGAAATAGTCATCATAGGTATTGGAGGATGTGCTGGATGTGAAGTCAGATAATGGGGAGAATTTGAAAACAAACAGAGAAACAGAAGGAAGAGGCAGCCAGCTTAGAAACTGCCCTCACCACTCCAGCCCCATCTCACCTCCAGCTCCCTTGCCAAATCCTTCTCATCGCCCACCCTCCTTTCAGCATGTGTCAGCTGCCAGTCCCCACTTCCCCCCAAACCCCTGCACATTCTTCCCTCACCTTTGGCCCTGGAGCAAAACAGGTCAGCTGGCATGCTGTTTGTATGGCAAGTCTCTGGGATAAAAATACTGTGTTTTGACAGCTTGGTAGTGTGAAATCATTCTTTACAAGGCACGTCTGCGTGGGCTGCCTTACCTGGGAAGAGGATAACAGGGCAGTAACTGGGACACTCTGTAGAGACAGGGATGGGCCGTGGGAGAAGTGAGTGTTTCTGTTTCAGTGTCAGGTATCAGGCACACGTAGCTCAGGGAATGCTCTTGGATGAGACAAGCCTGGGACTGGAGAGAAGCAAAATGGCACCTTCAGCCCCAGTGCTTCCCCTGCTTCTGACCTATTGATTCCTAAAGGCCCCTGAACTGCAGCTTCAGCTGGGGGTCAGTAGAAAGGGAGACAGTTCCAAACTGCTCAACCCATTCCTATTCATCTCCACCCCTGCTCAGTCTTTGCCCCTGGGGAGGAGGGAGGGGAGGGGATCTGACCAAAGAGACCACTTGCAAGTCCTGAAAGTAGTATTGTGTGCTTTACACTTTGGCCTCTGCACCTGCTATTCCCTCAACCCAGAATGCCCACAGCCCTCATCCTCTGCACCTCTTGCAATTCTATACATCTTTCAGGAACCCACTCAAATATCAACTCCTCTAGGAAGCCTTTCTTTGTTTCTAAGGAGTACTGATAATATCCTTCTGTGTGCTTCTAATATAGCCTGGTCATTTAACCATCATAAAATTTTAAGGGATAGATAGTAATGAATATTTTTATTAAGATATCTCTTTCTCTTACTAGTCTATGGGATCCTTTTCTGTTAGGGCAAGATTTTATTCATCCCTTGCATTCTCAGTACCTAGTGGTTGGTACATAGTAATACTCAATAAAGGTTGCAAATTTATTGGAATTGAGGGGGTAGATGGATTAATTCACTGATAACTGGAGGGAAGAATGCTTTACATTGGAGGACTGACCTTTCTGGAAATGTACTTGGTATTTCTGATTTCTAAAACTTTGCCCATATAGGTTCCCACTGTCTAAAAAGTCTCAGTCCTTACTTTTTTTTTTTTTTTTTTTTTTTTAAAGAATCTTGTGCACTTGACTGAAAGGAACTCCAACTCTCCTTAACCACTAAAGCAACATTGTCTACAGGCCTTGGATCCCAAAAGATACGGAGTCACATTTCTGTTCTATTACTAGAGTCTTGGTCTTGGTCTTGGTCATAACTTTTAGAGCCAATTTATTCATCTGGTAAAATATAGATATTAACTCCTACTTCTTTTGGCATAACCGACTGCCTGTGGATTTTTTTATTCTAATAATTTTTGTATGAAATCTAGTCTCTGATTTATGGTGTTCCTGACCTTCCCAGAATATCGTAGAGATTAAATGAGATGACATAGATGACAGATCAGAATGGCATTGGGAGTTCATGCTGTGAACCTCCCTTTTGCTTTAAACACATCAGTGATGGGTGAGCTGTGCTCACAAACAAGAGGAACCTCTCAGGGGCCCAGAGCATAACTGAAGCCCTCTGGTGAGCAGAGCTGTAGTCACAGGCCTGCTGGGCAATACGTCTGGAAGCAAGCAGAAGCAGCCTGGAGTGAGTGTGACATCTGGGGGTAATGGGAACCAAATGGACTCTGCATGGGGTGGGGGTCCCGTGCCAGCACACTGCATGAGACAAAGGCAAGCACAGCGTTCTTGCACCTGGTAAAGAAGGCTGAAAAATATACTATGGGCCCTGTCCTGAGGCGTGGTTTATATAAGCCGTGCATGCCTTGGCTGAAGAAAGATTTTTCAGGTTCACTTAGAATTTGCCCTCGCTTGCTAACATAGTGCTGGACCTGTGATTTGCAATATCAGTCCAGGATGGAGCCCCAAGCCACCAATATAAAATCTGCTTAAGGACTGGATGGTGCAGGGGCCATATGGATAAAATCATGAAGCCACTAGATTGCAAGGAGTGAGCTTAGAGAGAAGACAAATAAAACACCAAACAAAGAAAACAGCCTCTCAGGATGAGTCTACAAAGGGCAACTCTAGGCAACCTGAAATGTACCAGGAGATGGTACCATCTCCCTTTTTCTTCAGTGGTCCTATCAATTTCTACTTTTTCATATATATCTCTGTGTGTGTGTGTGTGTGTGTGTTTGTGTGTGTGTATGTAATCATGTTTTCCTTCTAGACAGTGTGCTCTTGAGGCCAGTGGCTTTCTCTAAGTCCTCCCTCCTCCCTGCAGGGGTACAGGCCAGGGCAAACAGTGGAAGCTCTGTTTGCCATTGGCAGAACTCTGTGTATGCCAAATGCTGTGACTTTGTAGTGGAATCATTGCAAAGAGCACAGTGGGTGTTATCAATGTCTGTGTGAAAGGGAGTTTGAAATTCTTTTTGTTGAACCATTTGTGAAGACGGGGTAGTTGCTCTGGGGGATTTTCCTATTTCTTAGCACTAATAACATTCTCTACAACACAACTTCAGTGCACAGGAATCCTTCTGGCCATGGATGTAGCTTCCATCATAGAGTGGGAAAGTCCCAGGCCAGCCGCCTCCCAAGTTCCAGGCTCATCAAGCGTATTTCATCTTTCTGACTGCCCAGTACTATTTAGTGTTATTCTCTCTGCCGCTTTTTCAGATCTTTCTTTTTTCCCCCCATCTATTTCACATGCTTGGGTTGGCAGCTGCTCACTCAGTAGTATGAGGAAGCCAGTTGCCTTCAAAACAGTAGGATAGTTTCCTTTGTTTTTTTTTTTTTTTTCCCCTCCCAAGTGTTTAATTTGATATTTTCGGTGAATTTGATATCATTTGGTAGCAGTCCATCAGCACATACACTGGGGCTACAGTTTGTCTTTAAATGAAACTAACTTTGCTTCTGAAATTCTCTCCATTAGTTGTTGCTGTTTTGATCCTCCTCTGTCAGCCCACATCCGTTCTTCAGCTTCTCCCTTTTTCACCTCTAGCTCCTCATCAGTCTCTCTTTGTTCTTAAGTGCCTGGGTTTCAAGAGGAAGGGGCCTGTGTCTTGCCAAGGCAGTCCTCTCACTGCCATTACTAATCAAGCCAACTCCCACCTTTGTTTAAATGTCATGAGCCAGCCGTGGCACTGTAGTCACACCCTCATTTGAACTCACAATATTCTCATGTAATTGTAAGTCAAGATCCAGGCAAATAAGGCAAGCCACTACAGAGTGATTGTTTCTACACTCAGCTCTAGACCTACCTGACTCCAAAGTCCATGCTTCTTTTTTTTTTTTTTAATTAATTAATTAATTAATTAATTAATTTATGGCTGTGTTGGGTCTTCGTTTCTGTGCGAGGGCTTTCTCTAGTTGCGGCAAGTGGGGGCCACTCTTCATCGCGGTGCGCGGGCCTCTCATTATCGCAGCCTCTCTTGTTGCGGAGCACAGGCTCCAGACGCGCAGGCTCAGTAATTGTGGCTCACGGGCCTAGTTGCTCCGCGGCATGTGGGATCTTCCCAGACCAGGGCTCGAACCCGTGTCCCCTGCTTTGGCAGGCAGATTCTCAACCACTGCGCCATCAGGGAAGCTCCCAAAGTCCATGCTTTCTTCACCCCAGTGTGATGACCCCTCTCTCTGACCACAGCACACTGTTGTGCTCATGCTTCTGTGTTTTATCATGTCATGCACCATGCTTCTTTCTGGTGTTGCCAATCTATTCGGCTTAGAGTGTCTGTCATAGTTTTAGAGAGGGGGCTAAATCTTCTGGCTGGCCTGAAATACTCACCATTGCTCCTTTCGTTGTTGGCAGTCTGCTACAGCCCTGACAGAGTTACCGAAATTACAACCCTGGATTTTTCTTCAGTCCTCCTACTGTTGAAAACTTTTCTCCTCTGTCCATGGTTCTGCTTCTTGCTAATCCTGCTTCCATGCCCTCACATTTCTTCCTTTCTGGACTCTGGTCAGAGAATAGGTCTAAAAGCAAACAGATGTTAGACTAGCACAGCCTACTTTTCTGCTACTCAACATTGATTCTCAACTTCTGCCTTTATTTAACTCGCATACAGCAGCAACTTCATGAGACAGAAGGGGCAACACAATGTCCTGTTATTCACTGTACCCATCTGAAAGTCTCACATCTCCAGTGATCTGCTATCTTCCCTTTTACTTCTAGATGTGGCTTCTGGTGTTCTGTGAACTGAAATGTAAATGTAAGCACGACTTAAATATATATCACTCAACTTAATAGAAAAATGGAAAACTAAAAGAATGAAATATATAAATGTATATATATGTATATATATATGTGTGTGTGTATATATATATGGTTGACCCTTGAACAACAGGGATTTGAACTGCGTGGGTCCACTTGGATTTTTTTCAATAAATATATTGGAAATGTTTTTTTTGAGATTTGCGACAAATTGAAAAAACTCACAGATGAACTGGGTAGCCTAAAAATACTGAAAAAATTAAGAAAAAAGTTAGGTATGTCCTGAATGCATAAAATATATGTAGATATTAGTCTATTTTTACCACTTACTACCATAAAATATACACAAATCTATTATAAAAAGTTAAAATTTACCAAAACTTGTGCACACAAACACTTACAGACCATACATGGTGCCATTTGCAGTTGAGAGATATGTAAACAAATGTAAAGGTGCAGCATTAACTCATAACTGCATAAAATTAACTGTAGTAATACTGTCCTACTGTAGTAATCTCATAGCCACCTCCTGTTGCTGTTGCTGTGAGCTTAAGTGTTGTGAGTATCCGCTTAAAACACTGTGTGATGCTAATTATCTTTGAGTGAGCAGTTTGTCTCTCCAGTAAATTGTGTGTCATAATAAAAAGTGGTCTCTTGCAGTTCTTGTGTATTTTTCATCGTGTTTAGTGCAATACCATAAACCTTGAATAACACCATGGGACCCATACGAAGTGTCACTAGTGATGCTAAAAGTGCTTCCAAGAAGCAAAGTCATGACATTACAAGAAAAAGTTGAATTGCTTAATGTGCACCGTAGATTGAGGTCTGCAGCTGAGGTTACCCACCATTTCAAGATAAATGAATCCAGCAAAAGGACCATTGTAAAAAGAGAAAAGGAAATTCGTGAAGCTGTCGCTGCAGCTACACCTTGCACTTTTTGTGAAATACCTTTTTATCTCATAATGAAAATGCAGCTTTTATGTGGGTGCAGGATTTCTGTAATAAATGCATACCTATAGACTCTAATACGATTCAAGAAAAATCAAAGTCATTATATAACAACTTCAAGCAAGAGGAAGGTAAGGGATCTAAAGCTAGGGAATTTAATGCCAGCAAAGGATGGTTTGATAATTGCTGAAGAGGTTTAACTTAAAAAATGTCAAGATTACAGGAGAAGCAGCTTCTGCTGACCAGGAGGCAGGAGACGAGTTCCCAGATGCCTTTAAGAAAATTACTGAGGAGAAAAGATATCTGCCTGAACAGGTTTTTAATGCAGACAAACATGCCCTATTCTGGAAAAAAAAATGCCACAAAGGCTATTATCAGTAAGGAAGAGAAGCAAGTACCAAGATTTAAGGCAGGAAGGGATAGACTAAACCCATTGTTTTGTGCAAATGCTGTTGGGTTTATAATCAGGACTACCTTTATCTATAAAGCTGCTAACCCTCGAGCCTTGAAGGGAAAAGATAAATCAGCTGCCATTCTTGGTTGTACAACAAGGAGGCCTGGACAACAAGAACTCCTTTTCTGGATTGGTTCCATGAATACTTTGTCCCTGAAGTCAGGAAGTATCTTGTCAGTAAGGGACTGCTTTTTATAGTTCTTTTGATACTGAACAATGCCTCTGGTCACCCAGAGCTCCATGAATTCAACACCGAAGGTGTCAGTGTGGCCTGCTTGCCCCCAAACACAATGTCTCTAATTCAGCCTTCAGATAAGGGGGTCATAAGGACCTTTTAGGCTCATTATACATAGTACTGTATTGGAAGGATTGTCAACTGTATAAAAGAGAACCCTGGTAGAGGGAACATCGTGAAAGTCTGGAAGGATTACACCAATGAAGATGCCATCGTTGTTACAGAAAAAGCTGCGAAAGCCATGAAGCCTGAAACAATAAATTTCTGATGGAGAAAACTGTGTCCAAAAGTTGTACATGACTTCACAGGATTAACTACTGAGCCAATCAAGGAAATCATGAAAGAGATTGTGGATATGCCAAAAAGAGTAGGGGAGAGGAGAAGGGTTTCAAGATATGGATCTTGGAGAAATTCAAAAACTAATAGACACCACACCAGAGGAATTAACAGAAGACAGCTTGATGGAGATGAGTGCTTCTGAACCAGTGCCAGACGATGAGAAAGATGTAGAAGAAGCAGCACCAGAAAACAAACTGACATTAGACAATCTGGCAGAAGGGTTCCGACTATTAAAGACGTTTCTTTTGGCTTCTTTTAGGACATGAACCCTTCTATGATGTGGGCATTGAAACTAAAGCAAATGGTGGAAGAAGGTTTGGCACCATATAGAAACATTTTTGAAGAAATAAAAAAGCAAAAAAAGTCAGACAGAAATTACCATATATTTCCATAAAGTTACACCAAGTGTGCCTGCCTCGCCCGCTTCCCTTACACCTCCTCCACCTCTTCCACTTCTGCCGCCCTGACACAGCACGACCAACCCCTCCTCCTCCTCCTCCTGCTCAGCCTACTCAGCATGAAAACGATGAGGATGAAGACCTTTATGATGATCCACTTCTACTTAATGAATAGTAAATAATCATCATGCCATCCAGTTACTAAACATATCTGTCGTGCATGTGTATGAGCTTCTTCATGTGAAAATCTAATAACTGTATGGCAAGAACGTGCCTGTGAATTTTGAGTTGGCACAAACATTTCTACCAGAAAGAGTGTTCCACATTTGCTTGGTAGCTGGTTCCATGGGCAGGGTTGGAATTACCAGAAGGAACATGCAGAAAGAATGGAAGAGACTCAAAAATAGTCTCAGGAGACCAACATATCTCAGGGGCAGGCAAGGGCAAAGACCTGAGAATGGAGACCAGTACAGAACAGAAAAACAGCAGCAAGAAGATGGTATTTTGTTTATCATAATTACTCAAGAGAGAGAAATATGGTAAGAAGGTCAAGGACTTGAACTTGTAGGAGTCTGAGACGTAAATACTCTATTTGGTATTGGGGAGGTCAGTTTTAGTGAGTGGTAGGAATGAAAGATAGATTGTATTTGTTGAGCAGCGATCATGAGATAAAGAAGTCTGATCTTTAAAAAAAGATAGCATTTCTGGCTGAATTTTGCATTCCCAATAATCCCCTGTGGAGAATCTGGCACATGACAGATGTTTAATAATATCCTCATTGCTCCCTTGGAGTCTGGGTCTCTCTGCCTCATCTAGGGATCTGCTCTGGGCACTCCTCCTAGGATCTACTCTGCCTCCTAAGTATGCTTGACATGTACCCTTGTGAGCTCTTGGTATTAAGCTCTCAGCCCCAGTTCTGCGATGGCTGACCTCAGCCTGCTCACTAGTGAGGGCTTGTTGCTTATTATCCCAGAGAGGAGAGAGAGGGCATTGCAACATACACAGGTTTTGCTTAGATAATTTCACAGAGTGATGACATTTCATTCATTATAAGTGCAAATGTTAGAATAGAGGAAACATGCTGTTTAACAGTTATAGTTTTAAGAGATGGTGTTGTCAATCATGATCTCTCACTGGGCAAAAACATTTTTAATTAGCTGGTTTGAGAAAACAATCAACTGGAAGATGTTGTTCTAAAGCTGATGAACAAGAGTTGGATGCTATCTAGATTATTCATTTTTTGTCTGTGATGCTGACCACCTGATCAGCACAACCCACTATTCTCTGCCACCATTTTACATCCTGATGTTCTGTCTCTTCTGGAGTGAAAATGGTTCCTTAGCCCTGAATGACTGCCACCTAACCTCAGCATTTAATCTCTCCTCTCACTGCAAATAGGTTGTGGTTTCCTTGGGTCTTCTCCTCTGGCTCCACTCCCCTATGTCCCTTTGAGTCTTTTCGGAGCATGTCTTTGAAATAAAGAACTGTACCAGAGTAAGCATTATGTGCCTTCTCTTTCAAAGAAAAAGAGTCTAAAACATATTGTCTCTCTGCTCTATGCTAAGCACTTCCACAAATTTTATCTAATTTAATCTTTACCACAACTCAATGGAGTATGTTTTATTATCCCATCTTAGAGATAAAGAAATTGAGTCTCAGATTAGTGACTTGCTTATGATGACATATCCATTTGCCAGTAAAACCATAATTTATAACCAAGTCTGTCTTACCCAGTGCATTGCATTCTGTAATGCATATTAAATCCATGTGATAACTTAGCACCTTATATCACTTGATATTCCCTCTACCTTGAATGCTCTTCTCCTGTGGCTGGATTCTGCTTTTTGCTCAGATGTAAGCCTATATATTGTCTCTGCATAGGGCCCCTTATGACCACCCTATCCTCCAGCACTTTCTTTCACAATATAGCCATTATCAGTACTTGTCATTTTATTATTTATTTGGGGTCTTTATTGTTTGTTTTCTCCTTCTAGAATGAAAATTCTGTAATAATAGACCTCTTGTCTTTCCTAGTCAACACCATATCCAATCTCTATAACAGTATCTGGTATATCCTAGCCACTCAATAATTTATTGATTAATGAATAAATAAATAAATTGATTATGGATAAACGAATGAGTAGAAATTTATCTTTTTTATCAACTATACTTTTTAACTATTAAGTTTTACTCTATAATATAAATTATAAATCAGTAGTTCTAAAAAGGAATGAAACATTCTTTTCAAATTGAATTGGGCTTAGTTGATATAGAATAATATACACAAGTTCAATTAGAGAAAGAAGAACAAAAAAACCCCAAAGTTAACAGAAGGAAAGAAATCATAAAGATCAGATCAGAAATAAATGAAAAAGAAATTAAGGAAACGAGAGCAAAGATCAATAAAACTAAAAGCTGGTTCTTTGTGAAGATAAACAAAATTGATAAACCATTAGCCAGACTCATCAAGAAAAAAAGAGAGAAGACTCAAATCAATAGAATTAGAAATGGAGAAGTAACAACTGACACTGCAGAAGTACAAAGGATCATGAGAGATTACTACAAGCAACTATACGCCAATGAAATGGACAACCTGGAAGAAATGGACAAATTCTTAGAAAAGCACAACCTTCTGAGACTGAACCAGGAAGAAATCGAAAATATAAACAGACCAATCACAAGCACTGAAATTGAGACAGTGATTAAAAATCTTCCAACAAACAAAAGCCCAGGACCAGATGGCTTCACAGGCGAATTCTATCATACATTTAGAGAATAGCTAACACCTATCCTTCTCAAACTCTTCCAAAACATAGCAGAAGGAGGAACACTCCCAAACTCATTCTACGAGGCCACCATCACCCTGATACCAAAACCAGACAAAGATGTCACAAAAAAAGAAAACTACAGGCCAATATCACTGATGAACATAGATGCAAAAATTCTCAACAAAATACTAGCAAACAGAATCCAACAGCACATGAAAAGGATCATACACCATGATGAATTGGGGTTTATTCCAGGAATGCAAGGATTCTTCAATATATGCAAATCAATCAATGTGATAAACCATATTAACAAATTGAAGGATCAAAACCATATGATCATCTAAATAGATGCAGAAAAAGCTTTTGACAAAATTCAACACCCATTTATGGTAAAAACCCTCCAGAAAGTAGGCATAGAGGGAACTTACCTCAACATAATAAAGGCCATATATGACAAACCCACAGACAACATCGTTCTCAATGGTGAAAAACTGAAACCATTTCCTCTAAGAGCAGGAACAAGACAAGGTTGTCCACTCTCACCACTATTATTCAACATAGTTTTGGAAGTTTTAGCCACAGCAATCAGAGAAGAAAAAGAAAAGGAATCCAAATTGAGAAGAAGAAGTAAAGCCATCACTGTTTGCAGATGACGTGTACACAAGTTCAATAAATAAAGGCCAGTAGGAAAAAAAGAGCACTGATGGGGATGTAAGGGGACTCGGATTCTGTTGTTAATTTAGCAATGCCTGGCTACATGATTCAAATCAGTAACTTTTGTGGAATAAAAATTTCCTTGCTTGCTTTAAAAAAATCTAAATGTATGTGTAAATATTTGCCTAGTTTTCTAAGGCAAAGTCCCAGTTAACATTCAGGGATATGGGCACTTGGAAAGTGTTTCCCAAAAAGAGTGATTGCTTGTGATTGCAGAGCATGAAAAAGTTCACATCAGTTTACACTCCTGGGTGTCTGGATATTTTAGTTTCATATTGCTATTGTAATAAATTACCACAAACTTAGTGACTTAATACAGCACAGACCTTTTCTTTTACTTTTCTGGAGGTCAGAAGTCCTAAGTGGGTCGTTTTCCATGTAAGATCATATTCACAGGTTTGGGAACTGGTTTGAGGGCCTCTTTGAGACTCCATTATTCTACCTACCTCAAATTTTAGGTCTTTCTCCCATGGCCTTCAAAGCTACACATGACCAAGCCTTCATGTCTTCTACCATGTTTTGCATTGTTTTCCCTTTCTTGTACTACATTCTACTACATCTTTCAACTTCCCATAGCCTTTTCCAACATGGGATATTTGCACACATTCTTACCTATACTCGGATTTTCCACCCTATTCTTACCTATCCACTTATTTCCTTAAATACCTCATTCCTTTGTGTGTTCCCATTCTTGTCATTATGCCTTCGAGTTATTTTATATGTCTTTTTCTTTTTCTCTCTCTTTTTTTTTTTTTTTTTGCCTGCCCAGTAGAAAATTAGCCCATGAAAAGAGGACCTGTGTTTGCTTTATACCTGCAGTGCCTTGAATAATGCTTACTACAGGGCAAGCAGTCAACAGATATCTGTTAAATAAGTGAACCAACAAATGGCTTGGAGTCCTTTTAAAGGTTTTGGTATTTATTTTAATAGTGGAGAAAATTTTACAGAGAGTAAGATTGGGATTGGTTTGACATGATCTTTTTACATTTTAAAAATATTAACTTGGCTGTTGTGTATAGAGTGATTCTAAGGAAAACAAGAATGAATGCATGGATACATGAAGGCTGCTGCACATAATAATTGATGCCCGCTTGACTTAGTGGTGATGAAGATGGAGAGAAACATTGATGACAGGGAGAAACAGGTGTAAAGAATGATAATTGGGTTTCTTCTTTATGCAACTGAATGTTTATGCCATTCCCTAAGATAGGGAACAATGAAAGAGATTGCTTATTGGCAGGGAAGATTGTAAGTTTAAAATTGAAGATACTGAGTCTGAGATATGTTAGGGACATCCAAGTGGAGAAATCAAGTAGGAGATTGTTATACCTGTGGTGACCACATGTGTTCTATTTTGCTTCAGACAGTCAGGTTTATGCCAGTTATTCCAGTGTTATAATCCACAGTACCTTCTTTCACTTTCAAAACTAGTTCTTTACTTAGATCTATTACATCAGAACTTGGTTAGTATCAGAGCAAATTTTGTAGTCTTCTGCATCTAGATTTAATTTAAATATTGGGAAAAGATATTACTGCTTAAAGAGAGAAGATAAAGTGAGAAAAGAAAGGGATCAAGGACCAAGGCTTTATAAGTTTCAGTGATGACATTGAGAATGTTGAGCCTACAAAGGAGATAGAGGAAATATGTCTAGTTCTACAGAAGACAAGGGAAGAGACAAAAAATTTCTGTATTTCTATGTAAAAAATATCAAATGCCTCTAAGTTGATAGTCTTAATATGATTTAAGGTCAATAAGCAATATTAACATGTTTGATTCTAAGACCCCCATTATCTTTTCCTAAGTAACACTCTCCAGACAGTGCTACCATATGATTGAAAGAGAGGAATCAGAGCATGGGAAAAAGGAGAGAGAAGTCAGGGAGGGAACAGTGTTGATCTAAGCCTGAGCCAGGAAGGATATCTGCTCATTCTGTTTGGTGAAGCAAATTGTGAGGAAGTTTGGAGAGGTGTGAATTTAAAGCTGAAAAGACTTCAAATCATCTTCTAGAGTTGCTTTTCACAACACATGGTGTCATGAACCCAACAGAGCCTCTATAAATATTTGTTCATGGAGAAAGTAATTTATTTGCCTAGCTCTTATATTGTCTTAGTTTTCACACCCACTGTGGTAGGCAGAATAATGGATCCTCAAAGATGCCCAGGAACTAATTCTCATACCTTACATAGAAAATGGAACCTTGTATATGTGATTAAGTTAAGCATCTTGAGACAGGAAGAAGATTATCTTGGATTATCTGGATGGGCCCATTATGTTCACAAGAGTCTTTATAAGAGGGAATGTCAGTGTTGGAAAGAGATTTGAGTAGTCTACTGGATTTGAAAATGAAGGAAAGGACCACAAGCCAAGGAATGCAAGTGGTACCTAAAAGCTGGAAAAGACAGAAGCAAATTCTCCCCTAGAGCCTCCGGAAGGAATATAGCTTGGCCAACACCTTGATTTAGCCCAGCCAATTTGGGGCAAAAGGAGAAATCATGAAGTATTTCTAAGTTTATGATTTGAGTAACTGGAGGAATATTTCTATTTATTGAAAGAGGGAAATCTAGAGGAAGAGTGAATTTAAGAGGGAAAATGGGGACTTCTGTTTCAGGTATGTAATATTTGAGATTCCCACTAGACCATCAACTGGAGCTGTTGAGTGGGCAGTTGGATGTATAAGTCCGGAGTTCAAGAAATCGGTTAGTTCTGAGATATCTAGTTAGAGACATTTCATAATGCTAACAGCTTAATTATCAATTCCAATATACATGCTCCTGATAACAGAGCTTTGAATTTCATGCAAAGATTGACAGAAGTCCAAAGAGAAATAGACTAATCTAAATCTAATCTAGAAATTTTAACACTCTTCTCTCAGTAACTGATAAAAGACGAAGTAAGGATATAAAAGATTTGAATAAAATGATTAGCAAATTTGACAGAATAGGTTATATATAGAACATTGCACCCAACAAACACAGAATAAACATTATTTTTTCAAGTATACATGGAACATTTACCAACATTGACCACATGCTGGGTGGTAAAGGGAATTTCAACAAATTTCAAAGGATTGAAATTCTACAGAGTAGGCTCACCGAACACAGTGATATTAAGCTAGAACTCAATAACAAAAAGATAACCAGGAAATTCCCATTTGTCTAAAAATTAAGGAGCACTGTTCTAAATACCCATGTATCAAGATAAATATTGAATAAAATTGGAAAATATTTGAACTGAATAATAGTGAAAATTTTTATCAAAATTTTGGAATGTAAGCAAACAATCTTAGAGCAAAATCTATAACCTTAAATGTGAATTAATAAAAGAATAAAAGCTGAAAAATTAGTGACCTAAGCATGTATCTCAGAAAGTTAGAAAAAGTAAAATAAATTAAACTCAGGTAAAACTTAGAGAAGGAAACCATAAAGATATAAAAACAGAAAATAAGTGAAATTGAAAACATGCAGGGAGGGGATAAAATGTAAAAGTTGTTCCTTGACAAGACTAATAAAATTGTTAAGGCCCTGACAAGAAAAAAAGAAAGAGGACTCAAATATTCATTCTTAGGAATGAAAAGGAAATATCAGTATAGATGCTAGGACACAAGATAGATAGTGAAAAAAAAAAAAAAAAAAGATTGTGAAATTATATGATGAATGGCACTTTGACAATAAATTTGAAAATGTAGACTAAAGAAATATCTAGAAAAAGAAAATACTAAAATTGATGAAAGGAGAAGATTGAAGAGTAAGTGTTAAAGAAGTTGAATCTGGAATTTAAAATTTTCCAGCAAAGTATATACCCAGATGACATATCCTTGGAAGATTCTGCCAATATTTAGGAAAAAGTAATGGTGAAAAGTGAAAGTTTTCTTTCTGAGATTTGGAAAATACAGCATTTTCCCTCAGAGTAGGAACATAAAGATCACTACTCTCTTTGTTTTGTGTGACCAGAATAACCTTAATATCACAATCTGACAAGTGTATTATGTAAATGAAAAATAGAGGACAATCTCACTCCTGAAGATAGAGCCAGAAAGCCTAACACATTTTTGCAAACAGAGCCCATTATACATATACATAGTACAATTATATATATATATAGTATAAAGTATATATATAATTATATATATAATAATTATATGTATCTGTATATAGTGTAAAGCTTCATGGCCATGTTAGATTAATTTTTGGTGGGATGATTGGTTTAAATATTAAAAAATTAAATAATGTGATTTACCACAGGAACAAAATAAGGAAGAACAATTATATTACCATTGCGAAAGATGCAAAGATGTTGATAAAATTTAACATCCATTCATCTTTGATGTCTTTAGCAACCAAGGAATAAAAGGGAATTGCCTTGATCTGATAAAGAATATCTGTAAAGGATTTTGTTGCAAATATCATATATAATGCAGTATGATATTTTATAAATTATACAGGTACACCACAAAAATGGTAAACAGCCCAGATTCATACCTACTCATAAATAGTCACTTGTTTTAAAAGGAAGAATTACAAAGCAGTAGGAATAGAAATACAGCAAATAATAAATGTTGCTGAGTCAGTTGGATATCCAAGTGGACAAAAATGAAATTTGACTCCTATCTTGTACCTAACACAAAAATAAATTTCAAGGGGGCTGTAAATACGGATTTTCAAAGTCTATATGGATTACAAAACACTGAAACTTCCAGATGATAGTATATGAAAATATGCTCATGATCTGGGTGTAGGAAAAGCTTTCTGAATGACATAAATATATGTAAATATAGAGGAAAAAATTGAAAAATGAAACTATATTAAAGTTAAGCACTTTTGTTTAAAAGAGACTATTAATAAAGGAAAAAAAACAAGCTACAGAGTACAAGAAGATATTTTAAGCCCATATAACCAATAAAACCATGTATACAGAATCTATAACTATTTCATTAAGAAGAAATAATAGACTACCCAATAGAAAAATGGGCAGGAGAACTGAACATTTTACCAAAATGTCTGTCCAATTGGCCATTAATATAATATTTATAAAAGTGCTCAACTTTTTGATAGTAATCACAAAATGTAATAATTTTAATCACAATTTAATACAACATTGCTCTCACCAGAACAACTAAGAGAAAAAAAAAAAAGACTTAACATTTCTAAGTGCTGACAAATATGACAGGGACAAAAAAAAAAAAACCTCTCATAGACTACTAGTGGGAGTGTAAGTTGGTGTAAGTGTTTTGGAAAACACTATTAGTGAATTATCTATGAAAGTTGAAGATACATAAAGCCTGTGATCTCTCACTTTTACATCTATTGGTATGTACCAATAGACATGTACAAGTACAAGGATGCTCATAGCAGCATTATTCATAAGAGCCCCAAACTGTAAACAATCCAATGTCTATCAAAAATAGAATGGATAAAGAGCCATGTTCATGTAATGGAAGACTTTTTAACAATGAAAATGTATAAATTGCTTTGTGCAATGTGACTCTCACAAACGTGATGTTGATCCAAGGAAACTAGATCCAAATTACTTCACACCATATGATCATAAGATTAAAACATCAGGCAAGATAAAGTATAGCATTTAAGGATGCAAGCATAGGTGGTAAAATTACAAAGCAAAATTAAAAGGTGCTTAAGTAAAATTAAGAATAGTTAACTTTGGAGTTTAGAGAAGAATCTGGAAGAGCAAATGAAGGGGCTCCTAAGGTGCTGACACTGTTCTATTGTTCTTTTATTGACCAGTGTGACAATTCATTGGTTTCTGTCTTTTGTAAATGTGTGTTATATTTACTAATTTACAAATTGCACATCTGTGTGTGTGTGAGAGAGAGATTGAGAATGAGAGGTGAGAAACTGCTTATGAAGGCAACTTTATAAAGAATTTCGTCTATAAAAAGAAAAAGAGAAGCATCATGGCAGATGCTAAGGGAATGTGGGTATCAATGCAGTTGTTTTTTTAAGATAGAAGATACTACAGTACGTTTGCATACTAATGATAATCCTGCAGAAGGGAAAGGGACATCAGTGAGGTTGAACCCAGAGAAAGTGGCAAAACATGACACCCTTGAAGGTGGTGGGAGTGAGCTGTAGAACATGAATGAAGGGATCAGCCTTGAAAAGAAGGAGCTCCTCAGAAAAGGGTCTTGAAGGAGGTTGAGATGAGTGTAAGTGCAGCAAGGTTTGCAGATATGAGTCTCAGAAAACCATCTCTTCCTTAGTGAGCTGTGGACCTCAGCATCCCGACAGGCTCACCTCAGCCTCGGCAGCTTTCTTTCCATTCCTGCAGAAGATCCTGCTCCTTCCTACATCATGTGCACCTCTGCACGTGCTGTCTGCTGCATAGAGTGATTCTACCCTTGGCCCCTTCCACCTGGTTAATGCCTGCACATCCTGTAAATCGCAGCTGAGCCACCAGGCGTGCAGGAAAGCTTGACCTGACTCTCCAGTACACACTCTCAGCTCCCAGGGCAAACTTCTCTCACAGCACACATCTCCGTTGTGACTTCATATTCATTTAATGTAAGCTGTCCTCCCACAAAACAGTATGTGCTATGTATTCAGGGATTGTTTCTTCTTTAGACCCACCCCTGCCACAGTGCCTAACATCTTGTAGGTGCCATTTTATAAATGCATGAAACCATGAATAAATGAAGGTCGTGCAAAATATTCTTAGAAATATTACTTGAAGAAGTCAGAATTTGTTCACAAGAAATGTTATTAGCAATAATGTTTCTGCTCACTGATCAAATACTTTAATATATTTAACCTAATAAATCATATTTTCCTTTAGACAGACATTCATTAATAAACATGTATTTAGTAAGGATGTAATGGAAACGGTCACAGAAACAATTCAGGTTTCATGTAGGTAAAATTGTTCTGTGGGAACAGCCCCTGGCTTTGGAGTTTATAGTTTGAATTTTAATTCTAGCTCTTTTTCCTACGATTTTTTTGCATTGGGTAAGTCCTCTAATTTCTTTGAGCCTTTGTCTCCTTAATAGTAAAATAGGACTCCTCATGCAGCTTTTACATTATTTTTGTAAAGATGGCATATGGTAACCTATGTAAAGACTCATATGATGCCTGGTGCAGTGCTGTGTCCTGCCCTTGGTTCATATCTAGGTGGAGAAATGAGGCAGGAAGGTTATGCCCTGAGTCAGATTCTGCACATTAATGGGGAGGGGGGACTGATGCTGAAGGAGGTCTTGAGTTGATCCTCAGATCCTTAGATAAATAGAGTGTCACAGCTGGAAGGAACTTAAAATTCATGTAGTCAGAATGCCTTCTCTACAAGTGAGGCCTCTATAGTCCTGAGAGGGGAAGGGCTACCGCAGGTCGATGGCTTCATCTTGGAGCAGAGGGCAGCCTGTATCTTAGAGACGGCACACTTCTTCCTCCCTTGCCTGTAGGAGCTCTCGGCTGGGGTGCTAACAGGCAAGCTGTTTTGTGCCAGGAGTTGCATAAAGAAAGACTCAACAGCAGTGCCCAGCCTTGGTCTTGCCATTGTGTTGGCCTCCTGTGTTGCTTCCCTCCTTGCAAGGCACTTTGTGTCAGCAGGAATGTGAGGCAAGTTGTGAAATTCAATTAATTCTACAGCCAGCCCACACACCTCCTTCCAGGGCTGGCCCAGCCGGGACTAGGCAGCATTACCAGCTTAAAAAAAGGAGGTTTTCTGATGCCCCACCCCTTCCCTTCTCCCAGCTCTTTCTTAGGTCTTCTCTCACTCTCCCCATTCTATCTTTGATAGAAGACAAAGCTGATCTATGGGGATGTGTTTCTATATTAAAATACTGTTGCAGACCTAAATTTGATTTGGAATATCTGAAAGCTTGAATTATGGAATTTCTTCTGTTGAAGATGGGAGGGAGTGACTAAGAGATTCTCTCCATCTCTCTGGAGTTCTAACAGAACAAAAGCAAAAAGCATGAATATCTATATGACTAATGTGTTTCCAGGATGCACCTGTAAACCTTATATATAGAGGTTCCAGTTAATTAAAACCAAAATAAGGGCACCAGTTTTCTCTGCTATGAAGGAGGAGGGGGTGAGGGGCAGAGACACGCCCTGGTTTCAGTGCATGAGATGAGAAAACCATCAATGTCCATATAAAAGCCCCAGGTATCGGGAAGTGAGAGCAGGGGTGATATGATTCAAGTATTGCAGCCAATTCAGTGCTCCCTCTAAGCCAGTGAGCATCCTGGGCTCTAATTGCACACAGAAAGAAAATTCAAGAGTGCAGAGAAGAGCCGAAAGTATTTACTCCAGTATTTTCTCCTTCTGGGGAGTTAAATAAAGTTCCTCTTTCTATGGACAAAGTGAACACAGGGAAATACTGGATCTCTTCTAACATTCTCCAAAATATTAATCTTGATATATTGGATGTGGAGTCTACAGTCTGTCAGGACTGTAGTTGTCATTTTTGAGGAGGTCTATGACTTTTCAGAGCAGACCTGTCTTTGCTTTCTTGATGTTACTCTTGGCTAGAGGTGGAAGCTCAGATCAGCTCCTCCACCCAGGAGAATCTGAAATGGATTAGAATGGGCAGCTAATTAAATTAAATTTTAAGGTCAAGTTTTGCCCTTGGCAAATGGTTTACCCATGATTCTGTTTCCTGTCCCACATTAAATAAGTCCAGACATATTGCCCAACAGAGAACACCAAGGAAGGTGCAACACACAGTGCATGTTGCTAGCACCTCCAAAGTTGAGTTATCCATCTTTAAACCTGTTATTCTCCACATCTGTGAACAGCTCACACGGTCACGTAAGAATCACAGTGTCTGCCCCACGCACCAAGACTTCGAAAACACAAGGATGTTTCTCATATTTCCAGTATTTTTTTTTCCTGGGCCACAGTACAGAGTTTAATTTAGAGTCATACTGCTGTTGTAAATCAAAGATTAGAATGGGGGCCTAATGCTCTCCAGAGGCTTGTAGATAAAGTAGAAAATGGGGGGAAAAAGGATGAATATTCTTGGTGTAAGCAGCACCAGAATGTCAGTCCTTCTAGTGAGTCTGTTCCAATTGTGTGGTGTATGTATGATACATGAACCTCCCTGCAATGGGAGAAATCTCCCAACAAGAGTTTAATTGTGAGATTATGAATGAGAGTTCCCTTATCCTGAAAAACAATCAGCTCTTCATACTTTTATTTCCAAGTAAGCATTTAAGATATTGCTCATTTTGAAATATTTAGAAAATGGTTGTGGTGACACCCTACATCAATCTTCAGGTCTAATTTGAGACTTCCTTCTTCCCCTCACTGACTATCACCCACATTTAAAATCGCTTTACTTGCTATTTCCCTTTTGTTCCTGGCATCAGAATGGAGACTGTCTTGTGGTCCCTTTTCTCTTGGTAACAAGCAAATCCAGTTTTGTAAGACAGAAACTCCTGTGGCATGTTTCATTTCCTTATATTCCTCATAGCCCCAAATGTTTGTTGTTATATCTATAATTCTTTGGCTCAAATAAGACCTTAAAGAATTTTCGCCAAGTCTTTTAAATTCCACATGAAATTCTGAGTTTTTATTCGTGAAGCCCAGTTTGAGAAATACTGTTCAGCGCAATGAAGGAACATGGGTTCCCACAGTGGCTGCCATATGGATGGCTCTCAGTTTCCATCAAAGGCAGCACAAGTGCACCTGCCCAACAAATGAGAAAATTTCATTTATTCACAAATACTATCAGGTATCTATCAAGCGTCAGGCACTATTGTAGATGCTGAAGATATATCAGTGAAAATACTGCCGAAAAAGCTTGCCTTCACAGAGGTTACATTCTAGCGAAGGGAGACAGAAGATACTCCAAACAACCAAGTAAACACATATAGCATGTTGAAGTGTGAAAAGTACTATGAGGGAGAATAAAGAAAAATTAAAACGGCTAGAGGTTGCTAGGTGGTAGCGGATTGCCTTTTTAAATGCAGTTTGAGGGGGAATTCCCTGGCAGTCCAGTGGTTAAGACTCGGCTCCTTCACTGCCATGGGCCGGGGTTCGATCCCTGGTCGGGGAACTAAGATCCTCACAGCCAAAAAAAAAAAAAAATCATCATAATAAATGTAGTTTGAGAAGATATTAATGAGAAAGTGACATTTGACATTTGAGAACAAATTTGCCTAATATCAGAAGTCTTGAATGTGTGCATGCACACAAACACACTCAGACACACACACTCTAGGTAGGTAGGAGAGGGAGATACAATTCTAATATTATCAAAAGGTATAGCCTGAGGATCTGGATCAATTTGGAAACAGTGGTATCAGAGCTGTACATCTTGTGGTAATACCTAGAAGGAAAAGCCAGAAGCAAAGTTGTTACAACCTGACACTGGTAGGACAGTTGCAAAAGTGACCCTAAGGCTATAATTAAGTGGTAAATATAGATTAAATTGGCAGGATGAACCTAACCACTAGGTAAAAATAAATCATGGAGTGGAATAAGAGGGTTATGGAAGATAAGGAAATTTTCAATAAGCATATATTAAACATTTATGGTGTCTGAACGTATATTTTACAATGATATCTCACTTCATACACTAATAGCTTTAGGAGATGCATAGGTTTACCCCCATTTGGCAGTTGAGGAAAATGAGACACAGAATGGTTAAGTGACATGTTCACTTGTTCCACAATAAACTTTATATAGTTTTCTTCTCTAGTTCAGTATCTAATTGAAGACCTTGCAATGCATTTCATTGTCATGAATCTTCATTCTGCTTTAATATGGAATAGTTCCTGAGGTTTTCTTCATGTTTGTTGACCTTGATGTTTTTGAAGAGTCCAAGCCCATTGTAGAATGCCTATCAGTTTGTGTTTGTCTGATGTCTCCTTGTGGTTATTTTCATGTTCTTGTTTTTTTTTTATTAATTTATTTTTTTTTATATTTATTTTTGGCTGTGTTGGGTCTTCGTTTCTGTGTGAGGGCTTTCTCTAGTTGCGGCAAGCGGGGGCCACTCTTCATCGCGGTGCGCGGGCCTCTCACTATCGCGGCCTCTCTTGTTGTGGAGCACAGGCTCCAGACGCGCAGGCTCAGTAATTGTGGCTCACGGGCCTAGTTGCTCCGTGGCATGTGGGATCTTCCCAGACCAGGGCTCGAACCCGTGTTCCCTGCATTGGCAGGCAGATTCTCAACCACTGCGCCACCAGGGAAGCCCCATGTTCTTGTTTTTGTTGTTTGGAAATAATAGGAGTGTTGTATTCTCTTCAATGTATCAAATCAAGAATCACGTGATTCCAGATATCCTCAGTATTAGTGATATTAACTTTGATCACTTGGTAATATAGTGTTTACCAGGCTTCTCCACTGTGAAATTACTATTTTCTCCTCTTATAATAAATAATTTGTGGGGAGATACTTTGAGACCATATAAATATACTTTTCCCCATTAAGTGTTAAATCACTGGTTTAGGATCAATGAAGATTTTCTAACTTTATCATCCCTCTATAGTTAGTTGGCATGCTCCTGTAAGGAAGAGTTCCTGTTCTCCCATATTTATTAATTTATTCATTTATTTAGTTATATTAGTATGCCTCATCATTTCTTACTCCATTTAAATATTTTGGTGCTCAATTTGTCTGACAATTGGCTAATAGGAGCCCTTCAGGCTGGCTCTTATGACCTTTTAATACATCCATGAAAAAGGGAACATTACTATGAAAGAGGGGACATTATTAACAATCTTACAGAAAAAAGGGATTGTAAAGAAACAATTGTATGCCAACAAATTAGATAACCTAGGTGAAGTAGACAAATTCCCAGAAAGACACAAATGATCAAAATTGATTCAAGACAAAATAGACAATCTAAATAGACTAAAAATAAGAGATTGAATTAAAAATCAAAAAAATTCACCACAAAGAAAAGCCTAGGACCACATGGTTTCACTGGTGAATTTTATCAAACATTTAAAGATGAATTAATACCAGTTCTTCACAAACTCTTCATAAAAATAGAAGAGGAAGGTACACTTCCTAACTTCTTATATGAGGCCAGCATTGCCCTGAGAGCAAAATCATAAAATATATACAAGAAAACAAAGTAAAGAATACTATCCCTTACAAAAATGTAAAAATCCTCTTTAAAAATACTAGCAAACTGAATCCAGCAGCATATTAAAAAGGATTGTACACCATGACCAAATGACATTTAACCCAGAAGATGCAAGGTTGGTTCAAATACGCAAATAAATCAAAGTAATACACCATACTAATAGAATGAAAGTGAAAAAACACAAGCTCATCTCAAAAGAAGCATAAAAAGCATTTGAAAAAATGCAACACCCTTCCATCATAAAAACATATAGCAAACTAGGAACAGAAGGGAATTAACTCCACCTGATAAAAGTTATTTGTGAAAAGCTGATGGTGAACATCACACTTAATAGTGAAAGACTGAAAGCTCTCCCTGTGAAATCATGAGCAAGCAAGGATGTTCTTGCTACTTCTGTTCATCATTGTATTAATGGTTCTGGCAAGGTTAAATAAATGGCATCCGAACTGGAAAGGAAGAAGTAAAACTATCTTTGTTGATGACATGGTCTTAAATGTAGAAACCTCTAAACAATCAATGAAAAATGCCTATTAGAACTAATAAGTTCAGCAAAATTGTAAGATAGAAAGTCAATACATAAATATCAGTTGTATTCCTATATGGTAGGAAATAACAATCCAAAAATGAAATTAAGAAAGCAATTCCATTTACAAGAGTATCACAGATATTAAATAATAGGATTAAATTTAACAAAGAAGAGTAAAAGTAGTACACTTAAAACTACAAAATATTGAGAATTCCCTGGCAGTCCAGTGGTTAGGACTCGGTGCTTTCACTGCCATGGGCCTGGTTTCGATCCCTGGTCAGGGAACTAAGATCCCAAAAGCCCCATGGTGCTGCCAAAAAAAAAAAATTACAAAATATTGCCACCTCCCCCCCCAAAAAAATAAAATAAAATGAAAAAGACTTAAATAAATGGAAAGGCATCCTTTGTTCATAGATTAGAAGATTTAATATCATTAAAATGGAAATACTCCTCAAATTTATCTAGAGTCAGTATCATCCCTATCAACATTCCAACTGCCTCTCTTTGCAGAAATTAACAAGACGACCCTAAAATTCATATGGAAATGCAAGAGACCAGAATACTCAAAATAATCTTGACTGTGGTGAGCAAAGTTGGAAGACTCATATTTCTGAATTTCAAAACTTACTACGAATCTATGAAAATCAAGTCTCTATGGTGATACTAATACAAAGATAGACATGTAGATCCATGGAATAGAATTTGGAGTCCATAATTAATCACATTTATTAGTGGTCAATTGATTTTCAATAAGGCTGCCAAGGCAATTTAATGGGGAAAAGGACAATTGTTTGTTTTGTTTTTAACAAATGATGCTGGGCCAACTCAATAACTGCACGCAAAAGAATAAAGTTGGACTACTACCTTACACCATATAAAAAAATAACTTGAAATGGATCAAAGACCAAAATATAAAAGCTAAACGTATAAAATTCTTACAAGTAAACAGGTATAACTCTTCACAGTCTTGGATTAGGCAATAGTTCCTTAGATATGACACTCAAAGCATGAATGACAAGAGAACAAATATATAAATTGGACTTCATTAAAATTAAAAACCTTTTTGAATGAAAGGATAGTATCAAGAAAGTGAAAAGACAACCCCCAAATGGGAGAAAATATTGGGAAATCATATATCAGATAAGGATTTAATATCCAGAATATATAAAGAACTTTTACAATTCAACACAAAGTAAATATCCCAATTAAAAAATGGGCAAGGATCTGAATAAATATTTCTCTAAAGAAGATATACAAATGGCCAATAAGTACCTGAAAAGATTCTTGACATCATTAGTTACCAGGAAAATGCAAATCAAAATCACTATTAGATGCCACTTCACAGCCCCTCTTATGGTTTTTATATAGTCAATATAAAAGTGCACTTATTTTACCTACATATTTTCTTTTTCATTACTCTGCATTTGTTTCTGCACCTCTCTTCCCTCCTGGATCATTTTTTTTAATCTGCCAGAATGATTTTCTTTAATCTTGTTTTTAAAGATTTCTTAGAGACATATTTTTAGTTTTTATTTGTCTCAGAATATTTTTATTTTACCTTCTTTATTAGTGAATACTTTTTCTGGGTATAGACTTTTAGTTTGACCATTGTTTTCCTTCATTTCTTTGAATGTAACATATCATTGCTTTCTGAATACTGCTCTTTCTGTGAGTCATATTATTCAAACAAAATGAGATATAGAACACAATATTTATGTATGTAACAGAACACAAAAACCTACATTTTCATCGTCATGTAAAAATATTTTATCTCTTTTAATAAATAAAGGAGAGCCCCTGGGTTTGCATTTTCTAAATTAATATTTATTCATAATTGATGTTATACTTTTATCTATGAAGACTAATTTCAAGTAGATGAACTGTGAGGGTTCATAATCTTAGTTTTGGAAATTACTCAGGGAATAATTGGCCCTTCCCATTGACTCATAAGTGACAGAAATCCTGCCGAAGATACCCTGAGATCCCTCTTGAGTATCAAGAGGTACTTGGTATGGTGACCATAGCTCAGGCACACCACTGGTTGAAAGAAAAACTCAGATTCTTCATTGAACACAGGCAGAGCAAATGAAAAGAAGGTAAGCAGTATGCCCTTAAGGAGTTTGTAGTTTAATGTAAACAACAGTTTCATTAGAGACAGGGATGCAACAGAAAATAAATAGTGTAGTACTGTTGAAAAACAAATAGATTATCTTCCAGAACTTGCAGGTAGATAGTGGGTCCAGAAAGCTTCCTGAAGATCTTGACCATCCAAGTTGTCTTATGTGAAATCTTAAAAATAGCCAACCGTCCTGCCTCACGTCCACGCTACTCTTTATTCTGTCATAAAACACAAGCCTTTCCTTAACCCCATGTTATTTCAGAGTTCCTCTGTTTCCAAAATCCACCTTTGCACTGTTGTCCTTCCTCAAACTCTGGGGCCTTTAAGATCTCACTAAATGTTAAATCAGCACATGCCATCATCATCCTGACTGAATCTTCCCTCTACCTGATAAAACTAAGATCCCATATCCCCTATAGACACTGATTTCTGGTAATCCCTTTTAGCAGATGCTTATTTTAAGGTAGGAAGTCAGCTTCTTCATCCTTTTCCTCCTAGGCACCTCTTCTATCACTCTACACTCACTTAAACCCAGCCTCTCATGTACAGCAGGGGTTAAATGTGCACAACAAACAATCAGATGGCCTGGAAGAAAATTCTGCTGTACTGCTTACTGGAAGTTTATTTGACCTTTCAGTGCTCATTTGTAAACTGGGGAGAAGAGCAGTATATCCCCCATAGGGACATTTTGAGGATTAAGTTAATATTATATATGTATTAGTTCCTGGCTCACAGAAAGTGCTTAATAAATGTTAGCAGTTATAATGGTTATTGTTTGAAGCTTATGATGCCCAGCAATAAAACTTTCCCCTGCCCTCTTTTCACCATCTGTTTAGTCACTCATCACAATTTGAGTGACTTGGCCACCTGGTGCACAGTCTTTGCTTTACCCTAATATCTGCTTTCACTCCTGGTCACATGCAGAAATATCCATCTGACATCTTTGCACCTGGGATCTTCCCATTTCTGGATCTTACTACTCTCTGAACTTAAACTTCTGTGCCTTCTGTAATTTAGGCCCTTCATTTAATCCTTCAGTTTGTTAAGACAACAGACCTTTGCTTTTCTATGTTCTCCCATATCAATGAGCTTTCAGATTCACCTTTTTTTATATAGAGCGTTCTGGCCAATACCCTCATCTCCTCTCTCCCTCTGTCCCTAAATGATTCCATGAGTCTGGATAAATACAAACATCTGCCTTCATTTATCTTGCTTTGGGACTATTGAATATTACTAGTGAACATTAGACAAACCTGAAATTTGGTGCTACTTTAGGTGCATGATCACCATTGTCTATAGGGGCAAATTGTCCTGTTTTATCCTATTTCTATTTTTCTTTCCATTCTCATTTAAGAATATAACTATATAACTATAACTATAACTAAATTTTCTATAGAGTTATAACTATACAACTATTTAGAGAAATTTTCCTTAATACCAAGCTAGTTGGATGTTCCTCCTCCATGCTATTATAGTATCCTACTTTATCTCTATCACAGCTCACATCAAACTGGGTGGTAATTTCTTCCTTAATTATCTCAATCTACCACTAGACTGTGAGTTCCTTAAGGACAGTGTACTAGGTTGAATAGTGTTGTCTCAAAATTCATATCCATTTGGATCCTCAGAACGTGACTTATTTGGAAATAGTCTTTGCAAATATAACTGGTTAACTTAAGATGAGGTCATATTGGATTAGGATGGACTCCAAATCTAAAAACTGGTATTCTTATAAGAAAACCATATAAAGACACAGAGACACACAGAGCAGAAGACTCTATGATGACATAGGTAGAAACTAAAGTGATGAATTTGCAAGTCAAGGAATGCCAAGGATTGCCAACAACAGATTCTAGGAGAGGGGCATGGAACAGATTTCCTTCAGAGCCTCAAGGAGGAATCAACACTGCTTATATCCTAATTTTGAAGGTCTGACCTCCAGAACTGTGAGATAATAAATTTCTATTGCTTAAGCAAATACTGAAGCCTACGAAACTAGTACAAACTGGGACAATATCGTTTATATCTATACATTTAGCTTCTACCTTGGAGCATGGCACAAGGTGGGTTCTTAGGAAATGATTGTTGAAGGAATGATCAAAGCAAAAGGGAGATCTTACATGCAAGCTTGGTACTAGGACTAGGATTGACTAGTCTAGCTTGTTGAGTATGAGGCAGATTGAGCCCCAAACATTAGATTAAAAAGAGTACTTGGCAGCCCTGCTTGTGGCCCTCTGCTTAAGGGGACTTTGGGAGATGCGAGAGAGAAACTTGCCTGACTTTTGTATCCTAATCTAGTTGGGTGGATTCATACATACGGACCGAAGAGATGGAGCATCGGAACAGGAAACTGGAAAGTAATATGGCCAGTGCCTGACGCTGGTGGAAGACCAGAGTCTGAGCTTCAAGCCAAGTATTAGGAGGGGAGAGTAGGAGGGTCATCGCCAATGGAGAACAGGGACCCAGCATAAGGGAGAGCAGAGAAGTTTGCTAATTCTTAGCCACAAGGTGAATACATTTCAACACAGATAAAACAGTCATGTCAGGAAAATGTAGCAAGAGACAAGAAAGAATTTGTTACTGGAGTTCCCAGAATTCTATAACTGGAGAAACACTCTATGCTTCTATCATTTTACGACCTTAGCCTTCATAAAATTGAGCGCCAATTGTGATTCAATTACCTGGACCCAGGGGCCTGGGGAACTTGCAGAGTGAATGAGAATTCACTTCTAGGCACCCAGAAAAGCTTAACCTCTCTAATTCAGATGAGAATTTGGTTAAAAACACTTAGCTCTTCTTGCCTTGAGAGCCAAACACAACCATCCTATTTTACTAGCAAATGTTATTAAAGGGAAGCATTTGTTTGGAACTGCTGGCCAGTCATTTTTCTGCTCTTTTTGTTTGCTTCATCTTTTTACAAATGCATCCCTGGGCTAAAAGCCATTCTTGTTTTCCTTTTGCTAGAATCCTAAATCCAAACAAATAAAAGATGCTCTTTGGCATAATGAAACATGAAGCCATCTCAGTAATTAGTGCAGCCCATGGATTCAAACAAAACAAGAGGACTGCTAGACTGGAACCTGGAAGTCTTGTTGAAGACAATACCATCCAAGAATCTGTCGTTTTCTCGTTTGAGGATCAGTGGCAGGAGAAACCCATCATAATTTCCCTTTGAGCCTTTGAAAATCCCATCTGGGAGTTTTGATTCATTCATATCACTGCCTCATCTGTTGGCAGATTGGGCTCAGGAGTCTCCTCACTGCTGATATGCCACTGTTGAGACACAGATTTGGCAAGCCAAGCAAAGAGAAAGTCAGGAATTGAGGTTGGTTTGCCACAGGCAAGCTGAAATATGGAAGGGATTAGAGAGAGCAACTGAAAAAAACCTAGGGATATAAGGAAGGGAAGGAAGTTAGTGGAATTCAAGCTGCTGGATAGTGGCAGCTCCCATGTTTCTGGAAACAAGGGACTTAGGGGCATCAATATGAATGCAAAGGAAATTAAGGATAGCAGAGAACTGTAATGAAGCTGTAGCAATGTAGTTAGATTGCAGAACTAAGAGCAGCAGGGCTGTGTTCTTACAATGTGCTATACACTGCTATAAGTGCTTTACCTATACTGACTCATTTGATTGTCACAAGGCTGGGACTGTTACTTTCATTTACAGATGAGGAAATTGAAGCAAGCTCACACAGTTAGAAAGTGGCAGTTCTGGGGCCACAGATTCCAATGACATGGCCCCAGGATCTATTCTTTCAACCCCCAAGCTATGTTCTCTCTCATACTCTATGTCTATTTGTATTTGTTTAGCTGGTCATGGAGATAACATATGATCCATCTTTGCCACCTATGACTGCTAGCTTAAGGTCAGGAATCATGGAGGGTGATGGCTAGGCTGACCACATAATTTATTGAATTATAATTATATCATTTGGAAATATTTCTATACTGATCAACAACTGATTTATTTGTAGATGTCTAAAATTGTTCTTTTATTTTTTTAAATTTATTTATTTATTTTTTATTTTATTTTTTTGGCTGTGTTGGGTCTTCGTTTCTGTGCGAGGGCTTTCTCTAGTTGCGGCAAGTGGGGGCCACTCTTCATCGCGGTGCGCGGGCCTCTCACTGTCGCGGCCTCTCTTGTTGCGGAGCACAGGCTCCAGACGCGCAGGCTCAGTAGTTGTGGCTCACGGGCCCAGTTGCTCCGCGGCGTGTGGGATCTTCCCAGACCAGGGCTCGAACCCGTGTCCCCTGCATTGGCAGGCAGATTCTCAACCACTGTGCCACCAGGGAAGCCCAAATTGTTCTTTTAAATAAAGCTTTCCATAATTATTTCTAAGACAAAAAATTTCGAAGACAAAATAAGGGTACCTTAAAACAACATTTAAAAATTTATATTGATTATCTGAAATAAAAAACATTAAACAAAGTAATCCAGTCTTGGCATACACTTATGTATCTTAATCAATTTTGTAGCCTTGTGTAGCTCACTGGTATTTTTATTTTTGGTTGCATTGGGTCTTTGTTGCTGTGCGTGGGCTTTCTCTAGTTGTGGCGAGCGGGGGCTACTCTTCGTTGCAGTGCTTGGGCTTCTCATTGCGGTGGCTTCTCTTATTGTGGAGTACGGGCTCTAGGTGCGCAGGCTTCAGTAGTTGTGGCACGTGGGCTGAATAGTTGTGGCTCTCAGGCTCTAGAGCACAGGCTCAGTAGTTGTGGCGTACGGGTTTAGTTGCTCCATGGCATGTGGGATCTTCCCAGACCAGGGATCGAACCCATGTGCCCTGCATTGGCAGGCGGATTCTTAACCACTGCACCACCAGGGAAGTCCCCTCACTGGTGTTTTTAAGATTGTATTTTTTATTGTGATCTTATTTTTTCAAATAAAACTGTTTGAGACTTACTTCCAGGTTGCATGTTATGATTAATAATTTTCACGTTATTACATTTCAATTAATCATTCTCTGTTGACCATAATTTTTTAAATGAAAAAGTACTGTATTTATAAGTGCTGAGATACTTGGTAATTACAAAGATAATACTTACATTTAGTAGTCTAAATGGAAGTTATTCATAATTCTATTTTTTGTAATAAAATTGATATCTGTATTTCCACAGGACTGTTATTTTGCTTCAAACAAGTTTATCGTTCTTTGAAAAATATTTTTACAGCTAAAATCTCATCAAATTCTTTTGAGTGTTTCACCAAATGTAGATACTGTAAAACCAGAGACCATTTCAATTTCATTCTTCTCTGGCATTGAATATCAATTTACTGAAATAAAAATAGGAGCTCTATCAAAAGATTCTTCCCACAGTTGAGATATTTGAAAGAGTAATTACAGAATTTAAAAATTAAATCTTCAGCATCATTTGAATTCTCTTTGTTTAATTTGTTCAGCTTCACGTTCACTTTTACAGGATTAAATTTAAATGCCTTCCTGTTTGCAAGCTTTGCTTTCAAGTCTCAATTTGCTGAAAGCACAAAGGCTGGATTTTTTTGGTACCCCATCTTTTGAGTATACTGATTAAAGTTTTACAGCTGATTTTTAATAAAATGCATGGTAGATTTAGAAAATTCATTTTAACATGATTAATACCATTGTAGGGCATTTTAGTCAATTTACAAAGTAGTTCTTCAAAAGCTCAAACATTTCTAAAATTTGACTGATGTTAAGCAACAGTGAAAGCATGTGTCGCCACGCTGAATTTTTGTAGTCAACATTTTTGTCACAATGATTCTGTAATTCAGTTACTTTGTGTATCTTGACTATAGTTTATGTATTTTGATTACAGTTTTTACAGAAATATTTGTTTCATTGTACAACTTTGAGTTACTGTCTACTGTCCTTTCATTTCAAACTGAAGGCCTTTTATAGTGTGTCATGTAGGGTGGGTCTTTCCTCAGCTTTGACTTATCTGGGAATGCCTTAATTTCTCCTTCATTTTTGAAAGATCATTTTGCCAGATTAGAATTCTTGGTTTTAAGTTTTGCTTTTCTTTTAGTTCTTTGAATATGCCATCCTTCTGGCATCTATATTTTCTTTTGTAAAATGGGTTATTATTCTTATTAAGGATTTCTTGTACGTGCTAAATTGTTTTTCTCTTGTTGTTTTCAAGATTCCTTTTGTCTTGTCTTTTGACAATTTGATGACAATTGTCTCAGTGTGGATCTATTTGAATTTGTTCTACTTAGACATCATGAAGCTTTGTGGGTTTGTAAATTAATATCTTTCATCAAATTTGGAAGGTTTTTGGCTATGATTTTTTTCAAATATTTGTTCTCCTCCTTTCTTTCTCTCTTTTATTTCTGGGACTCCCTTAATACATAACCTGGTCTGCTTGATGGTGCCCCACAGATTCCTTAAGTTCTCTTAACTTATTTATTCTATTTTCTTTCTGCTCCTCAGACTGGTTAAAATCAATTACAGGTTCATTGATTCTTTTTTTTTTTTTCCTGCCTGCTAAAATCTACTGTTCAACCCCTCTAATGAAATTTTTACTTCAGTTATTGTACTTTCCAACTCCAGAATTTCCATTTGGTTCCTTTATTTGTACATAGTTTCCTTAGCTTTTTGATAATATTTAAGACAGTCACTTTAAAATGACTTTTCTTTTTCCTAGTAAGTCCAATATCTGAACTTCCTCTGGGATGGTTTCTGTCAATTTATTTATTTATTTTCCTTGAATGGAGCATCCTTTACTGTTTCTTTTTATCTCTGTGATATTTTTTTGTTGTTGAAAACTGAACATTTAAATATTTTATATTAAACAATATTATAATGTGGTAACATTGGAAATCAGATTCTCCTCCTTTTCTAGGGTTTTCTATTTTTGATTGTTGGAGGCTGCAATTATCTATTTGTTTAATGATTTTTCCAGGCTATTTTTGCACAAACTATATTCTGTGTTGTGTGTGGTCCCTGAAGTCCTTGTTTCTTTAGCTTCTGTCAGTGTTTTGACAGAAATTTTCTCAAATGCCAGAAACTAAAAATAAAACAAAAATGACAAAACAAAACCACTTCTCCTAGACTTTCTGGATTGGTTCTCTGTTGGGCCACTCCTTCAACACTTAGTCAAACTGCTTTCACTGAGCATAAATATCAGCCAGTGGTGGAAGTTTAGGGTCTTCTCAGGTATTTTCTGAGCATGCATCCAGTCATGCATATGTTGCTTTTGAGTGTCTTAATTTTCTAAAGGAATTCCCTCTCCAGCTTTTCCTCCAAGATTTAGGTGATCTATTGTGTGTCTAAACTGTAATCTTTTGCCCCAGGTCCTGAAAAAAATCAAGTGAGTTGAATGAAGTAATTCAAATTTCCATGGCATTTACCTGTTTTGTGTTGACACATTTCTTTCAACTCATGTTTTCAACCTAAGAGGAATAAAAAAAAAAGTTTTTTATTCCTGATTTACAGATGGTTCTGATAATGTGCCCATATCAGCCAGTTTTTATCACCCCAATCAGGAGTAGCCATAAATTACAGTGGGGAAAATATATTCTCTCATTGGGCAAATCTTCGGGCATTGAATTTGTTTTCTCACTTTGAAAGAAGAAATAGTCAGAGGTATAGATGTACACTGCTTCATGGGCAATGGCTAATGTTATATCTATTGGTTAGAAATTTGGAATGACAAGATTTGAGGATTAGTGACAAGGAGTCTGGAAAAGACGTGCAGGTGTGCCTTATTTTGTTGGGCATCACATTATTGTGCTTTGCAGATATTGCATTTTTTACAAATTAAACTTTTGTGGCAACCCTGCATTGTCAGATGATGGCTAACTTTTTTTTTAGCAATAGGTTATTTCTTAGTTAAGGTGTGTAAATTGGTTTTTTAGACAAAATGCTATTGCATGCATAATACACTACAGGAGAGTGTAAACATGACTTTTACATGCACTGGGAAAACAGAAAATTTGTGTAACTTGCTTTATTGTGATATTTGCCTTATTGCAGTGGTCTGGAACCAAACCCCCAATATCTTCAAGGTATCCTTGTATATGGAAAGCTCTCTCAAAATGGAGGATTTTTGTTTTGTTTGTGTGAATGTACACCGAAGGTAATCCTTTGTAGAGGGGTCTTTTAATAATCAGGGTGACAAAATTACAAAATCCTGGCTGTAGTTGACCACTTTCCTCAGTCAGTAAAGTACTTGTTCACAGGACTCAAGAATAAAGTAACCAGAGTAGCAGGGATGAAAGATTACATGTGGGCTAAACAATGTAGGTTTCCCCTGACCAAAACTTACTTATCCATCTTTTATTTTGTGTGTCTACCTGCTAATGATAGAGACCAATATTGAGCTTCCAATACAACCACATTCTACAGGGGAATCAGTTGTCTACCTAGTGGTGGGTTAATTTCAATGACCTCCTCCATCATGAATAGGCTTTCTATCATGAATGTATTTGTACTCAGTAGAAAGCCTTTTGCTTTAGATATGGACTTGCCTTAATATCCTAATATTTTTGCCAGCATCACCATCCATAGATTTATGGAATGCCTTATTCACTAACATTTTATCCCAAACAATATTGCCTCTTGTCAAGGAACTATTTCTATCCTGTTTTCCAAAGTGGTTTTATCAATATATGCTCCTGTTGAAAGTAGGTGAGAATCTCCATTGATACGCATCCTCATCAACACTGGCTATTGTTCAGCTCCATTTATGGGTAAACAGTTTGTCATTTTCTGGTGAAATTGAAAGTGAGAATACCTTATAGCTTAGCAAATCATTTCAGCAATATATACTCTAAAATACTCGAGAAAGTTTATGCTAAGATACATATACAAATGCTCGTATCAGTATCATTCATGATAACAAATAAATGGAAACAATCTATATGTACATCAACAGTAGAACAGATAAATAAATATTGGTTTATTCACACAGTACAATACTGGGAAGCAATGAAAATAAATGAATTAGAGTTATAGGTTTCAGTGTGAATAAATCTCAAAAACATAATATTAAGTCAAAACTGAAGAATATACACTTTATGATTCTATGTGTATAAAGTTCAAGAAGAGACATTCTCTCTATGTATATATTTTAGCAAGTGTTAGAATCTATAAAAAAGAGAAAGGGAATGGTTAACACAAAATTTAAGGTAGTGTTTTCCTTTGGGAGGTTGATGAAATGGAGTAGGGCCCATGTGGACTTCTATGATACTGTAAAAGTCTATTTGTTTCTTTTTTTTTCCTTTAACATCTTTATTGGAGTATAATTGCTTTACAGTGTTGTGTTAGTTTCTGCTGTATAACAAAGTGAATCAGCTATATGCATATGCACAACCCCATATCCCCTCTCTCTTGCACCTCCCTCCCACCCTCCCTGTCCCACCCCTCTAAGTGGTCACAAAGCACCGAGCTGATCTCCCTGTGCTATGCAGCTGCTTCCCACTAGCTAGCTATTTTATGTTTCATAGTGTATATATATGTCCATGCCACTCTCTCACTTAAACTTACCAAGGCTTGATTTGTGACCCCAGATATGAAGAATGTTTGGAGAATGTTTCATGAGCACTTGAGAAGAAAGTGTATTCTGTTGTTTTTGGATGGAATGTCCTATAAATATCAGTTAAGTCCCTCTTGTTTAATGTGTCATTTAAAGCTTGTTTTTCCTTATTGATTTTCATTTTGCATGATCTGTCCATTGGTGAAAGTGGGGTGTTAAACTCCCCTACTATTATTATGTTACTGTTGATTTCCCCTTTTATGGCTGTTAGCATTTGCCTTATGTATTCAGGTGCTCCTATGTTGGGTGCATAAATATTTATAATTGTTATATCTTCTTCTTGGATTGATCCCTTGATCATTATGTAGTGTCCTTCTTTGTCTCTTGTAATAGTCTTTATTTTAAAGTCTATTTTGTCTGATATGAGAATTGCTACTCCAGCTTTCTTTTATTTCCATTTGCATGGAATATCTTTTTCGATCCCCTCACTTTCAGTCTGTATGTGTCCCTAGGTCTGAAGTGGGTTTCTTGTAGACAGCATATGTACAGGTCTTGTTTTTGTATCGATTCAGCCAGTCTGTGTCTTTTTTTGGAGAATTTAATCCATTTATATTTAAGGTAATTATCAATATGTATGTTACTATTACCATTTTCTTAATTGTTTTGGGTTTGTTTTTGTAGGTCTTTTCCTTCTCTTGTGTTTCCTGCCTAGAGAAGTTCCTTTAGCATTTGTTGTAAAGCTGGTTTGGTGGTGCTGAATTCTCTTAACTTTTGCTTGTCTGTAAAGGTTTTAAGTTCTCCATCAAATCTGAATGAGATCCTTGCTGGGTACAGTAATCTTGGTTGTAGGTTTTTCCCTTTCATCACTTTAAATATGTCCTGCCACTCCCTTCTGGCTTTCAGAGTTTGCTGAAAGATCAGCTGTTAACCTTATGGGGATTCCCTTATATGTTATTTGTTGCTTTTCCCTTGCTGCTTTTAATATTTTTTCTTTGTATTTAATTTTTGATAGTTTGATTAATATGTGTCTTGATGTGTTTCTTTTTGGGTTTATCCTGTATGGTACTCTCTGTGCTTCCTGGACTTGATTGACTATTTCCTTTCCCATGTTAGGGAAATTTTTGACTATAATCTCTTCAAATATTTCCTCATACCCTTTCTTTTTCTCTTCTTCTTCTGGGACCCCTATAATTTGAACGTTGGTGCGTTTAATGTTATCCCAGAGGTCTCTGAGACTGTCCTCAATTTTTTTCATTCTTTTTTTCTTTATTCTGCTCCCTGGCAGTTATTTCCACCATTTTATCTTTCAGCTCACTTATCCATTCTTCTGCTTCAGTTATTCTGTTATTGATTTCTTCTAGAGTATTTTTAATTTCATTAATTGTGTTGTTCATCACTGTTTGTTTGCTCTTTAGTTCTTCTAGATCCTTGTTAAATGTTTCTTGTATTTTCTCCATTCTGTTTCTGAGATTTTGGATCATCTTTACTATCATTACTCTGAATTCTTTTTCAGGTAGGTTGCCTATTTCATCTTCATTTATTTGGTCTTGTAGGTTTTTACCCTGCTCCTTCGTCTGTAACATTTTTTTTGTCGTTTAATTTTTTTTTTTGATGTGTGGTGCTGTATTCCTGTCTTACTGGTTATTTGGCCTGAGACATCCGGCACTGGAGTTTGCAGGCAGTTGGATAGAGCTGGGTCTTGGTGCTGAGATGAGGACCTCCAGGAGGCCTCACTCCGATTGATATTGCCTGGGGTCTGAAGTTCTCTGTTAGTCCAGAGGTTTGGACTTGGAGCTCCTACCACAGGAGCTCGGGCCCGACCTCCAGCCTAGGAACCAAGTTCCTGCAAGCTTTGTGGCATGGTAAAAAAAAAAAAAGGAAGAAAGTAATAAAAAAGGAGCAGTACAATATCGAAGAATAAAAAACAAAAAAAAATTAGAAAGATAAAAAATATATTAGGAAAAATAAAACTGTAATTGAAACAACTGCAACAAGGTAAAATAAAACCACAACAGAAAAACGAAAAAAAACGGGGGAGGGGGGAACAAGCCAAAAGGAGAGATCACTAACGAAGTATAAAGAATAAAATAAAGTTAGAAAAATAGAAGATTTATTAGGAAAAATAAAAATATAAAAGTATCAACAACAATGAATTAACAAGGTAAAACAGAACCCCAATCTAAAAGAGGAAAAAAGAAAAGAGAAGAAAAAAACCCCAAAAAAACAAAGAACAAAAAAATCCCTTGGCTGTGTGGGCGAAGTTTAGGTAGAGGTGGAACTTAGGCAGGGGCGGGGTTTAGGGTGGGGCGGGATCTAGGTGGGTGGGGGTGTGATGTTTGAGTGTGAGGCAGGGCCTCTGCTTAGGACCTGCACAGAAAGGGAGAGGCAGCATGTGGAAAGGAGGGCTTCTGGAGTGTGGAGTTCCGGAGTTTGGAGGTAGGGCCCTGAGTGAGGGTGTGTGGGTGGGGTTTAGGCACCGCTGGTTGGAGGGGGTCTCCGAGTGTAGAGGTGGGGCCCTGGGTGTGGGTGTAGGGGCGGGGCTTGGGCTCTGTGCAGCAGGAGGGAGGCTCCGAGGGCAGAGGATTAGGCCCAGGAGCCCAACAGGCTTCCCGGTGCCTAAGTGGACAGGGATAGCACTGGCCCCGTTCCCTTCTGTTCCTTCATGCCCCTCCCCTGCCATCTCTCCCAGGGTCTCCCCCATCCCTGCTGGACCCCTAACCGTGGGTGGCTACCACTGGGTGTAGGAACTCCTCCCCTCCCCCAGCCACCCCTCAGGGGTGCTGGTCCCGGAGGTCTGGCCTTCACTTTTGCTCCCCCTTCCCTTCCTCCCACTCCTTCAGGACCCATGTGCCTGGAGGGGGCCTCAGTGGGCAGAGGATCAGGCCCGGGATCTCAACAGGTTCCTGGGGGCCCAAGTGAGCAAGGGAAACCTGACCATGCTCCCTTTTGATCCTCTGCCCTCCCAGTGGTTCCCCAATTTCCCCCTTCAGACGTGGGATCCCTTCCCCTCCCCCAGCCACCCCTCAGGGGTGCCAGTCCCCTCCAGCCTCCACTTCTCCTCCCCCTTCACTCCCCCCACGCCCCACGTCCTACCTGGTCTCTGGGGGTTCCCCCCATCCCCTTAGGTGTCCGTGGTCCCCCACCAGTGCCTGGTAGGTGCCCTAGTTGTGAGGAGACGTGAATTCCACGTCCTCCTAGTACGCCATCTTGACTCCCTCCTATTTGTTTCTTGAGTGGTAGGTATATACATCATCATTTTATTGTTTTCTTTAAACCATATTTACCAAAGACTACATCTGTGTTGACCAAACCTTTTCCTCTTCCTGGGTACATAGGAACACAGCAATTCTTAGCCCCTTGCTAAGGCATTAGGGAATCCCATGGCATCAGTTTCAACCAATGAAATGTGAGTGATGCACATCACTTCCAGGCTGAGGCAGGGAAAGATACAACGTGGTCTTTCTGGCACTATCTTCTCCTGTTATGTTGGCTTCATGTTGAGACAGAGACTGCTTAGACCTCTTAAGTCTTAGATGTCTTCCTGCTGTGAGGGGGTGCCCTGGAGAATCTCTGGACCTGCAGTGGACTTTGTGTGAGTGAGAACTATAGTTTATGTGCTAAGCTACTGAGATGTAGGTGTTTGTTACTGCAGCATACACTAGGCTTTCCTATCGAATGCAACATACTTACGTGATTTCTTTATTTATTCTTGTGCATATAATAAATTTCCCAATATAAACACTAAGCTCATGTTTTGGAACCAAATAGGGAGAGAGAAGTTGTGAGGGGCAGGATCACTTACAGTTCCATTCTATAGTAGGTGTCCTCCTTATTCAAATAACTTACCTTCCTGGAGCCTCAGTTGCTTCATTTAAAAAATTGAATAAAGTAACTACCTTACAGGGTTGTCTGGGCATTATGTGGGATAATGTGTGTTACTGGCATAGTGAAATGCAAAGGACATAGTGGATAGTAAAAGAATAATATTAATTTTAATTAATTAAGGAAGTAAGAGAAGATATAAAATAGGTAAAAGGCCCTTGGTTTCTTAAATGAAGATATTGTAGTCTCTTGACTTAGCTAAAACCGAAAGAAATGGAGGCAGAAAGAACTGAAACAAATATCAGTCAAAGGGAAAAGCCAAGTAAACCTCAGGTAGGCTGGTTAGGATTTTCCATCTTCCCCTCTATGATCTGGTTAATGCAGTATTGAGAAAAGGTGAGGGTCATCACAAGGGTGATTTTGCGTCATGATTATCATCCCCAAACCGAGTGCTAAGTATGCTAAGAAATTAATTGTGACTTAGGACCAGACTGTCAGCACTATCTCCTTTCTGAGATCTTTGTGGTTAGAGCTGTGATTAGTGGGCTTCAGGGTAGGTTTAGCCACTGATCTGTCCTGGGTCATTCAGTCCTCAGTCACCTATAAGGTCTCATCTTTCTCTCTGTGTACTTTCCTGGACAACTTTTCCCTTTCCTCACTTCAGCCCCCAGCCCCCAGGGTCCTAGCGGCTTTGCAAAGAGCTAGGATTTCTAGACCAGTGGTTCTCAAAGTTGAACGTGCCTAAGAATCATCTGGAAGGCTTGTTAAAACACAGCTTGGCTTCTCCCTCAGGACTTTGAACCCATTAGGTTATACTGGGTCCCAAGAATTTGCATTTTGAACAAATTCTCCAGTGACTCTGATGCTGTAGGCCTGGGAACCCCACTGTGAGAACAGCTGCCTAAGAGCATCTCCTGATGTTCTCTGATGCTCAGAAAGTTGCAGAAAGCAGGAGCCCCAGGCATATTGGAGGACTAGATTCTCCATAAGCAACGGTGACTTAGTTATATGTTTCTCTGGGTTTTGTGGTCTGGGGCTAGATGTCTGCCCTCATAAGTCAGAAGTCATCCCAGCATCTACTTTGACCTCTTTCAGGTGACTCAGCTAAATAGCAGAGAGTGATGGAAGAAATCAGGGAAGAGAACTGAAGCTGGACTCCTTGAAATGGACTTTTTCTTGATGAAATTTGTTATTCTGTGTATTTCTCAGAAGCTATCATTGCAGGCTGCTTGTGGGAGTGACCCTTTTTAGGAAAGTGGAGAAGGAAGTTCTGGACACCCTGTGGGATCCTCCCAGCTCTAATTTCCCTCATTGTAATGAACACTGAAGGGTACTGGGATCAGCTTTTTACCCAAGGGCCTGCATGGTTCTGTAGGAATCCTTTTCCGCTGTGGCACGTTTGGTCTGTGGGGAGAGGATGGATGCTGGTGGCAGACTTGCTGACAGTAAGCCACATTCAGGCTGGCCTCACATCATCTGATTCCCAAGGGAACCACGTGCCCTCCTTCTTCCCCAGGGTCGCACGAGGAACAGCCAGGGCTGATGGCCGCCCCCAGTTACAGCCCTTCAGGGCAGGCTCAGTGGAAGAATGTGATTCCATTAAAACACAACCGTCCCCCTGGGACAACTGAAGGAGACAATAATAATCTTTAGATCCAACCCTGAAGTTTAAGGAAATTACCGAGAATTAAAAACATGTCAGCACATTTTGCAAAAGAACTAGACTGAGTCCAAGCTAGTTAGGGAAGCTGGAATGAAGAGGAAAACTTAAGATTTCTTGAGCACTTTCTAAGTACCTGGTGATTTAAATATGTTCTCTGATTGCACATTCAGGGAAATTCTGGAAACTAGAATTTATCATCTTAATTATATGAGGAAGTAAACTGGGGTCAGAGAGAGTAATTGATTTGCTGAAGTTTGGTGAGCGGTAGGGAGGGCGTGGCTGTGAAGCCCAAACTGGCCTGGCTGCGCAGCCGTGTGTGTGACCACATGACCCTGCTTTCCAAAATGTTTGGATCAGAATTAAGCTGGCCACCAGGAAACAGAATACCTATACACACTGAGCCTGTGTCTTTAATTTTCTATGCAGTATCCACACATTTGCCAAACTCCACACTTTGGCCATGGTGCAAATGGAATATTCCACTTGTGTTATCCTTGAAGATGGAGGCAAGGGGCCATGACCCAAGGAATGTTGGCAGTTTCTACCAGTTGGAAAAGGCAAGGAAATGGATTCTCCTCTAGAGCCTCCCGAGGGACCATAACCCTACCAACCTCTGGATTTTGCCCCTATAAGACTTATTTCAGACTTCTGACCTCCAGAAGTGTAAAATAATAATTTTGTATTATTTTAATCCACTAAGTTTGAGGGAATTTTTTCTAGCAGCCGTAGGAAACTAATATATTCTCATTCCCAAAGCAAGGAACAGTGAACTGGATCCAGAGAGATGAGTGAACTCCAAACTGAGAAGGGCTTGGTCCTCCAGGCAACTTTACCCTTTAATCCAGGGACATTTATCCCTTCCCTCTGCTTTTATCTCAGACTATTTCAGCATCTAGCAAAAGACACATCTAAAACCCTGGTTACTTAGTTCTAAACCAGTTTCACTACTAGAGCCCTCCTTCCTCACTTCTCCCTCAACATTCACCATTGTATTCATTGGGCAATCCAAAGAACCATTCCCAAACCAGAGCTACTTTATGCCAGACTTCTCAAACCCTTAACTGGCCCCAGACTACAACCTCTTGTCTCACTTTTCACTCCTTTTAAAAACCCATCACCTTGTGATTTCTCAGATCAGATCATTCTTCCAGATATCAAATGTAGCATCTCAATTTGGATGTCCTGTAGCAACTTAATTTTATAACTGAAATATACCCCCCCGCAATAACCCTGCTCTATCTTGATGAATGGCATAAACATCTTCCTAGAAAGACAGTCGAGAAATTATAGAGATGTATTTGGTTTCTCCTTCTCCACCCCACCTTGATGTCTGGGTGCCAGTGTGCTTTGATGCTAACCTCATAATGTTTTTTTTGCAGCTGCCCCTTCCTCCCCCTCCCACTGTCTATGTTATTTTTCCTCTTTACTGTTTTCTGTTTGACCAACCTTCTGCATCCAGCCTTGGTGTCCTCCAATCTGTCCTACACCCAAGTTACCTAGTGGGGTTGGTGCCCCAGCACATCTCAGACCGAGCAAGTCAGTGCCTTCTCAAACACTCCCCTCGCATACATAATAATGTTTTTCTTTGTTTGGCATTCCCAAATCTTCCCAATTTGGCACTAGTCTATTTTTTTTTTTTTTTAAGCTGGAAGATTTTTATTTTTCACAATAGTTTCAAATCAGTCTGTGATGTCAGATATTTTTTTAATGTTGATTTTTAAAAACTTTATTTATTTATTTATTTTTGGCTGCGTTGGGTCTTTGTCGCAGTGCGCGGGCTTCTCATTGAAGTGGCTTCTCGTTGTGGAGCAGGGGCTCTAGGTGCGCAGACTTCAGTAGTTGTGGCACGCGGGCTCAGTAGTTGTGGCTCCTAAAAGCAGCAGAAGTCTTGTGATGATCGTCAGCACATCTTCACTTACTATCAGGAAGCAACATGGCTGAACCAGGACTCGTCTGGCCTGGGATTTCTCTGAGCAGGGATTCCATCACTGACATCTCTGGAACTGGCCACATCTTGTCATTGTCATGCATTTGAGCAATTTGAGTTTCTCTGGTGTTCAACGCACAGGCAACGTTTTTGTTGGTTTGTTTTATGAAAGATACTATTTGCCCTTCCTTCAGTTCCTTTAGGGCTTCCTCAATACTTCCACCCACTGTGGGCTGTCACCTGAGAGTCAGGGAGAAGCCAGGGTTGACAGAGACCTGGCTGTCCCCTCCTTTTTTGTCTGCCCAGTGCTCTTGGAACTTGCCGAAAACTTTGATTGCTTCCCCAGGCAGCAGAAGCCTTGCAGGCAGCCTCCTGGGAAGGTTTCACAGAGAGAGAGAGAGAGAGACAGAGACAGAGACAGAGACAGAGACAGAGACAGAGACAGAGAGACAGAGAGAGAGAGAGAGAGAGAGAGAGAGAGAGATCTGTTTATCTGCTGCAGTAAGCTCTGCTAATGCAAAAGGAATACATTCAGCCCAGAGTGCCCTGGAGAGCGGTGGGGATAATAATGCCACTATTCATTATTTTAAAACAAACACAATTTGGAGTGTGGACCTCTCTGGAAGTGTGAAATTGGTTCCTCTTAGGGAACAGCTGGCAAAGGAAGAGCATGTGACCAGCCCAAGGGCTAGGAATTCCACCTCGGGCCAGCAGTGCAGTCTCTCTGAGTCCTGGTCAGCCCTGCTGACTCAGCTGCAGCTGCATGTAATGCAGGAGTACAAGAAGAGATATTTAACATGTATTGAGCACCTACTGGGTGCTCTATATGATCTATTACACAACTACTGTGTAAGATGAATATTTTCCCCCCATTTTCTATAGGAAGAGACTGAACATCTCAGAGAAATTAAGACATTTGCCCAAGGTCACATAGCTCAGCCTTGGCAGGGAGGAATTCAATCCAGATTGACTTGACTTCAAAGCCATGTTCTGTCCACAGTACCTTAGGGATAGGGGTAGGGATAACACCTGAACTACCTGAACTGTGACACAAGGCCTTCTAGACTTGTCCCAGAGCCAAGAAGTGGTGTGAGAAGGGAAGATATACAAAAAGGAAGAAGCCCTTCTTGTCGTGGTCAAGGCTGGATCTCCCTTCCAGCCTGGCCGAGAGTAGGCACCAGAAACATGTATGACTTTGGTAGGTTATTTGCCAGTTCTGCCCCCAACTCCTCATCTGTGAAATGGGGATTTGAATGGGATGAAAGCTCTGTTTTTTGGGTTTCCTGTGCTAAAATCTTATGCCAGCAAGAGATCATTACTCACTGATCCATCCAGTCACTTGCAGGTTCCAAAAGGACCCGCAATGAGTCAGGAGCCCATGCTAGAACTTCAAGGCCCAAAGGTTCCTTTAAGGAGAGGGCAGACCTTCATGTGAGCTAGTTGGGGGTGGCCTGAATGGACCTGGTGAGTTGGTGTGGTCATTCCCTGAGGTCCAACTCCTCTGCACCAGTTATATGAAAGAATCACTGTGATGAGGTGGGAAAAGCAAGGTTTGGAATCAGAAAACTCTGGGTCCAAATCCTGTCATAGTGTGGTCCATCCTCTGCAACCTGCTCAACTGCTTGGGGCCTGAGTTCCCTCGTCTGTAAATTGGGGAAAATAGTGCAACCTTGCAGCTAAAGGAACAATTGAGTGAATACCGGGTGTGAAGCAGCTGGCCCAGTGGCTGGCCCAGTGTTGGTGTCCTTTGCCCTTCTTTACTTCACGTGCCTTCAGTAGAAAGATTCCTCCTCTGAGAGGTGATTCACAGGCTCTAGATCTCATTGGGCCCAGTGAATCTGTAATGGCTATGCCTCTTTAAGATATTTAGGGTCATAGGCCCTTTTGAGACAACATGAAATTTGTGAAATTTTTTCCTAGAAAAGAATCACATTGAGCCATAAATGTTAGCTCACACTTTTAGGAATCCCTTCCCTGGAATCTCAGCCATGCACTCCAGGTGGCATTCTTGCTCTCGTAGAAGGGAGGGGTCTGGAAGGGTCCATGTGTCCTCTTTCATAGCTTTCGAGAATCCATGGAGCTGCCTGCGATTCAGTTCACAGGAAACAGGAAAATCTGTCCCAGATCCTGGGAAGGCAGTGAGAGAGGAAGTTGAAGGCCAAGTGGGTTGCCCGCTGGCCTTTCCTAATTGCTTTTCTTGTGCTTGCATGTGAATGTGCACTTGTTAATCTGTGCTTCCTGAGCCCACGGTCCTAGCACCTCCTCTCTGATCTGTGACACCAGCAGGAGCATAATTAGTGAGGAAGAACAAAGGCTCTGAGGCACCTGAACCGGGCTCTGACCTCACCAGATGTTGCGTCCTGGCTGTTTTCCTGTCGCTTCCCGGAGCGCACTGAAGGCTGCCCGTTGCTCCTCTCCAGAACACTCCCTGGTCTATTGAGGTGGCCGTACTTCTCTATTCTCAGTTACCCTGTGCAGTTACAATCATCTGTCCTCAGGCACTTTGCTCACACCAAAGCCAGAGACGCCCATCTTCTGAGATCAATGCTGTTTTGTTTATGACCTAACAGGAGAACAGGATAGACCGCTGTGCTTTAATGCGAAAAGGGTCCCTTGGTTCCCAGCCAGCCCCACGCACGTGCAACTGCAGTCCAGGCAGCCGCAGAGGCAGCGGTGGTAGCAGCATCCTTGAATGCAGGGGACGGCCGGCCGTCACTGGCTTGCTCGTAGTGCCATCCCCTGGGAGGGGGTGCCTGCAATTTGGCATCATTATCTGGCTCTTTTCCCCCCCAGCCAGAAGCTCTGTTCCTGGGCCACCCTTGATGACACTAATAGATCCTGACCAATAAATTATGGAACTCCTACACACACACACACACACACACACACACACGGCCCTGTTTTTGTGTGTCCTTATCCCATGCACACAGGATTTGGATAACAATAGTTTTCATCTTCCCAATGGCCACATACTGCCCCCTCCACATTCTGAACAAGCCCCTATTCCTGTAGGCTTCTCCATCTCATTTGCCTGTTATATTTTATCTGTAGAGCTTACCATTTGCTGAACTTCTGTTACTTATTTATGTTTCTACCTGTTGACATCCATCTCTCCCACTAATGGGCAAGTCCATGAGAGCAGGGCCTTCATCCCTTGTTCATGTTCTATCCACAGGGCAAGGAGTAAGCACACAAAACCAGTTCTGTTGAATCAAGTGTTTGTGGTAAAGGCAGCGATATATTATATGGATTCAAAACTTTCCCCTGCGTCTTGTTTTGCCAGGGATTTTATCCATCTGAAAAAGAAAGATTCAGAAGCTTTGCAGACCCAGGGCTGCGGTTAGTTGTATCTCTAAGATAATGCGTGATGCCACGGGAGTGGACTGCACATTGCAATCGCTGTGGAGGTTTGTGCTGTTGTTTTGGCTGCTGTGTGTCTGAGTACCTAGATCTTGTCTCTGATACCTACTTGCTCCTCCTGATTTTTTAACTCAATTTCACTCATGTGTGTGCAATTTCTGGTTTCCCAGGAATGGCCTTCTCTGCCATATTGCGAATTCCGATTTCCAACCGTTGCTGTGCGACCTGCTAACTAATCATGACGGTCACAGTCTCAAGGGCTGATATGCCAGTGTGGGGTCACTGACAGGAGCCTGGAGTGAGATCATCTCCTTCCTAAACTTGTGGTGCATGAAGCCATGGAGGTTCATGATGCTTTGTGGCCGATTAGCACGAGAAGCTGGGATGGTTGGTCTTCTGAGCATAGGGGGTCTACAGTGGTGATAATGATGATGATGGTGGTTTAACTATGTTAATCACTTACACTTTTATGGGGACTCTGCTAAGTGATCTATACATCATTGCATCTAGCAATCACAACAACTTAATAATGTAGGTATTATTATCCCTACTTTTCAGATGAGGAAACTGAGGCCCAAAGACGTTAAATAACTAGGGCTTGAGTGTGACTCTAAAGCCCATACCTTTAGCCACCATGTTCTGTGGCTTCTGTTCCAGTGAGGTAGGGAGAACAGACAGCAGGGTGCATGCCTGAGTGTGGAGAGGCTGGTTGGGATGTTTCCACAGCGGTGAAGTCTTAGGACATGCATCACAGCCTGGTTTTGGCTAAACCACCAAATTTGGTGACTTGGGTATGGATTTGGTTTCTGATTTGTCCTTCCATTGATGTCACCTTGATCAAGTCACATTCTGTCTTAACCCCACACATCCATAATCTTGAATAAAGAACAACAGCCTCCCTCTCAAGGTTGTAGTGGGCTTTAAATAAGATAGTCACTTAAGAGAGATAGTCACTTGGCATTTTCTCTGACTAATTGAAAATGTTCTGAGTCAGCAAAAAAGAGACCATGTGAAACTCCCTGGGGCACTTCCCTTCCCCACCTGCCCCAGACAGAATCCTCCATCTGGTCCTGGCTGATGGAGAGCAGGTGGTCCTCTCTGCCAGGCCCAGCACAGGCATTAGCACTCACCTTGTGGGATGAGGCCCTACAGTTCAGATGTGGGGTGCTGATGGGACAGATGCTGGCTGATGGGACGCACCGCTGCCATGGAAGCTTGTGTTTTGATGTAAACATGGAAGATGCAGGGACTAGATTCTCTTGATGTCCACCACTTTCCTTAACTGAGGTCTAAGGATGAGCTCATATGGAGCGTCTCTGATACCTGAATTGCGTGCACATAGTTTGAGAAGTTTTATATCCTAAGGATCCAAAACATTCACCAGTTCCTCAAGGAGCTCTGTGATCCAGAAAAATTAAAGGAATGTAAATCCTAGATGACAGTCCATGACATGGAGGGAGCAGCTTGGTACCTGGCCACACTGTAGGCTCCAATAAACATCTCCTAAAAGGAGAGAGGGCAGGGAGGTGTGTGGGAACCTCCGCAGGCGCTGATGTTTTCTCTTTCTGGAAATGTCTGTGCTAGAATCGGCATCAAAAGAAATTGGGGCGGGGGTGGGGTCAGCAAGAATGAACAAAGTTGCCATGGGTTTGTCTTTGCTGCATCCTTTGGATCAGCCTTTTGCCTCTATAATTCCATTTTAGTTTCACGGATAACCTCTAAAGGGTGATGAAGTAAGCTGCATTTTACATTGACGGGAACAAGCCCAGAGATGCTAGGCGACTCTTCCAAGGCAAACCAGCTAATAAGTGTACAGTTAGGATTTTAAACTCAAATATGCCCAACTCTCATATTAGAACTTTTGAAAAGAGAAGTGAGAATATAGAAGAATAGTCATCATCAGTAGAGGCTGCCCCCCAAATTTAACGAATATAAAGGTTATGATAGACTTAGGGACTAACATCACCATCTTTGGTAATATAGAAAAAAATAGTTGTTTTTTTTTTTTTCTAAAGGATTAGAGACATGTTTCCATCTTTCCTTCCTTCTTTTCAACTTGACTTATTTTCTTCCTTTTTTTCTCTTTCCTTCCCTCCCTTTCTCCCTCTTTTCCTTCCTTCCTTCCTTCCTTCCTCCCTCCCTCCCTCCCTTCCTTCCTCCCTTCCTTCCTTTCATCTCTCCTCCTTTCTTTTTTTCCCCACAAATGTTTCCTGAGCCTTTCTTATGTGAAATATAGAGTACAGGGCATTGAGGGTCATACAGACCTGAAAATATGCCCAATGCCTTCCCGCTCTAGAGAAAATCTTAAACTACTAGGGTACTAATATCTAAACCAATATGCCAAAAGAAAAACTACCTAGGAAACAAAAATTCTAGGTAGAAATTTAGGAGAATAATTGTAGAATTGTTGGATGGAGGTACATTTTAGAGAAGAAAACTCAAACTATATATTAAAAATATGTATACTATATATAGCAAAATACATAATGCATTAGTTAGGTCTCTTTCAACTGCAAGTGAAAGAACACAAGTAAAACTAGCTTAAGTTAAAACTACCTTAACAAATACGAAAGCTAGGATAGTTGCATAGACTATCACCATTCTTTTAAGTTAAAAGAAAATTTAGAAGCATTCAGAGATGGAAATACAAATTGTACATGACATTAATAATTAATTTCCTGAATATATCAGAAATTCCCACATTTTGATACACTGCCTAGCTGGATAATATCTGAATGAGTTTAGGTACAAGGAAACACACAATTGCTGATGGAACTGTAAATTGCTTTAACTTTCTAGGAAAGTAATATCAGGGTATTAAGTGCAATTGAAAATAACTATATATTTTGACCTTCTGGAAGTTGATAATACAAACATATATGTACAAGGATGTTTATCACAGCAATGTTTAAAGTATACAATGCACAAAAAAGCTTGAAGATACAACAATCGAAATATCTACCAGAAGGGGGATGGTTGAATAAGCAGCAGAACATTCTTACTACGAAATTTTATTCTGCTGTTAAAAAGGAAGAAGGAGGTACATGTATGTGGGATGGCTGTGATGGACTACTACATGTAAAAAAATCAAGGTGCAGAACTGTGTGTTAGTATCCTTGCACTTTTGTACAACAATATAGATGAAAAATAGCATTTGTACATGCATATATTTATCTTCATACTATCAGAGAGAAAGTTGAGAAAGAATGCACACAGAGCCACTGTTAACGCTGATTAATTCAATTTAGTGGGACTGGGAGGTGGGGAGAAGTTGTAATACCAATATTTTTATTTTTATAACTTTGCATTTTTAAATGTGTTGGAACTACTGTGTGTTATTTTTTTTATTTAGGAAAGCAACTTACACAAGGAAAGCATAGAAAGTCAAATATGGAGGTAAAATTCAGCATACTGCTTTACATTAAGAAGGAGTAGATGGTTAGCTGAGGCCAGGCATAGGAAGACTTGGCCTTTTACAGAACTCAGCGTGGCATGGTTATTTCGTTATCGGGGTGCTGCATGGACTCAGGACACACCTCAGAGACAGGAAGGGCGACTGGCTATCCATAGATGGCAGGGGTGGGGAGACGTGTGTAAGAGACGCTCACATTTCACAACCTCGTAACATTAAGGAGAAATGAGAAAACTGATGATTTGCAGCTTGTGATGTGATGGAGAAGATTCCAATTTTAATTGTAATTGGTCAAAAATACGTATGTTTTTTATCTTTGTCTTAACTCAGCATAATTCCTTTTTGTTGTCCGCTGCAGACCATCCTTTGTAGAGCAATTTATTTATATTCTTCAGTTTCAGCAAGTCCCTAGCTCACCTTCAGCAGCTGCAACAAGTTGGGTCACGAGGCACATCATTTTAAAAAAACATGAGACTCTTGCTGAAGTGAGAAGACTTGGGGAAAATTTTTCCAAGTGCAAATTAGATGGAGGACATGGGTCCTAGATGGTTGTATTGGTGCCAAAGGACAAGTTAGTTTTCTCAGAGGCTCCTGAGCAGCATAATAAAGGCTGTTTCACAGGCTTCCAGTTCATAGGAGCTGTTTGATTTCAAACCCCGCCTGTCTTATATGCAGCTGGATCATTAACCTTAAAAATGTCAACTTGTTCATGTTAATGTGAAGTGAGTTACAAGCCAAGGGACCCTGCAGAACCAGCAGGTATTATGGACGTGCACATAACGTTCCATCTTCATGTTTATTCAGGCCAGAAGCCAGAGAGGGGCAGAGCAGCGAGTAACCCACAGTCTGTCCCTGTCAGATCTGCTGTGTCCAGTGGGAGAAAAGAAGGAAGGCAGGGTTGGGAGGGGCAGGACTGATACTGGAGTGAAAAATCCATGGGACAGGCTGAAGCCAAAGGCTGACCACAAGCACAGACCCGGGGAGGAGCCAAGAAACAAGGTTCTACTGGCAGGAACAGGGTGGCTGCATCAGAAGGGCTGCACAGGGTGAGGTGGATGGAAATGTGCCTGCAGCCCAGCCTTTTCCCCACAGTTCTCTGGGCCAGACCCTCTGCCCCTTTGGTCAGGGACCCACCGTTCTCCCAACCTGGGAAAAGCAGGCTGCACCTGGGAGTCCCAGATTCTTCACTGAAACTTGGTATAGAGTTCATGGCCAGTAATTGACCATATTAGTTTGCTAGGGCTGCCGTAACAAAGTACCACAGACTGAGTGGCTTAAAAACCAGAAATTAATTTTCTCACAGTTCTGGAGGCTAGAAGTGAGATCAAGGTGTCAACGGGGTTGGTTTCTTCTGAGGCCTCTCTCCTTGTTTGTGGATAGCTATTTTCTCCCTGAGTCCTCACATGGTCTTCCCTCAGTGTGTGTCTGTGTCCTAACATCCTCTTCTCTAAGGACACTCTTCATATTGGGATAGGGCTCACCCATATGACCTCATTTTAACTTAATTACCTTTTTAAAAGCCCTGTCTCCAAATACAGCTACATTCTGAAGTGCTAGGGTTTAGGACCTCAACATCTGAATTTGGTGGGCGGGGCACAATTCAGCCCATAACATTACCTCTTTCCATTTTTTTCCCCTCAAATAAAACCAAGTGCCCAGTTAGAAATGTGCAAGTGTGTATGTAGGAATGTGAAATGATCCTTCTCCTCCCTAATGATACTTTATTTCTTCTAGTTTTCAACACTATGCATAGTCAGCCCCCTGAGCTGTGTACCTCCAAGGAACATGACAGTTATATCCCTCAGAGGGACAAGGTATCTCCAAGCCTGTCCACATTGTACAGCTTTGAAGCCAATGCTCATCACTGCCCCCTGAGCTAGGCAGAAGCACTGCCTCCTTAAAGAAGGCTTGAGGTCAGGATCTGTCTCGAGATCTGATTTGGATCATCCGCCCTTTCAGTCTGCTCATACCCTAAAGATGCCTGCATCATTTATGAGATACTCTAAGGCTGGCCCTTCACCAGGCCCTTTATAGGGCTTAGCTCACTGACATTGTCTGACCCCTTCTAACTCTCTGTCACCATAGGTATATGTGCATATTTGCATGTTGATTATTACATACCACGATTACATACCTGCTACCAGGTATTCTAAGTGTTTTGCAGATGTTAAGTGGTTTAATCTTCACAATAACCCTAGGAAGCAAGGGTCTTTATTATGCACATTTCTGTAGTTGAAGAGACTGAGGCTTCAGGGAGCAGAGCGACCTGTCTGAGGTCAAACACCCAGCCAGTGGTTGGAGCCTGCACCTGAAACCAGGTATTCCAGAGCATATCTATTCTTCACACAGCCTTGTGAAGGAGTATTTGCTTTCACATCTTGCAAACGAGGAAAGAGATTTATAGCTGTTAAGACCCAGGGGTTTCTAATTCTAAAACCATTTTTCTTTCCACTGTGCCAGCCTGTTTGCTTGGACACTGTCTGTTCCCCAGAACCTAGGCTGATCCTCCCTCCTGTCACACATCCCTCAGAAACACCCAGAACCAAGCACAGTCACTTCTTCACATCAATATTGCAGAGTGTAGAGTGCCATCAGGTCCCTTTGGGGAAATGGAGAAAGCACAGGCTTTAGAGTCAAGTAAACTCGCTTCAAACCTCATCTCTCCTAATTTCCAGCTCTGTGGTCTTAGCCAAGTTACTTAACTTCTCTGAGTCTCATAAAAGTGAGGATAGTATAACTGGGTAACAGTGCATCTTAAATGCTCAGCAAATGGTAGTTAACCCACTCACCCTGTCCCCAGTGAATAGTATGGTAACTTGGCTCTGCAGTAACATGACTTTGCAGTTCTCCCCATCAAGAGATCACTCCCCATCACTCCCTTCCCTACCCTGGATTCTGAGCTGGCCTTGGGGCTTGTTTTGGCCAAAAGAAAGTGACAGAGTGATGGTGTGTCAGTTGCAAGTCTCAGGAGGCCTTGTATGCTTCCACTTTGTCTCATGGACTCTTACTGCCCCCATGAGAGCAAGCCTGGACTAACCAGCTGGAAGATGAAAAACCACATGGTGCAGGACAGAGTCATTGCAGCTGAGGCCATCCTAGACTGGCAAGTCTCAGCCAGCTGGCCGGCTGACCACAGATGCATGAACAAGCCCAGCTGAGATCAGCTAACCACCCTGCCATCCTGTTGACTCCTGAGAAATAAGACACAGTTGTCATTTAAATTATTGATTTTGGTGTGGTTTGTTATGCAGCAATTGCTGACTGATACAGCCAGATATTCATAGTATCAGTACTTTCTAGAAAAACCTCAAAAACATGCTCAAATTTGCCCAGAGAAGCATCCCCTCTCTTGTATGTACTCTCACGTACACACTTATATTCTCCCCATGTGTTCATAAGAGAAGATCTATATACAGGCTACTGTATGATGATTCTAATAACAAATGAGAGTGGTAAACCTTTGTTTCCATGGGCTCCAATAAACTGTATTTGCACATGCTTCTCATTTTCCTTGTGTCAGAATTGGCATATGGAGCTGGGATCTTTTTATGAGGCCTTTAGAGTTTGATTTTAGCAAAGAGGCTGGCACTTCTCTTGGCAAAGAGAACACAATTCAAATGACATTAAAGCGTTAGGGAAAGGGTCCACTTTCTCCCAAACTGGCCAATCCAACAGGGCCCAAGGGCCATGGTCATGGTTCCGTGTCCTTGTTGTGCCTTCTGTTCCATGGCTATAGCCAAAGCACTAGGGTACTTGCCTGGATGGCCAAGGCACACCCCAAGTTCCTATAACAACTAGTGGCCTCACATGAGCCTGCAGGGCTTATAGCACTTATCAGGCCTAATGTAATTATTGTGTGTATGTGCATGTGTGTATCTGTGTGCATGTGTGTGTGCCTTTCTCCCACATTGTATTACACAGCAGTGAAATTAAAAATGGCTGTCTTTTATGGAGTCCTAAGTATTTATAATAGATCCTTTCTACCCCAGTTGAAAGATGGATCAGGAATTCCCACCAAAGCTGCTTGACGCCAGAGAGCCCAACAGTCCCGGCTATAGTAAGCACAGTTCCCTTGTATACTTTGATTCCAGGACAGTGTCAACACAGCCCCCTAGTGATTAAGTGAATCTGAATTCATGGTCTATAAAGAACGCCTTCATCACCTTCCCCTCTACCTCCTCAAACAAAATGTTCATTTCTTAGAGTCCAGCATAATTGTTAGGAGCCATGGATGGGTTCAGATTTCGGCTCCAGCACTTTCTACTTGAGTGATCTTGCATAAGCCCTTTAACACTGATGAGCCTCAGGATGCTCACGTGTAAGCAAAATACCCCATAATATTTATTGTGTCCTGATGAGGAAGTACACACAGGTAGTTAAATGAGATGGCGCATGTATGACGCTTAGAACACTGCCTTGTCATAGAGTAAGCACTAAATACATAGCCCCTGCTGTCCATTTATACTTCCATTTAAATCACACTTGCAGAGCAGCAATAATTTGCCAGCTGCAAAATATGCAGAGATACTGGGATGGAAGAGACCTGGCTCCTCTGTGAAAGGCTCACTAGCTGTAAGGGGGAAAGGAGGGTAAACAGTGAGGGGTGAGGGGGGCAGTTGTTCTGCAGATGAGGACACAGGTCTGAGGGAACTCAGGGAAGAAGCATCTAATTCCTTCGTGGTCCAGGGAATTGGGGAGAAGTCGCAGAGAAGGCGATATTTGGGTTACACTTAGAAGGATGAGAGGGAATTTGACAGTTGAAAAGGTCAGTTATTCCAGGCAGAGGGAAAGGCCTGTGGGAAGGAATTGGGCCACGCAGGGCCTGTGTTTTGATCTGGGGAAACGTGGAGAAGTTCACGTGGAGGCTCTCGGGAGGGAAGTGCCAGGGGATGGAGCTATAAAGGAGGGTCCCAGAACTCTTCAAGAGGGTCTGGTTTCCTTCAGTTGCCTGTGCAAGAGGGAGGGAAATAATGTTATCTTGGATGTTGGGAGCAGAATTCCACTCAGGGAGAGAATATGCTTGTTTAAAAAGAAGCTTTAATGGGTCTTTTGAATATGATTGGAGGCCCTGTGGGGATTGTTGGAGTGGGTTGGGGTACATCAAGGAGAGGGAACTGTGGAGCAGAGGGGTTTCAGGAAGTGTGGAGGGAAGAGATGAACGAGAAGCGGGAGGGGAGATGCAGGGCAGGGCAGAACCGGGAGAGAGGGTGAGGGGGAAGGGAGCACGGAGCTGCCAGGGAGATGGTGGAAGGTGAGGAGGAGGTTTCCAGGCTGCTGAGAAGAGAAGAGGACAAGCTGTCTGTCACTTGAGCTGTCTGTCACTCGCTTTTAGGCTGCTGGCTGTGCAGTGCTGTCTTACCTCTTCAGGAAAAGTGGCTGCACCGCCAAACAGCCTGCACAAATGGTGTTTGTGAGAAATGAAGGAACAGGGGCTGAGTTCCAAGTTGAGGTCAGCCCAAGGCAGGAATAAGAGGTAAGGTATCAAAATAGAGTAGAAATTAGGTGACGTAAACACAAAAGCCTCCGGGAAGTCACAAAAATGTGGAGGCAGTATTAAACTGCAGAACTTTTGAAACTATTTTATTTATATATTATAGAACAGAGAGACACTGGCTGTCACTTGCGTTCACACGTATGTCGTATGTCACCCATGATCTTTGCAGGCATGAGGTCTTTTTCGAACACAGCATGCAGCTATTGCATCTTCAGGAGAAATGAGGAGGGTAGATTTTGAGACTATTTTAAATTTGGGATCCTTAACTGTATATTTAATTTTCATAGCCATTTTTCTTGCTCAGTGACATGAGGGCGTCTTGACCTTTCAAGTTTATCTACAGCCTCTTATTCACTAAGCCCATGAAATAGATGGTACCAGAGCATAGGGCTGCCAAGACCTGACGTGTCTCCACTAACAGCAGGAGAGAATGAGAGAAACGTTCTAAAACTCGTAGTGCCTCAGAAATGACTGCGTGTTTGTTTTTTTTTTTAATTCAGGCATCACTGAGTAGTAAGGGACAGAAACCCACTCCAAATATCAGGAACAAAAGGGGGGCTCTTCTGGAAGGAAATTACAGTTAACTCAAGGAACCCAAGGCAAGGCATGGAGCCAGGAACAAGCACAGAACTGGGAAGTCAAGTGGTCTCTTGATTCTGTTTCTTCCAGCTGCATTTTGTCTTTCTTTCCTCCACCCCAGCATGTATGGGATCCCCAGCCTTGCTCTAGATAACCTGGGGGCGGGTTCTCCAGTCAAGTGTTCCCCGGAGGCTGGCACCTCTCACCTTAGTTCAGATTCCCAGGAGCCCGAATCTCACTAGTTTGTCCCTGTGGATCGGCTGCCGGTTTGGGAATCTCCCTCCCTTCTGATCATCTGTACCTGGGAGTGGAGGCAGGTGGCAGGGAAGTGGATTCTCACTTTTGAAATGGACTAGTTTCAAAGAAGTCAGATTAATAGGAAAATACCCTCCTGCCTGTTGGGCAGAACTGCTGCCATTTAGAGCGTCTCCTCCACAAGGAGAGGACACTGGCTTTTAGAGTACCACGTCTGCACGGCCTCATGCCAGACACTCTGCCCTTATCTCACTTTCTCCTGTCAGCCACTTTGGGTAGGAGATGTGGTGGTCCCCATTTTACAATTAGTGACTTGCCCGGAACCTCATAACCACTTCAGGGTGGGAATCACAGTTTAACCTGAAGGCTTAGCCCCTTTCTTCATGAATAGGAGCAAGCTGACAGGGCTACTCTGTCACCAGAGCTCATTCCTTGGCATCCCAGGCCCTCCTAATCCTGGCTCTGCAGGCCTCCAGATGTGCTGGAGGAGTCGGGGTGGCTTTGCCAAAGGAGCTGGTCCTACACCTGGTTCCTGCTTTTGCTGTTGCAGTCGCAGCACTTAAAAGGGCCAAGGGGCCATAGGTGGACGATCATCCTGTGAAGACTGCTTGGTGAAGGAAGGGCTTTGAGAAAGAGAAATTATCAGAGGTGGTTTTGTTTACATGGGCATGTAGGGGAAGCCTATCTGCATGCAATTGTCAAGGGCTCTCTGTACACAGAGACCCCTGTGCAGGGGACGCCTTTCACACACACATGCATGCACATACACACACACAAACCCCTACACAACATGCATGGAGATTATATATCTCACACACACATGCATCGGGTACACTGCATCTACAGTGTGTCAGACCAAGGATTTAAGATGTAATCCCAACTTCGCCTCTTGCTACCTCTGTGATACTGGACAAATCTTTCTATATCTTTGATGTTCACTTTCTGCTTCAATAAAATGAAAATAATTATAGACTTTCAATGGTGATGTGAAAATAAACTGAGATAATATATGTAAAAAACTAAGTGCCCACCACATATTTAGCAATATATAAATTTAAACAAAATATAAATTATTATTCAACTATATGTACCTAGACCCACGTGCACACATGCTCATTCATATGCATGCATACTTGTATTTCTGTACACATACATCTTTGTATATATACAAGAACATATAACCATAAATACCAACATACACAATGATTTTATACACATCCATGGATAGTATTAACGTTTATAACCATTCACATACACATGTATGTTTATATGTAAACATACACATGTGTAAGCATACATCAACTTATTCTTAGACACACCCATAACATTAGACATATATGTATATACATCTAATACATAATACATAGCACACACACATATACAAATTGTATATGTGTGTGTGTATATATATATAAATATATATTACACATTTTATATAGTAAGAATTCACCTCTAATACTTAAACAAGTCAAGATAGTTCATAGCTCTGAAAATATCCCTCTGGTCTGCTGATCTTATTGCCTCACATATGACAAAATACTTCTGTTGCTTCCTTTGGGGAAAAAACACCTAGACTGCGGACGTGCACTCTGTGATCTTCATTAGCCTGTTGGTGGTGGAGAAGGTCATCACTCCACGTCAGGCGTGGAGGAGAGACACCCACTTCCCAGCCTGGCGAGAGGAGCCAGTCTGCATTTGGAGCACCACCAGCCAACCGTGAGATGGGCTTTTCTCATACAGAAGTCCTGTCTTTGGTGCTGGCTCACAGAAGGCTGGGCTTGGTTAGTACAAGGTGTCTTTCTTCCCTCAGTGATATGCTCATAGGTGAGCTGCCGGAGAGCTGCAGTTTGTATTCCTGAGCGTGTGTGTGCAGTGGGAGTGCTCTGTGCAGGGCACCAACGTCCTCTCAATCTATCTGCACCGTCCCAGAGTCCTTGGGAAATTGAATTTGTGTTCAGTGGCTCTGGGGTTGGAGCACAGGCAGTAATCAGCACTGCCTACTGCTGCCTGGGCATCTGGGGGCCTCACACCCAGGTCTCCAGTCTGCTTGGGACTTGTGGGTTTGTACATCTCACTTTGGGGAAGACACCCAAACCTAAGGGACTGGAGATGCAGGCAAAGCTCCATGCAGAAGGACATCAGGCCACCTCATTTATATGGTCTCACTTCCATTTGTAAATTACGAAAGGCATGAAGAAGGAAGACTTTGATCCATCAAATTTATGGATTCAATAACTGCTGCCATTTCAGACAGCAGGGATCCCTGCGGATTATTTCTCCATGTAGGCTTAGGTAGCAGCGAGAGAGAGAGAGAGAGAGAGAGACAAATGCTAAATATTCTGCTGTATTTATGAAATGTCAAATGTGCTTTCCAGGGTAATTACATGAATATTGAATAGACTCGCTGAAATTTACAACCTTGCAACTGAGTGTTTGGGGATGATTCTTGCCAGCAGCCTCCGTGTAGATAGGACAACAGCTGTGGCGCAAAAGACCCAAATGGAATGGAATCCAGCCTTCCCTCACTGCTCAGCTTGCTTTGCTGTTGCAGCTGGATGACTTGGCCTGACTTCATAAATATTGACCATCCAAGAAGTCCATGTCAGACCCAGTTGACATCGTAAGCATAAAGAGGGGACAGGGTTGACATTAAATATCCCATGACAATTCTCAAAAAAAAAAAAAATGTCATTTTATGACAATTGTCCCCAGATCTGGTGGAATAGCATATAGCATATCAGAACCCAGGACTCTTCTATGGAGAGATGAATCATTCCTTTGCTGGTTTCTCCAAAATATTGGCATCTTCTTTGACTGAGAAGAACATTCTAGATTCCAGCGGGCAAACAGCCTCGTCATTAACGGAGGCAAAATCCCGTAGACTTTCCCACTTGCAGACCTAAAGTCCTATTAATATGTGAGGGGTGGATTGTAGTCCCCTTTTTTGTCAAATTTCAGTTAAATCAATGTAATAGTCTTACGGGGCATTCTCACCTCCTCTTTCTCTTTAACCACTGATAACCTTGCTGTCATAGATAAGACTGCTCTAATCTCAGAAATGTCTCTCGAAGCTCTAGCTTGTTTCGCCACTGTCTTTTCCCAGGGCCCCCCCCCCCCGACTCCCTGAGATTATTTGAATAGCATCCTATTTGTCTCCCTGCCTCTAATTCATCCTTCACTTTACTCCCAGAGTGACTTATTATTTAGGATATCATAACTATATGTACTTTACAGACATGTCACCCACTATTTCCCCTAGGCCCTGTGCTATAGCTCTTCATTGTCGCTCACTGCTTCCTCAGCCCCCAGTCTTCTCATACCTCTGTGCCTTTGTATATGCTGCCTCTACTGCCTGGAGGCCCTTTGTCCTTTTCTCCACCCAACACATTCCTAACTACCTCTGAAAGTCTAGCTCAAATGCTAAAGGTATATATTATCTTTCAGATTCTTTTCCATTATAGGTTATTACAGGATACTGAGTATAGTTCCCTGTGCTATACAGTAGGTCCTTATTAGTTATCTATTTTATATATAGTAGTGTGTATATGTTAATCCCAAACTCCCAATTTATCCCTCTCCCACCCTTTCCCCTTTGGGAACCGTAAGTTTGTTTTCTATGTCTATGAGTCTTTCTGTTTTGTAAATAAGTTCATTTGTATCCTTTTTTTAGGTTCCACATATAAGTGATATCATGTATTTGTCTTTCTCTGTCTGACTTACTTCACTGAGTATGATAATCTCTAGGTCCATCCATGTAGCTGCAAATGGCATTATTTCATTCTTTTGTATGGATGAGTAATATTTCATTGTATAGATGTACCACATCTTCTTTATCCATTCATCTGTTGATGGACACTTAGGTTGCTTCCATGTCTTGGCTATTGTAAATAGTGCTGCTACGGACATTGGGTGCAGGTATTTTTTCGAATTAGAGTTTTCGTCTTTTCCAGATATATGCCCAGGAGTGGGATCGCTGGGTCGTATGGTAGTTCTCATTTTAGTTTTTTAAGAAACCTCCATAGTGTTCTCCACAGTGGCTGAACCAATTTACATTCCCACCGACAGTGTAGGAGGGTTCCCTTTTCTCCACACCCAGTTCACGTAGTGAAATGTTTGCATGGCCATGCAAGGTGAGTGTTGTGTCTATATTCTGCCTTGAACTTCCCAAGGGACAGAAACCTTCGCTGCCATCACCCTGAAATGCCCCGTCCTTCCCTGGATGTCCCGTTTTCTCTTCTCTACCCGTATCTCCCTTCCTTGCAGCCCTCCCTGTCTGGTGCTCTGTCTCCCATGGCCCTGACACACACTATCCCTCCAGTTCATGACAGCAATTCTTTCTCGTCTTCAGGTCCTCTTATGGCCGTAAGTTCCAGAGCCTCAGAATTTAGTCTGCTCAGTTTCTGTCCGTGGCAGGGAGAGAATGGTCTCTTGTCTCAGTTCTGTTGACTCTAACTGAGCTCTGGACAGGAAATTTGGTAGTGGTCAGGGGGCCTTCTAAGCCCACAGCATGGGCTGTGCCTGAAAATATTAATTTTTTTATGAGAGTAAATTGTATTCTGAAGACCATCTAGCCTCATCTTTGTCCTAAATGCTGTAGAAAGGGTAACAGTGGCCTTATGATGCTAAGGGCGTTGTTTCCTTCTCTTTAAGTGTCATTTTAAAATTTTTAAATAATCTGGCATTAATAGATAGTGAAGTTACCAGGCTCAACAAGTTGCTGTCAAATTATTGGTAGGGGAAAGAGAACAGCCCTGATTTCCAAACCCAAGCCCTCCCCAGCACTTTTCTAGAGCAGTGGATGGTGGACTAAACCTTTCTCTTTGTGAATCAGACAGTCATTGACCTTAAGGTTATTGGCTGGCCCTTGCCGTGCATTTCAAGCAGATTAATAGACAAAGTCAAGATTCCTGCACGGAAGGTTCTGGCAGATACAATGAATCCAGATTGCACTCTCAGAAATGTGTAGACTGTGAACAATGGGCTGAGGACAAAGAAAAGCAGAGAAATATCTGCATCCAGCAACTGAGATTCATGCTGGGCATCGTGGAGTGTGGCTGGACTTCCACATGGCAGCGCAGGCTACTGTACACCCCATGTCTCTAGTGCCCTGTGCAGTAAACTTTCTTGACAATAATAAATGAATGGATACATTGATTAAAGCTTAGGGCCCTACTTACCCTATCCCAGGGTGGTTACTTTTAGAAAAATACTGTGGTAACCAAGGGTAGTTTAAAAATTTATGATCTTTTGACAAAAATCTTTCAGTCTTTGAATTGAAACAGTATAATTCAATCTGTGAGCATTCTGCTAGGAATCTCACTTTCAGAGACTGAATTTGTCCAGGAAAATCTGGGGGAACAACTGACTACAAGGTACCTTGGAACAGCACTTCTCAAACTTTAATGTGCACTGGGCTCATGTTGGAGATCTTGTGGAAATGCACATTCTGATTCAGTAGGACTGAGAAGAGGCATGAGATTCTGCATTTTTAATAAGCTCTTAGGGGATACTGATGCTGAAGCTGCTGGTCCCTGGACCACACTTTGAGTAGCAAGGCTCTAGAGGTGACTTGTTATAGGGCTCTCAGTAAGGTAGGGATAGAGGAGGGGTGTAGAGCTCACCTCCCCTCCTCGAGGATACTTGGTGACGTCTGGGAATTTCTTGATTGTCTTAACTAGAGAGATGCTACTACTGTCATATCATGGTAGAGGCCAGGGATGCCACTAAACATCCTACAAGGCACAGACTGTTCCCACACAAAGCATTATCTGGCCCAAAATGTCAGCAGTGCTGAGGTTTAGAAATTCTGCTCTAGGGGAAAAAACACAGATTTGCAGTCTGGTTTACTTGAGGTCCACCCATGACCATTCCACTTAATTGCTGTAACCATTACAATACTCTCTGAGTGTCAGTTCTTTGGAGAACTACCTAACCAGGATCAGCAGAAGGCCTGGATATGCAGTAAATGTTCAATAATATTTGTTATGAATTAAAAGAAGGTCAAAGAACTGTCTTTCCTTGTAGACCTATAGAAAAGCAATTACCATAATTGAGTACCTATTATTGTATAAATCAATAATTTGAATATTTCAGAGATGCTTCAGATTATACAGGCAAAACCTGGGCATAGACTGTCTCTTGAATCTGTAATATTAGATTTCTAAGATAAAATGGTCCTTCAATCCCCATTGTTGGGCAGATATTGACAGAAGCTATTCTCACAAAGTATCAAGTTATAATGGCCGGTCGATTGAGAAAGTTGGGTACTGTGTCTTTGACCATCCCAAGGGCAACAGTGTTTTCTTATCTCAGAGGCACCCGGCTTTGACTTGCAAAAGCATGAGTATGCAGAATCCCACTTCTGGTGATTTCAGGGGCTTCCCTTGGTTTTTCTCTTAGAACTGGAGCAAAGCTAACCCAGGAGGGAAGTCCTAGCGGGGTGATGGGGCAGGAGCAGGCCGATGCTGACCGTTCTTGGCACTGGTGTACGTGCACTTCAGGCAACAACCGAGGCTTAATCTTTCCATGTGTCTCAGAAAGCTTCTCCTATGTTCTTCCCCTCCCACACCCACCCTGCAACTCCTCTGCCTGTCACATAAGCAGATGAACACAAACACACACAGACCGGTCCCCCGCAACACACACACACTGCCCCGTCTATGTCTCAACAGATGAGTCTTTCTGCTACCTGCCTGTAAAAAGAAAAACAAGCAGATGGCACAGCTGGAAAAAAAATGTCTGTGCTTTAGAGGGTCAATAAAGCTCTTTATCATCCCAGCAGGAATGGGCAAGAACCCGGCAGGACACCGGGGTGCTCAGGAAGAATGTTAAGCATCTGTCTGACGTGTTGGTGGAGCATTCAGGAATCATCTCCAGGTCTCGCTCTTGCCAAATGTCTTGCATAATAGCCCTGGGACCCAGAGGTTGCCTTTTCCTGGTTCCCCTATCACTTACCGTGCTGCTCTGCAGCCTGTCTGCCTGCCTGTAGAATTTCATGAAAAGTTACTCTAGAAGTTTCTTATATTTGCCTGGATGGAGACAATTATTAGATCAATTCATATGAATAGATAATTCATATCTATTAGAGTAGATAGATCAGGGATTTGGGACTGAATATGCTAGGAGGACTACAGGACTAGCACATAGTTCTACTCATGGCTATAATTTATTATGAGGAAAGGAAACTAAGCACATTCAGCAAAGGGAAGAGGCGCAAAAGGCAAGGTCTGGGGGAGACCGGCCTCAAGCTTATAGAGTCCTTGCCCATGGGAATCAAACAGGATACAGTTCATCCCCCAAGCAACATGTGTGAAGAGTTGCCAACCAGGGAAGCTCATTAGAGACTTAGTAAAGAGTAGTTTTTACTGATCCCATAGGCAGGCTCTGCCTGGATTGTACCCAAATTCCAGACTCCCAGAAGAAAAGCAGCTGTCCAGCACACACCACATTGTTCACACAAACAGCTTAGGCACATTGAGCCACTCTTACCCAGTTATGGTGGGAACTTTCCTGAAATCTAAGTTCCCAGACACTGGTCAAGGTCCAACCTCGCAAACAGGCCTTTTCAAGGATCACAGTGGAGACCTGTGATGTTAACTGTTTCTGCACAGTCATGGGCCCTGTGCTGGTTCCTCTCGCTGTCCTCCCTGGGGCAATGGGCAACTCAGTGGGAGTCCAGACTCCAGAGCTGTGACGAGGTGCATTGGGGCCCCCACTCCTCCCACAAAGGCAGAGACAGCTGGTTCTCAGCCATTCTGCCTGGAGCCTTTGAAGATGCAGGTCCTGTGGGAGAGGACCATGGTTCCCAGGGGAATGGGTTATGCCAAAACAAAGACAATCTCTTCTCAGAACCGTCTCCGTCTGTAAGATCAGCTGCTCCATTTTCTTCTTTGAATTAGGAACACTCAGGGTTTTATTCTTGTAAGTCAAAGGATCTTTTTGAAGAATGGCATGTAAGATTTTTTTTTTTTTTCTTTTTGGCTTGAAAGCTTGCAGGAGTCTTTCTTTATCTTTGAAATTGGAAGCTTTTCCCTCCTCCCCCTAGGATATGCCTTGGCATATTTTCTTATTATTAACTTTGTCCAGCATGTAAAGCTCCCTCTCCATTTCTTACCTCAGATCTTTTTAGTATTTTCTTGGCAGTTCTACAAAGTTTTCTTCTATTAGATCTGTAATTATTGATATTCATCCTTGGTAATACTGACCATTTGGGGGCTAGATTTCCATGTTCTGTCTTGTCATTCATTTTCTAACTCACTCATTTATTTAGTCAGGAATTTGTTCATTTACTCAATAAACAGTCCCAAACATCCATACCCACTAGGGGCACTACCAGATGCTAGAGATTCAAAGATAACTATCTTTAGTTTGGGCTGCTATAACGAATTACCATAGACTGGGTGGCATAAACACCAAACATTATTTCTCACAGTTCTGGAGACTGGAACATCCAAGATTAAGGAAGTTCCTGTGTCTGGTGAGGGCTCACTTCCTGGTTTGCAGATGGCCATCTTCTCCTTGTAACCTCACATGGTGGAGAGCAGAGGCTCCACCCTCATAATCTACTTACCTCCCAAGGGTCCCACTTCCAAATACCATCACATTTGAATTAGAGTTTCCACATAGGAATTTTGTTGGGACACAAACATTCAGTCCATTACAATAACTAAGGTTATTGTTGGTGTTTAGGATCTTAATAGTGAAAACACATGTGCACAAATCCCCAGAACAACAGGGCTTTAATGGAGGCCTGCCCACCATACCAGGGAACACGAAGGATGGGGATCTTTAGAGTGTGAGGGGCTTGTCTGTGAACTATTTTTCTTAAGTTTATCTTTTATGCCAGCATTTGGTTCTCTGCAAAGCCACATCCTAATTATTTCAATCTCATTTTTATTTGGTTGGTTGCATTGCCCGTGCATTCACATTTTGTTGACAGGTGCCAGGATTTTGTACTTTGTGTGATGTGCTGATCTTCATCCTTCCCTAATGGTCTTAAGGAGCTGCTTGAAAGCTTGTTCCCAGCCTGCATGGGTCTAGTCCTAAAAGAGAAGTCAGTGAGTGGGAGAGGATGCAGTTTTCTCTTTCTCCTACACCTCAGGGCTGACAGTGCCTCACCTTGACACAGATGCAGAAAGTAGCAGGTGGAAGCTTGAGTGCTTCCACTCTCCTGTCTAGTGTGGCTGGAAGCATAGGGTACTTCCCAGGACTGGGGCTGGAGAGATGGTTCTGGAAGCCTCAAGGAGAAAGCCTCAGAGACATCATCACTGTCTGGCTGCACTGGGAACTCTACTCAGATCACAGATGGACGAGGGGTGGGAGCTGCTTCTGACACCTGCGCCAGGGGCTCAGGTGTTTTTAGATGGTCTCCTAGACTGTCGGTGGTAGCACAGACCAGGTACAGAAGCAGGTTTAACTACAACGATGAGGCGTGGTTGGACACAGAGACAGTCCTCTGATGCTGTGGGAGCAGTGTAGATGAAAGGAAAATGTCAGGTGCCTTCCATTCCTGGGAGCCCTTGTTATTACCTGTAATTGCTGCCGCTACTGCTGTTGCTGTTGAAAACTCCTTGAATTAGATGATTTAACAGTAATAATGATGAGCATTAGGGGGAATAGATTCCTTGTTATTCATCTTTTTCTGCCATCTCTTCGGAATTCTTTCACCAGTTTATCTTCAAATAGAGGTAATTGAAAATTAATTTTTGTCATAAAAAATAAAAACCCTCTTAACATAATTGGAGCCTCCAGAGAGGGTCTTCTTAGTCAAAAAAGCAATCCTTCCCAATTACTGCTTTCCCGTGCTCTTTAGTGGGGGTATTTCAAGAGATCTAAGTAGAGAAAGAGATGAACTGCCCTCTATTGAGTACTTAAGTGAGTATTAGGTACTGGGGTCAAGTCTCTACCTGTGTTATTTTATTTGGTCCATAAAACAAACCGACAAATAATAGTGTCCCCATCTGGCAGGTGACAAGACTGAAGTAGAGGTGAGGTTGAGAGATCTATGCTTGAATGAGGTTTAGGAGTTTCATTGGTTTCTAAGCCACTCTTCCTAGAAACATCTCTCACAGGTTAACTTACCTCTCACCTGCACAGATGACACAGTGTCCATTTTCTCTCCATTTGCTTTACCTGGTTTTGGGTCAAGGCCCTTTACCGTTAGGGCTTGGTGGGTCATTCAGGGGCAAGGAAGTAAGAGCCTTCACACACCCCCATCCTCCCAAATCAAAGCTCCTTCACTGGCTATTCCATCCTCATCCTGGAACTGGATTACAGGCAGGCTGGGTTTAGGATGTTCCTCTGTCATTAAGGCTTGTCATAAGTTGTCATTATTCCTTAACTTCCACTGTCATTACTTACTTGGAACTATTTTTTACACTTTCAGATGCATTACCAGTCCATTTTTCTTCCTAAAAGGATCTTTAACTCAGGCATCCCACTACTTGCACAGATGATGGTGGCTGGACTATACAGCCGTGCCCTAGAGGGGACTGGCTCTAGGAAGCAGGAGACTCAGTATGTGCTCATGCCTCTTGGATTATACAGATATCAAGTAAATGGGGAACCATGTATTTGTTTCAAGGGTGATTAAAGTATTTGGGGTCATATTAGGAAAAGGGTCAAAAAGTTGAGAAAAGAAATTCCAAGCCAGGCTCTGGGGTGCGTAGAAGTGGTGAGCATGCCCCCCTGTTTTTGGAGACAGACTGGAGGCTCCAGTTGGGGGAGCTCTGATTCCCCTGGGGTGCATTTGCAGCTCCATCAAAGGATGCTTCTTTTCCCAGTACCCGTGGCCTAACATGGGTGGGAAACCTCACTGTACACACGGTTGTGAGATCTGTCAATTCAAGACATTGTTTGGTACCTGGGGGGAAGGAAACATCGTTGCTGGGGCCAGCTCTGAATATTTCACTTAGGGTCTTTCGTCCATCAGTTTGCCATGTGGACTCTCCCAGTCACAGTGTTCCCTGTGGATGAGAAGATTTTTGTCCCAAACAGTCATGATCGTAGAAGGGCATCCATGATATGCCAAAGCAAAATCCATATTTCGAGTTTTCTTGCTTATTTGTCATTTTGTTTTCCTTTTCTCTTTTCATTTACTAATGTATTTATTCATTTTTCTGCCTGATAGGGGTGAGGAGAGATGAGATGGCACTAGACAAAAAGTGTCTTTAGAGGACTAGTGAAGCCCCAATCACATGGTTTGAGTCATTCATTCATCCAAGAGTTCACAAGCAGGGACCACCTGTTTGCACTAAATGTCATAACATAGCATTTGTTCTTCACCTTCTTAATTTTTTTTTTTTAAAGAAGCACTTATATAACTACATTACAGATGTCTTTCTTATTTTGGTAATAGTATTTTTTAAAATTAATTAATTAATTTATTTATTTATGGCTGTGTTGGGTCTTCGTTTCTGTGCGAGGGCTTTCTCTAGTTGCGGCAAGTGGGGGCCACTCTTCATCGCGGTGCGCGGGCCTCTCACCATCGCGGCCTCTCTTGTTGTGGAGCACAGGCTCCAGATGCGCAGGCTCAGTAGTTGTGGCTCACGGGCCTAGTCGCTCTGCGGCATGTGGGATCTTCCCAGACCAGGGCTTGAACCCGTGTCCCCTGCATTGGCAGGCAGATTCTCAACCACTGCGCCACCAGGGAAGCCCCTTAATTTTTTTTAATGTTACAAATTTATTTTAACTCCTGATATCAGCAGTAGGCAGCCTCCTCCTTTGCAAGGTGTTTGTGATTACCTTGACACTAATATATGGGTCCCAAATTAAGAAACCATAGGCTAGATAAACTCCAATATCTCTTCCAGCTCTTAGTTCCTATGATTCCTTTTTAATTTTAATTATGCAGATATAAATAATGAGATTGCTAAGCAGGGAGTTTAAAAAAAAAAAAGCACTCCTCTCCATCCCTACAATCATACTCAACTCTAAAAACCCAACCTCTTCAATTTGACTCTAAAAGTGGCCAGCTCCAATACATGAAATTTAAAATGTGGATTTAACAACAGTGAGGCAGAAACTGGCCAAGGTCTCCACTGGGAGAGGCCTCAGGAGAAGCAAGACTCACACCTGTGCAAAGCGGGCGTAGGGGTGGGAGCCGACGTGCTGAGAGCTGTTCTCTCAGCAATCACAGCCCCTTCCACTCGGAGTCAAGTGCCCCTCCTTAGGTGTGTAGGCATCAAAAGGCAATGAAACCCTAATTAAGGAGCTGCTGTTTTTTTCAAGTAGAGCCACACAGGCCGGGCATGCTGCCATTTCAGCCCTAATTCAGACCTTTCATCTGGAGGGGAGCAAGTCGGGAAAGTTTCCATTCCCAGCCCCAACATGCCCTGATTGGACCCTCTCCTCCTCTCTCACTTGAGCTTATTGAGATGAGCCTGCCAAACCTGGTACTTGGTACCCAAGGCCTATGGAGGTGCTGGAGGCGCTGTCGGGACAGGTGAGCTGAACATCTAGGGCCTCTTCACTGAGGAGCCCACGTGCGTGTTCACACCAACGAACAAGTCTGCGGGAAAACAAAAAGAAGAAAAAAATTCCCCTTCAAACCAATTGATTCTTCAGCAGCAACAGGAAAATTTAAGCTGAAATGTCGACGGAACTCCAGCTCATGAAAGGCTCCAGTGAGGGCTCTGGGGAAGATAGGAGACACCTGCTAATGAGAAGAGTTTTTTTTTTAAACCATTGCAAGTCTTAGTTTTTTATTATTTAAAAAAAAAAAAAAAAAAGACACCCCTAGAATGACAGTTTCCAAAACTGGAGGGAAGAGAGAAACAGCGGAGGTTTTATAGAGACGGAATCTCTTGCTGAGACAAACTGTCAAATTTTTCATTATATCCATTTCAAGGCAGGCATTTATTAGCTTTCTAGTGACTATATATCTCATGTAATGTTCTTACTGTGGTTTGCCTCTTAATTACCTGTAGAATTTGCATTTAAACTGAGTTTAAGTGTGCTATCTACTCTTCGGCTTCACACAGCTGTTTCCATGGTAACCAAAGGGGTCTCCTGGTGGCTGGCTGGCCTGGAATGTCTGCTTCAGCTGGCCTAGAAGCATCTCCCCCTCACTGTTGATCCGTCTCCTTCACTTCACAGATGAAAGTGAATGAAAGCATCAAAGGATCCACTGACCCCTGTTGGATTTCTCTAGAAACTACTATCAGCAGCAAGATTTCCCTTTTTTGATGAGCCTTTCAGGATTGGGGTCTGGGGTTGATTTCTCCCTGTGTAGTCCACTCAGATTGTCCCCTCAGCTTCAGATACATCAATTGACTGGGCCTGATGTCCAGTCCCCTCTGTTGACCCAGAGACTTAGCACAGGTCCCAAGCCCAGGCTCCTCCTTGCCTGGAGAGCATGAGTGGAACTTCTTCCTGATGGGGAGCAGCCTGACCCTACATAAGCATTGTTCTTAAAGACAGTCGTAGCGGGAGGTCATGACAACACTATGCAAACTGCACTGAGCTAGTAATCAAGAGCACCTGGAGTCCAGGCCTGGCTCCTGCAGGCTTGGACGAAGCTGGTTTAGTCCTCCAAAGCTAAACAAGAGATGAAAGGAAGATGAACGTGTGCTGAGTGATTTTCCTTGATCCCACTGGCACTGAAAGCAAATGTTTCTAAGGTTACTTTTTCCCCTCAAAGAGAAATGGATTAAAAACAAACAAAGGTGCAGTATAACAATTTTTTGGGGGGTGGGGGGGTGGGGAACGACTTGTGATATGGCCCTGCACGGACCACAAGGGAAGAAACACAGACCTCTGACCCATCCCATGGTGTGGCCTCAGACTTGGGAAGCAAGGAGGCAAGAAGGGAACTGCACAGCTATCTGTGCAACTCTTGCCCTCAGCTCTCGGAAAAAGCTAAGCAGAGATTACGCTCACACCTTCAAGGACCGGAGCCCAGCTACCGACGTTCCCCCTTAATCCTCTCTGTTGACCAGTCCCGGGGTTGGGCTGAGAAAAGGCATAGATCTAGGTCTGCCATGTGATCTGTTATGTACCATCTCATCATGGAAGAAGCAACTCAGCTGGGAGTAGTGGTGGTAAACAGACTCGCAAATCACATGGACAATAGTAAGTGGCCAAAAGCCAGGATTCTAGGTAGTTCTACTTGCTTATCCTGGGAGCCAACTTTCCATTGCAACCAGATTTCAGAAGATAAAAATGTGGCAGGTGTCAGTCATTGTTTCTCCATGTTTAGTGAAGTCCTTCAAAAAATCTCCTTCGTTGCATCAGAACACTTAATCTGGTTTGTCTTCAAGATTGGCCGTGATTGAACCTGTAACTATATTGCCTTTTACTGGACATTTTTGTTTTCTCCTCTCCCTGGATGCTGCAGTAAACTTACTTCAACTGCCTGTATTTCAAATTCATCAGTGATTTAGACTGAATGTCTATGGCACATGGGAGTTCAGCACAACTCCCTGGTGACCCCTTGGCTGAATTCCTGAAAGGGAATGAGCTCCCTGTACTTGTCTTGATCTGTTTCCATGGGTCCTGAGTGGACCCCAGAATGGTGTGTATCTGTATAATGTGTGTCTGCTAAGGTGGTAATGTTGAAGACAAAACTTTCATCAACTGGGATTTAGAAAAATGCCTGTCTAGAAAGCACTTCAGCAGATAACCGAGCAGGGAAACGTTTGGGGACCCCCCCCGCCACCGCCCCAGGTAGGCATGGAGGCTGCAAGTTGAGCAACATCAGACTTAGGAATTGAGCCACTTCAGACTTGTACCTGCTTCTCCCAGTCCTCTCTCCATGTAACTACTTGAATATAAAGCTTTCACTAGGGGTTTCTGCCTCCTAAGCTTTAGCCTTCAGTGTTCTTATGCCTGAGCTTAATGGTTTCCATTTTGGTTTCTTCTCTAAGATATTCAAAACAAATGTAACCTTACTGAAGACTGAGAGACACAGAGGCTAATGTCTTGCAATTTATTTTTTTCTCATGAGATCACTTAACCCTCTAGCCTGTGTAGGTGTATAGCCTAATTCCCAGGATATAAGTGAGCCTGAATTGTTCACATCTGCATGATATGAGTAGACAACTTTCCATCAGGTGATGGAGGGGTTCCCATGATCTTCCAGTGATACAGCCAATACTATATTAGGGGTTATCCCTTTCAACAGTCTACTTCTAATTCTAGTTACTTCATTAGTTATTTCTCTTTCTGTTGCAATTAAGAGAAATCCAATCTAAAATATCTTAACTTTTAAATAGATGGGAAGCTATAGTACATATAGCTGAAAATACCAGAGAAGAGCTGACTTAGGATGGCTGAATCTGTGCGATCATTCAAAACACATATCTCATCTCCCAGCTCTGTTTTCCTTGTATTACCTCCACACTCAGGTAGGCTCTCCATTTGAGGTGGCAAGATGGTAGTCATAGTTCCGAGCTTATAGAGTATCAACCTCCCAGAAACAACAGAAGGAAGAAGGGGAGAGTCTCTTTCTCGCTGAAAGTTTTGGATGCACTGCTTATTGGGTCAAGTCAGGTTATATGTCCATACTTGATCCACCCATTATGGCCTAGGATATAAACAGCAGTGATTGGTTTAGGCTTGGTCCCTCTGACTGTCTCTGGTAGATGGACTGGGAACAATCCCACCTAAACTACATGAAAGAGAAAAATCTGGATGCTACCACAAGAGATACAATTACTCCAATTTCATTTCTTTATGTCACTGTTGTGAAAAAAGACTTATTTTCCTTACGCGAATTTGGCAACTGATGCCAAGTGTAGTAATATTACGATACTATACGATTAATAGATCATGATTTGAGTTCTTGTCTTTCTGACTCCATATTCCATGTTTTGGACTAAATTCTCTTGCTCAGTTTCCCTCGTGGCTACATTATGGAGATTGGACTCAGAAAATTTAGTTTGGTTTCTCAAAGTATACTAATTTGAATATTCTGAATCTTGTATGATGACGGTGATGGTGACGATGATGGTGATGATGATGATAGTGATTTTGTTAATTGGTGTCATATTTTGTTAATTGGTATAAATTTCTAAATATGTTCCATCGATTATTTTCTCACTTGCTGATGATTTAAGCAAGTATTTATGTCCCCATATCATTGAAGCTAAGAGGAAAGTAGACAATTCCCATAGTCACCCAGTCAGTGAAGAGAGCCAGGATTAGAAACTGGATCTCCTTTCTTTTATTTCAGAGTCCTTTCAACCACCTCCAATTCTTTGTTTTTATGATTTCTTTTCTTTTGCGAAGGACAGGCCCCCTGAGGAACAGGGTGAAACCCTAAGGATCCATATAGCAGATTCTTTATTGGTCCTGAGGGGAAAAGCCAAGTGCAGTGGTCTAGAAGTAAGTAGATGAACATCTATGAAGGTTTGAAAACCAGCATTACCCCCCAGACCACATTTGCTACCATAGTGAGAACTCTGGGTCCACCAGAAATCTCTGTTGGCCCTAAGGTGTTTTTGCTTTTCTGAAGGATTTTTATAATACTATGAGGAAGATGAGCTCTTAGCTTCTCCCCTTGTTCATGCGACACCTCTATTTTTGCAGTTCCTCCATTGATTCACAGCTTAGGGGGAGGATGTGCCAATCTAAGTGGTCTGATCCTAAGACCACTAGGACTTTAGGATCTAGGCTTGGCTATGTTTACTAGTGAGCAAGGTCAGTGATGCCCAGGTATCGAAGGTGGAGCCATGTGGAAGTCCGCCCTGGCCGTACACAGCAAGGGAGGAAGCTGTCTTCAGGGAATTTAAAAACAATACTAAAATTGACTGAAAGTTGATCTGGTTTTTATTACCACTGTGTTCCCAAACTCAGTGTCAGTGACAAAATCCTTCTCCCCAGAGGGGTAACTGCTCCCACCACCACACCCTTTATATACCCCTGCAGGTAGGACGAACAGAGGCCAGGGGGAGTGGAATAGAAATTTCCAATACTTAGCATTTACTGCAGCTGAAACCCCGCTCTCCTCCCCGCTGCCGGCCCCGCCCGAGCTTGCCCACAGATGCTCTGAGGGAGCACGCTCAGCAAAGAAACTGCTACCGATCTGTCACTGCAGACTGTCTGCGCTCCCTTTGGGCTGCTTGCCTCTCCCAAGCAACTCCCAGCCAAAAAGAGCTCAGCAGTGGGATCCCCCAGGGCAGCATAATGACCCAGACTGTAAATGTGGTTATTGCTACCGCAGCACTGGAAAGGGAGAAAGAGAGCGACAGTGAGAATAAGAGAGTGACTGAGTTGGGTACTGGGTGGGGGGGTGGTGGTGGTTTGAGACAGGGAGAGAGAGGGAGTGGGTGAGTGTGGATGCGAATGGCTATAGCATTGGGAATAAGAGAAAGAGAGAGAGGCTGTGAGCTCACCCTGTCGTCCAACTCTCACCCCTGGATCGACTGTGGCTTTACCTTTCTGTCCTTTGCTTTTCTCAGCAGCCAGTCCTTACTTGGGTCACTACTTACAATTCCTAACCCTATTCAGTTTTAGAGAAGTATTCACTTGCTTAGGAGAGAAAGCAGGGAATGTGTTGAAGGCTGCAAAGTGTCTCTGGCCCTTTCAACCTTGGAGTGCTTTGCTGGGCTTTAACTGTCCTCAGTAAACCTTTATTTTTCATGAAATGTCCTCAGCACCGCGCCCTGTGACAATGCTCCTTTCTTCCGATGTATGCACAGTGACATGAGGATAGCATCCCCAAATATACCCAGAAGCTGTGTCTGCGTCCTGAGCTCTTTTGGCAGAGGGCAGGGAAACTTGCAAGGCCTCACACCCCATCTCTTGGCAGATGAGGAGTTGGGTACTAGGCTAAGAGGGGAGATACACGGACAGGCATCTTGATTGAGGCTCTAGGAGGCTTGCTTTCTGGGGTCTCCCTGTTCCTTTATCTGACATTGGGTTGTCATTTTCCTGAACTTTGGGGGTCATCTCTGCAGGGCATCTTTAAAAACATTTGCTGGGCCTCTTTGATCTCCAGGCCAGAATGTATTTTCTGAAATACCCACCTGTGTCTAAAGATCACTCCTGTCACGTTCCCTGTCCAGGGTTGGATCTGAGAGAAATCCCTAGGTGTTCCTGTGATTGCAGAGATGGGCATTTTCTCTGCAGCATCAGTCCATGTCTCTAAGGCTGTAGACATGACACATCTCTGTAGAAAATTCTGTTTTTGCTTCTGTGACCCTTGTGGATCTGTCAAGTGTCTGCCTGTGGTTCTGGGGTCCCTGCATCTTCCATGGAACGGCCTTCCGAGCCACTGTGATCCTTGGACTGGTGTCTCCTGGGAAACGTCTTTCCTTGCCTCTGTGACTGCGGTGGATTTCTACCCTGGAACACCTGCATGTGCCAGTCATCTTTTAGGCTTTCTCAGGGAATCATGGTATCCTGCAGTAGGGGAGGAGCATTGCCTGGCACTAGAGCTGTCAGTTCAGTCTGGAAGGACCCTGGGCAAGCCCTGCAGGGAGAAGATGCGCAGTCACCCTTGTCAGCTAGGTGCCCTAGTCCATCCTTGGTGTAGAAATGAGGGGCTGCCTTGCCTGCAGAGAATTTAGAAACAATACTGAAACTTTCTAAATATTAATCTGCTTTATATCTGTATTAGTTTGCTAGAGCTGCCATAGCAAATACCACAGATTGGGGGGCTTAAACAACAGAAAGTTATTTTCTCACAGTTCTAGAGGCTGGAGGTCCAAGATCAAGGTGTTGACTGGGTTGGTTGGTCTGATGCCTCACCCCCTTGGTTTGTAGATGGTATCTTCTTGCTGTGTTCTCACATGGTCTTTCCTCTGTGTGCACGCACCCCTGGGGTCTCCTTTGTGTGTCCACGTTTCCCCTTATAAGGACACCAGTAAGGTTGAATTAGGGCCCCACTCTAAATTTTTCATTTTAACTTAATTACCTCTTTAAAGGTCCTATCTCCAAATATAGTCATATTCCAAGGTGCTGTGGGTTAGGACTTCAACATATGAATTTTGAGGGGATGCAATTCAGTCCATAACAATAATATTCTCATGTTCCAGAAATTCTAAAAAACTTCAGTAATAACATTTTCTCCCCCTGAAAGATATTTTTGTGATCTGAGTTCTAAGCAGTTGCTCTAGTTGTTGAATTTTTATTACTTCTACATTAATAAACATTATATTTAACATTGGAATTAGTTTACACGAATACGGGTTATACATTTGACCCCTGCACGGGATGACTTAGCTACACATGGTCATTTCAAGAGTAAGTTCTTAAAAGTTTGGAATCATTGAAGGCTTGTATCTGGTAGAGTTCATGTCTCCAACCCCTGTGTTTACTTCGTACACCTTCATTTAAATGACTGATTAGAAATTAAAGGGAATGTTAAAGACAAACAGAATTCAATTTACTTCAGTTGGAGTTTGTGTTTAAATTTTAAAACAGTGAAACAAATGATTATTTTATTATCTCCAGAAATTCATAATTAATTGACATTCAATATAAAATTTTCACTGTCTATATTTTTTTAAATTTCTGGTCATTATTACCGTATGCTTAATACTGAAAATAACTTAGTAAAGAGGATGAGGATGCTAAAAAAGTAGAAGTCCGTGCATGATGATCTTTAGCTCCAGGAATGCAGTTAACATTGGGGATTTAGAGGGAAAAGGTGAGGGGAGAGCCCACAGGTGTGTACAGGTTAAAATGCAGGCATCCAATAACTAGGGTCTAGGCAGGAAACCTGGGATTCCATCCTCAGTTCCCACCTTTCCCATGCGTGTGTGTGCACACACACACGCATGCACACCACATGCATGCACACCACATGTACACATACACATGCATACATTGTGGTGGATGGTATCTTAGCACTGGGACCAAGACAAACGTCCACTTCCATGAGGCCAGGCACAGGGCCCTGTAGGGCCCTGCAAAGGGGCTCCATTCTGCACAGAATCATCGTGGTGAAGCAGATGACCTCTTAGAGTGCGAGGTCCCATACAGAGACTCAGGGCCAGCCTCTGGGTTCGAGGACTCTAGGGACTGTCAACTCCCTTTTGCTCCTCAATGTAGCCAAATATTCCCTAACCTTCTTCTGCCAGCTGCAAAGTTCTCTGCCCAGCATGGGATACACAAACCATGGGGACAGGTCTTTGCCCTTGGGGAACTCAGTGTGTTGGAGGAATCAAAATTGTAAACAGATAAAATTCACCGGGTGCCAAATTTCCCCCCTCTGGCCAAGAGAGAGGGGGAGAATGTTGGTTTTAACAGAGAGCTTCTGTCAGCCAGTGTGTAATTCCAGACTCTGGAGAGCAAATACCGCTGAGTGTCTAGTTGGGAGTCATATCCACCAAGTCCAAACAATCCCCCAGATCTGATGGGCCAAAGCTGATGTTGGGAACGAGATACTCCAAATACTGGAAAGAGGGTGGAGAGTTAGGGAGTGGAACTCCAGGGAGGTGACGGAGGAGCTGTGCACATTGCAGGGCAACCTTGTGCGAGGCTGGGGGGGCGTGATGTTTCTTTATTAGTTGGTGGCTGAGTTTTCTGTGCAAGTGCTAGTGCGTCTGGGAGAAAGCCCGCTATCCCCACTGGTCCAGGACAAAGTGAGCTGGGCATACAGGAAGGACTGGGAGGATACCTAAGAGAGCACCCAGGAAGCTTCCCACGGGGGTGGTTCTGGAAATGAGCCCTAAGCATGAAAAGCACTTTAATTTGGTCAAGAACAGGGAGAAGTTTATGCATATTACAAGAAGAAGCAAGCATTCAGAAAAGTAACATGGTCACACATGGCAGCCTGGCAGAGAACTTCAAATATTCCTGGTGTAATTAACGTGGGGGTAAGTGCCCATGATGAAACTGGAAGTGTGAAGCTGGGGCTGACCTGGCCCTCAGGGCACCTTCCCTGCTTCCTGCTGAAAAAGAAGGAGTCAGGCCATCAGCATTGAATCTCCGTGTTCTAGGTCAGTCCTCAGGGAGGGAGACTTGGTGCCCTGCCATCTGACTGCCCCGGGAATTAGGACAGAACAGCTCCTGCAGGTGGAGAGCTGAGGAGCTCCGTGGGAGGAAGCCGGGCGGGACTGGCAGTCGTCTGTAATCAGCCAGGTGGGGCGTATCCAGCTTATTCAAATGCAGGTTGAATTAAGCTCAAAGCTTTATCTCCTTTCTGTCCTCTGATCCTGGCTTAACTTTCTTCAATTACTGCAAGAGATAAGAAAAAGCCCAAATGAGAGAGAAGCAGGAGGCCAGCACCTCTTTGCCTTAGTAAGACGGAAATGTGAGGGGAAGTGGATTCACTCCTGAGCAAATTAAAATCAACCAATTGGCCAAACTCAAGGATATGCTCATTATGTCTGCTTGAGACAGGAATTCTCAGGAACCAGAGCATTTACCAATGACCTCAAGGGATCAGCTAGGTCACCCCTGCCTACTGAAAACTTCCATTTAAATGTGAGGCCTTTAAAAAAATTTTTTTTTCCTTATTATTCAAAATATATATGCATTGTAGAACCTTTGGGAAATAGAAAAAAATTTAAATAATCCACATACCTTACTCAGCAATACCAATGTTAAGATTTTGGTTTAAATCCTTCCAATCTTTTTACACACACACACACAAACACACACACCTCCCCCAACCCACACACACCCATACATACTCATTTAGTACTTCTTGTTTGACCATTATAATGGAATGGTACCATTTAGAAATCTGATTAGTAGCGTTAATTAATAACTCATACGTAAAGCACATATTAACACCTCCTTTGTACAGGCCCCTTCTTAGGCCTGGGGATGCAGTGGCATCAACAGTTTCCATTCCCTTCTGGAGCTGACAGTGTGTAGAAGGATACAGCATCCCGTAAACACAAGATTAGACCTCACGATCAACTATTCTGATGGGAACGAGGTGATGGCACAGACCCTAGCAGGATGGGAGCGGGGCTTCTGGAGCCAGGTGATCTGACACCTGAGAGCTGTTTGAGAATGCGACAGCCAGAAGAGTGTTCCAGGTGGAGGAATACACGGTCAAGCTGGAGGGGAAGGCCAGGGCCTTGTGAGCCACGGGAGGATTTTAATTTAAGTAAAGCTGAAAGCCACAAATGGATTTAAAGCAAGAGAGTTTATTATATAATCTTATAAATTGTTTTAAGACATGGCTGCTGTGTGGAGAACATAGTGAACGGGCACATCAGAAGCAGAGAGACTGATAACTAGGAAGCTATTGCAGTGGTGCAGGCAACATGCCACAGTAGCTTGGCCTGGCTTGGTACCATCAGAGATGGAGAAAAGTACATGCCTCTGAGAGATATTTTGGGAGTAGATCACCTGTCTATGCTACTGACTTGGATGTGAGTGGTCAGTTATATCCTCAAGGTTTCTAAAAGGATATGATAGTTACTAACGTGGATCAGGTTGGGAGAGGACTACATTCGAGTCACTTTCTTTTGGGGGAGGTGAGTATGGAAAAGTCAAGAGATCCATTTTGGGCATTTGTTATTATTTGAGATGCCGTGAAACATCCAAGTGAAGGTGTGAAGTAGTCAGATCTGTTCATCTGGAGAGGAGAGGTCTAGACTGGGGATATGAAGGTAGAATATTGCTATCAAACCGGCCTTGGCATTGGTGTTGGAGAATAGGGTATGTATACAAAAGATCAGCAGAGACCCTGGAAGAAGTTCTACAGTTGGTAAGAGAAGGAGAAGTCAATGAAGGGGCAGAAAAAGGAGAGGCTGGTGGGGTCAGGATGGAAGGCAGTATGAAGGCGTGGTTTCATAGAGGCAGAAAGAGGAGAGGGTCTTCCTTTCTCATAACTAAATATTCTAAACCTTAATTTAAAATCTGTACAGTATCTTACTGAATGGGTATACCATAAATTTTTGAAATGCATGTGCTTTCACGCTGCTCATTCAGATGGAGGCCAGGGCATTTCTTGATGCCTGGGCTTGTCATCAGTGCTGCTCACAGGCAGATACTTCTCTTTCTAGGCACACGTAGAATGGCACCTCTGGACCCTTGAGGCTGGGCAGGGCCATATGGCCACCTCTGGCCAGTGAGTTTTGAGTAGATGGGCTATATATCAGCTTGGCTGGAGCATTTAATCTTCAGTTTGAGAACAGTGATTTCTCTTCCTCTGACAAGCAGCTGGCCACATTGAAGACGGTAGCTGCTCGGTCTGCCCGGGTCTCTGAATAACTGAAATGAGCAGAGTTCTCCAAATAACCCTTGACAGGCATATATAAAAAATAGATATAAACCTTTGCTATTTGAAGCTTCTGTGATTTGGAGGTTGTGTGCTACTGTAGCATGTCCTAGCCTGTTCAGACTGATTAACTTTTTCCTTTTCTGCCTCTTTATTCCCTTGAGGTTTGGTCACCTCAACCTCAACTTTATCAGCCTCTGCTCCATGCCATGTCCCTCTCGGCCTCTTTGCTCTCTGTGCTCTGGGGAACTTTGTCTAGCATGTGGCTGAGGGTGGAGCCGTGTTCTGCCCCAACATGCTTTTTTTTTTTTTTTTTTTTTCTTTATGATGCCGTGTGTCCTCTCAGGATTAGGGTTTTTAAAGCTTTAAAAGGATCTAATAACCTTTCTCTGAGGTTTCACTGGGGAGGGCCAGGGAATAAAAAATACCATCAAGAAAAGCAGTAACACACCATTTAGTATATTAAAATGTTGTTCCAGCTCAGGTACATCATACTGGGCGCCTATAAACCACTTTATTAAACTGTGCTTTTGCGTGGTACCATTTGATTAAGTTGAAGGACACCATAAGGAATAGCTCTGTGAAATGTATTATTGTGAATTCTGTCAGAATGTTGCTGAGGACTGTTGATTTTATCACATATGGTCTCTGTGTGAAGATACTCAGGAGAAATTCTGAACTTAGAATGGTTGAAATTGTGAGCAGTTATTTTGTTTTTATATTGTAGATACTATGTGTTATACAAATAATTAGACATGAATCCATCCATGCATCTACCTACCTATCATTAATCAATGAAGCAATCCTCAGTGTGCATATAGTAAAGCAAAACCTAGTGACAGGATTGGACTTGCTATTCCTGTTCCACAGTCTTTGGAGCACTGGATTGTTCTCTGAGCCAGGGCTGGCAGGCCTTCAATTTTCCATCTTAGGAGGAAGGGCTATGTCCAACTTCACCTTGTGCCCGTGTCTCGGTTTAAAAGGACCAATAGAGGCTGTTACAGCTGAGGCTCAGGATTTGACTGCCTCTTATTAAGAGAGGTGAGTTAACTGTGGAATTGTCTCAGGAAAACCAACATCATTTAGATGCATCAGGAATCTAGCTCCGATAAGAGTGACGCAAACTCAGAGCTTCTAAGATCCTCTTCTTTAACTCCAGCATCAACTTTCCTGGGTGTGGTGGCTTTGTAACAAGGTGTCAGCTTGGCTAGTGAACTACGCTTCCCTAAGTCCCCTTTCCTCTGTGTTTTTGGCCTGAGTAAACCACAGGGAGATGCTTAGATGTGGAGGCAGAAAGGAAGCAGCAGACATCCTGAAGCTCACAGGCATTGCTTGATCAGCTGACTCACCTTGTGGGCGTGAGGCTGCAGCTGGGCCTTCAGCTGCTTCGCCTTCCCCTGGAGCTTCCTTCTGCTTCTCTGACTCCTGGGCCAGGTGTGTATTTAGTTCTGTAACAAAGGGCCCTGGCTTTGGCAGGACACGCACACATCTGTAGTTCTACTGCTCCGGTTGAGAAGTGCACTGGGATGGATCCACATAGCACATGATAAGGAATCTGCAGTAAGTGCCTCTTCCAAATCCTTCTTGGGCAGCTCAATTCCCAGAATGCTCTATTTCTGCCAGTGTGATGTTCTGAACATGATGTTTCTTTTCTGATTCATGGCCTTGTCTGCTAGTGGATAGATCAGCATACACCTGTTAATTCACCAAATAGGTGCTGAACATCTAATATCTAATGTATCTCAGTCATTTATCAGGTTCTGGGACTACAGAGATGAATGATGCTGGTAAAGATAGTCTACAGATAACTATTAAAATGTGGTGGTGGGGTAACAAAGAGATGTAAATTTTCATGATGGGAAATGGGAAAGAATGACTACTACTTCCTACAAAAGACCTGAGATCAGGGAGGACTTCACAGAGAGATAAGCAATGGCCTTAACTGACAAGCTCATCAGATATGAGTATTCTTTGAAACAAACAAACAAACAAACAAGCAAACAAATCTAACAGTGCAAGACAACCCTGTTAAATGAAGTGGGGTCCACAGGAGGAATAGTGGGGGGTAAAATAAGATGCTAATTCTCTTTGGTACATGTAGATTATCAGATGCCAGTAGGGCAGCCAGATAAAGATGTCCAGGAGAATGTTGTCTAATCCAGGTCTTCAGAGAGATCTGGGCTAGAGGTGTAGATTTGGAAGTTTTCAGCACAAAGGTGGGAGTTGCAGTCAGAAGCAAGGACCTCAATCCAAGGACAAACAACTTTCCTCAACCTGTGTCTCTGCTCACTGCAGCAGGAACCACAGACAAAGTGACTGCAGGTCCTTACTCGTGGCTCAAAGGCTCCATGATTTTCCTGTTCATCCAGGCTTTGACTCCCCAGTTCCAGACTCAGTTAGCTTGACATCTTGGTTTATGCTTCTCATCCTATCCATGTGGAGATCACATGGGATCACTCACTAGGAATGTGCCCTAGACTCCATGCTCTGCACCTGTTGTGAAGTAGCAGGAAGTCCAGTCCACATTCCTGGGATCTGGCCTTGGTGAGTCTCCTGTGGTCTGTCCCATCTTGAATCCATTCATATGTCTTATTGATACTACCTCCAAAACATACCTCTGCTGCTTTAGGCATCCTTGCTGCTACTCTGGTCTAAACCACCATGTTTCACTGGGACCTTGGCCTCCTTACCATCTCCTTGCTTTCATACATGGGCCCCCATAACACACTCCTTTCACAGCAAGAAGAGTGATTGATCCCTTTAAAAAATGAATCTGGGAGTTCCCTGGCGGTCCAGTAGTTAGGACTTGGTGCTTTCATTGTCATGGTCAGCGTTCAATAATCCCTGGTCGGGAAACAAAGATCCCACAAGCTGCGTGGTGCAACCCAGGAAAAAAAAAAAAAAAAGAATCTGATCATTCCCCTTCCCTGCTCAGAACCATTTAGTGGCTTCCATTACACTCAATATAAATCCAGTTCTTTACCTTGGCAGGGAAGGCCTTGCATGATATGTCCCCTGACCTCATCTCAAAGGTCATCATGTGTCAGTCTCATCCTGGAGCAGCACATGCGTCTGCAACACTGGCCCTTTTTCTGTTCCTGGAACATGATAAACCTTCCTCACTTCAGGCCATCACGTTTGTTGATGGCCCTACAAACAATCTCTTCTCCTAGCTCTTTTAAAGGCTTCTTTCATTCTTCAAATCTCAGTTTAAATATATCTTCCTCAGACAAGTTGTTCCCTTGACCCCCAATCCAAAGGAACCCCACCACATTCACCCGGTTACATGCTAGCCATTGCCATGCTTACGTCCACCAAACTTATGACCAGTGAATACCTTATTCATTCAGGTGTTTTTTTGCTGATCTGCTGTGCTCCACACTCTATTGTGAGAGTGTGTGTGTGTGTGTGTGTGTGTGTGTAGCGGAGTAACTTCCCCACATCTGAAGAAGATGATTTGATCTGATAGTTTATGAGCATAGGAAGAGGGCTAATGTCCTAGAAAATAATATGTTCTTATCCTTTTGTCTTCTACTATTTTCATTCCACTTTATTTCATATTCATTCCAAGTTGGAGATAGTCCTAATATTTCTTATTTGGAAAGGCAACATAGTGTTTCTTCATGTTGAGATTTATCAAGCTCTCCATTTGCTTGGTAATTGGATTATTTACCAGTTTTTTTTTTTTCTATTTTCAATTGTATTTCTATGAGTACATAAATTTTTGTTTATTGTATCCAGGAGAATTTCTTTGGAATATAAACACAGAAGTAGAATTTCTGGGTCAAAACTGTGAACAATTTTAGAAGTCTTATTACATAGCAACAGATTTCTCCTTAGAAAGATGGAACCAATTTGCTGTGCCCAAAGCAATGTACAACTGTGCCTGGTTCCCCAGAGTCTTGTCAGAATTGACTTTAAACTTTTTTTTTTATCACTTGAACCTTGTTTTGCTAATTTAGGTATGTTGGGAGGCAACCATAGAAAATTGCACAAGGGAAAAATCACATGGTAGAGTCACTATGTTCTAGCGTGAAGCACTCACTTCTGCAATCCTAGAAACTTGATTTTATCAGAGCCTGTATCTTTTGGAATGCTTTCAGCAACAGAAAACAGGAAAAAAAAATTCAAACTGGCTAATATCATGAAGCAGATTTATTGGCTGGTAACTGCTCTGTTCATTAGGACCGTGGCTCATATCTCTACCATTCTCTTGGATTTGCTTTCCTCTTGGTGTCCACTTGATATTGGAGGGAAACTTGCTAACGCAATTCCAAGCCTTGCTTCTGTATATGACAACACCCAGCTAAGGAATGAAACAATTTCTCGTGACTCTTTTTACCACTGAGGAAGCTTTTCAAAAATAACTCCTCTTTCCTCCCAGATACATCCCCTGTGTCTCATTGTACTGAAGTGGGTCCCTTGCTTGTTTCTGAACTAATTACTATGTGCCAGCAATAAATGTGGGTATTATCTTAGGTTTGCATTCCTATACTTCTCCCACACAATCCATGCAAGGGGCAGATGTATGGTGAGTAGCCAATTAGACCCAAGCCCCTGGAGCAGGGCTCGGAATGAGGTGTCCGGAAAAGGAGAACACATGAATAAAAACAGAACGATTAGGAGAGGGGAATAGATGCTGGGTAAACAATTTCCAACAAAATACTAGAATATAATCACACTCACATTAACCAAACTCACAGAGACAGAGATACCAATGGATTACTATTTACAATGAGAAACAGCACTGCCAAGGGGACAATGCTATGTTAAATACCTAAAGCATTTTCTCCCTGCAAGCTAACTGCACGTAAAGCAAAAAGTCCACTTAAAAAATGGAGCAATAAAACAAGTCTGGGTATTCTTCATGTCCTGTATCATCAAGCTTTGGGGGCTTATCTTACCATCTCCCGTACTGGTCAGAGACTCCAAGGGGGCCAGGAAGTCGTGGACTCTTGACCAGGATGTTCCTTTCTTACGAGCAGTGCCTGGACACTCCTGAGTTCTCTGATAAAATCCAAGTTGAGGATCCCCTATCCAGTAACCTAACTCTCATAAAGCCAAACACAATGGAAATTCGTGGATTTCAGCTTTGAAAGCCATTGAATTTAGATTACCTGAATTAAATATTGTGTCCAGGTTACTTTTTATGTTCTCTGAAACTCATTCTCAGAGGTTGATTGAACCACACTTTAGGAAGTATATTATGCCCTCTTCATGTCCTATCTGCCCGTTTCCTTGCTTGCTCGGCTTGAGCGGCTGGGCTCTCTTCCTGTTCTTTATCCACTGGAAGCAGACTATCACCACTGGGAATCTTCATCTACCCCCTCTGCCTGGAATACTTCTCTTCCACACACACATATTTCAATGGCTCCTTTTCTCATTTTATTCAATTCTGTTCTCACATATCTCTTTATAAGTGAGACTTTCGCAGACAATCCTATTTAAATAATATCCCATCTCTCTTGCTCCACTTCAGTTTTCTACATTGTTCTTATCACAATCTGACATAGCTGTTATTTATCTTTCATCTCTTTGCTCTGAGGATCTTGTCTGTTTGGTTCACTGCTGTAACTCTAGCACCTAGAAGAATAACTGACACATACTAGATTCTTAACAAACACCTATTCAATCACACGGTTTGGACATGAATTTGTTTTCTTTTGTATGCCTCTTTGTTACAAAAGTGTGTATGTGTGAACAAATTCAGTATCAATTTAGGCCATTTTAGTAGAATCTATTTTATGCATCCAAGATTTATTTTTTTCTAAACTGCTTTGGCAATTTTGGGTCCTTTGCATTTCCACATAAATTCCGCAATCAACTTGTCAATTTTTCACAAAAAGGCTGCTAGATTTTATGGGGACTATATTGAATCCATAGATTGATTTGGGTAGAATCACCATATTCACAATATTGAGTCTTCCAATCTATAAACATGGAATGACTTAATTTATTTAGCTCTCCTTTAAATTCTATCAGCAATGTTTATAGTTTTCAGTGTACAAGAAATTGTTCATTTTTTCCTATGGATTTTTATTCTTTATAATGCTGCTGTAAATAGGATTTTTAAAAAATTTAATATTCAAATTGTCCTTTGTTAATATATAAATACACTTATTTTTAATATATGAACCAATGATCTCCCTCATCTCTGTTTCTCCTTGAGTCAGTTTTTTTTTTTAATTTTTTGGTTTCTGCTCTGTTAGATTCTTTTTTTAAAATTAATTAATAGGCAGTAATTAATTAATTTTTGGCTGCATTGGGTCTTCGTTGCTGCACGTGGGCTTTTCTCTAGTTGCAGCGAGCGGGGGCTACTCCTCGTTGCGGTGCACGGGCTTCTCATTGCGGTGTCTTCTCTGGTTGCAGAGCATGGGGTCTAGGTGCCTTGAGTCAGTTTTGATAATTTGTGTCAATTTTTATTTCATCTAAGTTGTCTAATTTGTTGATATGGTAATTTATAATGTTCCCTTTAAAAAACTTTAAAAGTTTAATTGGTGGTGATAGTTTTTCTTCCAGTCCTGATTTTTGATAATTTGTCTCCTCTCTCTTTTTAGTTTGGCCATTTCAGTAAAGGCTTATCCATTTTGTTTATATTTTCAAAGAAAGAACTTTTGGTTTTATGGATATTCTTCTTTGCTTTTCTGTATTTTATTTCATTGATTTTCACATAAGATTATTTCCTTTCTTCTGCGTTCTTTGTATTTACTTTTCTCCTATTTCTCTAGTTTCATAAGGCTGAAGTTTAGGTCAATAATTTGAGACGTTCCTTCTTTCTAATACAGGTGTTTAAAGCCATAAATGTCCCTTTAAGCACTGCTTTAGCTGTATCTCACTGATGCAAACATGTTGTATTTTCATTATCATTCAGTTAAATATATTTTCCGATTGTTCTCTTTTGTTTTGTTTGATCAATAGGATATTTAGAAGCGTGCTGTTTAATTTCCCTCCAGACTGGGCTTCCCTATAAACTAAACAGTGTTTTAGTGTTGATGAGCAGTGTTTTTTAAAATAACAATGAAGTCAAATTTATCAGTTTCATTAGGTGTTATTACTTTCTGTAACCTAAGGATATTCATATATCACAAATAGGTTCTCCTGTGTTTTCCATTAAAATATACTCAGTGTGAACTTTTACATTTAGATCTGTGACCTAACTTAACTGAGTGCCTTTGGTCTATTTCATTGATCTGTTTGTCAATTCTTATGTCAGAACTACATTGTCACAAATATTTTAACTTAGTGATACTCAGCTTTTCCACTCTTGACATTTTGGACTGGATAATTTTTCGTTGCTTTGGGCTGTCTTGTGCATTGTAGAATGCTTAGGTGCGTCCTTGTGTTCTAAACACTAAATGCTGATAGCACCCTCCTCCAAGTTGTGGCATTTCTTATAGTTTGGGGACAAAGGATTTTCTTAATTTTCCTTTATCTAAAAATGTACTTATTTTTCACTCTCTCTTAAAGATATAGATATAGAATTAAGGATACAGAATTCTGGATTGAGATTATTTTTCTCTCATTAATTTGAAGATGTGTTTTCACTGTCTTCTGAACTCTGTAGTTTTTGATAAGAAGGCAGTGATAATTCAAATCATTATACCTCTGAAGGCTGTGTTTTTTCCCTTGTTGCCTTTAAGATTTTCTCTCTTTCTGTCTCTCTCTCTCTTTTTTGTTTTTGTTTCAGCACGCTAACTGATGTTCTTAGGAGTGTGTGTGCGTGTGTGTGTGTGTGTGTGTGTTTTAAACCTGCTTGGAATTCAAAGAGCTTTTTAACTTGTGAATTTGTAATGTCATGTTTTGGTAATCCCACAGAAATGGTCTGGCTTCCCCACCCACCAAAAAAAATGGTACAAATGTCAAACCTGATAACACCAAACACACACACCAAGAAAGTATGTAAAGATTTATTACTCACATAATGAAGATTTATGGCGAGAGCGAGGTGGGTTTCCCAAGCAGGTCCAAAATGGACTGAGAGAGCAGAGAAAGGAGATTGGCTTAGGGTTTTTGTGGTGGTTAGGAATTAGGACCAGGATGAGTGTTGCTGCCTGTAAGCCAGAGCTGCATGGTATGAACTTCCCACTGGTTCACACTGAGGCTACATCCGGGCTTTCTTATTTGCTTGCCCAGATGTGAGGCAGAAAGAGAAGAGGAGGGGTGATGCTTAAAAGCAATCAGCAATCAAACATCAAAGATGGAGTCAGACGCTTTATTACATGTGACCCAAATTGGAAGACATTTCAGAAACTAGATCTTCATTTTTTTCCCCTCCAGTCACATACTCTCTCTCTCTCTCTCTTCTGAGTTTGATATCAGCAAATTAATTTTTATCATTTTCTTTTAAATTATTTCTTCGTATTGGCTTCTTTCATTTAAAATAACGCTTTTGAGAGATAGTCATGTGATTGCAAGTCATTAGTCCATTTCTTTTTATTACGTGGATATGCCACAATGTGTTTCTGCACCTACCACTTGAATGGAAATTTGAGTCATTTCAGTTTGGGGTTTTTTAAAAATTAATTAATTAATTATTTTGGCTGTGTTGGGTCTTCATTGCTGCGCACAGGCTTTTCTCTAGTTGAGGCGAGCAGGGGCTACTCTTTGTTGCAGTGCGTGGGCTTCTCATTGCGGTGGCTTCTCTTGTTGCAGAGCATGGGCTCTAGGCGCGTGGGCTTCAGTAGTTATGGCTCATGGGCTTCAGTAGCTGTGGCTCATGGGCTCTAGAGCACAGGCTAAGTAGTTGTGGTGCATGGGCTTAGTTGCTCCGCAGCATGTGGGATTTTCCTGGACCAGGGATCGACCCCTGTCCCCTGCATTGGCAGGTGGATTCTTAACCACTGCACCACCAGGGAAGTCCTCAGCTTGGGGTTATTTTTGATAAAGCCTCTATAAACTTTTGCCTGCAAGCTTTTGTGTGGACACAAGTTTTCCTTTATCTTGGATAGATATCTGGGAGTAGAATTCCTGAGTCTACTATTATAAGCGCATATTTAACTTTATAAGGACTTCTCAACTTGTATTTCCATTAGCAGCATATGAGAGTGCCAGTTACTCCAGATATCACCAACATGTGGTATTGTGATTCTTTTTAAGTTCAGCATTTTTAGTGACTGTGTAGTAGCAGTGTCTCATTATGGTCATAATTTGAATATTCCTAATTTTTTTTTTTCTGTTAATGGTATCTTGGGTCTAATTGAACTACATCATGTATTTGAGCTTAGTAAATTTAATTGACCATATGAAGGATATATAATACATAGGGGGCAAAGCACACTGGATATGGCACCAGATGACATGGGATTTGCATCCCAGTTCTGCAATATCTTAACTGTGTTGCCTAGAGCAAAGTCAGCTTCTTTGGTTTTGTTTTGTTTATTTTTTATTTATTTATTTTCTCTTATTAGTCATCCACTTTATACACATCAGTGTATACATGTCAATCCCAATCTCCCAATTCATCATACCACCACCCCCACCTCCCACCGCTTTCCCCCTTGGTGTCCATTCATTTTTTCTCTACTTCTGTGTCTCAATTTCTGCTCTACAAACCGGTCCATCTGCACCATTTTCTAGGTTCCACGTATATGTGTTAATATACGATATTTGTTTTTCTCTTTCTGACTTCCTTCACGCTGTTATGACAGTCTCTAGATCCATCCATGTCTCTACAAATGACCCAATTTCGTTCCTTTTTATGGCTGAGTAATATTCCATTGTATATATGTACCACATCTTCTTTATCCATTTGTCTGTCGATGGGCATTTAGGTTGCTTCCATGACCTGGCTATTGTAAATAGTGCTGCAATGAACATTGGGGTGCATGTGTCTTTCTGAATTACGGTTTTCTCTGGGTATATGCCCAGTAGTGGGATTGCTGGGTCATATGGTAATTCTATTGTTAGTTCTTTAAGGAACCTCCATACTGTTCTCCATAGTAGCTGTATCAATTTACATTCCCACCAACAGTGCAAGAGGGTTGCCTTTTCTCCACACCCTCTCCAGCATTTGTGGTTTGTAGATTTTCTGATGATGCCCATTCTAACTGGTGTGAGGTGATACCTCACTGTAGTTTAGATTTGCATTTCTCTAATAATTAGTGATGTTGAGCAGCTTTTCATGTGCTTCTTGGCCATCTGTATGCCTTCTTTGGAGAAATGTCTATTTAGGTCTTCTGCCCATTTTTGGATTGTGTTTTTTGTTTTTTTAATATTGAGCTGCATGAGCTGTTTATATATTTTGGAGATTAATCCTTTGTCTGATGATTCATTTGCAAATATTTTCTCCCATTCTGAGGGTTGTCTTTTCATCTTGTTTATCATTTCCTTTGCTGTGCAAAAGCTTTTAAGTTTCATTAGGTCTCATTTGTTTATTTTTGTTTTTATTTCCATTACTCTAGGAGGTGGATCAAAAAAGATCTTGCTGTAATTTATGTCAAAGAGTGTTCTCCCTATGTTTTCCTCTAAGAGTCTTATAGTGCCTGGTCTTACATTTAGGTCTCTAATCCATTTTGAGTTTATTTTTGTGTATGGTGTTAGGGAGTGTTCTAATTTCATTCTTTTACACATAGCTGTCCAGTTTTCCCAGCACCACTTATTGAAGAGACTATCTTTTCTCCATTGTATATCCTTGCCTCCTTTGTCATAGATTAGTTGACCATAGGTGTGTGGGCTTATCTCTGGGCTTTCTATCCTGTTCCATTGATCTATACTTCTCTTTTTGTGCCAGTACCATACTGTCTTTTTTTTTTTTTTTTTCACACACACACACACTGTATTTTATTTTTACAAGAGATAAATCGACTGACACCAAGCATTGTACATGGATGACCACAACAAAAGCAACAATGATTGCAATTACCAAACATGAAACACACTCATACTATGTCATAGTATTGACATTCAGTCCAGTAATCCTCCACTGTAACAGCTCCTTTACTTTGCAGTGAAAATTGATTTGTATATTCTTTGCCTCTGAGTCCTTGTGGAATTTTTTTTTTTTTTTTTTAATTCAGACAGAAAGTCACAAAAATTATACTCATCCTCATCAGTTCACTCAGTCCCATGTAATTAATTTTTTTTTTTCATCTTGATCTTTTGTTAGCACTTTTATGAGTTCATCAGTTTTTCATTAGAGTTCTGAAAATGCTTATTCATTCAGTTCAGCAGTACATACTGTCTTGATTACTCTAGCTTTGTAGTAGAGTCTGAAGTCAGGGAGTCTGATTCCTCCAGCTCTTTTTTTTCCTCAAGAGTGCTTTGGCTATTTGGGGTCTTTTGTGTCTCCATACAAATTTTAAGATTTTTTGTTCTAGTTCTGTAAAAAATGCCATTGGTAATTTGATAGGGATTGCATTGAATCTGTAGATTGCTTTCGGTAGTATAGTCATTTTCACAATATTGATTCTTCCAATCCAAGAACATGGTATATCTCTCCATCTGTTGGTATCATCTTTAATTTCTTTCATCAGTGTCTTATAGTTTTCTGCATACAGGTCTTTTGTCTCCCTAAGTAGGTTTATTCCTAGGTATTGTATTCTTTTTGTTGCAATGGTAAATGGGAGTGTTTCCTTAATTTCTCTTTCAGATTTTTCATCATTAGTGTATAGGAATGCAAGAGATTTCTGTGCATTAATTTTGTATCCTGCAACTTTACCAAATTCATTGATTAGCTCTAGTAGTTTTCTGGTGGCATCTTCAGGATTCTCTATGTATAGTATCATGTCATCTGCAAACAGTGACAGTTTTACTTCTTCTTTTCCAATTTGTATTCTTTTTATTTCTTTTTCTTCTCTGATTGCCGTGGCTACGACTTCCAAAACTATGTTGAATAATAGTGGTGAGAGTGGACATCCTTGTCTCGTTCCTGATCTTAGAGGAAATGCTATCAGTTTTTCACCATTGAGAATGATGTTTGCTGTGGATTTGTCGTATATGGCCTTTATTATGTTGAGGTAGGTTCCTCCATGCCCCCTTTCTGGAGAGTTTTTATCATAAATGGGTGTTGAATTTTGTCAAAAGCTTTTTCTGCATCTATTGAGATGATCATATGGTTTTTATTCTTCAATTTGTTAATATGGTGTATCACATTGATTGATTTGCATATATTGAAGAATCCTTGCATCTCTGGGATGAATCCCACTTGATCATGGTGTATGATCCTTTCAATGTGTTGTTGGATTCTGTTTGCTAGTATTTTGTTGAGGATTTTTGCATCTATATTCATCAGTGATATTGGTCTGTAATTTTCTTTTTTTGTAGTATCTTTGTATGGTTTTGGTATCAGGGTGATGGTGACCTCATAGAATGAGTTTGGGAGTTTTCCTTTGCAAATATTTGGAAGAGTTTGAGAAGGATGGGTGTTAGCTCTTCTCTAAATGTTTGATAGAATTCACCTGTGAAGCCATCTGGTCCTGGACTTTTCTTTGTTGGAAGATTTTTAATCACAGTTTCAATTTCATTCCTTGTGATTGTTCTGTTCATATTTTCTATTTCTTCCTGTTTCAGTCTTGGAAGGTTATACCTTTCTAAGAATTTGTCCATTTCTTCCAGGTTGTCCATTTTATTGGCATAGAGTTGCTTGTAGTAGTCTCTTAGGATGTTTTGTATTTCTGCGATGTCTGTTGTAACTTCTTCTTTTTCATTTCTAATTTTATTGATTTGGGTCCTCTCTTTCTTTTTCTTGATGAGTCTGGCTAATGGTTTATCAATTTTGTTTATCTTCTCAAAGAACCAGCTTTTAGTTTTATTGATTTTTGCTATTGTTTTCTTTGTTTCTATTTCGTTTATTTCTGCTCTGATCTTTATGATTTCTCTCCTTCTGCTGACTTTGAGTTTTGTTTGTTCTTCTTTCTCTAGTTCCTTTAGGTGTACGTTTAGATTGTTTATTTGAGATTTTTCTTGTTTCTTGAGGTAGGGTTGTATAGCTATAAACTTCCCTCTTAGAAATGCTTTTGCTGCATCTCATAGGTTTTGGATCGTTGTGTTTTCATTGTCATTTGTCTCTAGATATTTTTTGATTTCCTTTTTGATTTCTTCAGTGATCTCTTGGTTATTTAGTAACATAGTGTTTAGCCTCCATGTGTTTTTGTTTTTTACTTTTTTTCCCCTGTAATTGATTTCTTATCTTATAGCGTTGTGGTCAGAAAAGATGCTTGATATGATTTCAATTTTCTTAAATTTACTGAGGGTTGATTTGTGACCCAAGATGTGATCTATCCTGGAGAATGTTACGTGTGCACTTGAGAAGAAAGTGTAATCTGCTGTGTTTGGATGGAATGTCCTATAAATATCAATTAAATCTTTCTGGTATATTGTATCATTTAAAGCTTGTGTTTCCTTGTTAATTTTCTGTTTGGATGATCTGTCCATTGGTGTAAGTGAGGTGTTAAAGTCCCCCACTATTATTGTGTTACTGTTGATTTCCTCTTTTATAGCTGTTAGCAGTTGCCTTATGTATTGAGGTGCTCCTATGTTGGGTGCATATATATTTATAATTGTTCTATCTTCTTCTTGGATTGATCTCTTGATCATTATGTAGTGTCCTTTCTTGTCTCTTGTAACATTCTTTATTTAAAAGTCTATTTTATCTGATATGAGTATAGCTACTCCAGCTTTCTTTTGATTTCCATTTGCATGGAATATCTTTTTCCATCCCCTCACTTTCAGTCTGTATGTGTCCCTGGGTCTGAAGTGGGTCTCTTGTAGACTGCATATATATGGGTCTTGTTTTTGTATCCATTCAGGAAGCCTGTGTCTTTTGGTTGGAGCATTTAATCCATTCATGTTTAAGGTAATTATTGATATATATGTTCCTATTACCATTGTCTTAATTGTTTTGGGTTTGTTTTTGTAGGTCCTTTTCTCCTCTTGTGTTTCCCACTTAGAGAAGTTCCTTTAGCATTTGTTGTAGAGCTGGTTTGGTGGTGCGGAATTCTCGTAGCTTTTGCTTGTCTGTAAAGCTTTTGATTTCTCCATCAAATCTGAATGAGATTCTTGCCGGGTAGAGTAATCTTGGTTGTAGGTTCTTCCCTTTCATCACTTTAAGTACATCATGCCACTCCCTTCTGGCTTGTAGAGTTTCTGCTGAGAAATCAGCTGTTAACCGTATGGGAGTTTTCTTGTATGTTATTTGTCATTTTTCCCTTTCTGCTTTCAATAATTTTTCTTTGTCTTTAATTTTTGCTAATTTGATTACTATGTGTCTCGGCGTGTTTCTCCTTGGGTTTATCCTGTATGGGACTCTCTGCGCTTCCTGGACTTGGGTGGCTATTTCCTTTCCCATGTTAGGGAAGTTTTCGACTATAATCTCTTCAAATATTTTCTCTGGTCCTTTCTCTCTCTCTTCTCCTTCTGGGACTCCTATAATGTGAATGTTGTTGCATTTGATGTTGTCCCAGAGGTCTCTTAGGCCGTCTTCATTTTTTTTCATTCTTTTTTCTTTATTCTGTTCCACAGCATTGAATTCCACCATTCTGTCTTCCAGGTCACTTATCCGTTCTTCTGCCTCTGTTATTCTGCTATGGATTCCTTCTAGTGTATTTTTCATTTAAGTTATTGTATTGTTCATCTCTGTTTGTTTGTTCTTTAATTCTTCTAGATCTTTGTGAAACATTTCTTGCATCTTCTCGATCTCTGCCTCCATTCTTTTTCTGAGGTCCTGGATCATCTTCACTATCATTATTCTGAATTCTTTTTCTGGAAGATTGCCTATCTCCATTTCATTTAGTTGTTTTTCTGGGGTTTTACCTTGTTCCTTCATCTGGTACATAGCCCTCTGCCTTTTCATCTTGTCTATCTTTCTGTGAATGTGGTTTTTGTTCCACAGGCTGTAGGATTGTTGTTCTTCTTGCTTCTGCTGTCTGCCCTCTGGTGGATGAGGCTCTTCCTAATGTTTAATGACACTGTTAATCACTTCTCTTGCTTATTTACTCTTCATATATCTTCTTTGGTAAAATTTCTATTAATATCTTTGGCCTGATTTTTAAAATTCTTCTTTTTATATTTGCTTGTTTTATTTAGATTTAAATATTCTCTATATATTCTGGATAAAGATATTTGTGTTACTAATACCCTTCTCCTAATTTATCTGACTAGTAATGGCTTGAAAGGCAAAGGAAATCCAGGTCACAAAATTTTCTCCCATGTTTTCTTCCAAAATGTATATAGGTGTAGGGTTTACACTTCTATCTTAGTGACCTACATCAGGCAACAATTTCTTAGATAAGACACAAAAACATGAACCTTAAAAGAAGGAAAAAAATACAATAGACTTCTCTTTATAAATAATTTAAGGCAGACGACAGTGGAGAAATATCTTTAAAGAACTGAAAGAACAAACAAACAAACAAACATCAACCTAGAATTCCATGCCCAATAAGATAGTCTGCAATGATGAAGGTACAATAAAGATTTTTTGGGGGCATAAAGAAGCTGAAAGAATTTATGAGCAGCAGACCTACACTATAAGAAATATTAAAGGAAGTCCTTCTGACAGAAGGAAAAAATCATATAAGATGGAAATGAGATCTACATAAAATAATGAATACCACTGGAAATAGTCAAATATATGGATAAACATAAAATAATTTTTTTATAAAAATCTCTTTATAAGATAATTGACTATTTAAAGCAAAGCAAATGTGTTATGTAGTTTATAACATGTGTAGAAGTAGAATGTATGATGACAATAGCAGAAAGTCCAGCAGAGGGAAAACAGAAGTGGATTGCATAAGATTCTTACACAAGATGTGAAGAGCTATAATGTTACTTGCAGGTGGATTGTGCTAAGTTAAAGGTGCATGTTGTAAATCCCAAAACAACCACTAAAAACACAAAATAAATAGCTAATAAGCCAATTTAAGAAATGAAATAAAGTCATAAAATCTATTATGTCTGAACATTGGCATACACACACAAAACTCAGAATTGGAATTTTTACATGTTCAGAAATTTTCCAAATATAAAAGTTCAATGGGTGTAGAGCAAATGTGTTAAAATAACAAAGTGAAATATCTTCTCATTAGTGTGTAGAGACTGCTGATTGACTTCAAGAATTGTGGAAATATTCAATATAAAAGTCCAATTTCTGCAAAAACTAACCCCTATTTGGAATGAAAAATGATACTATGATTAACTATGCACAGCCGATGATGACATTTTCATTTAGATTCATGAATCTTTGTGAGCCATCTTTTTCAGATACTATAGCCATTAAACCAAGAATCAAAATGAACTAAACTTAGAACCAGACTTTGGAATTTCTATATCACCAAGGGTGAAATAAATATTATTCAAAAATAATGATGCATATTCAAACACATTGTCACTATTAAAACTTTATTATTAATGAGAATATTTACTATGTGAAAAATATTAAAATGTAAACATTGATTATTTCATCTTTATCTCATTGTTTTAATTTATAATTTTATACCATCTAATGTAATATATATTTACAAATTTTACATTTACAATTTATTCTGTTATTTATTGTAATAATTATGTTTACATAGTGATAGATACATATATATTATAAAATACATGTGAAATATAACATACATATTACTAATTGTAGGAGTTATGATTATGTAATATTAATTATTTGGAGAGTAAAACCAATAAGCATAATGAGGTTTCAATGAATGGGAGGTTCAGTTCTAAAAGCCCAGTCTTGTCTGTTCTGAGAGACAATGCAAATGGATGGACAAGCAAAGAGTTCCAGAAAGGGACTTGCATGGGTTGAGGTCGTTTTAGCACTTTCTAACCATGAGAAAGTGCCTTTTCATGTCTTTAATTCAGAAAGTGCCTTTAATTCACACCTTTTAGCCTCATTTTTCCCCTTTTATGAAAAGGAGCATGTATTAATACCTACCTCAGTAAGTTGTTGAAAGGATTAAATAATTTTGTAAAATAATTAACACTTGTAATTAGCATATGTAAATGAATTCAAATAGTGCATGAGACGCATTAGTGTTTACAACTATGATTAGCATTACTGCTACCATTAATTATTGCTAAAATTTATACAGCATTTTTAATAAGTGCTAAGGCCTATTTTAACATATTTTATATATGTTAACTCTCTTAACCCTCATTAAAAAAAACAAGCTGGATATGCATGAGGTATTAGTCCTACTTTAGAGATGAACAAACTGGCATACACAGAATTAAATTTTATTATTATAGTGTGTTTGTTTTAAAGTAGCCTTCTATTTGGAGAATAAGTCATTTTTTTTTCATGGTAGATAAATAAGGAATTAGGTTGGTTAAGGTAAGCTTGAAAAAAAGTGTCTTTTTAAAAGATTTTTTTTAAATTTATTTATTTATTTATTTATTTATTTTTGGCCACGTTGGGTCTTCGTTGCTGCATGCAGGCTTTCTCTAGTTTCGGCGAGTGGGGGCTATTCTTCGTTTCAGTGCATGGGCTTCTCATTGCAGTGGCTTCTCTTGTTGCAGAGCAGGGGCTTTAGGTGCACGGGCTTCAGTAGTTGTGGCACACGGGCTCAGTAGTTGTGGCTCGCAGTCTCTAGAGCGCAGGCTCAGTAGTTGTGGCACATGGGCTTAGTTGCTCCGCGGCATGTGGGATCTTCAATGACCAGGGATCTAATCCATGTTCCCTGCATTGGCAGGTGGATTCTTAACCACTGCGCCACCAGGGAAGTCTGAAAAAAATAGTTTTGCATGGATTGTCTTAAGTTAGATTAGAATATAATGTTCTTTTTTTTTGCCCTTAACATCATATTTGACAATCAGAGTCACACTTGCTTCATAAAAACAAGTGAGCAAATTAGCTCTAAACTTTTAAATCTACTTTGAAATGGTTTGTGTAATATAGGAAATATTTGGTCTTTGATATCAAAAAATAAATCCAAAATTAAGGCCAGCTGGTGTGTGTGTGTGTCTGTGTGTGTATTTACACAACTAATTATGATATGATATGAGAAACCTTTCTTTGATCTCAATGATGGAAAAATATAATCACTCTATACATATAAGCAACATACAAATGAAGATATTCAAGACACCTTTGGGGATACTATGTGACTGATTATTTTGATTCCTATTAGCTGTTAATAATTAGTGTTTCTCTAGCCAAAGATTTATTGAAGGCATAGATCCACTGGGTCAATGGTCTATGACCTTCATTGTTAGAAACAAAGCAGCAAAAGCCTATGTTCTCTTTTCAATTAGCATTTATTGCACACCTACTTTTGTGCCTCGCACTGTGATAAATGTTGGGCAGCTAGCAATGGGAGGTATCAAAATTCTTGTCTTGAGCAATTCACAATAAGTGAGAGAGCATTGCAAGAAGATAATGACAATACACAGTTAAAGGTGTTAGAATAGCTAGAGATATGGGAATACAGTTATGGATTCAAGAAGGTCTCCATAAAGGAGACTGTATTTCAACTGCATTCTCAAGATATTTTTTTTCCTCATATGAACTAGGCATTCAACACAGCAGGAGTTAAAAGAAGTCAGATTGTGAAAGAGTAGGGCATGCATAGAAACAGCTAGTTCAGAGTAACTGGAGCTAGTTGTTGTTAAGGTGAAGATGGACAAGCTGGGGTTTGTTCATAAATGGTTTAGCTTTTATCCTATAGAATACAGGAATGCAATTAAGGTAATTTCCATAATCAGATTGTTCTTTGGGTCAAAAAGAAAGATACGTTGAAGCCTACCCTGTGCCAGGCACTACACAAGACCCTGGAGATACAGTAGTGAAGAAAGTAGAAATGTTTTCTGCCCTTGGGGTGCTTACAGGGTACTGAGCAGGTGCCCAGGTACTGTGGTCCTATGTCCTGACAATAGATGTTGAGGATCACTGAGATATTTTGGAGGTAGACTCAAGAGTATTTAGCAGACAAGTAAATGTTGCAAGTGAAGGAAAGCGAGGAATGGAAGATTTCTGGTTGGGAGGTGAATCGGATAGTGACATTACTGAGACTTACAGAAGAATCCGGGGTAGGGAGGAAGATGCCAGTTCAGTCTTTGACATGGGTGTGAAACTCTTCAGTATGACTGAACACACACTGAAGCTAATTAAAAAATACTCATCAGTAAGGTGTAAGTTAAAATATCTCCTCAAAGAGAGCTTCTCTGACCAGCTTAGCCAAAGAAGATGCTCTCCCTAACCACTTTCTACTCCATTACCCCAATTTATTTTCTTAACTCTTTTCCCTATCTAGAATTATCTTATCTGCCTATTTGTTCATTTTCTGTTTTCCCGAACTAGAAGGTGAACTGCATGAGGGCAGAAAAATGGTCTGTTCTGTTTTTATTCACCACTTTATCATGGACATTAGAGAGAGCTCAGGTTAAATTGGAAATCATTGGTGTTTAAACTCCAGGTGAGTGTGAGAAGATAACAAACAAATTAATCAATATGTGATTTCAGATTATTGTGCTTTTGAAACAGAAAGAAGGCCGATATGGTGGAAGTGTCGTGAATAGTGTCTTAATGGTATAGGATGAAGCTCGAAGAATAGAAAGGGACAGGTCATGAAGGGTCATAGTCAGGAGTATAGATTTTATTCTAAGTGTAACTGATGCTTCACAAACATGGTTTCATCTTCAAGGGCAAAGCTAGAGACCAGATATTCATCATGCCTAGCTAGACTTCCCAGTGGTCCCTTAAAAACTCTCCCAGTGGGAATCACTAACACCACCTTTAAATTTAATGTGACTCAAAACCCACCCACTTGGGAACACTTTTCAGCAGAATTAATTCTAATTGTCCCTTGATCTCCCACTACCTGTTTTACAAATCCGAGTTCCCTTCTTGAATGTCTACTTTCAACACTGCTTTGCTCCAGTCTGTCATATCCTCCTGATTTCCTCTTCACTCTCTGCTCTGTGATTATGGGTAAAACCTGTCATGGGTATCCTTCTCTCTTACTCCATATATGGCTTGGGTCACAAAATATAAATTAAAATATGATCCATTTCAGTTATTTTCCTTTTCTAACCTTCATAGACAGTTGAGGAATGTGCCGTATCTAGTATCTTGCTCAAGAGTCCTCTCCAAGGCATGACACTTTTACAGTTCTTCAAAGTGCTGGGAAATAGCAAAAATAGGAAGCATGAAAAGGTAAACTGAGCTCTTCAACCCAGATTGATCCCTTGACCAAAAGCCAAATGTTATTTAAAATTTGTACAGGATTTCACAATTAAAGGTAACACTTGGCTGCAATTTCCCAACAGTCAGCATTCAATTTAGCATATCTTGGCTTTTTGTTTACCCTATTTGGCTTCTTGTACAGTCTTCATATTTACTATATTTTTTAATTAAAGGAAACTTGCAGAATTTCAGTCCTGTGTATTCGGTTGTTCTTCATGGAGTTGTGCCTTTTGAGAGAAATCTTTTCATTTTAAGAGCTCCATCTGAGAAACTCCTTAATGGAGTAGCACTTCCAGTAAGATCAAGAGTCAGTAGATGCAAGCGAATTGCAGCTGAACTCAGGCTTTCTTGTGGCTGGGTTACTCTGAACCATGCATTGTTCCTATTATTCTGTAGAATCTTTGCTGGAATGTTGTTTATGTTCATTGATTTCTCAAGGCAAGTGGTGGCGCTCAGTGAAATTCCTTTCTAAAAAGATAAGTGTACAACAGGAGAACTTGGATAATTTTACACTGCTTTCTTCTCCTTTCTGACTTCCACCTCCCTCTAAGGAAGAAGGATATGGAAAATAGAAAATATGGAATGGTGGATAAAAAATGGGATAACAGAAAAGAAGGAAAGGGGAAAAGTCTAATGGAGAGAAAGATAATGGGGAAGAGAGACATGAGAGGGAGACGCTGAAGGAGGGAAGATACATAGGATATATTGTTGGTGGAGGGAGAGAGGATATAAGAAGGTAGGTTTATTCCTAGGTATTTTGTTCTTTTTGATGCGATGGTAAATGGGATCATTTCCTTAATTTCTCTTTCTGACAGTTCGTTGTTAGTGTATGGAAATGCAACAGATTTCTGTATATTAATTTTTTTTCCTGCAACTTTACTGAATTCATTGATGAGCTCTGGTAGTTTTCTGGTGGCATCTTCAGGATTTTCAATGTATAGTATCATGTCATCTGCAAACAGTGACAGTTTTACTTCTTCCTTTCCAATTTGGATTCCTTTTATTTTATTTTTTTCTTTTCTGATTTCTGTGACTAGGACTTCCAAAACTAGGTTGAAGAAAAGTGGTGAGAGTGGGCATCCTTATTTTGTTCCTGATCTTAGAGGAAATGCTTTCAGCTTTTCATCATTGAGTATAATGTTAGCTGTGGGTTTGTCATATATGGCCTTTATTATGTTGAGGTAGGTTCCTCCATGCCCCCCTTCTGGAGAGTTTTTATCAGAAATGGATGTTGAACTTTATCAAAATTTTCATTTTTGTGAAGGTGGGGTAAAGAGAAGTAGGAATGAGTGAATAAAATCTTTTATTAGAACTATATAATCATTATTTAACCATTGATATATTAATTGATAAAACAAGGCAAGTTAATATTTGAGAGGGTAATATTTAAGGTAATTTAAAAATATATATTCAAAATTAATGGGGATGTTGGAAGAGAAAATGGTGTAAGGCAGGAAAAATAAGGAAAAGAAAATGAACAAATAACAACAACAAATAGCAGACAGTTTAATAAACAGAAAATACAAATTAGAATGGAAGAAATAAGACCATGTATGTTAGCCAGCACAATAAACACGAATGAATTGATATCCTCTGTCATGATGTTGATTTTCACAATAGTACACATAAATACACATACACACGCACACTTTGATATTTTAAAGTAGTATGCTCAATGAAAGCTACCAAGGAAAAATTTGAAATTAAATACTCTAGCAAAGATACGTCAAACCAGTGTAATACAATGAAAGTAGCCAAGGCTAAATGCAAAGCCAAACACAACATACAGGAAGAAAAAAAGGTCTTATGTGTAAAGAATTATGAAATTATATTTCTTTATGAAAAAGCAAAATGGAAACCAAGTACATAAAGTAAATACTGTAGAAGATAGACTTGATAATATGAAATAACAGAGGAAGATATTAATAAAATTTATCAGGATGAAAAAAACTGATAAGTAGACTATATATGTACATAGATAAAGAAGGTTTAGATAATAAAAGATTTGATTTGGTGGATTTTTACAAAGATAATTTTCTTATATAGACTTTATATTGTTTTGCATTTACAAAATTAAATACTATTCAAAATTTCAAAAAGTTGAGACCTTATTAGCCTCCTTCGTTGCTCATAAATTTGCAAAACTGTCAAACTTAAAATTAAATAAAAATTAACTAAGACACTGTTCTTAAATAATCTCGGAAGCAAAAAGGATATCATAATTGAAATTAAAACTTTACGAAAAGGAGAAAACCACACACTAAAATATATATCATATAACAACACGTTTACCTATAGGAAATTTATAATGGCATTTTTTATTATTAATAAAACAATAAAAAATACATTGAGTATTTGCCTACAAAATATAGAAAAAATTAAAAAAATTAAACAATACAAGATTAAGAACAAAAATTGAAGTAATAGAAAGCAACTAAATGGTGAGAGAGAACAATTAACAAAATCCCTTTTCCTCCAAGAATAGTAAAATAAATAAATTCCCAACAAGGTGGTCAGTTTAGGAGAAAAAGAGAGGCTAGAACAATACAAAACATTAGGAATGACATGGGAGGTATAAGCCCAAATACAAACAAATTAGAAGATTTATTTTATTTATTTATTTTTTGACTGTTAATAAAAATACCTTTATTATACAGAAAAACATAAATTATGAAGCAAAACTACCAAAGAGAAGACTGCAGTCAAATGACTGACATATTCTTGAATATTCTGGGAATGTGTCAGGCTAATAAATATTTAACTAAGATTTTTCCTTCCCCATCCCACTCCACCCCTCATTATTCGAATATTATTTTACCTTTGATTTTAGTAACTGACCACTCACTCACTGTGAATTTGGTCCTGCCCTGGATCCTGAGACACCACTGAGTCAAATCCACTTGTAAGTTCTGGTTATTCCTCAGTCAGTCTTACAAGGATTCCCTTCCTCCACCTGACAGACATTTAAAGTTTGGAATTTCCTAGGACTCTGTTGTCAGACTTGTCCCCTCCCTGTCAGTCACCTCTCTGGTGAGGGGTGATGAGATAAACCACCAACATATGAGTATCTTGACTATGACAGTGTGTTTCACCTATCTCCAAATATTTACCTCCTTTAAGTTCTCTCTCCAGTCCAGGCCTGGCACATGCTCAAGGCAGAAAGTTGGAATCCTCCCTCTTACTTTTCATATTCTATTATTTATAAGTCCTAAAATTCTACTTCCTGAGAATCTCTTTAATCCATTCTTTGAGCTCCATTTTGCAGACCTTTGTTTTTTCCTACCTTGAAGTTTGAAAGATTCTCCTATTATTTTCCTAATTTCTGGGCTAGCCCCTTTCTGGGGCACTTTGGACCTTCTCTGTTTATAACACTTCAATATCTGTAGGCTAAGCACCTTGGAAGGACACAAAGGTCCCTTGTGATTGGGCTCTTGTCCACCTTTTCAGCCTCACCTCCTCCCACTCCCTCTAAGATTCTGACAGATTTGCTCTGAGAAACTATTTACAGTTCACCAAGTCACCTCTTTCTCTCAGGTGTCTGTGGCACTGTACAGATTCTTCCATCCATCTGAAGTGCCTTTGGCCTCTCTGCCTATTGCGAGACACCTATGTATCCTTCAGGTGACACTCCTGTGTTCTGTAGTCTCCATGGTCCCATTCCCATAGTGTGTTTTTGCAGACTTTTTTTTTTTTTATGGCAGGCATCACATATTTCAGTGGTTCTAGTAACCTGAATGTTTTATTATTGGAGTTTGAACTCTTTGAGCATGGAAATCTTTTATTTTAAATTATTAAGTTTAACACCATGAATATGACAGGTAAAAATGGATAATTTCCTAGCAAAAAAGAAATTTTCATATTTCGAGATGGCAGGATGAGCTTTATGCGACTCCCTTATCCCACCCCCACCATAAATGGCTTCACGTGGTAGAGAATATTAGATGAAAACCAACTAAACCAAACCTAACAAGAAGAGCAGAAGTAACACATCAACAACAAAAAAGTGGAAAAGAAATACAGTAAATCCAAAAAGCCACTGAAAACATAAAAGGTTATTTTTGGTAGAAAGTAAACAAATACCTGTACACATAAAACTGTTACTCTTATATTAAAAAAGAAAAAAAAAAAAAGACAAGAAAGAAACCACCAGCAAAAGCAGGCACAAAAGAAGATTGCTAAAACGGTGAAGGTGTTTCTAGACTCTCTCCAAGCCTGATAATGGACAATTCTGGGAATAGAAGGGGCTCCAGTGTCCCTACAGAGACAGTATAATTAGCAACACCCAGCTACACCAGCTTTTTGACATCCATGCAATCCATCTGTCCTGTGCAGCATATGCAAAGTCACAAATCAGCCTCACTAGGGGCAGGAGCAGTGAGTTTGGGCACTGATGTCAACATGGTGGGACTATCCCAGAAATCAACAGGAAGATGTGGTACATCCCAGCTCTCCCCTAGGAACACTACATAGACTCACAAGTGCCCCCTATCAATCCAAGTAACTCTCAAATACAAAAATACATTCAGAAATACAATCACCAACTAGTTAAGAAAAATCTGTACCATGTTAGAGAGAAACCACATTCAACCAATGCAAAACCTCCTATCCGGTAGAGAAAATAAAAGGATATGTGGGGTTATTTTTCTTTTTGAATAAGGAATTTAAAAGGTTGGTGGGAGGAGGGTGATATAGATATGGATTAATGCTAGCAAGGTTCTGTTTGACAAATATAACTTTAAGTACATGTGTTAACACCTAAGGGGAAACACTTGAAAAATGGAAATAGAATTAATAACTTGCAGATCATTAGAGGAAGGGAAACAACAAAAAGTCCTTGGAGAAAATGTAATAAAGATGTACACAAAAATCCAAAAAGTGGGAGGAAGGAATAATTAGAACTCAGAATAAATATAAATTGCTGAAAGGATGGAGAATGCCCAAATATGTGAATAATCATTACCAAGATGAGTGAATAAAATTCATGTAGTAGAAACAGATTTTTAAATGCCAACAAAATAAAGCAAGCAGGATCAAGGAGAATTCAAGATGAAAAGATTTAAAAGCATAAAAAATATTTTTTCATTCTGATAAAAGGAACAATCCACCATGAAATTATTATATTCAATAATATTTATGTACCCAGCAAAATTGCTTGAAATATATAAAAGAAATATGATTAGCCATGGAGGACAAATTGACAAAGCTACAAACCTAGTGAGAGAGTTTATTACACCTCTCTCTAAAATGACAGAACAGATAAGTAGATCAAAATAAGTGTAAGTATATTGAATAATAAAATGTTTGAACAAACAGAATTCGAATTCAATAGAAATTGCACATTGTTTTGTGAATTTGAAGAATAAAAGAAATTTATTTGAGCAAATAACTATGTTACTTTGAATTTCACAAAACTGTGCTTTTTAAAAAACACAAATGAAACATTCACAAATATTGATTATGAATTAGGACCCAAAGGAAATCTCAACAAGTTACAAGAAGCTGATATAATGCAATCTATATCCATTAAACAAAACAAACACAATACAATTAAGAATTAACAACAAAATAGAAGCGAATGATTGCACTCACTGAAAAGTAAAACATATGCATACATAAAACCCACAGTTATAGAGAACAATTGAGTTAGAGAAAATGTAAAGTTAGAAATTACTATTCAAAACTTAGAGCAAAGGCAACACCTAGATATTTTTTAAAAAAACAGTAAACATTGAATAATATATAGCCTTAAAATAAAATATTAGAAAAATAAGAAATTTTGGAAACAAATAAACTGAACTTTTAATTTAAAAACTAGACTAGGCCAATCCAGTGATTAAAAATAGAAGCAGAAATAGTAAATTAATAAACAGTCAAAATGATATAAAAAGGTAAAACATAGAATGAACCAAAAGCCCAGGGAAGTTTTAATTATATTAATACATAATATTTATGAAATTTATATCAATGTGTTTGAATTAGGAAATCAATGTGTGTTATTTCTTAGTGTCCTGACATTCAGGGAAGTGCCTTGTTACCTAATCCTTGGCAGAAGTTGACTCCTTTATAGTAGATAATCCCAACCATCTGAAAAATCCTAACTTCAGAGAAGACCAGAGAAAGTGAGGAGCGCCATTCACCTGCTGAAAATGCCAAACAATCAGACGCAAGGCAAGACTAGATGGGGAGCGTTGGGCAGGGTGATAAATTGCCTTTCATACAGCCCGAAATAGTCTGTGCCCATTTACAACTTGAAGAGCCCTCAGCAGGTACAGGGAGCTCTGCCAGGAAGCAGATACTCTAAAACAGCGACCTTGAATCTTGGCTGGCTGATAATGGACCACAAAGAATTGACACAATCCAACTGCTTGCTGGAAGATACATGGTTTCCTTCAGCAGACAGTGAAAGATGAAATAGATTGGTTTAAAAAAAAAAAACAAAACACCAAAGAGCATTGGGCTTATTGATTTTTATAAACAAAACCTTTTGGGTGCCCTACGAGTAGAAAGATGCTATGAAAATCTGTCTTCTTGGAATAAAAATAGAGACATAAATTAAAGATGCTTTACTTCTGAAATACATGCTAAAGTAGAAGTAGAGTTAACTACTACTGGACCTTTTCCTTTCTTTTTTATTTTTTTAATCAAAAAGAAGTTTGCTTAGCTTTTTCTTTCTAAAGAAGTAGAGAGCAATGCAGTAAAGCCTCTTCAGATCTTTGATCTACACAGAGATTAAAAGCTGGATTGAAGCTAGATCCTTTACAGGGGTTCCACCCTCATCCAGCCTCACTCTTAACCAGAAAAACTCGTATTCATTATATAAGTTGTAACTTAAATGGACATTTTTTGTAGTTTTCTGGGTATTTAAAATATTCTCCACTTCTGAGTTCATAAACTTTTTGTTCATTTCTCCTTTATATCATTTCCTAGATTCTATTCTATGTCTGTTTACCAACCCACCACCCCCCAAACCCCAACTCAAGGAAGCAAAGCAAAGTCACAGTGTGCTTCCAAAGGTGAAAAAGCAAATCTTATTTTTGTTTCTAGGACCAGGGAGGAAGAGAACAAAGAAAGGAGGGAGGGGGGTCATGAAGCTAAATTTTAGTGAGTGATTACACTACAAAAGGTATTAAGCTAGATTATTTCACCTTTTATTGCATTTAATTCACTCACCAACCTTGATATATTGACACTGATAATATCAGATTGTATGTATATGAAGTCTGCAAAATTTAAGGACTTTGTCAAAGGTCACAAACCTGGTTAATGTTACACCCTTCATCTAATTCCAAAGTGCATGCTCTCTTTGCTACTATACAATAATGTCAAATTTAAAAGCAAAATAAGTTGCCTGCAATATTGTCATTCCCTACAAGAGATGAGCCTCTAAAATGTACAGTGAACCTTTCAATTGCCAGTAACCATGAGAAAAATCAGAGCAGGTGTTATGGTACCTTTTGATAATGGTGTTTATTTAAGTAAAAGTAAAACAGGCTTGATTTTGAAACACAGCTGAGAAAATATAGGGAAAGATTTCCTGGGGGTGAATGAAGTTGTCAAGGAAGTCACACAGTTCAACTGTCGGTCACTCGACAGTAGTTGGAGTATGAATCCATTTAAGGCATTTTTAGATCAGATTTGCTATCCAAAGTTATAGGAACCTCACTCTCTCTGGCAGGATATCAATTAATTTGCCAACTCGACAGCCTCCAAATAATGATAAAGCTTTATGCACATGTAATTTTGTATGTCTATAATAAGATTTGGACTATTCAGTTTTAATTATATATTTGGTTTCTACCTGTTATTAACTATATATACATATTATATATGTACATAGCTGTACATGTATGTATTTATATACATATATATACACACACACATATAGAGAGAGAGATCATTTTGTTTCAAACAACATTAAGTGATTGTAACTAGTTTAAGTATGAATGGAAACTTTTGGAATTATATTCTGTTGTCTCATGGAATGCAAAAAAGTAGTGAATCAAACATCATGTAGGTAAGCTACTGCTTATCTAACCCAGAGTCTTTGATAGCAGGAGTTCACCAAATTTCTGTCCAACTGTTAATATAAATATGATTCAGCTCACAATTCAATCAGCTTATCATGGATGTGGTGCCCAGTTCTTAACCAATCAGAACTGCCTGATGGTGCCAAGTAATATAATATAGACGTGGCTGATGGGGATGGGAGAGATTCCCCACTGTTTCAGGAACAGTTACCAGAGAAGAGGGACTCATAAACCTGGATGATATATCCCTTTATCAAACTTTTGATGAAAGCATTCTTCAAACTTTATTTTTACGTTCTGAGTACAATATGTTACACATTCAAAGTTAAGCCTGATTAAGCATTCAGTAAGGATTTTGACCAAACTAGAATTTTCATTCCACTTAATTGGGCCCACCTGGTTTAAGAATTGTCATAATAATGACATGGTATATGAAGAATACAAAATGATGTATTCAGAATGACTAAGCCCATAATCTATAGTAACAACTGCCCATTTTGCATTTCCCAAAGATGGCTACACCAATTTATATTCCGTTCCACACACTCCTCTTAAAGTGCAATATTGATGATACCCTTGCATTAGCTGCTTTAGTCTATCTTCCTTTCCATTGAACCTGGGTAGAACTTTCTGACAAGCACAAGTGATAAAATTGTAGACAGATGTGACATTGCATGACAATCAAGGACAGGTTGTAAAAGGCAAAAGTTTCTGTCTGGCCCCCTCTCTCTCTTGGGATGCTTGTTCTGTGGGAAGCCAGTCACCATGCCATGAGAAAACTCAGACTAGCCCATGTTGAGAGACTACATGGAGAGAAGTTGAGGCCCCAGCTGACAGCCAAAATCCTATGCCAGACTTAAGAGTGAGCAAGCCTATGGTATATCCCAGCTTGCCAGCCTTGAGTTGCCCAGCTGAGAGAGTGGAGGTGGGATTTGTTTAGCCCTGCACAGATTGCAGATTCATGCCCCGATTAAATGTTATTGTTCTAAGTCTCTAAGTTTGGGGTTGGTTTGTTATGCAGCACTAGCTAACTGGTACACATATTGGGACCTGGATGTTGTATGCTGCCATAAACAAAACCTAAAACTCTGATAGTAGCTTTGTGACTAAGTGATTAGATGGTATTTGGAAGAACCTACAAGAAGCATAATGGCCCTTTTAGAGGCTACTGGTGAAGACTTAAAAGAAAGAAAATACTCTTGAAAACTGAAGGAAAGGGGATCCTTTAACTAGTTTCAGGAAGTTTAGCAACACTGTTATATGTTATAATGTGGAAAGTAAAAAATGTACCTAATGAACTGTATGGTCTCACTAGAGAGATTTCCAGGCAAAGGATTAAAGGTGTTTTCTGGTTTCTTTTATCTGCCTATAATAAAATGCAAAAGAGAGAGGCAAGCTGAAGAAATAACTATTAAATATAAAGGGACCAGGGCTTACTGGGTTTAAAAATACAGCTCTCTCTCATTCTCAGTTTCCTAGCTCCAAAATTAAAAAAAGAAAAAAAAAAAGCTTCAGAGCAATGATAAAATCCAGGGTGGGACTAAATTATGCCTTATAAAGTCCTCAGAAGGATATAAGGTAGTGTCTTAGAGAGTCAATCAGAATAGGCATGACTTAAAGAATCTTTCCATTAAACAAAAGACCCTATAAGGGCCATACCACACAGCTGACTTAAAAAGTCTAAAGTAGGAAAAACAACAAGAACAACTGTTCTTGAACAGGTTTGTGGATGTGGCTCTTTGTCTATTAGAGAGGATCACAGATTGATTCATAACAGATTCACAAAGTGTAAAAAGAATTCTATCACTTTGGACTGAAAGAGATAAAGATAATACAGAATGAAAATAGACCTTTGGATATTCAAATTACCTCTGTCAGAATGTACTCTGGGTAAACTACACAGCTACAAACACCTGTCACTTCTCATGGAAGAAAAGGATGATTTAGAGGGCAAAAGCAGTGGGTCAGAGGGTGGAAAAGAGAATCATGGAGAATCATGGCAGTAGGACAGGGTTCTAATTTGGCAACTGATATCATTGTCCAACTGGATTTCAGAATTGGAGCAGTTACTACTGTGTGCCTCCCTTTTTCTCTTCTTTGAACAGGAAGCTCCAGAGCAGTTAACGGATACCTGCTCTACCACTGTATGTTGGGTGTGTAAAGGGCGTATAACTTGCCTTTTTAGCTCACAGATCTTCAGATCTAAAAAAATTTAACTTGAAGAGCTGTCCTTGAGAAATTTCACCTGAGGAGCCTCATTGGCAACTATACAGTATCTGGATGCTATGAACCTGAATTTGAAACGATGTCTTACTGAGATGAGGCTTGAGGGTCTTGGGGGAGAGAAATGAGAGTATTTTGGATATGAGAGAGGTGGAATCATGGAAGCCAGAGAATGAACTGTGGTAGATGATATTTTTCGAAGATGGAAGCACTAATATTTATCTGATCCCACATATTTTTCTTACAGTGTGGCGCTGACACTCCTCCATCAGGAGCTGAGTTTCACAACCGCCTTAATTAACTTTTTGGCCAACCTAAGAGAATGCAGTATAAGTAATACTATGACTTCCCAGGCTAGGTCACAAACAGCAATGTGACTCTGACTTGGTCTTCTCTTTTTCTCTGTTCTTGCTCTCTCTCTCCCTGTCTCTGAATCTCTCTCTCTCTCTAGATTTCTCCCCCTCTCTGAATATCTTTCTCTCTCTTTGAATCTCCTTCTCCCTCTGAATTTCTCTTTCTCTCTGGGACACTCACTCTCTGGGCAAGGCAGACACTGTTCTGTGAGAAAGTCCAAACTAGCCTCTGTTGACAGACCACGTGGAGAGGAAACTGAGCTGAAGCCTTCACCAAACCAGACATATAAAGATGTTTACAGCCCTTAGCCTTGGAGCTACTTCAAGGTGGTGCTCATAGGAGCCAAACTTTCCCAAGCTCTACTCCAATTGTAGATTTATGGGCAAAATAAGTGTTATTCTTGTAAGGGGTATTTGTTGTGAAGCACTAAATAACTGAAACAAAAGCTATGTATGTTGGGATGTTTACATTCCAAACCTTTGAAATCAATATGCCCCAATTTTTCCAAATGTGGTGAAAAACACCATATATGACACTTCATATATGCCAAAACGTAGTGGTTCTAATCTCCCATCTGCTCAAGCAGAGCCTTATTCTTCTTCAAACCCACATCTTGGTCTTCTGTATTCTATGCTTAAAAAGAAGACACGTGTTCATGTACACACACACATATGCACACACATGCAACAGTTCTCCCGTCTGTACAATTCACATCACCTCCATTCAAAACACAACAAATCCTTTCACTCAGGAAATTTACTCTCCAGAGATGCATCTCACTTGTATCTACCTATAGGTACAATCCTCAGGTACCAGCTTCATCTTCACTACAAAACAGGTGTTAACTCCTAATCAGAGTAACTAATGAAAAATACTCTTTCATCTGGACTCATCTTCTTCTATATAATGGAGATGTCCTTTGGGGCCACGTGTTGGAATTTTTTTCACTGAACTGCTCAGCTTTGCTTCAAGGTTTTTTTTTTTTTTTTTTTTTGGGAGTGTAAAGTTCTTTATTTGCTTATGTTAAACACTATTTTTGAATTGAAAATTCATGTTTTACATCTAAGAAATCAAAGATTTTTATAAGCGACATCATTCTCCAAATTTAACAAATCCTTAAAGTCCAATAAATAATGAAATTAAATTAGAAAATTTTTCATGTTTCTAGGTAAATAAACATTCCTGATCAGCATATAATGAGTATCACACCTCTATCAAGAAAATAAACCTTTATGACTTGTTGCTTTATATTTTTTCACCTTTTTTTTTCAAGTCTTTATCCTTCAGTTCTTAATCTTTGCTCAAAATTCAGCCTTTTTGTTTTCTAGCCATGCCCACAATACTTGGCTCTCCTACCACATGCAGTGTAACTTGCCGGTGTCTTGCTCATCTGTTAATGGCTGGATGAAACAGCAACTCTGTCTCCTTAAACTGAGAGCATTATCTCTGTGTGGTCTCTGGTATCATCAGCATTCTGCTGAAGCTTTGGAAAAAAAGTAGTGCTTTACAGTAACATTAGTAGAGAGAGGCTGATATGAAAACACATCCCCATTGTGCAGAACATTGGGGTCTTTTGCATTCTACCGTTGAATGACTCTCCAAAAGTCACAGCTCAAGGGCTTCACTGGTTAATTGTTTTATACCCAATGTCATGGTAGGTTTCATGTGCAAGTATCTTTGTCATATCAAAGTATTCATTATATTTTTTACCTTTTTTCAGTTAAAATTAATGTATATCATAGTTCCTATATGGTTTTTGAAAACATAATTTTAACAGTTGTATGTAACGGTCAATTTAGTGAATCAACTGTGACTTACTCAACCATTCCACTATTACAGAAACACTACATTGCCTTCCTATCTTCCACTACTATGAGTACTACATACATGGGAATCTGTTTAATATAATAATTTTTTCCCCAAATAGTGGACAATTTATTTAATCCTGTCAAGAACTAAAAAACTATGCTTCCTAACACAATATTGTCATTTTTATTCCTTGATGTTTTCTCATTTTCACTGTCACCTTCATTATACAAGAGAAAACAAACATTTTCCTTACTCTTCCTAGGATCAGATATTTACCTTATTCATATTTTGCCACTTTCATAAATGAAAAAAGAACTGGTTGCCTTAATGAGCATTTCTTTGATTATTGGCAAAGATGAACTTTTTTTCATGTCTTTGCTTATAATATTTACTAGTTTCTGTTTCTCTTATGAATTGTCTGGTTTTTTGTGCTCATTACCTTTGCTAAAAGTCCTAGAACCTGTTCCCTATAAGGTCAGGGTTTGAAGCCAGGATTGCCAGACCCTGGGCAAGTCGTAGCATTTCTTTTTCATCTACAAACCTCAGAGATACAAGGCATCTTTTTTTTTTTTTGAAGGGTTTAAATTTCTTTTTTTTTTCTTTAACATCTTTATTGGAGTATAATTGCTTTACAATGGTGTGTTTCTGCTTTATAACAAAGTGAATCAGCTATACATATACATATATCCCCATATCTCCTCCCTCTTGCATCTCCCTCCCACCCTCCCTATGCCACCCCTCTAGGTGGTCACAAAGCACCAAGCTGATCTACCTGTGCTATGCAGCTGCTTCCCACTAGTTACCTATTTTACATTTGGTAGTGTATATATTTCCATGCCACTCTCTCACTTCGTTCCAGCTTACCCTTCTCCCTCCCTGTGTCCTCAAGTCCATTCTCTACATCTGCGTCTTTATTCCTGTCCTGCCCCTAGGTTTTTCAGAACCATTTTGTTTTTTTTTAGATTCCATATATATGTGTTACCATACGGTATTTGTTTTTCTCTTTCTGACTTACTTCACTCTGTATGACAGACTTTAGGTCCATCCACCTCACTACAAATAACTCAATTTCGTTTCTTTTTATGGCTGAGTAATCTTAATAGACATAAGAACTAAAACTGGAAATTAGTGGAAATTCAAGAAATGATTCTTGATAACAATATTATTATTTTTGTTGCTGTTGTTACATAAGTGATCTGATTATCCAGAGAGTATTAAAAGAACATTGATGGCAGGAATTGTCTTCATTTGATTCTTAATATTTATGGAATCACTTTTATTATTTTCACACTGTTATCATCTTGAATATTGGTTCTTAGTATACACCACTTATTAGAAAGAATTTTATATTTTAACAAGGCTTTTTGGTTTCTATTGAGATGAATTTTATTTTGCTTTTTTATTTTTGATTTGGCCAATTGATTTGATGTTTTGTTATAGTAAAGTTCTTAATATTTGTGTTTAAAAGAGTAATCCTTATTTGGTCGTGTTTTAGTGAGCCACTAACTTCCATTAAGAAAGAATTGAGAGGAGGTAGAGAAGATGGCGGAAGAGTAAGACGCGGAGATCACCTTCCTTCCCACAGATACATTAGAAATACATCTACACGTGGAACTGCTCCTACAGAACACCCACTGAATGCTGGCAGAAAACGTCAGACCTCCCAAAAGGTAAGAAACTCCCCACGAACTTGGGTAGGGCAAAAGAAAAAAGAAATCACAGAGACAAAAGAATAGGGACGGGACCTGCACCAGTGGGAGGGAGCCGTGAAGGAGGAAAGGTTTCCACACACTAGGAAGCCCCTTCGCGGGCGGAGACTGCGGGTGGCAGAGGGGGGAAGCATCGGAGCCACGGAGGAGAGCGCAGCCACAGGGGTGCGGAGGGCAAAGCGGAGAGACTCCCGCACAGAGGATTGGTGCCGACCAGCACTCAGCAGCCCGAGAGGCTTGTCTGCTCACCTGCCTGGGTGGGCGGGCGGGGGCTGGGAGCTGAGGCTCAGGCTTCAGTCAGATCGCAGGGAGAGGACTGGGGTTGGCGGCGTGAACACAGCCTGAAGGGGTTAGCGCACCACAGCTGGCTGGGAGGGAGTCCGGGAAAAAGTCTGCAGCTGCCGAAGAGGCAAGAGACTTTTTCTTGCCTCTTTGTTTCGCGGCACGCAAGGAGAGGGGATTCAGAGTGCCGTCTAAACAAATTCCAGAGACGGGCGTGAGCCACGGTGATCAGCGCGGGCCCCAGAGACGGGCATGGGACACTAAGGCTGCTGCGGCCGCCACCAAAAAGCCTGTGTGCGAGCACAGGTCACTCTCCACACCGCCCCTCCCGGAAGCCGGTGCAGCCCGCCATGGCCAGGCTCCCGTGATCCGGGGACAACTTCCTCGGGAGAACGCACGGCGCGCCTCAGGCTGCTACAACATCACACTGGCCTCTGCCGCCGCAGGCTCGCCCCGCATCCGTACCCCTCCCTCCCCCCGGCCTGAGTGAGCCAGAGCCCCCGAATCAGCTGCTCCTTTAACCCCGTCCTGTCTGGGCGGGGAACAGACACCCTCAGGCGACCTACACGCAGAGGCGGGTCCAAATCCAAAGCTGAACCCCGGAAGCTGTGCGAACAAAGAAGAGAAAGGGAAATCTCTCCCAGCAGCCTCAGAAGCAGCGTATTAAAACTCCACAAACAACTTGATGTGCCTGCATCTGTTGAATGCCTGAATAGACAACGAATCATCCCAAATTCAGGAGGTGGACTTTGGGAGCAGGATATATTGATTTTTCCCCTTTTCCTTTTTTTGTGAGTGTATGTGTATATGCTTCTGGGTGAGATTTTGTCTGTATAGCTTTGCTTTATAATAGCTTTATTTTACTTCACTATATTTTATCCTTTTTCTTTCTTTCTTTCTATTTTTTCTCCCTTTTACTCTGAGCTGTGTGGATGAAAGGCTCTTGGTGCTCCAACCAGGCATCAGGGCTGTGCCTCTGAGGTGGGAGAGCCAACTTCAGGACACTGGTCCACAAGAGACCTTCCAGCTCGATGTAATACCATACGGCGAAAATCTCTCAGAGATCTCCATCTCAACATCAAGACCCAGCTTCACTCAACGAACAGCAAGCTACAGTGCTGGACACCCTATGCCAAACAACTAACAAGACAGGAACACAGCCCCATCCATTAGCAGAGAGACTGCCTAAAATCATAATAAGGCCACAGACACCCCAAAACACACCACCAGACGTGGATGTGCCCACCAGAAAGACAAGATCCAGCCTCATCCACCACAACACAGGCACTAGTCCCCTCCACCAGGAAGCCTACACAACCCACTGAACCAACCTTAGCCACTGGGGACAGATACCAAAAACAACGGGAACTACGAACCTGCAGCCTGTGAAAAGGAGACCCCAAACACAGTAAGATAAGCAAAATGAGACGACAGAAAAACACACAGCATATAAAGGAGCAGGGTCAAAACACACAAGACCTAACAAATGAAGAGGAAATAGGTAGTCTACCTGAAGAAGAATTCAGAATAATGATAGTAAGGATGATCCAAAATCTTGGAAATAGAACAGACAAAATGCAAGAGACATTTAACAAGGACGTAGAAGAACTAAAGAGGAACCAAGCAATGGTGAAAACCACAATAAATGAAATTAAAAATACTCTAGATGGGATCAATAGCAGAAAAACTGAGGCAGAAGAACGGATAAGTGACCTGGAAGATAAAATGGTGGAAATAACTACTGCAGAGCAGGATAAAGAAAAAAGAATGAAAAGAACTGAGGACAGTCTCAGAGACCTCTGGGACAACATTAAACACACCAACATTCGAATTATAGGGGTCCCAGAAGAAAAAGAGAAAAAGAAAGGGACTGAGAAAATATTTGAAGAGATTATAGTTGAAAACTTCCCTAATATGGGAAAGGAAATAGTTAATCAAGTCCTGGAAGCACAGAGAGTCCCATACAGGATAAATCCAAGGAGAAACACGCCAAGACACATATTAATCAAACTGTCAAAAATTAAATATAAAGAAAACATATTAAAAGCAGCAAGGAAAAAACAACAAATAACACACAAGGGAATCCCCATAAGGTTAACAGCTGATCTTTCAGCAGAAACTCTGCAAGCCAGAAGGGAGTGGCAGGATATACTTAAAGTGATGAAGGAGAAAAACCTACAACCAAGATCAATCTACCCAGCAAGGATCTCATTCAGATTTGATGGAGAAATTAAAACCTTTACAGACAAGCAAAAGCTGAGAGAGTTCAGCACCACCAAACCAGCTTTACAACAAATGCTAAAGGAACTTCTCTAGGCAAGAAACACAAGAGAAGGAAAACACCTACAATAACAAACCCAAAACATTTAAGAAAATGGGAATAGGAACATACATATCGATAATTACCTCAAATGTAAATGGATTAAATGCTCCCACCGAAAGACACAGACTGGCTGAATGGATACAAAAACAAGACCCATATATATGCTGTCTACAAGAGACCCACTTCAGACCTAGAGACATGTACAGACTGAAAGTGAGGGGATGGAAAAAGATATTCCATGCAAATAGAAATCAAAAGAAAGCTGCAGTAGCAATTCTCATATCAGACAAAATAGACTTTAAAATAAAGACTATTACAAGAGACAAGGACACTATATAATGATCAAGGGATCGATCCAAGAGGAAGGTATAACAATTGTAAATATTTATGCACCCAACATAGGAGCACCTCAATACATAAGGCAAATACTAACAGCCATAAAAGGGGAAATCGACAGCAACACAATCATAGTAGGGGACTTTAACACCCCACTTTCGCCAATGGACAGATCATCCAAAATGAAAATAAATAAGGAAACACAAGCTTTAAATGATACATTAAACAAGATGGACTTAATTGATATTTATAGGACATTCCACCCAAAAACAACAGAATACACATTTTTCTCAAGTGCTCATGGAACATTCTCCAGGATAGATCATATCTTGGGTCACAAATCAAGCCTTGGTAAATTTAAGAAAATTGAAATCGTATCAAGTATCTTTTCCAACCACAACGCTATGAGACTAGATATCAATTACAGGAAAAGATCTGTAAAAAATACAAACACGTGGAAGCTACACAATACACTACTTAATAACGAAGTGATCACTGAAGAAATCAAAGGGGAAATCAAAAAATACCTAGAAACAAATGACAATGGAAATACGACGACCCAAAACCTATGGGACGCAGCAAAAGCAGTGCTAAGAGGGAAGGTTATAGCAATACAAGCCTACCTCAAGAAACAGGAAACATCATGAATGAACAACCTAACCTTGCACCTGAAGCAATTCGAGAAAGAAGAACAAAAAAACCCCAAAGCTAGCAGAAGGAAAGAAATCATAAAGATCAGATCAGAAATAAATGAAAAAGAAATGAAGGAAACAATAGCAAAAATCAATGAAACTAAAAGCTGGTTCTTTGAGAAGATAAACGAAATTGATAAACCACTATCCAGACTCATCAAGAGAAAAAGGGAGAAGACTCAAATCAATAGAATTAGAAATGAAAAAGGAGAAGTAACCACTGACACTGCAGAAATACAAACGATCATGAGAGATTACTACAAGCAACTCTATGCCAATAAAATGGACAACCTGGAAGAAATGGACAGATTCTTAGAAATGCACAACCTGCCGAGACTGAACCAGGAAGAAATAGAAAATATGAACAGACCAATCACAAGCACTGAAATTGAGACTGTGATTAAAAACCTTCCAACAAACAAAAGCCCAGGACCAGATGGCTTCACAGGTGAATTCTATCAAACATTTAGAGAAGAGCTAACACCTATCCTTCTCAAACTCTTCCAAAATATTGCAGAGGGAGGAACACTCCCAAGCTCATTCTACGAGGCCACCATCATCCTGATACCAAAACCAGACAAAGATGTCACAAAGAAAGAAAACTACAGGCCAATATCACTGATGAACATAGATGCAAAAATCCTCAACAAAATACTAGCAAACAGAATCCAACAGCACATTAAAAGGATCATACACCATGATCAAGTGGGGTTAATCCCTGGAATGCAAGGATTCTTCAATATATGCAAATCAATCAACGTGATACACCATATTAACAAATTGAAGGAGAAAAACCATATGATCCTCTCAATAGATGCAGAGAAAGCTTTCGACAAAATTCGATACCTATTTATGATAAAAGCCCTGCAGAAAGTAGGCATAGAGGGAACTTTCCTCAACATAATAAAGGCCATATATGACAAACCCACAGCCAACATTGTCCTCAATGGTGAAAAACTGAAACCATTTCCACTAAGATCAGGAACAAGACAAGGTTACCCACTCTCACCACTATTATTCAACATAGTTTTGGAAGTGTTAGCCACAGCAATCAGAGAAGAAAAAGAAATAAAAGGAATCCAAATCGGAAAAGAAGAAGTAAAGCTGTCACTGTTTGCAGATGACATGATACTATACATAGAGAATCCTAAAGATGCTACCAGAAAACTACTAGAGCTAATCAAAGAATTTGGTAAAGTAGCAGGATACAAAATTAATGCACAGAAATCTTTTGTATTTCTATACACTAATGACGAAAAACCTGAAAGTGAAATTAAGAAAACACTCCCATTTACCATTGCAACAAAAAGAATAAAATATCTAGGAATAAACCTACCTAAGGAGACAAAAGACCTGTATGCAGAAAATTATAAGACACTGATGAAAGAAATTAAAGATGATACAAATAGATGGAGAGATATACCATGTTCTTGGATTGGAAGAATCAACATTGTGAAAATGACTCTACTACCCAAAGCAATCTACAGATTCAATGCAATCCCTATCAAACTACCACTGGCATTTTTCACAGAACTAGAACAAAAAATTTCACAATTTGTATGGAAACACAAAAGACCCCAAATAGTCAGAGCAATCTTGAGAACGAAAAATGGAGCTGGAGGAATCAGGCTCCCTGACTTCAGACTATACTACAAAGCTACAGTAATCAAGACAGTATGGTACTGGCACAAAAACAGAAATATAGGATCAATGGAACAGGATAGAAAGCCCAGAGATAAACCCACGCACATATCGTCACCTTATCTTTGATAAAGGAGGCAAGCATATACAGTGGAGAAAAGACAGTCTCTTCAATAAGTGGTGCTGGGAAAATTGGACAGGTACATGTAAAAGTATGAAATTAGAACACTCCCTGACACCATACACAAAAATAAACTCAAAATGGATTAAAGACCTAAGTGTAAGGTCAGACACTATCAAACTCTTAGAGGAAAACATAGGCAGAACACTCTATGACATAAATCACAGCAAGATTCTTTTTGACCCAGCTCCTAGAGAAATGGAAATAAAAACACAAATAAACAAATGGGACCTAAAGAAACTTAAAAGCTTTTGCACAGCAAAGGAAACCATAGACAAGACAAAAAGACAACCCTCAGAATGGGAGAAAATATTTGCAAATGAAGCAACTGACAAAGGATTAATCTCCAAGATTTACAAGCAGCTCAGGCAGCTCAATAACAAAAAAACTAACAACACAATCCAAAAATGGGCAGAAGACCTAAATAGACATTTCTCCAAAGAAGATATACAGATTGCCAACAGACACGTGAAAGAATGCTCAACATCATTAATCATTAGAGAAATGGAAATCAAAACTACAATGAGATATCATCTCACACCGGTCAGAATGGCCATCATCAAAAAATCTAGAAACAATAAATGCTGGAGAGGGTGTGGAGGAAAGGGAACACTCTTGCACTGTTGGTGGGAATGTAAATTGATACAGCCACTATGGAGAACAATATGGAGGTTCCTTAAAAAACTAAAAATAGAACTACCCTATGACCCAGCAATCCCACTACTGGGCATATACCCTGAGAAAACCATAGGTCAAAAAGAGTCATGTACCAAAATGTTCATTGCAGCTCTATTTACAATAGCCAGGACATGGAAGCAACCTAAGTGTCCATCATCAGATGAATGGATAAAGAAGATGTGGCACATATATACAATGGAATATTACTCAGCCATAAAAAGAAATGAAATGGAGGTATTTGTAATGAGGTGGATGGAGTTAGAGTCTGTCATACAGTGTGAAGTAAGTCAGAAAGAGAAAAACGAATACAGTATGCTAACACATATATATGGAATCTAAGGGAAAGAAAAAAAGGCCATGAAGAACCTAGTGGCAAGACGGTAATAAAGACACAGACCTACTAGAGAATGGACTTGAGGATTTGGGGAGGGGGAGGGGTGAGATGTGACAGGGTGAGAGAGTGTCATGGACATATATACACTACCAAATGTAAAACAGATAGCTAGTGGGAAGCAGCCACATAGCACAGGGAGATCAGCTCGGTGCTTTGTGACCACCTAGATGGGTGGGGTGGGGAGGGTGGGAGGGAGGGAGATGCAAGAGGGAAGAGAAATGGGAACATATGTATATGTATAACTGATTCACTTTGTTATAAAGCAGAAACTAACACACCATTGTAAAGCAATTATACTTCAATAAAGATGTTTAAAAAAAAAGAAAGAATTGAGGATTTCCAAAACTATATTCATTGATTTATAGTTTTCTGTTTTTATTATCCTGGTATTTTTTGATATCAGGGTCATATTTCCCTTATAAATTTTTGCTTTATTTCTTCTGGGTTTTAGATCATTTTCTTTGTGTAGAAATTTTCTGCTGCTGAATATTTATAAAAACTAACTTTAATAATCAGCAAGACCTGAGGCTTCATTTGGGTCACTTTTTAACAAATTTATGAGCTACTTTTCATGTAATGTATTTATTCAGTTTTTCTACTTCATTTTGTAATGACTTTTGTAATTTGAAGTTTTAATATTCTATGCGAAATATCTGCTACATAAAATTTCAGATAAATCAATATATGCTATTTGTTGTATGTTATTATAAGTTAAACATCTCTTCTGAATTACTGTTACATCTCCTTTCCTCTTTCTCTCTTTATTTGTACATGTTTTTTCCTTTTTTATTTGTTTTGTTGGATGTTTATTTTTCAAAACAGAATATTATTGTCTTCTAATCCATTTTAACCTTTTCGTAGTCATTATTTTTAAAAACTTATTTTTTGTTCTAAATTCCCAATGTATAACATTATTCTTATTTAATTATCATTATTATTAAAATTTTATATCTGTAAACTCACCTGTTTTTGCACCTTTGCTACAACATGTAACTCTTAAATACGGTGCTTTTATAAATTTCATTTATTTAAGCTGTATTTATTTCAAACTCTGTGCTAGGCCATTACTAAGCATTCATGATATAATTATGACTATGATATTTTTCTTACCACTTGGAGCTTACATGAGTGAAAAAGAAACTGGTAAGTAAGGATTTATAAAACATCATGGTAAGTATTAAAATAGTATCCACAGGGTCCCATGGAAACACAGAAAAAAGGAAGCGTATGTGAGAAGTATCATAAAATGTTATACAAATATTAAATATTACATTTATTTTTCTTTTTTGCCTGTGTCATCTTTAAGGCTTTATCCAAAATGCTTGACTCTACTCTTGTGTATTCCTCTATATATCTAATCTGACCATCTAGGCAGCTGCAGGCTTAGAAATCTCCTTTCACGCATAGACTGGACACCATGAGCTATAAACCAGCTTGAAATAGCAGCATTCCAGTTTGGCCCTTATGGTATATTCTGTTTATTACAACACAGTATTTTCCAAATTGGCTTCCAAAAATGATAGGTATTCTATGAAAAAAGTTGGGAAATCTCTAAGTCAGAGAATTGTGTTTTCTATTAGATTTTAGAGATTTTAATGTGCTTTGAAATCTCTGAGTAAGAAATAAAATATACACAATTTTTCATATTAATTTTATCATGGGTTTCTTTGATCTGGGACCTTCTTGAGAGAACAATGTTTCTTGCAACAGAATTTGGGAACAGCTATTTTATACTACCATGGCTCTACTGGGTGTGTGAATCTGCCAGCCTCAGAGAAGGAGACTTAGAAAGGCCACTGTATTTATCTACATGTACTGGGAAATGTTAATTGTAGGATAAATCACAAGTAAAACAAAAGGTACACACATATACAATAAAATATACAATACAGTATGTAAATATATATACTATTTAATATACAAATCCTGCTGTGCCTTATAGTATTATAAAACAAAATTGTTTTAATGAGACTTAACCTATGTGTGAAATGTTTCATAGAGAATAACTATTAGACAAGTTAGGGGAAAAAAATACCCTTTTGTGAGACAGTCAGCAAAATGGCATGAACAATGTAAAAAACGATTGCAAGACTAACTTTTTATTTTTAAATTGGTAGGACTTATGATTCGCATTTGCAGGAACCAAACTATGTCCAGCTGGGCCAAAGGAATAACAAATTGAATCTACCCCTACTTGGATGACACCAAAGGGGGACTCACAGTGAGGAGACAATTTCTATACTCTTAGGACATGGAAACCACTAGGATTGACTGAAGGTTGGTGATAATTCAAAACAGGACAGCTATATAGGCTTTTCCAAAGTAGAATCTTATTTAACTCCATATCACTTTTTCTTTAATTTTTTTGAAATAATTTCAGACATAGAGAAGTGTTGCAAAGCTAGTTTCTGTATACCCTGCACAGTTTCTCCTCATGTTAACATCTTACATAACCGTGGTACAATGATCAAAACTAAGAAATTAATGTCAGAAAAGTACTAAGAACTAAACTATAGACTTTATTTACATTTCCTCAGTTTTTCCACTTTTTAAAAAATTCTAGGATCCACCCTTGCATTGTACATTGCATTTAGTTGTCATGTACCCTTAATCTAAGTGGTGATGCATCAATTATTCCTTGTCTTGGTGACCCTGACACTTCTGAAGTGTACTGGTCAGGTGTTTTATAAAACATTCCCTGATCTATATTTGTATATGTTCCCATGATTGGACTGAGGTTATACATTTTTGGAAAGAACACCTGAGAGGTGATGGCCCTTTTATACTGTATCATAATCAGGAGCATGTGATATCAATATGACAGGTGATGTTAACCTTGATCACTTGGTTAAAGATGTGTCTGCCAGGTTTCTGTTCTGTAAAGTTATTATTTCCCTTTCCTTACTTTATTTGTTAGATCCACTAAATCCAACCCACGCCTAAGAAGTGAGGAATTATGCCTCACCACCTGAGAGAAATATCAAGGAATTTGCGAACAGATATTAAAATCATCATAGTAGTTAACAAATATTTCAAGAGAGATACTTCGAAGACATGCAAATATCCTATTTCTCTTTAATATTTCTTCTACTAAATTTGGCATTTATCAGTGGATTTTGTTTGAGAAATTATTACTGTGGCATTCTAGTGACGACTTTCCATTTCTGTTATTCTTCTGTGTTTATTAGCTGGGATTCTTCTGTAAGGACAAGTTGCCGTTTATATACCTCATTTATTTATTTATTCAGTTATGCATTTATATATTTATTCTTTGGGTTATAACCCAGTACTATTATTTTCACTTTGTTGCTCAAATGATTCCCACATTGGTCACCGGGAGCTCTTACGGATTGGTTCCTGTGACTTTCTGACATGCCCCCATGCGTTTATATTTCTTCTTTTTTAAGCATTTCCTTAATTCTGGCGCCAAAATACTCCAAGCTTATCTTATATTCATCTTGTCCCAGCCCTAGAATGGTCCATTTCTCCAAGGAGGCCACAATGGTACTTGGAGATCAATATATTCTTATTTCTGTTTCTATATATTCGTACATACATTAAAAAATGTAAGTTCAGGGGCTTCCCTGGTGGCACAGTGGTTGAGAATCTGCCTGCCAATGCAGGGGACACGGGTTCGAGCCCTGGTCTGGGAAGATCCCACATGCGGTGGAGCAGCTGGGCCCATGAGCCACAATTACTGTGCCTGCGCGTCTGGAGCCTGTGCTCTGCAACAAGAGAGGCCACGATAGTGAGAGGCCCGCGCACAGCGATGAAGAGTGGCCCCCGCTTGCCACAACTAGAGAAAGCCCTTGCACAGAAACGAAGACCTAACACAGCCAAAAAATAAAAATAAAAATAAATAAATAAAAAATAAAAAAGGGCTCTATTAAAAAAAAAAAAAGTAAGTTCATACTGATATATTTATTTGACTCCAATCCAACATCACAGGTTCATTCTAGCATTACCTCTTTGCTTATTTGTTATATCTTTCTCTGACAGTGAAAAACCTGGCTTTCACTGTATAAATACATATGATTTTGTCCAAGCATAGTGTATATGTAAAGTAGTTTAGAATAACTAACCTGTACTCCTGTGAGAAATACATTTACCAATCAGACTACAAACACAATAGTGTTTACGTACAGTTCTTTTTGTCCTTAGCCTTATGATATGATATCTGCTTGAAATCACTGTTTCACAAAGATAATTAGGTAAGTTCTTTTCTTTCCCATACCTTAGTGTGGTTATGTTTTATATTTGTAATGCAGTTAGATTCATTTGTCAGTTTAGATTACATTTTGAATTGCTGGGACTTACTGATTTTTCTGCCTACTTGTACTATCAATTGAGAGAGAAGTGTTGAAGCTTCTGATTCTAATCATGGCTCTCTCATTTTACTTCTACCAGTTTTTCCTCATTTATTATGAAGCTCTTTGTTAAATGCATTATTTTCGGATTAATATATCTTTTCAGATAAACTATTTTATCATTAATTAATGTCCATCTTTGTTCCTGAAAATATTCTTTGTTTGAAATGTGCTTTCTGTGAAATTAATATAGCTACTTCAGTTTATTTTGGTTAGTGTTTGCATGATATATTTTTTCATCCTCTTACTTTTAACATCTATTTTTTTATTTAATGTGATTTCTTGTAGATAGCAATAGTCAGGTCTTGGTTTGTGTTCAGTATGACAATCTCAGTCTTCTAAATAATTTTTTTATAACATTTCCTTTCAATGTGATTATAGATAGTATTGGATTTATACCTACCACCTTATTAGCTCTTTTCTATTTCTTCCATCTGTTTTTTATTTATTTTTCTTCTTTTTCTAACTTCTGTTGGGTTATTTGAGAATTTTATTTCCTTTAGTGACTTATTATTTATACCACTTTAAATATTTTAGGGGTGGCCCAAGAGTTTACGATATATATTTTTAAATAATCTGCGTCTACCTTCAAATAACAGTAAGTGTAAGGATCATGCAAGAGTATATTCCCAATCTCTCATCCTTTGTGATAGTGTCATCATATATTTTACTTTTAAACTTGTTATAAACACAATATGTTTATATTAAATTTACCTTAGGACATCAATTATCTTCTATAGGAATTAAAAATAAGTAAAAATTATGACTTTTACTTCACCACAATATATTCTATTTCCAGTGATCCTCATTTCTAGATCCAGATTTTCAAATGATATCATATTCTTTTTGCCTCAGGAATTTCTGTTGATATTTCTTGTTGAGTAGATCTGTTAGCAGTGTATTATCTCAGAGTGAGTTTGTTTGTGAGAGAATATATTTATTTCCTGTTCCTCTTTAAAAACAAATTTTTTTAGTTACCATACAGCAAAACTGACCTTTTCTTGGTGTATGTTTCAATGTATAGATTCACATAACCGGGACTCCCTTGGTGGTGCAGTGGAGAGGACACGGGTTCGATCTGCCAATGCAGGGGACACGGGTTCGATCCCTGGTCTGGGAAGATCCCACATGCAGCGAAGCAACTAAGCCTGTGTGCCACAACTGCTGAGTCTGTGCTCTAGAGCCCGCGAGCCACAACTACTGAGCCTGCGCACCACAACTACTGAGCCCGTGTGCTGCAACTACTGAAGCCCGAGTGCCTAGAGCCCATGCTCCACAACCAGAGAAGCCACCGCAACGAGAAGCCTGCATGCTGCAACGAAGAGTAACCTCCTCTCGCTGCAACTAGAGAAAGCCCACGCAGCAATGAAGACCCAACACAGCCAAAAAGAAAAAAGAAAAAAAAAAAGATTCACATAACCACCAACACAATAAAGAAACAGAATAGTTTTGCCCCTAAACAGTCCCTCGTCCCTTTGTGGTGATTCCTTGGGTTTAGACTGTTGGCTGTTTTCCAGAAGTTATTTCTCAATGTCTGCTTCCTTCTTGGCTTTGTATCTTCCCTTTACTCTGTGCTCTGGAAGGAGTTTGTCTCCTGCAGTTTCACAGTTAGCACTCCACTGTTACTTCCATTCTATAGTTATTAGCCTGTTGGAGGGCAGCACGTGTGTGTGAGTGTGGGTGGTACCTGATGTTTTGACTAAGCATCAATCTTAGGTAGACATTATATCCCTTCCTAGCCATCTGGCACCTCCTCTATAGCTTTTGGGCTGTGCCTAGCACATATTCCTGCCCTGCACACAGAGTTAGATTCTTTTTGGTTTTTCATTTTATTTTTTTCTGTCTGCTTTACCCAACGGTAATGGATGCCCAGCAGTACTTACAGGTAGAACTTCGTGATCTACTCTCACTGCAAATAAGGCTTTTAATCTCTAGAGGCAATAGGGGAGATGCAAAACCTAGAACTTAAATAACTGAATTTTAAGAACTCATTTTAGGGCTTATCAGCCAACTGGTCACGATTAAAAGAGGATTAGTGAATGAAACATAAATCTGAAAAATATACTGAAGAATGGAGAGGTAAAAGCAAGGAAAATACAGAAAAATAAAGGCATATGAAGTATGGTGAAAAGATATATGTGTAATTCAACTCCCAGGAAGAGAGGAGAAAAAGAAAATGTGGAAGATCAATATTTTAACAGATAATGGCTCAGAGTTTTCTGTGAACTGGAAAGTAATACAAAGCTACATATTCAAGAAGCTGAATATTGAACAGGAGAAGCATTTGAAAATCATACACAGACGCATAATAGTACAACTACAATCCAAAGACAAAGAGAAATATCTTAAAAGAAGCCTTGAGCCAGGGGTAGATAGATATATTAATTAAAAGTGGCAATAATAAGGCTAGTAGGTGATTTCTCACCATAAATAATGGAAAAGGAAAGACAGCTGTATTATATATTCAAAGTGTTGAAAGAAAATAAAATCTGTAAATTTAGAATTCTATACGCAAAACAGCCTTCAGATATGAAACAAAAAATAAATATATTTTCAAACAAACGCACAAAACCTAGAGACTTTACCACCAGCAGGCCCACACTAAATCTAATATTAAAGCATATATTTCAGGAAGAAGGAAAAAATAATCCCATATAGAAGCTCAAGAGAGCATAAAGGAATAAAAGCAATGGAAAGGGTAAAACTGTAGATAAAAGATAAATTAATGCTAAGTATATTAAAACAATAATAATGTATTATGGGGGTTAAAACTATAGAATTCAAATAATTAAAAGAAGACCATGTATGGTAGGAGGTGATTAAAAATAGATACTGTGTTACAATGTCTTTCCCTTGTCTAATAAATGATAAAAGTACTGATGTACATTGAACTTTAATTACTCAAGGATGCATGATGGATTTTCTAGGGTAACAAGTTAATAACAAGTGGATGCAGGGAATGGTAAATAGTAATAATAATAATATTAATGATAATTCCTATAAAAAGGAAGAAGGGAGAGAAAAAAAATGAGATGGTAAAGTAGCAAATAAAATGATAGATTTAAACACAAAAATTGACACTGAATGTAAGAAAACTAAATAATTCAATTAAATGACAAAGATTAAAGGGCTTTAAGTTTAAAATCTTATAAGATATATATATAGGAGACAAATGAATACACAAAGTTTGAAAATTAAAAGATCCAAAGAGATAACACCAGGCAAGTACTAAAAAGAAAGAAGGAAGAGTAATGTTAATATCAAAGTAAACTTTAAGGCAAAAACCATGGATAAACAGGAATATGTAATAATGATAGAAGTTTTAAATCACTAGGAAATCATACAAACTTTAAATTTCTATGTATCTAATAACATACCCTCTCCATTAATTTCCAAGGGCTGCTGTAACAAAGTGAGTGACTTAAAACAACAGAAATTTGTTCTCTCACAATTCTGGAGGCTAGAAGTCTGAAACCAAGGTGTTGGCAGGGCCATGTTCCCTCTGAGACTCCAGGTAGAATCTTTCCTTGCCTTTTCCTAGCATCTGGTGGTGATGGTCAATCCCTGGAATTCTCTGGTTTGCAGCTGCATCTCTCCAATCTCTGCCTCTATCATCACATGATGTTGTGATGATAGGGCCACTGTGTGCCTCTGTGTCTTCAGATGGCATTTTCCTCCCTGTGTCTCCACTTCCTCTTCTTATAAGAACAGTCATTTTTGGTTAGAGCCTACCCTAATCCAGTATGACTTCATTTTAATTTATATATGCAAAGATTCTATTTCCAGATAAGTTTATATTCACAGGTTTCAGGGGTTGGAAATTCGACGTATCTTTCCAGGGGACTCAATTCAACCCACAATTGCCTCAAAATATGTAAAGCAAATATTGAAGGAACTAAAACAAAAAAATTACAGAAAGATGAAGCCAAGATCAACATGGATGATATTAACATACCATTCGTCACTGATAAGAATAAGAAGACAGGGCTTCCCTGGTGGTGCAGTGGTTGAGAGTCCGCCTGCCAGTGCAGGGGATGTGGGTTCGAGCGCTGGTCCGGGGAGATCCCACATGCCGCAGAGCAGCTAAGCCCATATGCCACAACTACTGAATCTGCGCTCTAGAGCCCACGGGCCACAACTACTGAAGACCCTGTGCCTGGAGCCCATGCTCTGCAGCGGGAGAGGCCACCGCGGTGGGGGGCCTGCGCGCTGCAATGAGGAGTAGCCCCCGCTCGCCGCAACTAGAGAAAGCCACATGCACAGCAACGAAGACCCAACACAGTCAAAAATAAATAAATACATTAAAAAAAAGAGGAAGACAAAAAAATCAGCAAGAAATTTGATTAAAATAATGATTAAAACCATGTATCCCAACAGCAATAAAATATACATTTATTTTGAAGAACACATTGGCTAGTAACCAAAATTGACCAATTGCTGGGATAAATAAAAATTCCAAATCACTGAAATTTTCAAAACTGAGTGGAAAGACAGTTTAGATGCTACCATTCATTGAAATGCCTTTGGAAACAATGATTTCAAAGATGCAGTAGAAAAGAAAATACTAATACATATACCAAAAAAAAAAAGAAAAAGGGAGAGAGTATAAAATATAAACTGGAAATGGGAACAAAAACAAAAATAATGAACTGAATCATAATAAAATATGCTTATGAGAAGAGTGGAGAAGATGGTGGAAGAGTAAGACACGGACATCACCTTCCTTCCCACAGATATAGCAGAAATACATGTACACATGGAACTGCTCCTACAGAACACCCACTGAACACTGGCAGAAGACGTCAGACCTCCCAAAAGGCAAGAAACTCCCCACGTACTTGGGTAGGGCAAAAGAAAAAAGAAATCACAGAGACAAAAGAATAGGGACGGGACCTGCACCAGTGGGAGGGAGCCGTGAAGGAGGAAAGGTTTCCACACACTAGGAAGCCCCTTCACAGGTGGAGACTGCGGGTGGCAGAGTGGGGGAGCTTCGGAGCCACGGAGGAGAGCGCAGCCACAGGGTTGCGGAGGGAAAAGTGGAGAGATTCCCACACAGAGGATTGGTGCCGACCAGCCCGACAGGCTTATCTGCTCTCCTACCAGGGCGGGGGGGACTGGGAGCTGAGGTTCGGGCTTCGTTCGGATCACAGGGAGAGGACTGGGGTTGGCAGCGTGAACACAGCCTGAAGGGGTTAGCGCACCACAGCTAGCTGGGAGGGAGTCCGGGAAAAGGTCTGCAGCTGCCGAAGAGGCAAGAGACTTTTTCTTGCCTCTTTGTTTCGCGGTGCGCAAGGAGAGGGGATTCAGAGCGCTGCCTAAACGAGCTCCAGAGACGGGCGTGAGCCGCGGCTATCAGCGCGGACCCCAGAGATGGGCATGAGACGCTAAGGCTGCTGCTGCCGCCACCAGGAAGCCTGTGTGCGAGCACAGGTCACTCTCCACACCGCCCGTCCCGGGAGCCTGTGCAGCCCACCACTGCCAGGGTCCCATAATCCAGGGACAACTTCCCTGGGAGAATGCACGGCGCACCACAGGCTGCTGGAAAGTCACACTGGCCTCTGCCGCTGCAGGCTCACCCCGCATCCGTACCCTTCCCTCCCCCACGCCTGAGTGAGCCAGAGCCCCTGAAGCAGCTGCTCCTTTAACCCCGTCCTGTGTGAGCGAAGAACAGAAGCCCTCAGACGACCTACACGCAGAGGCGGGTCCAAATCCAAAGCTGAACCCCGGGAGCTGTACGAACAAAGAAGAGAAAGGGAAATTTCTCCCAGCAGCCTCAGAAGCAGCAGATTGAGGCTCCACAAACAACTTGATGTAAGCATCTGTTGAATACCTGAATAGGCAACGAATCATCCCAAATTCAGGAGGTGGACTTTGGGAGCAGGATATATTAATTTTTCCCCTTTTCCTCTTTTTGTGAGTGTATATGTGTATGTTTCTGGGTGCGATTTTGTCTGTATAGCTTTGCTTTCACCATTTGTCCTAGGGTTTGGTCCGTACGTTTTTTTTTTTATTCCTTAAAAAAATTTTTTTGAAATAAATTTTCTCTTAATAATTTTATCCTTATTTTTTATTTAATAAATTTTTTCTTATTTTTTATTTTAAAAAATTGAAAAAAATTTTTTCTTAATTTTTTTCTTATTTTTTATTATAATAGCTTTATTTTATTTGATTTGATTTGATCCACATTCTTTCTATTTTTTCTCCCTTTTATTCTGAGCCATGTAGATGAAAGGCTCTTGGTGCTCCAGCCAGGCATCAGGGCTGTGCCTCTGAGGTGGGAGAGCCAACTTCAGGACACTGGTCCACAAGAGACCTCCCAGCTCCACGTAATACCAAACGGTGAAAATCTCTCAGAGATCTCCATCTCAACATCAAGACCCACCTTCACTCAACGACCAGCAAGCTACAGTGCTGGACAACCTATGCCAAACAACTGGCAAGACAGGAACACAGCCCTATCCATTAGCAGAGAGACTGCCTAAAATAATAATAAGGCCAAAGACACCCCAAAACACACCACCAGACGTGGATGTACCCACCAGAAAGACAAGATCCAGCCTCATCCACCACAACACAGGCACTAGTCCCCTCCACCAGGAAGCCTACACAACCCACTGAACCAACCTTAGCCACTGGGGACAGATACCAAAAACAACAGGAACTACGAACCTGCAGCCTGTGAAAAGGAGACCCCAAACACAGTAAGATAAGCAAAATGAGACGACAGAAAAACACACAGCATATAAAGGAGCAGGGTCAAAACACACAAGACCTAACAAATGAAGAGGAAATAGGTAGTCTACCTGAAGAAGAATTCAGAATAATGATAGTAAGGATGATCCAAAATCTTGGAAATAGAACAGACAAAATGCAAGAGACATTTAACAAGGACGTAGAAGAACTAAAGAGGAACCAAACAATGATGAAAAACACAATAAATGAAATTAAAAATACTCTAGATGGGATCAATAGCAGAAAAACTGAGGCAGAAGAACGGATAAGTGACCTGGAAGATAAAATGGTGGAAATAACTATTGCAGAGCAGGATAAAGAAAAAAGAATGAAAAGAACTGAGGACAGTCTCAGAGACCTCTGGGACAACATTAAACACACCAACATTTGAATTATAGGGGTCCCAGAAGAAGAAGAGAAAAAGAAAGGGACTGAGAAAATATTTGAAGAGATTATAGTTGAAAACTTCCCTAATATGGGAAAGGAAATAGTTAAATCAAGTCCTGGAAGCACAGAGAGTCCCATACAGGATAAATCCAAGGAGAAACACGCCAAGACACATATTAATCAAACTGTCAAAAATTAAATATAAAGAAAACATATTAAAAGCAGCAAGGGAAAAACAACAAATAACACACAAGGGAATCCCCATAAGGTTAACAGCTGATCTTTCAGCAGAAACTCTGCAAGCCAGAAGGGAGTGGCAGGATATACTTAAAGTGATGAAGGAGAAAAACCTACAACCAAGATTAATCTACCCAGCAAGGATCTCATTCAGATTTGATGGAGAAATTAAAACCTTTACAGACAAGCAAAAGCTGAGAGAGTTCAGCACCACCAAACCAGCTTTACAACAAATGCTAAAGGAACTTCTCTAGGCAAGAAACACAAGAGAAGGAAAACACCTACAATAACAAACCCAAAACATTTAAGAAAATGGGAATAGGAACTTACATATCGATAATTACCTTAAATGTAAATGGATTAAATGCTCCCACCAAAAGACACAGACTGGCTGAATGGATACAAAAACAAGACCCTTATATATGCTGTCTACAAGAGACCCACTTCAGACCTAGGGACACATACAGACTGAAAGTGAGGGGATGGAAAAAGATATTCCATGCAAATGGAAATCAAAAGAAAGCTGGAGTAGCAATTCTCGTATCAGACAAAATAGACTTTAAAATAAAGACTATTACAAGAGACAAAGAAGGACACTATATAATGATCAAGGGATTGATCCAGGAAGAAGGTATAACAATTGTAAATATTTATGCACCCAACATAGGAGCACCTCAATACATAAGGCAAATACTAACAGCCATAAAAGGGGAAATCGACAGCAACACAATCATAGTAGGGGACTTTAACACCCCACTTTCGCCAATGGACAGATCATCCAAAATGAAAATAAATAAGGCAACAAAAGCTTTAAATGATACATTAAACAAGATGGACTCAATTGATATTTATAGGACATTCCACCCAAAAACAACAGAATACACATTTTTCTCAAGTGCTCTTGGAACATTCTCCAGGATAGAGCATATCTTGGGTCACAAATCAAGCCTTGGTAAATTTAAGAAAATTGAAATCATATCAAGTATCTTTTCCGACCACACCCTATGAGACTAGGTATCAATTACAGGAAAAGATCTGTACACAATACAAACATATGGAGGCTACACAATACACTACTTAATAACGAAGTGATCACTGAAGAAATCAAAGGGGAATTCGAAAAATACCTAGAAACAAATGACAATGGAGACACTATGACCCAAAACCTATGGGATGCAGCAAAAGCAGTTCTAAGAGGGAAGTTTATAGCAATAGAATCCTACCCTAAGAAACAGGAAACATCTCAAATAAACAACCTAACCTTGCACCTGAAGCAATTAGAGAAAGAAGAACAAAAAACCCCAAAGTTAGCAGAAGGAAAGAAATCATAAAGATCAGATCAGAAATAAATGAAAAAGAAATGAAGGAAATGAGAGCAAAGATCAATAAAACTAAAAGCTGGTTCTCTGAGAAGATAAACAAAATTGATAAACCATTAGCCACACTCATCAAGAAAAAAAGGGAGAAGACTCAAATCAATAGAATTAGAAATGAAAAAGGAGAAGTAACCACTGACACTGCAGAAATACAAACGATCATGAGAGATTACTACAAGCAACTATATGCCAATAAAATGGACAGCCTGGAAGAAATGGACAGATTCTTAGAAATGCACAACCTGCTGAGACTGAACCAGGAAGAAATAGAAAATATGAACAGACCAATCACAAGCACTGAAATTGAAACTGTGATTAAAAATCTTCCAACAAACAAAAGCCCAGGACCAGATGGCTTCACAGGTGAATTCTATCAAACATTTAGGGAAGAGCTAACACCTATCCTTCTCAAACTCTTCCAGAATATTGCAGAGGGAGGAACACTCCCCAACTCATTCTACGAGGCCACCATCACCCTGATACCAAAACCAGACAAAGATGTTACAAAGAAAGAAAACTACAGGCCAATATCACTGATGAACATAGATGCAAAAATCCTCAACAAAATACTAGCAAACAGAATCCAACAGCACATTAAAAGGATCATACACCATGATCAAGTGGGGTTTATTCCAGGAATGCAAGGATTCTTCAATATATGCAAATCAATCAACGTGATACACCATATTAACAAATTGAAGGAGAAAAACCATATGATCATCTCAAGAGATGCAGAGAAAGCTTTCGACAAAATTCGATACCTATTTATGATAAAAGCCCTGCAGAAAGTAGGCATAGAGGGAACTTTCCTCAACATAATAAAGGCCATATATGACAAACCCACAGCCAACATCGTCCTCAATGGTGAAAAACTGAAACCATTTCCACTAAGATCAGGAACAAGACAAGGTTGCCCACTCTCACCACTATTATTCAACATAGTTTTGGAAGTTTTAGCCACAGCAGTCACAGAGGAAAAAGAAATAAAAGGAATCCAAATCGGAAAAGAAGAAGTAAAGCTGTCACTGTTTGCAGATGACATGATACTATACATAGAGAATCCTAAAGATGCTACCAGAAAACTACTAGAGCTAATCAATGAATTTGGAAAAGTAGCAGGATACAAAATTAATGCACAGAAATCTCTTGCATTCCTATATACTAATGATGAAATACCTGAAAGTGAAATTAAGAAAACACTCCCATTTACCATTGCAACAAAAAGAATAAAATATCTAGGAATAAACCTACCTAAGGAGACAAAAGACCTGTATGCAGAAAATTACAAGACACTGATGAAAGAAATTAAAGTTGATACAAAAAGATGGAGAGATATACCATGTTCTCAGATTGGAAGAATCAACATTGTGAAAATGACTCTAGCAACCAAAGCAATCTACAGATTCAATGCAATCCCTATCAAACTGCCACTGGCATTTTTCACAGAACTAGAACAAAAAATTTCACAATTTGTATGGAAACACAAAAGACCCCGAATAGCCAAAGCAATCTTGAGAACGAAAAGTGGAGCTGGAGGAATCAGGCTCCCTGACTTCAGACTATACTACAAAGCCACAGTAATCAAGACAGTATGGTACTGGCACAAAAACAGAAATATAGATCAATGGAACAGGATAGAAAGTCCAGAGATAAACCCACGCACATATGGTCACCTTATCTTTGATAAAGGAGGCAAGCATATACAGTGGAGAAAAGACAGCCTCTTCAATAAGTGGTCCTGGGAAAACTGGACAGGTACATGTAAAAGTATGAAATTAGAACACTCCCTAACACCATACACAAAAATAAATTCAAAATGGATTAAAGACCTAAATGTAAGGCCAGACACTATCAAACTCTTAGAGGAAAACATAGGCAGAACACTCTATGACATAAATCACAGCAAGATCCTTTTTGACCCAGCTCCTAGAGAAATGGAAATAAAAACACAAATAAACAAATGGGACCTAATGAAACTTAAAAGCTTTTGCACAGCAAAGGAAACCACAGACAAGACAAAAAGACAACCCTCAGAATGGGAGAAAATATTTGCAAATGAAGCAACTGACAAAGGATTAATCTCCAAGATTTACAAGCAGCTCATGCAGCTCAATAACAAAAAAACAAACAACCCAATCCAAAAATGGGCAGAAGACCTAAATAGACATTTCTCCAAAGAAGATATACAGATTGCCAATAAACACATGAAAGAATGCTCAATATCATTAATCATTAGAGAAATGCAAATCAAAACTACAATGAGATATCATCTCACACCGGTCAGAATGGCCATCATCAAAAAATCTAGAAACAATAAATGCTGGAGAGGGTGTGGAGAAAAGGGAACACTCTTGCACTGTTGATGGGAATGTAAATTGATACAGCCACTATGGAGAACAATATGGAGGTTCCTTAAAAAACTAAAAATAGAACTACCAGATGACTCAGCAATCCCACTACTGGGCATATACCCTGAGATAACCATAATTCAAAAAGAGTCATGTACCAAAATGTTCATTGCAGCTCTATTTACAACAGCCAGGACATGGAAGCAACCAAAGTGTCCATCATCAGATGAATGGATAAAGAAGATGTGGCACATATATACAATGGAATATTACTCAGCCATAAAAAGAAACGAAATTGAGTTATTTGTAGTGAGTTGGATGGAGTTAGAGTCTGTCATACAGAGTGAAGTAAGCCAGAAAGAGAAAAACAAATACAGTATGCTAACACATATATATGGAATCTAAGGGAAAAAAAAAAAAGGTCATGAAGAACCTAGTGGCGAGACGGGAATAAAGACACAGACCTCCTGGAGAATGGACTTGAGGATATGGGGAGGGGGAAGGGTAAGATGTAACAAAGTGAGAGAGTGACATGGACATATATACACTACCAAACGTAAAATAGATAGCTAGTGGGAAGCAGGCGCATAGCACAGGGAGATCAGCTCGGTGCTTTGTGACCACCTAGAGGGGTGGGATAGGGAGGATGGGAGGGAGGGAGATGCAAGAGGGAAGAGATATGGGAACATATGTATATGTATAACTCATTCACTTTCTTATAAAGCAGAAACTAACACACCATTGTAAAGCAATTATACTCCAATAAAGATGTTAAAAAAATATCCATTTTACAGAAAATAAACAAAGGCACAAAGTTATTTGAAAAGACTAATGTAATTGATAAACTACTGGAAGCAATGAAGAAGCGAAAATGGATAGATGGCATAAACTCCACTGTTAGAAATGAAAACCATCCCAACAGAATCCATTGCCACTTTTAAAAGATAGTAAGAGGACACTCTATAATTTTGAAAATTTTGGTGAGATAAATTCCTAGAGAATACTACTTAACCAAACCTGACACAAAGAGACATAGTAATCTGCCAATTCCTAGATCTATTAAAGAAATTAAAACTCTAGAAGATACACTTCCCACCAGACAACAGCCCAACCACAGGAACAACTGCAGGCTGAAAGGCTTTGACCAGTGAACTCTACCAAATATTTGTGAAAGAAAAGATACAGATGTTAATGAACTTGTCCAGATAATAGAATAAGAGGGAATTCTGCCTAGTTCATTTTATGAGATCAGTATAACGATAGCAAAAGTTGACAAGGGGTTTGCAAGGAAGGGCAATGTCTTGAGGAACATAGGAGGCAAATTCCTGAACACTCATTATTAAACCAAATCCAGAGTTACAGAAAAGCAAATGTACTCTTTTAACTAAGTTCTTTTTTTTTAATTCCAGGAATTAAAGTTTGATTAAACATTTGAAAATCAATTACTGTAATTTACCATATTAATAAAATAAAGGTGAGCAATCACATGATCATATTTAAAAGATTGGTTGAGGTAGAGAAAAGATTTAATTAGTAAATTATAAAACATGCATGCTCATGAGTACACACACACACACACACACACACACACACACACGCCACTCATGAATTCTTTATTTCATATGTGAATTGTCCAAGTCCTAGCAGAAAGACAATTTAAATACTAAAATTTGTTGGAATACCTTTAGAAACAATGATTTCAAAGATACAGTAAAAAAGAGAATCCACTTGCCAGAGCAAAGTAGATGTTGGTGGGGGAATGAGTATTGAGCTAAACTTTTAGGTAAACTGCTACTTTTGATAGGATGCAAAATAAAATTCTAAGTGCCACTATGCCTCTTTCCTCAGACGGAGCCCAGGGAAGTGATCAAAATTCAGAATGGAAATGGCTGCAGGCAGGTCAGTTGCAGACAGCCCTGAAAGGGGCTCAGAGTTTTTCTAGCACAGGAGGCTTCCAGAGAAGGAAAACATCCCTCTGCACCAGGAGTAACATGGCCTTGGGGAAAGGATGGTTTCTCAAGTCCAAGGTGATGTGGTTACAGGCACTAAGTCTCCTGTATCATAAAAAGGTGCTTGAGTGAGCTAAGGGAGAGCTGCACAGCCAGGAGCCTGAGGACGGGAAACCGGAGACTGTGGTCATCTGTGTGGACTGACAGCCCCAAACCAAATGCGAGCCATTAAGTCTGAGCATAGGCAGCATGGTAAACAAGGACCTAAACAAGTTACCTCCCACACCACCTGAAAATCCTGACATATGCAGAACTTTGGAAACCTAGACGGAACTCTGAGCAAGGCTGGTGGGTAGCCCTGAGTGGATTATTCTGTTTTCAACTCCAAGCTACTGATGTATCATGTCTCAGTAGAGAAAAAACTAAAAATAAAAAAGGAAGCTACACATTTCCTACAGCTCAGTTGGTGAACTGCTAAATGAGCATTCTGGGATGAAAGATCTAGCTATGGAATTTTGGAGCAGCCGGGAATCACTGTAGAACTCTAGTCTGCAGTTGTAATTAGGAACATGATCTAGGTCAAAGGCTGGCCAAGGTGAGGAATAGGGATGCAGCTTGGGCACAGAGAAGGGCTACACCCTGGGGTTCAGGGACATGGGTCCTGGTGTCAGTAGCACCATGTACATGGGCTGTGAGAACCAGCCCACTTCCATTCATGGGAAAGAAGTAGAGGATTTATTTCATTTGACTTCTTAAGTGCTTTTCCAATTAGCCTGACAAATGGGAATGGCCCAGAGACCTACTGAGACCTGAGTCTGGCCCATACAGAGAGCTGCTCTCCTTTACTAGGGCTCAGGTGCCACGTCCCCATCACTAGCCTTCAGAAACATCTGTCCATCAGCCCAGCACCTTCAAGGGGCCTCCCAACAACCCTGGATCCTGGAAGGTTGCATCTTAGGGATACAATAAGTTGTTAAAAGTTGATCCCAGAAAATGAGATTTATCAGGAGAAATAAGTACCCTGGTCCAGATTCTCATCTGCACTCTGTTCTCAAACAGGGCAATGCCAACTGACTTCCTCAAATCTAACCTGCAAGATGGCACAGGGTCTCCACACTACTGGTAGGGGGACAGCCTACTGGGACCTTCAAATGTAGCTTAGCTCCTCTTTATATCATTAATTACAAAACATGGAAGTCAGTATTTGTCATCCCAAAATAGGAATGGCCCATATGTTGGGATTTAAACATAGAATAAAGTTTGCATGTCTCGCTCCCCCTTCCCTCCAAATTCATCCCCTCTGGGCTGACATATTTTTTGTTTGCTCTGAACTTGGAAATAGAATGTTTGTGGCTCTGAGACTCTTCTTGCCTCCTTATTTTATGGGAACAGTGTAACATACATTTCTATTTTGGACAGAGACCTTCTGTTCTGAAAATTTGGGGGAGAGAAAGGCCTGCGGTCCTTTGTCAATACAGCATATGTCAGTGTAAAGCAGAATTAATTTTCTGAAAAAGAGAATGTGTTTGTCTTTAACCTTTTAAGGTGTTGTAGCGGAGGACAGATAGTGGTGCTGGGGATCTCAGAGAAGCTGGTTTTGTGGATGAGTAAGGAAGCTGTGTGGGAAGAACCCAGGTGGAGGTTTCTTTACAGGGGGTCTGGGTGTGAAGTGCGACTGGCATAATTTCTAGTGGGTGCTCTGCGGCATGATCACTAGCAAAGGCAGCCTACAAAGCCATGGGCTCCCATGTCCAAGCCACATAGGACACCACAGACTCAGAGACGGCAGAGGGCTTGTGCCGCCCCATTTATAGGCCCACATTACTTACAAATAATTTCTTATGAATTTATGAGAATGGATCATGTTTTAACTCTTTGAGTTTTGGTTTCTCTGATTATCCTTGGGCAGAGGGTGCAGTGGAGAATGCAGGGGCTTCAGAACCAGACTGGGAATTTGGGGTACACCACCCATCTTATCTGAGCTTCGTTCTCTCCTTCTGTGTAATGGGAAGGATAATCAATAATAATAATTTGTCACGCAGATTAAATATGGGAAATGCATAGAATACACTTGGAAAGCAGAAGGTACAAGTTACATTACATGTTGGCTATTTTTATTATGAAAATAAGATAGGCATCCTCTGAGTAAAACTCTGGCCATCCAGCTGTGATCATCATTCCTGATTGTCATTTTCTATCAGTCTGAGTAGGATAACAATTCTGTTCTCCCCCACTGTTTTTATTAATCAACCAATCATGGGTCAGGAAATATAATCTCTTTATTCTTTCTTCCAAAAAATGTAGTCAGCATGCTGAATACAGCTGTGCAATGTGGAGTCTTCACAAGTTTGACTTAAGCGTAGGTTTCATTTAAGGACACACATGTACACACATCTATAAAACTGGAAGCATTTGTTTAGGCTTTAATCCAACTTCTCTCACTTTGGGGATGAGGACCTTGAGACACGGAGAGTTCAAAATACAGAGTCAGAGCACCTCAGAGTTGGAAATGACCTCAAGAGAAGCGGTTATCTGATTGCAGATTGTATTTCTTCCACTACATCCCTGAGGAGTCTATTCCTTTCCTTTGCTTATTCATCTCCAGAAAACTGCCTAGTCCAGAGCGAGAGCTCGGATGGTCCAGCAGTTTCCTTTTAGTATCAAATGGAAACCTGACCTCCGAAAGCTTTCACTCTCATTGCAGACCTGGGTTCCTTGAAGAACGAGGACGACCCTCCCACGTGCTGGTGCCTCAGTGATTTCTTGGCAGCATCATGCCCTGCTGAGTCCTTCCTTTGTCAGAACCTTCTACTGTCACCTTCGCCACCCTGACTGATGCTCTGAACTAGCCCAGTGTGTGACAAACAGAAATAGATAGTGGCATTTGACATCAGACGGGTCAGATTTCTGATTTGTGAAGTGGCATTAAGAGTTACCACCTCACAGGCACATTGTGAGAAGACGTAGCGAATGTGTTCATTTCTTTGCCTCCTCCCATTTCTGTACCCATATGATTAAAACAGAAATACATTGTTAGCTGAACTGTGAAGGAATAATTGGTAGGAGTTAGATCTTCTTCCTTGGTTACGGATAAAGCCCAAAATTAAGAAAACGAGAAGGAAGGAGACTGTTATGCTGCGTTCATTTTCTCCCCCCAAACCGTTGCATAATTACATTGCCTCAAAGCACATAATTAGAACTTATAATTCTTATCTCATTATAGTAGCTTCGAGCTTTAACAAATTTTAAATGTAAGTGAAATTTTATGGCCTATTATGTTTATAAAAGGAAAAAAACAAAAATACAGTGAAGCTGCAATTTGAGTAATGATTGTTTTTCTTGATCTCCCTTTCCCCACCCCTGTCTACAGGATAAAGGCAAGATCTCATAGTTGTAGATACTCTTCATCACTTGGCTATGTGTTTCCTTTTTTCTGAAAGTCACAAAAAATAAGGCCTTAGCAAATCAGTTGAAATGTAGTTTTTTAAACAAACTTAATTGAGGGTCTATTAAGCACCAAACACAATGATGATTATATTGAATTTTTCTTTCTTTCTTTCATAATACTAATGTGTTTCCAATGTCTGGAGACAATAGGGGCTTCTGCAGCTGCTGGCAAATTTCAAGTGTAAGGGGCAGGGAGACAGGGCACACTTCTGCTTCATCTACGACCTGAGTCCTGGTCCTGGACAAAGGCTCCTGCCCTGGCTGGCATGGTCCAGGCTAGGGGCAAGCTGAGAGCTCCCAGCGGGAGGAGGAGCAGGGTGAGGAAGGCATGAGATGGGGGTGGGGAGAAGATTGTGTCCACCCCCCCAGGATGGCAAGTAGGCAACACCCTTGTAACTCAGGAGGATGGAGCAGCAAACCTGACTCCACTGGAGGCTGAAATTATATCTGCTGAAGGTATCTGATCTAAGGCTCAGGGACTGTGAGGCCACAGGGCTTGGAGGCAAAGAATTTTCTGTTACATGATGAAGGTAAGAGTCACAGGCATTAGCAGGAACTCTGAGTTGACACAAGAGGTGCCAGGAGTTGGATCCCACCACAGGAAATAGGAAAAAGTAGGGCTGAGCAAATGCACATCAAACCAGGAACTGGGCAGAAAGCCCATTGACAGACTGAAGGCACCCAGAGGGGCTCATCTGGGACTGCTCCTTGCTCCAGCATGGCACCCGGAAGCTCCCTCCGCTTGGATCCACTGTGGCCTCATTCACTGTGGGAGGAGGATTCTAGCTACACAGCCAGGCAGGCTGGAATCCGCAGGCTCTGGGAATCGGTGGTGAACTTCCTGCTGCGGCCGGCAGAGCGCTGAGCTGGCTGAGGTGGACAGATTGTCCCTGAGCCCCCAGGTCCTGATGCCAGGGGACCTGGACACAGGGAGCAGCTTCTGCTTTAATGATAAGGGGTGGCCTTAGCACCTCACCCTGATCTCCTGCTCTCCTCCAATCTCATGGTACTTCTCTTGCTCAGATAAGATGCTCACATAGGAGTGAGGAAGATTAATTATTTAGTGCCAGAAGAGGGTGGTATTTCTGATGATGAAGAGTTTCATGTAACTTTTAAGTATTATTATAATTAGGGAGCTAAGCAGATACACTTATCCTGCATCTACTAATTAGGCAGAGAAGTAAATTAATTTTTCCCTATCATGCTCATTTTGCTTGTTGGCTATTTTTATATCAAGTGCAAGGAGAAAACCTTATCTCTTTCAGTATGGATTATATATGCCGTGCTCCTCTGTCCAACCAATTTAGATAAAACTGGATCCACCCTAAGGAAATTTCCACCCTAAGGAAATGGTGGTGGGAGGAGATAAGACCTCCTTGTCTGAGTTATAAATAGCGGATAAATAAATAGAAAGTCCCAGATGCTGTTGGGGAAAAAAAAATGTCTGTATTTTTTTTTTCTTCTCCGGTTACTATATAATTAGCATGAGTCACGGTCCTCCGGGCTTGAAGTGTATGAGGGAGAGAAGGAGGAGGTGTGGAGGAAGACAGCCAGGCCCAGGACTGGGGAAGGAGCTATTCTTCGTTGAGTTTCCCAGAGAGACTGGAGCTCTAGAAGAAATGGTACACAAAAAGCATCTGGTCCGAGTGGGGCACCAGGAGGAAAGGAACATCGTTGCTCAATGGAACTCACAGACAAGACGTTCTGGATGTATGTCCACGACGTGTCATGTCTGCATTTCATTTCCGCTTCGAGGCCTCATTCCCCAGGAGTTGTTTTAATAGATGTCAATCAGTGATCTTCTCATCACTTTTCCCTGCTGCATGTACCTTCCAGGGGGTGTTCATCTGGTCCTCGGTGGTGTCCATGCTGGCAAACTCAGACAAGCTCATTCCCTATCTGGCCTGGGATCCCATTCTCAAATAGGCAAGGCCACTCCAAGACTGGCTCCATCTGAATGAAACCCACTCCACTCTGGGGTGTTACGAGAGAGGGGTGTTACTTACTCTTGTGATCAAGGGGAATCATTCTACTGCTCTATTTCTTCCTCCTTGTCTCTTACTCAATGTCCACACACACACACACACACAGTCATTCAGGCAAACACATCCCAGCTCCTGGAACCAGCAGGAACTCTATTGGACTGTCTCAGGCCTGCTGCCTAGACATAGCCCCACCTATTTCTGCTCCAGCTCTGTTCTGCCACTCCAAGACAGGATCCAGACTAGGGTAAGGTGAGCAAGGCATCTAGTGCACAAAATTTAAAGGCACACTCATTTTCAGGAGCTGATCCCTCATCCGGGATAATCCTGAAAGTGACGGACTCCTTAAGTCTCAGGCCCTGAGTGCTGCATTCGCCTCACCCTAGTCCCTGCTCTGCTCCAGGGTTCCCCAGGATTTACTCATTAAAGGAACTCTGGAGGGCTGAAGAGTGATCCCCAGAGATGTCCAGGTCCTAATCCCTGGAACTTGTGAATATGTTACCTTAAATTGCAAAAAGAGCTTGGTAGATATTGATTAACTTAAGGATCTTGAGATGGGGGAGGTAATCCTGCATTATCCACTTGGGCCCTACATGTGATCACAGTGTCCTTATAAGAGGGAAGTAGAGGGACATTTGACTACTGGGACAGAAGAGAGAAGGCAACGCCATGACTATAGCAGAGAGCAGTATTTAAAGATGCTACGCTATGGGCTTTGAGGATGGAAGAAGACACCAGCCAAGGAATATGGACAGCCTCCAGAATCAGGCAAAGGCAAGGAAACAGATGTCCACAGAGGAAGCATGATCCCTTTAACTTTGACCCACTAAGAACCGTAAGAAAATAAATGTGTATTTTTTTTAATAGATCTTCATTGGACTATAATTGCTTCACAATACTGTGTTAGTTTCTGTTGCACAACAAAGCGAATCAGCCATATGCATACACATGTCCCCATACACCCTCCCTCTTGAGCCTCCCTCCCATCCTCCCCATCCCACCCCTCTAGGTCATCGCAAAGCACCGAGCCGATCTCCCTGTGCTATGCTGCTGCTTCCCACCAGCCAACTATTTTACATTCGGTAGTGTATATATGTCGATGCTACTCTCACTTCACCCCAGCTTCGTCCTCCAACCCCATGTCCTCAAGTGTATTCTCTATGTCTACCTCTTTATTCCTGCCCGGCAACTAGGTTCATCAGTACCATTTTTTTTTTTTTTTTTAGATTCCATATATATGTGTTAGCATACGGTATTTGTTTTTCTCTTTCTGACTTACTTCCCTCTGTATGACAGACTCTAGGTCCATCCACCTCACTACAAATAACTCAATTTCATTTTTTTATGGCTGAGTAATATTCCATTGTATATACGTGCCACATCTTCTTTATCCATTCATCTGTCAATGGACACTTAGGTTGCTTCCATGTCCTGGCTATTGTAAATAGTGCTTCAATGAACATTGAGGTACATGTCTCTTTTTGAATTATGGTTTTCTCAGGGTATATGCCCAGTAGTGGGATTGCTGAGTCATATGGTAGTTCTATTTTTAGTTTTCTAAGGCCACTGACTTTGGGGTGATTTATTACAGCAGTCATGGGAAATGAATCAGAAGCCCAGCTCCTTCTACCCTTGGCTTCCCCCAAACCATCTAGGATGCTTCTCATCATGCCCCAAAACATGGAATAGGATAGAAGGACACAGACCTTGTACCCACACATACCAAAGTTGACTCTTGCCTTCCCTTCAGACTCTGACTCTCAAATCTTTAGCCTGTTGCCAGAGATGTGGCTTTTGCAACTCCAAAGCTCAGAATTGACATAGGTGGTGAAAGTGGAATGCCTGGGTACGAGGCAGCAATGAGAGAATCTTGGTAAATATCACAGCGAGCTTTATCTCCACAAAGATGGTGAGCAAGGCGATTTATACACTAGGATATTTACCCATGAAGGTAGCCCAGTTCACCCTCATTATGCAAATAAGTAAACAGAGTATCTAATCTCACAGTTAATAAACAGCAAAACAGGGGTTCTCTTTTCTCCTAACTCTTATTTTCTCCTTCAAACCAGGAATTTAGAGCCCCCTCCTGGAGCTTGCAGGATCTGGAATTTAACATCTGCTGCCTGTAATGAGCCCTGGACCAGGGACAATACATCCCTGACAGCCACCAGTGATGCAGCTGTGTTGGTATTGCCCCACCTCTGTTAGTTTTTAGCGGGGTAAAGTTTAAGATCTTACCACTGCTTAGGAGGCCCTCTGTGATGTGGCCCTGGCCTCTTGCTTCACGGGGCATAGTGGATCACTGTGCTGCTCCCCATGCTTGCTCCCACAACCTCTGGCACCAGTCTCTGTCACTAAAAGAATCATGCATCCCCATCTCCCCTGGTTCTGTAGACACACTCACTTTTGCACGTGCCCTCTCCATTTATTCTGCAAGTGCTAAATCAACAGTTTCTTCTTTGGCTAACTCTCTTCTGATACCCTTTGGGCAGAGTGAGGGTGCCCTTCTAGGGTTGCCACCAGAAGCTCTGTCTCACTGCTCTATGATTGTTTACTCTCATTCTTCCTGCAACAGACACAATCTGTATCTTACAAATTCTGCATCTTTTCCCTAAGCAACTTGCACAGTGCCCAGCCCAGTACATAAAGGTCACTCAATAAAGGTTTGTTCATTGAGTGAATAAATGAATTCCTAAGTATAATAAAGTAGAATGTTATCAGTGATAGCAATTTCTTTCTGGTATCTCTGAACAGCACCATCTAAGACTTGCTCCAGGGTGAGATAAAGCCTAAGACAATACTTTGGAGGATAAATTCCAGTCTGACCCTTTGGAAACAGGGTGAGGGAGGGCTGCAGATGTATATTTTTTTCTTCTTGGTTTTAAAATTTCATTTCAGTAACTATAACCCATCTCACCCCCAGTGGAGCTGTATGTCTTATAGAGCACATTGAATAGAATGAGTGTGCCTGGGAGATTATGTGGGGAATTGAAGATGAACATCAATTTACCTGGACCTGAAAATAAAAGTTTCATGGTAAGAAAAATCAGTAATGTGACTCTTCCCTTGAACTCAGAGGTAGATGAATGGATGAGGCTAAGTAGTGATACTAGAAAAATATACCACAGGATCTGGGGGAGTGGAAGAAACTCGTAGGGCAGGGAGGGGAAGCCTGAACAAGGAAACACAATTGGAAGACTTATTCTTCTTCATCCTTCTGCTTTACTTCTCTCACTTTCAGCATGAGGTTGCCCTAAGGTGTACCTGGTTCATGAAACTCCTATTTTAAGAGTATGCCTTTTACCTTAGTGATTATATATCTTAGCCTCCAAATTCTGTAATTTCTTTTTTATTTTTTATTGAAGTATAATTGATTTACAATGTTGTGTTAGTTTCAGGTGTCCAGCAAAGTGAGTCAGTTGTACATACATATATATCTATTTTTTTTCAGATTCTTTTCCTTTATAGGTTATTACAAAATACTGAGTAGAGTTCCCTGTGCTATACACTAGGTCCCTGTTGGTTATCTATTTTATACATAGTAGTGTGTATATGTTAATACCAAACTCCTAATTTATCTCTCTCTCTGCTTTCCCCGTTGGTAACCATAAGTTTGTTTTCTAGGTCTGTGGATCTATTTCTGTTTTGTACATAAGTTCATTTGTATCATTTTTTTTTAGAGTCTACATATAAGCAATATCATATGATATTTGTCTTCCTCTGTCTGACTAACTTCACTTAGTATGATTAACTCTAGGTCCATCCATGTTGCTGCAAATGGCATTATTTAATTCTTTTTTATGGATGAGTAATATTCCATTGTATATGTGTGCCACATCTTTATTTATTCATCTGTCGATGGACACTTAGGTTGCTTCCATGTCCTGGCTATTGTAAATAGAGCTGCAGTGAACATCGTGGTACATGACTCTTTTTGAATTATGGTTTTCTCAGGGTATATGCCCAGTAGTGGGATTGCTGAGTCGTATGGTAGTTCTATTTTTAGTTTTTTAAGGAACCTCCATACTGTTCTCCATAGTGGCTGTATCAATTTACATTCCCACCAACAGTGCAGGAGGGTTCTCTTTTCTCCACACCCTCTCCAGCATTTATTATTTGTAGTCATTTTGATGATGGCCATTCTAACTGGTGTGAGGCGATACCTCATTGTAGTTTTGCTTTGCATTTCTCTGATAATTAGCGATACCAAGCACCTTTTCATGTGCCTTTTGGCCATCTGTATGTCTTCTGCAAAAATCTGTAATTTCAAAAGCTAGGAAGTCTGGGAAGATGTGAGTTGAGGGAATAATGACAAGGTGAGTGAGGAATAGGTTTCAATCCTTGACCAGAGAAAAACAAGCCCTACAAAATATGTTTGGCCTAAAAAGCAAAAAAGACCCTAAGTACAGAAGCATTTTCTGTTTCCAGGTTTAATGGAAATAGAAGCATGTGTAAGTCCAATAGAGGAGAGAAAAGAGCATGGCCCCTGGGGTCAGAGTGGCGCCAGGCTCACGTCCCAGCTCTATCACTTGCTAACAGAGGGATGGAAGGGTACCAGCCAGCCTTGCCTCAACTTCCCTCGCAGAAGTACGTTCATCTCCTCTATGGCTGTGGCTATTGTACATGACAGGACACAAAGACTGTCCCTGACACATGCAAACACACTGCGGAATCACAACAAGTAAGTTCCTCCTTCCCTGTAATTAGCACTGGTCTGCTAATTCAGATGCAGAAATACTACCGCATAGCATGTTAATGGTTTATGACATGCTTATCATTTTAATGTCATGACATCACCCTCCCTAACTCTTTCCTGGGAAGCTAATTTTAAATTTCTCTAGGTTAGGTTATAGGTTTGCTACAAACATCCTCTACATTCTTTTACAGTATTTCCCAAGCTGATAGTTATAGATTTGCTTCCCATATTCTTCTCTCTTTAGGTTTCGGGAGATTAGAGGATGGCATTGAGTCATGCCTGCAGGAAACCAACATTGTTCTTCAAATCTTTGTTGAGTCTTACTGTCCAAAAACACACACACACATATATGTCTTTTGATATATACATGTACGTGCATATATGTGTGTTATACGTATATATACATGCTCACACATATGTAAGTACATACATGTATACATAAAATATATGTATGAGTGTGTGTTAGTTTATACATAGAAAGAGATCAAATAAGTGACTCAAGTTGATGTGAGCCCTGAAACAATAAACCCATATCCATTATATTTGGCTTCTGTGGAAGCTCTTGAGAAATTGGAAACAGTTATATACAAAATGCTGTCCCCTTTGGCACTGACATGTGCTTTGTTAGGAATTTTCTGTTGCAAGGAGCAGAAACACACTCAGAAAAGCTTAAGGAAATAGGAGGTCAATTTATAAGAAGAGAGGAAAGTACAGCCAGACCTCATGGGAGCGTAAACCCTTTAGGCCGACATGATCTTCTATCTCACACTCTTCTTGCTCCAGGGGCCACGCAACTTCTTGTCTCAGTGAAACTGACTTCTTCTGCAAGCTCCCTATTTTCTCGCATGGTTTCTGTATACTCGTCCCCCGGACTTTGACCTGCATGTGATGTGATTCCAGCCATTCCTGGCATCACCTCTGGTCCCAACACCACTTACATTTCAGAACAGAAGTCTAAAGCACTTTGAGTTTCTCAGAGTAAAAATATAATGCAGAAAAAAAGAGGGGTTCTTCTTATATTGGCCCAGGTCCCAACTACTGTGGAGAGGGTTAAGTTCAAGGTCAGGGTGGTGACATATATGCCATGAAAGACGCAGGCTGGAGAGGATTGATTTGCATTTCTGGTAAAGGAGGTAAAAGCACATGGTCCAAACTTTTTGAAAAGAAAAGTTTCAGAAATTTGAGAACAGAGTTTTAAATTTGCTTGGAATCTTTGATCTACATATTCTACTGGTGGGAGTGTCATGTAAGAACCTTATACTGAATTTGGAAACAAATAGTCACAAAAATGTTCAATGAAGCATTAATAGAAGTGGAAAAGAAATTCTCAGTAATAAGGAAATGATCACTTAAATTAGAATCTGCTTCTGATGCATTATTTAACCGTCACAGTGTATAAGCATGATGACCATCCATTGAGTTCGTTAAAAAAAAAAGTAAGATTCAAAATAGTACATACAGAAAAGTCTAAAATACGCTAAGAGTATGCATAAACAAAATATAAAAAACGTTTGCATCTGGTGGCTTTGGTATACAGATCTGCATTTTTCTTCCTTTTTTCTCTAAAGTTTCGTGTTTTACAAATTTTGTATTATGAGTGTGTATTATGTTATACTAAAAATTTATGCTAAGTCCTATAACTGTTTTTAAGAGAACCCTTCTGGCTTCCTCTTCCATTTTGTCTCCTGCATATTTTTGGAAACATAAACCAAGACGTGTGAATGGAGGACACAATGAGCAGAGTTACACTGATAGGGAGTTTAAGAAATAAATCTGGGGTACTCCAATTTGTGGCAAGGAAAATATCCTAAACAGGGCTTGCATTTTGCCAAATTTCAATTAACCTTAGGCGTTTTTGGATATGTTAACACTTTTTTTTTTGTCAGCTAAATGATGATTACTCAGTTTGCATGCCTCCAAACCCTCATTAACTCTTCTACTGAATCCTCACAAATTACAGCATTTGAGAGATGCATTCTGCTACGCAGTCACAAGAAAAATGTCATTGATCACTTGTTTCTTCTCAGGGAAGAAAAAACTTAATTAGAGTTATTGGAGGTCCATCAATATAGTCTAAAATAGCAACCATTCTGACAGAGTTTTTAAGCTGATCTCTGAAAAAAGCTGGTGATTATTTTGCATTATAATGATACCTTCCCTCTTCTTCTTCTGTCCCCGCACACATTACCCTGGAAAGTCAGACTTCTTCATGAATGAATGCCTCTTACCTGCATACCCCATTTGAAAACTCCATGGTCAATAAGGTAACTTTTAATACCACTGGGAAGGAAGAAACATCAACATAGTACTGTCACAGGCCAAAGAGGACTGTTGTCCCCCTCTGAAGCATACATAGCACCTATGCCACTGTAATTTGCAAAATTATATTTTAATTTATATGTCCATGTGTTCATTCATTTACTCAGCAAGCATTTGTAGAAAAGCCTAGAACAGCTATGGCTAACACCTAAAAAAAAACTGTTAGAAGAACTATTAGAAGAATATAAAGTACATCTTGCACATTTGGCCAGGTAGTCTCTAGGTGCTGGGAGTATCGTAGTTAACAAGGTAAGATCCCTGCCCTCATGGAACTTACATTTCAGTGGAGGAGATAACAATAAAGTAGTAAATAGTATATGATATATATATACATGTGCATGATATTTTTATCTATCCATATCATAATGTATACATATACATACATAATTGACATAGCATGTATATGTGTGCTTCTATTGGACCACACACCATGGAGATTGTGTGCTGCTAGAATGGGTTTGGGATTCACAGAGACTTGAGTTTAAACCCCTGGCTCAGTTATGTATTAACTTCATGGACTTCAGCAAGTGACTTAACCTCTCTGAAGAACCAACTTAAAAATGGGCAAAACACTTGAAAAAGATCTCACCAAAGAAGACATACAGATGGTAAATAAGCATTTGAAAAGCTGTTGAACATCATATGTCATTAGGGAATTGTAAATTAAGACAACAGTGAGATACCACAACATACCTGTCAGAATGGCCAGTCTCCAAAACACTGACAACACGGAACGCTGGCGAGGATGTGGAGCAACAGGAACTCTCACTCTTTGCTGGTGGGAATGCAAAATGGTACAGCCATGTTGGAAGACAGTTTTGCAGTTTCTTGAAAAACTAAACATACTCTTACCATTAACATGCAACGATCATGCTCCTTGGTATTTATATAACACAAAGGAGTTAAAATTTATACCCACTTAAAATCTGCACGTGAATTTTATAGAGCTGTATTTATAACTGCCAAATCTTAGAAACAACCAAGATGTCCTTCAGTAGGTGAATGAATAAACTGTGGTGCATCCAGACAAGGGAATTTTTTTCAGTGCTGAAAAAATGAGCTATCAAACCACCAAAAATATGGATGAACTTTAAATGCATATTGCTAAGTCAAAGAAGCCAGTCTGAAAAGGCTACATACTGCATGGTTCCAACTATGTGACACTCTGGAAAAGGCAAAACTATAGAGACAGTAAAAAGATCAGTGGTTGCCAGGGCCTGGGGGAAAGGAGAGATGAATATGCAGATCACAGAGGATTTCTAGGGCAGTGAAATGCTTCTATATGATACTACAATGGTGGATATATGTCATCATGTATTAGTCAAAACCCAACACCAAGAGTCAACTCTAAACTATGGACTTTGGGCAATTATGATGTATCAGTGCAGGTTCATTGGTTGTAACAAATGTGCCACTCTGGTGCAAGATGTTGATAGAAGGGACAGTTCTGCAGGGGCAGGGAGTATATGGGAACTCTCTGTAACTTCCTTTCAATTTTTTTAGAGTGAAACTGAGACCACTCTAAAAAATAACGTCTTTTAAAAAATGAACAATTATTTACCTCTCATACTAATAATGCAAAATAGCCAATATTTATTTGATGTTTGCCGTGTACCAAGTCCACCTATTTCTTTTTTCATATGAAAAAAAAAAAGATTCAGAGTGGTTAAATCACTTGCTTAAAGCCATGAAGCTAGTACTGAATGGATCCAGGTTTTAAACTCTAGGCTATGTGACTCCCAAACCTCTTTTAAGAGTGCACCATCTCCATGGTGTGTGGCCCGATAGAAGCATATTCACACCAAGAGTAATTACAAGCTTGAAGCAGGAAAGTGACAGACAACACTCAGCGCAGCATTCTCAGGATCTGAGGCCAGGCAGGATCTGCAATGGCAGGCTGGGGGCCTACAAGGCAGAAATACAACCCTCACCTGAGCATTTATGCTATATGATGGACCTGCCAGGTATTCTTTTATCACTATTCAATAATAATAACAATAATCTACAAGGAAGGTATTATGTATTCATTTAAGAGACCAGGGAACTGAGGCTCAGAATGTTGAAGTACTTCCCTAAAGGCTGAAGAGTTGGCTGTAGTAACGCTTGCCTTTGTCCATTCCAAATACTATCTTTCATTTGCTGGTGCTGAAATATTATTTGTACTTCATCAGTTCAAACAGATTACCAGACACTTATCGAAGGTACCAAAGGACCGAAGACATTGTTGAAGGACACTGGAGCCACAGTGTCACAAAATGAAACAGACAAGCCAAAGGAGCAGAATTCTCAGGTAGCACAGAATCTCCAGTGCTTAAGGGTCTAAGCAGTGTTTGTTTTTCTGATCCCCCATCTGCTCTGCTGGATTAGGGACCCTTGGGCACCTCATGGGGTAGATCACTCAAGTTTTCACTAAGACTCCAAACTGCTCATTCCCTTTCTCATTTCATTTCATCCATGGGTCATGGATTCTCTCAAATGAGAAAATTAATTGTAATTATTATTTTTAAGAATGTGCATCTTGGCTACTCTTTTTATTCATCTTGAAAACTAGAGAGCCTCTCTGAAAGAGTGACATGTCAATGAATAGGAAAATGGGAGGGAGTGTTTCAGCTTTTAAACTGTTCTTGAAAAACAATGCAAGCCATCTACTGAAAGAGGCTTTAGTCTGGAAAACCAGGTGGTCAGTATCACCTCAAGAGATGTGACAAAGAGGATTTAGTAAAAGGTTAAGGAGAAGCAGGCTTCTTTGATTTCCGTGATAATGACTAACAGCGTACTTCACATTATTCAGGAAGACTCACAAGTGCTTCGTCGATTTTTTGTAACCTGTGCACAAGTCCTTGTAGGTGGGAAGGACTTTTCAAGAACACTCTCAACACGGATACTCTTTGTTTCCATCTTTTAGTATTTATGATATTGAGATTTCTGATACTCACTACTTTTATAATCAGTATATCTGGTATTCTGATTTACATTTTGGAGGATTCCTCTATTCAATATATATATTTATTTATTTTAAATTTGTATTGGAGTATAGTTGATATACAATGTTGTGTTAGTTTCAGGTGTACAGCAAAGTGAATCAGTTATACATACATACATACATATACACATATGTGTATATGTATAACTGTTTTAGATTCTTTTTTAGATTCTTTCCCCATATGGGTCATTACAGAGTATTGAGTAGAGTTCCCTGTGCTATACAAGAGGTCCTTATTAGTTATCTATTTTATATATAGAAGTGTGTATATGTCAATCCCAATCTCCCAATTTACCCCTCCCCCTCTTTCCTCCCTGGTAACTATAAGTTTGTTTTCTACATCTGTGACTCTATTTCTGTTTTGTAAATAAGGTCATTTACCATTGTTTTAGATTCCACATATAAGCGATATCATATGATACTTGTCTTTCTCTGACTGACTTACTTCACTCGGTATGACAATCTCTAGGTCCATCCATGTTGCTGCAAATAGCCTTATTTCATTCTTTTTTATGGCTGAGTAATATTCCATTCTGTGTGTGTGTGTGTGTGTGTGTGTGTGTGTGTGTGTGTGTGTGTGTATATATATACACACACACACACACACACACAACACATCTTCTTTATTCATTCATCTGTCAATGGACATTAAAGTTGCTTCCATGTCTTGGCTCTTGTAAATAGTTGCTGACATGAACATTGGGGTTCATATATCTTTTCGTATTATGGTTTTCTCTGGATATATGCCTAAGAGTAGGATTGCTGGATCATATGGTAGTTCTATATTTAGCTCTCAATATTTTTAATAATCAGTGTTTCTCTTGGGATTTCTAGTTTGGGAACTCACTTATTTTTTTTGTTATTTTCTGTTTTTAAAGTCTCTGCCTCTTAGTGTCACATTCGTACCTTACCTTTGGGGTCCCCCAGGTTACTAGCTTAGATGTATCACCTTTGTGGGAATGTTTCTTTCTCAGAAGTCCTAGAAACATCTACAAAATGGGAAAAATGTGAGTCTCACTAACATTCTTAGTATTTGGTATTGAAAAAAAGTATCGATAGATGAAATATAACTTCAAACATATTGCCCATGTTAAGGGTAAAATTCTCACTATGTTTCTATTCTCCTTGCTTGACTACTGTGATAGAAGAAGAAAGCAAATATCCTGGTAACCAGCACCGCTCAGCTTCACAGTGGAGCCTCCTTCTGTCCCCAGGACAACATGCATTCCTGAGGAGTCCTTTTTCGAATATGGGTCACCAAAGACTAAGGGTCTTCTCGTAACGTTGCCAAGTTGTACTGTAGAGGGCAGTATTTTGAATTTACTGTTTTTGTCATCTTTATTTTAATATGGGTATGGTGCTGGTGGTCTATGACATAGCACAGATGTGGATATCCCTGCTCGCTCTCTGACCTTGCTTATAGATCAGTAGGCTGACCTGTGGTTCACTTAGAAGAACTTGAGACTTTCTTAAGCATCAGAGTGGCAATTTTATATGCAGCACAGACCATACAACCATGTAGCAGAATACAACTGCATCCACATTCTCCATTGTCCAATAACTGTGCTGTCCAATAACTACATACTGTAGTGGGCCACATTTTTATTTTTTAAATGGAATGTTCAAGGTAATATTGTCCTTTCGATGGCTTCCATCTTTCTTGATTTTTCATTACTCTTCTAAGATAAGGAATTTAGCAGTTTCTCTCTTTTGGGTTGATTTTGGGGTACCCCAAAATTGTCTCTATTCAAAATTATAGACAATCTTGCTTAGCTCCTGTTCTATAGCTATGGGACTAGGTCTTTACTAACTGCTTGACCTATTCCCACCTGGACATGACAACTGAGTTTGCATTTTCTTTTCATGAATATGACAAAATAAAAAATTACAATTCAAAATACATAATCACCTGAGATTAATTTTATCACTATTGATGACAAAATGGGTATCTATTTCCAAAGCCTAACCCTCTAGGCATCAATCATGGAGTAGGCCATAGCCACTGTTCAGCACGTTGTCTGGGCTGCCAGAGCACTCTTTCTCTTGCGCTCACATGGTCATGGGTCCAACTAATTTAAAGAGCACAGCTAGGGCTTCCCTGGTGGTGCAGTGGTTGAGAACTTGCCTGCTAATGCAGGGGACACGGGTTCGAGCCCTGGTCCGGGAAGATCCCACATGTCGCAGAGCAACTAAGCCCGTGTGCCACAACTACTGAGCCTGCGCGTCTGAAGCTTGTGCTCCGCAACAAGAGAGGCTGCGACAGTGAGAGGCCCACGCACTGCGATGAAGAGTGGCCCCCACTTGCCACAACTAGAGAAAGCCCTCGCACAGAAGCGAAGACCCAACACAGCCATAAATAAATAAATAAATAAATAAATAAATAAATAAATAAATAAATAGCGAGCACAGCTAAAGCAAGGCAATCAGAAGCTAGTTTTTGCTGAGGATGTGAGCATGGAAAGCTAGAGTTCCTGATCCCAGAGCCACAAACATTTCACTTTCTGTGGTCAGTTACTCAGTGCCTGCAAAACTCAGGGCTGACCCTCAGTATAGACCCAAACACTTTTCCATTGATCAGGGTGTGTGTGTGTGTGTGTGTGTGTGTGTGTGTGTGTGTGTGTCTGTGTTGAAGGGGAGACAGGAAGGTCAACTCATTTTCTCTTTCAATGACTTTCAGGTAAAGAGCCAGGGATGAAGTGAGGTATTAGCAGTTTTTCATTCAGCTTATGAGGTCTGATAGACATTCACCCTGGTTAGCATAGTGAAAAATATGCCTTCCCTGGGAAATGATGCCTTGCTGTATTACCCCCATAATAGGGAAAATGTTTTGCTGTTCTTTATCTTTTACTGAATCATCTTCCCATTTGCTCTTTGGATTCCAACTTCAGGCGATGTATCAATACCATCCTATTAATTTAGAAAGAAAAATGCCAAGTTTTATACATTACTTAGGTAAGTAGGGATGAGTTTGTTAAAGTGTTGATAAATGACTACAGCAACTGGGCTCAAATTGTCAAAATTTCCCCAAATTTCATTTGATTCCCAAAGTTTTTAAAGTAAAAGAATTATTATGATTTCTAAGAATTAACATCTCAGTTATGATTCATTCCTATAGCCAATACATCTTCTGAAGTTTGAATACACGTATACAAGAGTGCTCAGATGTCTAGAAATGGCAAGGCTTTAACACTGTAACACTTGATGCTTTGAGTGCTTTAAATTTGATGAATTACAAAATAAATCACCTGTTTTTGTGAAATCATTCAAATTTGGATGATGTAAACATGGAGCTAAATATTCTTTCCAATTACCTTTAAGAAACAGCCATTGCTTTAAGGATTGTGTAGGATGTAGACTGCACTTGGTAAAACAGCAATTCCTGATGAGTGAATTTTTTGAAGCAGCAAAGAAATTTCTCTTCCAAATCTGTTAAACTGATATACAAATGGTAAATAAGCACTTGAAAAGATGTTCCACATCATATTTCACGAGGGAAATTCCAATTAAAACAACAAGATATCACTATACCCTTGTTAGGATGACCCAAATCCAAAATACTGACAACAAATGCTGGTGAGGGTGTGGAACAAGAGAAACTCTCATCCATTGCTGCTGGGAATGCAAAATGGTACAGCCACATTGGAAGACAGTTTGGCAGTGTCTTACAAAACTAAACATACTCTTACTGTATGATCTAGCAATTGTACTCCTTGGTATTTACTCAAAGAAGGTGAAAATCTATGTCCACACAAAAACTTGCACATGGATATCTATAGCAGCTTTATTCTTATTTACCAAAACTTAGAAGCAACCAAGATGTCCTTCAGTTTAAGTGAATGGATAAACTGTGGTATACCCACAATGGAATATTATTCAGTGCTTAAAAAAAAATAAGCTATTAAGCCACAAAAACTATGGATGAGTCTTAAATGCATATTTCTAAGTGAAAGAAGCCAATCTGAAAAGGCTACTTACTATATGATTCCAACCATATGACATTCCGGAAAAGGCAAAACTATAGAGATAGTAAAAATATCAGTGTTTGCCAGGGGTGTGGGGAGGGAGGGATGAATATACAAAGCACAGAGGATTTTTAGGGAAGTGAAACTCTTCTTTATGATACCATAAGGATGTATATATATCATTATACTTTGGTCCAAACCCATAAAATGTACACCATGTGTGACCTATAAACTATGGACTTCGGGTGATAATGATGTGTCAATCTAGACTCAATAATTGTAACAAATGTATCACTTTGGTGGGAGATATTGATAGATAATGGGGGAGGCTATGCATGTGTGGGGTAGGAGGTATGTGGGAAATTTCTATACCTTCCCCTCAATTTTGCTGTGAACCTAAAACTGCTCTAAAAAATAGTTTTATAAAACAACTCTGTATGCTGATCCTTTGGTATAGTATTTGGAGAGAGAATTGCCCTCCTCACTCCCCACATTCCTAAGCATGTTTGCATCCAGTGGATATAATCAAACCTTGGTAGAGAGGCAAGTTAAATATAAGCTGTTTGTCCCCTTAACTCATCCTATTTCTCTCCTTTGGTCATACCTATGTCACTCTACCCTCATTTCTCTGCAGAAAACTCAATTTTTAAAAAAGAGAATAAATCAATATACCTCAAAGATGATGTATTTTCTCTTTAATTCAGTCATTTGACAAACTTATATTGTGTCTATAATATGTGCCACACTCTTTACTATGCTTTTAGGGGGATCCTATGTAGAATACCATCATCACTCCTCTCAAAGAGGGTAAAAAAGAGGAATATTAGATGAGGAGAATTTGGAAATAAAACGCAAAAGCAATAGAGAAGATTTTAAAAGCCCAACATTTGTTTTTTGAAAAGATTAACAAGATAGATCTCGGGCAAGACTAAACAAGAAAAATCAGAAAGTACAAATAAATACCAAGTGAAAGGGGGTGATAAATTAGACACATTAGAAATTTAAGCATATTAAAGCAACAATTAGAGAAGCAAAAACCAGATAGCATGCATAAGACAAGCTGTTCAAACTCATTAGTAATATGAATAATGCAAATTAAAACAACAATGGACTATCTCTTTAAACCGTGTAGATTAGAAAATTAGAAAGCTGGATGGTGCCAAGTATTCACAGGGATTAAGAACTCTGGGAGTAAGAACCTTGATTCACTGTGAGTGCGAGTAGACTAGGGCTACCAACCAGGAGAGTAAGCTGGCAGTACCAAGATCCAGCATTTATGCCCCTGGTTTTACATGCCGTGAGAGTTAATTTTATGTGTCAACTTGACTGGGTTATGGGATGCCCAGATATTTGTCAAACATTCTGGCTGTGTTTGTAAGGGTATTTGTGGATGAGATTAACATTTAAATTGATATACTGAATAAAGGAGATTACCCTCCATAATGTGAGTGAGTGGCCCTCATCCAATCAGATGAAGGCCTGAATAGAACAAAAAAAACCTAACCCTTTCCTGGGGTAAGAGAGAATTTTTCTTGTCTGTTGGCCTTCAAACTGGAACATCAGCTTTTTTCTGCCTTTGGACTAGAATTGAACATCAACTCATCCTGGGTCTCAAGCCTGAAGCTTTTCAGTCTGGAACTACACCATTAGCTCTCCTGGGCTTCCAGTTTGTGATTCACCCTGCAGATTTTGGGACTTTTCAGCCTCCATAATCATGCCAACCAATTCATTATAATAAATTTTTTTAAATTAATTAATTAATTTTATTTTTGGCTGTGTTGGGTCTTCGTTTCTGTGCGAAGGCTTTCTCTAGTTGCGGCAAGCGGGGGCCACTCTTCATCACGGTGCGCGGGCCTCTCACTGTCGCGGCCTCTCCCGTTCCGGAGCACAGGCTCCAGACGCGCAGGCTCAGTAGTTGTGGCTCACGGGCTTAGTTGCTCCGCGGCATGTGGGATCTTCCCAGACCAGGGCTTAAACCCGTGTCCCCTGCATTGGCAGGCAGATTCTCAACCACTGCGCCACCAGGGAAGCCCATAAATTTCTTTTTAAAAAAATTTTTTTTAAGGCTTTTTTTTTAACATTTATTTATTTTTGCCTGTGCCACGTGTTAGTTGAAGTACGCGGGATCTTCGTGGAGGCATGTGGGATCTTTGGTTGTGATGCGTGGGCTTCTCTCTAGTTGTGGCATGCGGGCTCCAGGGCATGCGGGCTCTCTAGTTGAGGTGTGTGAGCTCAGTAGTTGTGGCCCACGGGCTTAGTTGCCCTGCGGCATGTGGGATCTTAGTCTCCTGACCGGGAATCGAACCCACGTCCCCTGCATTGGAAGGCTGATTCTTTACCACTGGACCGCCACGGAAGTCCCAATAAATTTCTTGATATATTAATACATACACACACACACACACACACACACACACACACACAAACACACTCTATTGGATCTGTTTTTCAGGAAACCTTGACTAATACACACGCCAAAGTCTTTATCTACCAGTCCGTAAGAGGACATAGATAAGGGTGCTCCGTTTATTTGTAGACGTAGAGAGTGGCTAGGTAAAATGTGGCGTGATTCACACCATGGAGGGCTATACATTAGTCAGAAGAAATGAACCAAATAGAGCTGAAACGGATGGATAATGAAGACAGAGTGCTTAATGAAAAGTTAGAAACAGAATTAGATATATTACACAATATCATTAGTGTAAGTTGAAAATGCAGGTGTGTAAAACAATAGTATACATTTTGTAAAACGAATGCCTATTTAGCAAGGATACAGTTTTATATAGCAATGGAAAGATATATGGTAAATATATTAGAATTTTGCCTAATGCGGGTGAGAGAAATGAGAGCAGACTGTGTGGAAATAAGAGGAAATGATTACATAATTAAATTAATAAACAAATAAGAGGAGAGCTTTACATAGGCCAGCAGAAATAATATACCAAGAACTAAATAGTATGATTAACTTAACTCTGTACTTTAAAGGGAATAAGGAAAATCTGATATCATCTAATATCTAATTAGATTATTTTAGACAATTAAAAAAAAAAATCAAGCATTCCAGGGTGAGAGATTCACAAATTCTTAGCATTGGAGGGGTCCCTTGAGGTCACTGGCCCAATGTACCTCATGATACTGAATATCCTCTCAGACCTCACTAGGAAGTGTGTGTGCAGCTTGAGACAGAGCACTTGGGTGGTGAAGAGCTCAGAGTCGCCTACAGCAGAGACAATGCTGTCTTCGGGTAACTGTGACAGTTAGAAGGATCTCCTTCAAAATGTGATTGAAAATCTGTCTCCTCAACATTCCTGGCTGGCTCTAGGCCTTGGTTCCCTTTTTCCTGATTTCCTTTGCCTCGTTATAGTCTCAACATAACACCATAGATGTGAACATTTTTCTCTGTATTTAAATCTTCATTGTCATGATGCTAACTGCCTTAGGAATGCTTGGATAAAGGATCTTCCTTCAATCTCCCAACCTCACTCTACAACACAAAAACATATTTCTACAGCTTACAAAAGCCCTGTGAGGCATAGAATTACCTTTATTTCTTTCTTAATTGGACTGGAAGTGTAATTAAGAACCTCACAGACGAATACAATTAGGTGTCACCATAGAAATAATTGTTAGATAAAATATAAAAGTCCAATCTTAAATTTGTAACCATGATCTATTAAATATCTTTTTTTGTTCTGAAGGGTCATGGTATCTAGTCAGGGCTGAAACATCAAATAGAAATGAAGTTGAATGAATATTCAGAACTAGGTCAGCAAATCTGAGATTCAGTCCATCAGAGAAGTTATTGCATTCTCTATCATTGGTGTCCATTCATTTAAAAGGAAGGATGACACAGCCTTGCTCCTATAAAGAGTCCGTTTACATAAAATATCATGCGCTAACTCAAGAGAAAAATACCAGATAGCTCCAATTCCTTAAAACGTCATTATGCAATGACAGGTTGGGTGTTTCAAACTAATTCTTTCACTAACAACAAATTAAAAGGCTGGGAACATGTAGAAAGATTTGTCTTAATGATATCAAAGACCAAACAAGATATTGAAGGTTATTGGACCAAGTCACTGGCTGAAAATAGGAGCAGAAAGTGTAGAACAGAATGCCCTGCATGGACATCTTCCTAGGAGTCAGGAGGAGGCGGAGCTCTGTGAGCAGATGGGAGGCAGGGCAGCGTTGAGCCAGGGCACTACACGGCAGGGACCAGAGAGACTCTGCTCTTGTCACGTGCACACACGCTGAAATCCTGTCCCCTCCCCCGTCCGTGCTTCCCTGACAAACAGCTGAGAGGTGAGTGGAGCTTTTGGTTGACACTTGGGGTTGACAGGATGGGAGCTCAGATCCACCAAAGGCAGAAGCCAAGAGTAACACCTCATACAACAGAGGTTCTTAATCTTTTGTTTTTTCCTCACGGACCCCTTTTCACAGTCTGAAGAAGCTTATACACCCCTTCTCAGAACAATTTTTTTTAATGCATTGTAATGAAATACTTAGGATTACAAAGAAACCAGTTATATGGAAAAGCAGTTATCAAAGTGTGTTTTGAAGGAAAATTTATTCTTTTTAGTGTGTAATTCTATGATTTTTGACAAATGCATATATTCCAGTAACTACAGTGACAAACAAGATATAAAACAGTTCTATCACCTCAAAAAATTCCCCATGTCTCTTTGTTGTCAACCCCTCCACTAAACCCCTGCCTGGCAACCACTGGTTTGTTTTCTCCCTGAATAATTTGTCTTTTCTACAATGTCATATAAATGGAATCCTATAGCATGTAGTCTTCCGAGTTAGATTTCCTTCACTCAGTATAATGCATTCGAGATCTATCTAAGTTATGTATATCAATAATTCACTCCTTTTTATTCCTGCATAGTAGTCCACGGTATTTATGTACCATAATTTGTTTATCCAGTCACCCCGTGAAGGACATTTTGTTTTTTCAGACTTTTTATGATTAGGAAAAAAGATGCTGTAAACACTAAGTACAGGTTTTATGTGTGTGTGAACGTATGTTTTCACTTCTCTTGGATAAATAAGAAGTGTTGGGTCTACCTGTTTTATCGAAAACCCAAAGTTTTAGAGTATATAGAAGAAATGCAGAACTCTTTCTTTCAAATCCTTAACACGTGCTGCCTTAAAAGGTGAAACTATTTCATTCCTTGGAGGATTTTCTATGCGTTTCAATCAATGGGAGGAGACGTTTATAAATTAGCAAAGTCACTGTTTGCTGATAATGGCTTTTTTCTTAATAATTTCATGAGCATTTAAAGAAAGTTTCTTGATTTTCATGATGAAGGATAAACTTTTCCCTTGTTTACCTGTTGATTCACCTTGTAAACATTTTCCCATTTGAACAGTGTGATTATCTTATTGCGGGTGAGGTCTCACTGGGCTCTAACTGGTTTATTGTGCCATGTCTGGCAGAATTGAAGCTCAAGGTCTTATCCAGGCTAAGGGGTTAGCCACCCTGTCTTGAAAGTGTTTCCTTGGAGCAGTGGCAAAAGTAAAGGCAGCCTAATGTGTGTGTTGGGCGGGGGTGGGGGGAGGTGGATTCCAGACCTGCATTAGAGAACCTGTATTAGTTCCAGCTCTGTCACCAACTAATTACATGAACTGACCAAGCACTTTGTCTCCATGGGCATCAGTTTCAAGGCTCAACCCTGAGGTGAGTAAGGTGCTTAGGACACAAAAATCCAGGAGGCAGTCCCTCTCGGGGCAGGCCTTGTACCTGTAAGATCCTGTGAGCAAGTGCCCTTCAAATTTTGCACCCTAGTTGCCTCACTCCCCCAATCCCAGTCCAGGCATAGATGGTAATTTCTAGGAAAATTACATATTCATTTACCCTTTGACCCAGCAATTCCACTTCTAGGAATTGATTACCAAAATGCACAGACAAAAATATAAAAAGTTATACGTTCTCAGCATTCTTTGCAGGAATATTTGAAATATCAACAGACTAGAAACAATGCAGGCGACCAACAGTCTCCAGATAGGAGAATGGATGAATAAACTGTAGTATTCCACAGTGGAGTACTAAGCAGCTGTGAAAAGTAATGAGGAATATCTCTATACCTTATTGATAATTTGGGGAGTTCTCTAGAATATCTTACTGCCTAAGAATAAAGGGGAGAAGAGTGTATAGCTTGCTATCACTTATACAAGAAAATTGAGAATACCAAATTGTGCGTGTGTGTGTGTGTGAGCTTAAATATCGTTGGGGGATGAAGCAGAAATATTCAAGGAGGGACAGAGTTAGAAACTAGACATGTACTTTTTTTTTTAAGATTAATTTTGGAATCAGATACTTGAAAAATTGATGAACCGGTTTGCAAGGCGGAAATAGAGACACAGATGTAGAGAGCAAACACACGGACACCAAGGGGGGAAAGGGGGGATGGTGGGATGAATTGGGAGATTGGAATTGACATATATACACTAGTATGTATAAAATAGTTAAGTAATGAGAACCTGCTGTATAGCACAGGGAACTCACCTTCACTTCGCTGTACAGTAGAAACTAACACAACATTGTAAAACAACTATACCCCAATTAAAAAAAAAAAAAGAGAGAAGTGATATGGTAAAATGAATTAAATATTTGTCTATTTGGTGGCTAATCATTCAGGGTGGAACTGTTACAACTGACTCAAAAACGCCAATCATTTTACTCTAATATCCTAGTGGGATATATTCTCAAAGAGAAAAACTTCAACAAAAAAAATCTCAATTTTTTTTACAGTAAACATATTGTTGCTGTTATTTATTTGTATTTGTTTGTGAGACTATTGAGTATGTGTATTTTGGGATTCATTGAATGAATAATTATATGATATTCTAATTCAATTATCCCTGTGTCCTGGAGTACTGAGATTCAAACTATAATTTCTATATCTATTACACAAAATAGATATATAAGATAGATGTGCAGATAGAAATAAATATACATGCACATACACACAAGTATATACATAGATGACCTATATAAATACATACATATGTGTCTATGTGTATTTTCTAGCTCTGTTCCCTGAAAATGCCTTGAAAACATAACAAACCAAATAGCAAGGAACACTCACGGCTCACAGATTATAGTCTTGAAATGCCATTTCGTACCCAAAGTAGCCAGAGCTCCTTTAAGAATGACTGCCCCTAGACACGGGTTCGAGCCCTGGTCTGGGAAGATCCCACGTGCCGCGGAGCAACTAGGTCCCTGCGCCACAACTACTGAGCCTGCGCGTCTGGAGCCTGTGCTCCGCAACAAGAGAGGCCGCGATAGTGAGGCCCGCGCACCGTGATGAAGAGTGGCCCCCGCTTGCCGCAACTAAAGAAAGCCCTCGCACAGAAACGAAGACCCAACACAGCCAAAAATAAATAAATAAATAAATAACACCCCCCCCCCCAAAAAAAAAAGAATGACTGCCCCTAAGTCTGGGGCAGTGTAAGATGATCATGGAATATCTTTTTATACTGGATAACAAGAACTCTATCAACTGGGAGGGTCATATCTAAACAAATTTGAAGTCAACCCGAGTAAGTTGTTATTGGCAAAAGTAGTACAATCTGAGCATCACTAGCACTAATTTCTGCTATGAATTTAAACACATAAAATTTGTATAAAACTGTAAGCTGCAATATGATACTGAAAAAAAAATAACCTTGGTGACCACTGGAAACTTGAAAATAAAGGAAAAGTATTCAGCATGTTATCATGTCTTCCCATACTATTAGGCCACCAAAAAGTAGATGAGGCCGTTTCTCTTTACAGAAGTATTCTAGCTAATGCATAAGGAAGAAATGAAAGAATTAGAACACCATCACTGTGTAACACATAGTGAATTCATATATCGAAGCACTGGTCATTAACTACTGCTAACATCACAAAAAGTGGCAAACAAATATTCCATATACCCTGATGAAATACACAAATCTATATGCAAACTACCCTTGTCCTCACTCAGATCAATCCTGAACCTGATCAAGCCTTCCAGATTCAATTTAGCAAAATATGAAAGACAGAACAATATGTTGAACAACATATTATGTTAAATAACAGATGCTAAAGAACAACCTCAGGGCTGTAATCAGCAAAATACAGCTTGTACGAAGCTCTACACGATAAATGATCCTGTTTCTTCAACAAGTACATTGTAAGGGGGATGGAGAAAGATGGAAAGGAACTTAAAATATGGAACTTAGTTGAATACTGAGTCAAAGAAACTTTAAAAATGATATTTATGAGACAACTGGAAACTTGAACATTGTCTTATTTTTTGCCTTGTGGTCATGGTTGCTTGACTCTATACATTTATCAATACTCATGGAGCTGTACACCAAATAGAGTAAATTTTTCTATATGTAAATTTTAAAGAATTCTAAACAAAAAGTAGCAAACCAAATCCAGAAATATAAAAAGTATAGTACATCATGCCCAAATTAAGTTTACCCCTTGAATACAAGCTTAAACATTAGAAAAATCAAACAATTTAATGTAGACGTTAACAACTTAATAGAGGGAAGAAAAACATGATCACCTCAATAATGTTTGATGGAATTTAACATTCATTTTCAAAACTCTTACTGAAATGTGAATAGGACTTCCTTAATTTGACAAGGAAATCCACGAAACGCATAACAAACATCCCATTTAGTGATGAAATGTTGAAAGCTTTCCTTTGAAATCTAGAGCAAGACAAGGATACTATCACAGACTGGGTTCTCTTGAGAGCAGACACTGAGATTAAAGCATAACCAGTATCTGAAACATAAAACAGGATAAAATGGAAATAACAGGAATTTAGGTACTTAATGAGGTTTAATGAAACTTCTGCTCCAATTCTACATATTGTCTACTGAATCATGATACAAATCTTATTTCTTGTTGCGGTTCACATCACAAAAGTATGAGGAACACCACACAGAATAGAGTCCAAACAGCTTTGTAAGTTACAGGAGGCTTTCCTTAACCCTGATTTTGCCTACCCTCTACCTGCCTCGATCCTCCTCTTCCACACTTCTTTTACCTTTCTTTTTAGCATTATTTAACAACTTGCAGTTTTTTACAATGCACTGTATAATTTCAGGTCCTGTGTGTTTGCAAACGAGAATCCTTCCCTAACTCACCCACCTAGTGCATTTCTACAGGTTGTTTAATGCCCAGCTCTAGTGCGTTCCCTGCAAAGGTGATGCACTGCCACCTCTCTGCCCCCTTGAATATACTTCCACTATAGTACTTAGTATATTTCCATTATTTGTGACAAGCTTCTTTATCTCTGCACAGGGTGCTTTTTGAAGGCAGGTATTATGCCTGCCTCAATTACCTTTTTAATTGAGATAGCAGACATTTTAGGAAAGTCAAGAAGTGAGGAAGGGAGAGAAGGAACGGAGCCTTGAGGAGCAGAAGTACACTTCCAGCAATGTCTTTACTTAGGCTTGAGCCGAGTATGTAGGATTTGAGGTAGCCTTTAAGTGGGGAATCCTCCCAACACCTCTTGTCACTCACTGCCTGCCAAGCCTAGCAGCAAACACGTTGAGCCGTACTTTCCCACGTGGACCCCTGTCACCCAGGCGCAGTGACATGCCCCCACAGGGCTACCTTCCATAATGCGAAATGGGTCACGGAAGCATTTTGGCTAATAGGCAGCACTGAATTGTCAAATTATCCTCTGCTCTGGGATAGCAGAAGCCTAGCTTCTGTCGTCATGTGCTTCTAATTACTGTCAGCTTTATTAGCTTCATGATGCTGGGGAGAACCTGATGATGAAAATCTACAGATAGCTGAGCTTGAACTCTAGCATTTTCTCCACCAAAGCCCCAAAAGTGATTCACTAATGAATTGGGAAAAGAAGTGCTTCTTAGGGGATTGTAGAAACCATTCTTTCTCTAATAATTCTGAAAATATTTTCTGAGGAGGTATGAGCCCAGAACTGTGCATGTGAGGATACACTGATAAATAAAACAGATTTCTCGTCCTCAAGGAGCTTAATAGTCTGGGAATTCATGCAGACCAGTAAAGAGAAAAATGTAATGGTGTAAATATAAAAATAGAGGTCTGCCCTGTGTGCTTCCCACACTTTAATGCACATACAAATCAGATGGGATACTCGATAATATGCAGGTTCTGAGTCAGTAGGTCTGGGATGGGTCCTGAGATTCTGCATTTGTAACAAGCTCTCACATGGTGCTGATACACTAGTCCGGGAACCATTCTTTGAATAACTAGGAGCTGGAAACATAGGGAAATGGAAGTGTATCCTCTGATAGTGTGTGAATAGAATAGTCTTCCCAAAGGCTCCAAGGCTTGAACCACATCTTGACAGCTATGTCGCTGTTTCCATCCTGATCTAGAGGGGTTATAGGCATTTAAGGTAGAGAGACAAGCACGCCCACAGTCCATTATGTTTAAGTAATTACAGTGGTGTCATGGGATGAAGCAGAACCATGAATAAATCAATGACAGGTGACAACCAGGGAAGGCATAGACCAGATGTTCAAGGGCATAGTAAGAAGCAGAAACTGTATCTTGTAGACACTGAGGAACCATAAAAAATGAAGATAGTGTACCAAAATGTATGTGCCTTTTATATGCTGGGGAAAATGAGTGCTGCTGTACCTGTGAAGTAATTTATTTATGAATAAGATTAAGGAAATGATATCAACCCAATGGTTTTATGTATATATTTTAATATTTGCATATATATGCATATATAGTCATATATATATATATGATTATATGATGTGTGCAGATTATTTTATGCTTTTCAAAATGTTTTAGCCCAAATGGAAGCAGAAATAAATGAATTCAAGATTTAAAGTTAGAACCTATATGAGTTGGGGAAAAGTATAATATCAGGTTTTTTTTAGTCAAGTAAAATTCACATAAGATAATTTCACCATTTGAAAGTGCGTAATTCAGTGGCATTTGGTACAATCACAATGTTTGTGCAACTACCACCTCTATCTAGTTCCAAAACATTGTCATCATAGCAAATGGAAACCCCATACCCATTAAGTAGTCACTTCTCGTTCCTCTCTCCTCCCAGCTCCTACCAACCACTAATCACTGGTAAAGGACTTCTGTTGTTTTGCTATTTGTTTCTTTGTGTATTATGTCTTTTTATATGTCTATGTTCCTCCATTACTGCCTTTCCCAATAATCTATAAATTTTTTTCTAGTGCATCATTTTTATTTCCTTCTCTTTGTATTTTTAGGTTTTATTTCCTTAGTGGTTACCATGAGATTACAATTAATATCTAACTTTATAACAGTCAAATTTGAATTTATACCAACTTAGTTTCAGTAATATTCAAAAACTCTGTTCCTTTACAGCTTTATCCCTCCTCCCTTTATGTGTTATTGTCCCAGTTACATCTATATACATTATTTGTCCATTAACATTCATTAATAATTATTGTTTTATGCCTTTGTCTTTAAATTGTATAGGAGAGAAAAAAGAGGAAATACAAACTAAAATGCAAAAATATTGGCTTTTATATTTACCTCTGTAGCTACCTTTGCCAATGTCCTTTGTTTCTTCACATGGCTTTGCCTTACTGTCTAATGTCCTTTTACTTCAGTCTAACAGACTTATTTTTAGCATTTTTTGTTGGACAGGTCTACTAGTAATGAACTCCATTTTTTAAAAATCAGAGACTATTTTAATCTCTCCATTTTTGGAGGATTTTTTTTCTGGATATAGAGTTCTTTGTTGACAGGTTTTTTTTTTTTTTTTTTAATTTAAGTACTTTAAATATAACATCCTACTGCCTCCTGGACTGTATGGTTTCTGAAGAGAAATTAACTGTTAATCTTACTGAGGCTCCCTTATACATAGCAAGTTGCTTCTTTCTTGCTGCTTTCAAAACTCTATCTTTGGCTTTTGAAAATTTTACTATACTTTCTGTTACTGTGGATATCTTTGAGTTCATCTAGTTTGCAATTCCTTGAGCTTCTTGAACATGTACATTCATGTCTTTCATCATATTTTGGCCAATATTTCTTTAAAGATTCTTCTGCCCCTTTCTCTCTACCCTCTCCCTCTGGGGCTTTCATTATGCATATGTTCATTTGCTTGATGTTGTCCTACAGGTCTGTTAGCCTCTGTACATTTTTCCTCATTTTTTTTTTCCATATGCTCCTCAGATTGGATAATCTCAATTAACTTATCTTTAAAGTTTGCTGATTCTATCTTCTTTATAGTCAAATTTGATATGAACCACTTTAGTGAATTTTTAATTTCAGTTACTGTACTTTTCAGTTCTAGAATTTCTATTTAGTTCCTTTTTACAATTTCTGTCTCTTTATTAATATTCTCTACTTGATGGGACATCATTTTCATGGTTTCCTTTAGTTCTTTGTCCATGTTCTTCTTCAGTTCTTTGAACATAGTTAATACAGTCTTTGTCTAGTAAGTCCAATGTCTGCTTTCTCAGGGATGGTTTCTATTAATTTATCTTTTTTCCCCTGTGGCTGGGACATATTCCCTTGTTTCTCTGCATGCCTTATCATTTTTTGTTGAAAGTATTCTTCTGAATATTTTACTGTGGCAACTCTAGAAACCATACTCTTCTCTCTCCCTGGGTTTGTGCTCCTGCTTGATGGGGGTTGTTTGTTTGTTAATGACTCTTCTAAATTATTCTTCTAAAGTCTATATTCTCTGCCATATGTGGCCACTGAAATCTCTGTTCTATGAACTTAGAAGTCAACCAGTGTTTTGACAGAATTTTCTTAAATCCCTGGAGACAAGAAAAGAAAAGAAAATTCTCCCAATCTTTGTAGATTGGCTCTGTGTTGGGGCAATTTTTCAATGCTTATCCAGGACATTTACAACTTTGCCTTAACCTTCACTTCCTGCTGTGTGGAGCCTGAAGATCAGCCAGAGGTGAAAACTTAGTCTTTTCAGACTTAGTTACTAAGAATATATCTATCTGTGGGAACGCGTTTGACCTTCTTGATTCTCCAGTGTCCACAGGAACTTTTTAAAGCCCTTATTCTCCTCAGATATCTCATTTCCCAGCCTATTCTTTCCTAGGAGTTTTGGTCTGTCTATTGTGCTTGTTCTGGCTGTTTTCCCTTGCCCCAAGATGCTGCACTCAATACTTTTGCCTTTAAGTACTTTCACTAAAAGCTGCCCAGCCCTGGGAATGCTCCAAGCCAGGGAAAACCAATGTCAGCCTTTGTGCCCATCATCAAGGAAGCTGCCAGCCAGGTTGAATCCTAAAACCACAATCTTTTTTTAATGATAAGATATTTATTGCTCCTGTGGTACTTGCAATATGAACCAGGTGTTCAGACTGCTTTTTTCATGGCTTCTGACATTCTGGAGAGTGGGGGAAGGTAGATAGGTGATGCAAAATGCCACAGCTCTCTCTTACCATAGTGAAGCAATTTCTATCTCCATTAAACTTTTCCTTGGCTATTGTAAGTTTTTTTTTTTTTTTTTTAATTTATTTTTGGCTGTGTTGGGTCTTCGTTTCTGCGCGAGGGCTTTCTCTAGTTGCGGCAAGCGGGGGCCACTCTTCATTGCGGTGCGCGGGCCTCTCACTATCGTGGCCTCTGTTGTTGGGAGCACAGGCTCCAGATGCGCAGGCTCAGTAGTTGTGGCTCACGGGCCTAGTTGCTCCGCAGCATGTGGGATCTTCCCGGACCAGGGCTCGAACCCGTGTCCCCTGCATTGGCAGGCAGATTCTCAACCACTGCGCCACCAGGGAAGCCCTATTGTAAGTTTTTGACTAGATTCCAGAGTTCTATAAAAGTTAATTCTGACAGTTTTTGCCAGCTTCTTAATTGTTTTTCTAGATGGACAGTCTTGGAGCTCCATATTTCACATTTGTTGAACTCATCATGATATTGTTTATACAGCCCATGCTGTAATCTGCATTTGTTTGTTTGTTTGTTTGTTTGTTGGCCATGCCACATGGCTTGCGGGATCTCAGTTCCCCAACCAGGGATTGAACCTGGGCCATGGCAGTGAAAGTGATGAATCCTAACCACTAGACCACCAGGGTAATCCCCTGTAATCCATATTTCTGCCCAATTTGAGCAGAATAGAGAGCAATGTTGAGTGTTAATTATGGAGGAGTATTTACTTCCAGAGAAATTGTTTTTACTTCTGGGGCAAAAGGATTTCTGATCTTCCATCTACCTTGATTAGGTCTCACTGAGCTGGCCTCACAGGAACACAACAGTTCTGATCACAGGAGAAAGAATCCAGCCGTTGACTGAGAAAGTTACTTGTATGTTGGTTTGGGGTGCACATACCTCTGTGCCTCATCTTCGCCTTTCCTCCTCCTCTCAGATAGGGCTTGTTAAAATGTGACTTTTAACTTTCTAGTGATCTCTGAGAGACTATTTTGGAGGCAGGTCTGGGGCATGTATATCATCCTTAATACTTAGTTATTCATTCAATGTTTAGAATAACTTCACACATACCCTATGCCAGAACAAAGCCAGGAACTGGGGAGATAAGGAGGAATAATGTGTGGTCCTACCCTCATATAGCTCACTGGCAGCAGATGCTGGGTTCCAGATCAAAATAGTCTATCATTATGTAATTGTGGGGAAAAGATTCACCCTAAAAAGAAGTGCAAACTATTAACCTACAGCCATGACTTTTGTTAGCAAGAGAGTGTTAGCAGTTTCAGCAACATACACTTCTATCTTCTCTCAATAAATTCATGGACAATATTCTAATTTGTGCCTTTATTTTCTAAGTAAACGCAGGCAACTGGGCTTCCCTGGTGGCGCAGTGGTTGAGAATCTGCCTGCCAATGCAGGGGACACGGGTTCGAGCCCTGGTCTGGGAAGATCCCACATGCCGCGGAGCAACTAGGCCCGTGAGCCGCAACTACTGAGCCTGCGCGTCTGGAGCCTGTGCTCTGCAACGAAAGGTCGCGATAGTGAGAGGCCTGCGCACCGCGATGAAGAGTGGCCCCCGCTTGCCACAACTAGAGAAAGCCCTCGCACAGAAACGAAGACCCAACACAGCCAAAAATACATAAATAAATAACACTCTATGGAAACTATTTTCAATACATATGACACATAAAGGGTTAAATCCATAACATCTCAAGAGCTCCAAAAATTGATTAAGAAAAAAAAAAAAAAAAAAAAAGCAGGCAACTCTGAAACCCAAATGGCTATCTAAAAATCAGAGCAGATCTGTCACTGTTTGATCAGACCTCTTAACCCAATGTTCACATGAAAGCCAGTCACTACACAGTATACTCCTTCCTTTGTTAAAAGGTTATGAATGATAATGGTCCAAGTTCTAGTAACTTTGTGAAATCTTATTGGTAATTTGAAATGGAAGGAAAAGAATTAACAATTAGTTTTGTTAGTAAAATTTACATGAAATCCATTTGGGGAGGTGGGGCTAAAAGGCTAAAGAGTATATTTAACTAAGATTGAGTAAATACTGGATTACTCTCCTTTCATAAATGAGTAGAAAATTGGACAAAATATATATGAAAGAATAGTTTCCGACGGGTAGGACATGATTGTGATCTCTGAGTGAAGAGAAACAAAGGAGGTAAGCCCTATAATCACCCTACATTTCTGAGCTGCTTTCCAGAGAATGGTTTTCCAGTGGCAGAGAAGGAGAGCCCAAACATACAAATGTGGTTTCATTTCATTGAGGACAGAGATTCATGGAGGCCAAGGTAGCTAGAATTTCCATGGCAGATACCAGAGAGGAAGAAGTCACATAAAGAAAAAGCAACGGAAATATTCATAAGTTTCATAGGTTTCTATTTGAATCTCTGTCTGTTCATATATGCAATGATTCCCCCACAAGGCCAGGCAAAGAATGACCAAAGACCTTACCTATAAACTGAGCAATTGTCAGATTTCACACAGGGGTAAGAAACTTTCTAGTTCCAACCAACCAATGTGGAGAGGCCTTGTTGAACATCTGGAATACTCAGTAAATAGCTCAGTAGGGAATCTTACTAGGAGGGCTAAACTATCAAACCTGGAAGGAAAATAGTCAACATTTTTAACAGCTTTATTGAGATAGCATTCACATACCATATATTTCATCCATTTAGACTGTGCAGTTTGGCAATTCCTCAAAATGCTATATGTAGGGTTGCCATAGTCCCAACAATTCCACCCGAAAGAAAACACAAATCCACAGAAATACTTGAACAACAAATTTCATAGCAACATTATTCATAAATACTTAAAAAGTAGAAGCAATTCAAATGACCATAAGCTGATGAATGAATAAACAAAACATGTTATATCCGTACAACGGAATGTTATTTCGCAATAAAATGGAGTGAAGTTCGGACACGTGCTCCAATATGGGTAACCCTTGAAAACATTATGCCCAGTGAAAGAAAGCCCAATTAAGAAAGACAACAGGGGGCTTCCCTGGTGGCGCAGTGGTTGAGAATCTGCCTGCCAATGCAGGGGACACGGGTTCGAGCCCTGGTCTGGGAAGATCCCACATGCCGTGGAGCAACTAGGCCCGTGAGCCACAACTACTGAGCCTGCGCGTCTGGAGCCTGTGCTCCGCAACAACAGAGGCCGCGATAGTGAGAGGCCCGTGCACCGCGATGAAGAGCGGCCCCCACTTGCCGCAACTAGAGAAAGCCCTCGCACAGAAACGAAGACCCAACACAGCCAAAATTAAATAAATAAATAAATAAAAACTTAAAAAAAAAAAAAGAAAGAAAGACAACAAATTGTATGATTTCTTTTATAAGAAATGTCCAGAACAGGCAAATGTATAGAGATAGAAAGTAGCTGAGGGCTGGGGAGGGGCAAGTGGGGAAGGGGGAGTGACTCCTAATTTGGGGGGTGATAATATGTTCTAAAATTAGATTGTTGTGATGGTTGTACAAGTCGATGAATATACTAAAAACACTGAACTGTATGTTCTAAACAGGTGAATTATAGGTTATGTGGATTAAGTCACAATAAAGCTAGGGTTTTTTTCTCCCATGAGTTTTAAAGGGCATAAAAACTGGATACAATACCTGGTTCTGTAATGGATGCTCATAAACAAATAAATGAATTATTAAAGACGGTTACAGAAATTTGGATATGGAATGGACATTATCGAGACAAAGAATATTGAATATTGACATGGAAGCATAAAGGTAGACATTGCTTCTCCCAAATAATAAAATAAACACATTAACAACAGAAAAAAAAGGTAATTAAAAATGTATACTTTTATCTAATTTTGGTTAAATTAAAAAAAATAACAAGTAAGTGTGTGTGTGTGTTTACACATATGTAAAGATTTGGAAGGACATACAATATAAGAACATGCTATTAATTAAATTCTGGGTAATAGATGATGTTTCTATTTTCTCATTTTTTCTTTCCTTTTTTTTCAATTCTTTACACTGTACACATATTTATTTTATAATTTTATTTTATTTGTATATGTCAAACAAATGCAAAGTAGAGAGAATAAAGTGACAAACCCCCATGCACCCATCATGCTGCTTCGACAATTATCAGCACAGTCTATTCTGTTTCATCTGAACCTCACCCTTATGCTCCTTGTGTTATTTTGAAGCCAATTAAAATGTTACTTTTAATTCAAAGATTATCATCAACTTGATAATTAACTTGATATAAATGCATAGAAGAAGGTCTATTAGGTACATATCAATTTGTGATTGAGAATAGAATAAGGACGCGGTAGAGTGGGTGGTTCTTTTATGATGGAAAAGTATTTATGTAGAGTTTTTTAAATCATGCAAAACAAAGATAATTTTTTAAAAAAGAAGCATTCCTCCATATGTATTAGAGGCATAAGGTTTTCCTCAAATTAGTAAAGGTCCATGGAAAGAAGTTGAAGAAGCACTGAACTAGAAATCAGGAGATGAGTTTTACTTCTATTTCTGTCACTGTAACAATAATCTCTGAGTCACTTCTTATAAGGATCAAGCATATTATTCACTCATTCCGATATCTTTGAGCATCTACTGTATGTCCTGCATTGTCCTTATTGCTGGAGATACAGAATGACTTCATTTCCATATTAGTCAAGACTCTTTGGTGGTAATAGTAACTTTGACTCAAAGTAGCTTAACCAAAGAGAAGATGCAACGGCTTACACAACCACAGAATCTAGGGATGGATCTGACTTCACATGCATCTGGAATCAGAGGCTATTAGAGTTTCATCAGGACCTAGTCTTACTATCTCTCCATCCCATCTCCTCAGCTCCACTTTTCCTCTGTGTGGGCTTCCCTTTCGTGCAAACTCTCTCAATATGGTGACCCCGGGCAGCTCCATGGTTATATCCTCACTGCATCAAGACCAAGGGCTCTCCGTACTACCTTTCCTCCTCTCGGTCAATTATGATCCCATCTCAATATACTCTCTTGCGTAAAATCCAGAGCGCACCAAGCGAAACGTCTGGCACATTAGCTGCTACGTAAATGTTCTCTCTTTCCACCGTCTACCTACAAGGCTGCATCACTTATGCTTGACAACCAAGTTGTTTCCTTTCTTTGTTTTTTAATTTTTAAAAATTATTTATTTTTTATGTTTTTATTTTTAATCTATGATCTATCTTCTGAGGCCATAGTTTGGAAAAGATCCATAGCCCATTGACTCATGATGATATTCTGGGCTGATTTTCATTAATCATCATGGATGTTTCCCTGTTGAACCATCAGAGATCCTGCATGGGGTTACTTTGCCAGTACAACCCACGTTATTCACACTCAGTGCTGATGGAAAAAAACTGTGCTTGTGTTTTCACAGTTATTTCAGAAAGAAAAATGCCCATGATTCCCATCTCTCTTTTGCAGAATTACTTATAGTTTCCCTATTATCCAATGGAAAGTTGCAGCATAACATAGTTCTCTTTTTTCCTAAGGACAGTGTAAACATCTTTCCTCTCTACTTTCTCTTTCCTTAGAGTCAAGGAGGTATTCCAGAAAGAGAACATAAGACAGTGTAAAATCCCTCTCATCATCTGCTAGCTGGGGCCTCCTGGAAAGTCATTTGGCCCTTCTGAGCCTCATTTCTCACAACTATTAAATAAGGATAGTAGTGGACCTACCCCACGGAGTTCAGAGGATTATGGAAAATAGGTTTATAAAGTTCTAACATAGTGCCTGGGACAGACACAAGTCACTTTTCCTCCTCCAATGGCACAGCATGTTCAGATTTCTTTCTTTAGGTCTCACTTTATTTCTTTTTGTTGTTGTTATACATTTATTTGTTTGTTTATTTTTGGCTGCATTGGGTCTTCATTGCTGTGCATGGGCTTTCTCTAGTTGCGGTGAGTGGGGGCTACTCTTCATTGTGGTACGGCGGGCTTCTCATTGCAGTGGCTTCTCTTGTTGTGAAGCACGGGCTCTAGGCGCGTGGGCTTCAGTAGTTGTGGCACGCAGGCTTAGTAGTTGTGGCTCGAGGGCTCTAGAGCACAGGTTCAGTAGTTGTGGCACACGGGCTTAGTTGCTCCACGACATGTGGGATCTTCCCGGACCAGGGATCGAACCCTTATCCCCTGCATTGGCAGGCGGATTTTTAACCACTGCGCCACCAGGAAAGCCCCTCACTTTACTTCTTATATGACCATTACTTTTATCTCTCCTACTCATTCATAAATCCCTTTAGTTTGTGAATCATGCTTTGGTTCTATTTATTGCCCATGGAGCTGAGCACAATGCCTTTTCATGCAGAGGGGCCCTAGCCAATGACTCATAGCTGTAAAAAATGTCGTAACTTTGATACTCCTATCCCCAAACTATGGGTGGGAATATATTAATGATACAAGCATCTAATAACCCCACTACATGTGAGACTGTGTTATGTGATTTCTGTTTATTTTCTCATTTGATCTAACACTGTGAGCATAGGTATGGCTCCTTTCTCATTTTACAAATGAGGAAACAGGTTTGTAGATGCTAAGAACTCACTGCAAAGTCATTCAGCGGGTGAGTGGTGGGCTTTGTCCTTAAGCCCAGGTCTGATTACGCTGGACACCTAGCCCCTCTGACTCGACTGCACTGCTGCACATCGCCCGTCTTCCCAGTAGGCCAGTGCCTAGGACTTTGGCATCTCAGCCTGGTGCAGTATCAAAAGATCAGGCTAAGACGTAAAGTCTTCAGGAACCCATACTTCATGGTACAGGTGTATAGTACTGTGGGAGCAGAGATGTGAGTGCTCACAAAGGCAATCAGGGGAGAAACCTGGGCTGCAAGAATTCCTCTCTAGCTCTAAAGCCCAGTCAATTATGTGCAGATAAGCTCTTGTTCCAAATAAGCTCTTGGGCGCTTAGGTGTGGCACCCATTCCCTGCTCTGGTCCCTCTGAGGATCCTCTTTATGTTATGGTTCCAGGTCTAGCCTGGATTCTCTGTGGATGTTTTGTTTTGAGTCTCAGGTCTGTGCCCCACAAGGACACCCCCTCCTTGCCCTCCTGCTACACTGAGGGCTTTGATGTCTCAGCTCCCTTCTCAGCTTCCGCCTGCCAGGTGGTCTAGTCAGACTCCAAATTGTTGTGGGAACCTGGCTTCTCCACCTCTCTTTTGCAAAGTAGCATCATGCTTCACTCTTGAGATTTAAAATTTAACAGCATACATATTCCTACAACAGGAAAACATTTCAGCTCCCTTTCCACTGACTTTTTGCTACTTTAAACCTTCAAGCTTTCTCTTTTCAATAGCACTTGGGTCATTGCAAGCCCTGCCCAGTTGCAGGTGGATAGAGCCCAGTCTAGGTTTACAAAACAAGAGTGGGTCCCAAAGTGCTGGGTGGAGATGGTAGAACTGCCAGGTATTTGACCCTTTGATCTGGATTCAAAAGGAGGCAGGAAAAATGCACCTGGGGCCAGACACTGGGAAATGAGCGTAGAAGGAAATGAAGCAGGACCCTGAATCCAGATCATGTGACTGGAGAATAGGGTAAGAGCATCATGACTCTGGAAGGCAGTGATGGAGAATCCTACAGATGGAGGCAAAAGGGGTTAGACCAGGAAAGGTCTAGCCTGCCATGTGATACTAACGAAAAGAGTTGCTATCACCTTACAGATGTTATTTCTTTTCATCTTCCAAATAGATCTTTGGTATATATTTGTATATCCATTTTAAAGATGGGAAATTTGAGGTTCAAGTAGGTTAGGTAATCTGTCCAATGTTCTAGAGACAATGGGTGGCCAAGATTTAGATGTTGATTTGTCTGATTCCAGAACTCACACTGATTTTCCAGAGATACTGTATTTAAGGAGCTACACTTCAATATTATCCATGGAAATTAAGATTGTCTCTGAACCTAACGAACTGATGGGGCAGGACGTTACTGATGTACTGCTCAGTCAGATTGCTTCGCCATGGTACTACTCAGGTGACTGTGGTCCCTTATGGCCAAAGGAGACAGGGCTGGTACTGCAGGAGCTCAACACACGTGGATAAAGGGTTAGCACCAGAGGGCATGACCTGGGGCCCCTTGGATGTGGCAAATAGCTTCACCCTCCTTATTTCCCCACTCTTTGACATTTTACTGCCCTTACAGGCTTCCTCTCTCATGCCCCCATAACGTGTCTGCAGTGATTTGAGAAGGTTCACATGCTTTCCTGTGTCCCTTCAAGCTTGTAATTCCACAGGGCATGTTCTAAAAATAAAATGAAGCTATTCTGAAGTAGGAATATTCATTTGCTCAGAGCTCAGCTTCTGGGGAGCTCCAGGCAGTCACCGACACATTTGCAGAGACCTGTTCCATCTCTTACAGCACTGTCATCTACTCCCCGGGCCTCGAAATACTGCAGCCCGCCTCTGTAGCCCAGTATGACCAGTGCAGATTCTCTAGGCCTCCATTTCATTAAAGATAAAATATATTCAGTGAGGATCAAAGCACAGAATGCTCTAAGCATCCCTAGAGCAATGGTGGGAGCTTGGGAGCCAGCAGTGAATGACTGGCGGGGGCGCAGGGCATGGAGGCGGCATGCAGGGCAGGGAGGCTGTGGCAAGAAGTTATAGAGAAGTAGGCTGTGGTCATATGAGGACATTCTAATAGCCTGAGCTGTCTGAGGATGAAATGAACCATTTTGGAAGGCAGAGAGTTTCTTGTCACTGAGAGCGGGGCTGTAGCAGCACTTAAGGGTACAGGGGAAGCGCTCACCCCCGCTGAAAACCTGGCCCCCAGGCCTGCACAATGGGGACAGAGTTCTGGGAAATAACTAGTTGAAGTGCTTGACCATGAAGGAAGCCGTTAGCCCAATCCCATCACCTCTGTGCGGCGTTCCAATTTGGACTGTGTGGGAGCAGGGTGGTAGTTCCCAGGCATCAGCAAGCTGGGTGTTGGCATTAATCCAGCTTAGTAGGGAGCAGAGGAATGAATGAAGCCAAGTGGGGCATTTGGCAGCATCTGGAAGAGTAGGGCCAGCTTTGCTTTCTTACAGAGTACAAGGTCAAGTCTCGTAGATCCCACAGAGGGGGCACTACGGTCCAGGCGGGTGTCCGGAACTCTGGAGAAGCAGAATGATGTGCCCTAGACGCAGATGGTGTGGAGGATGGTGGGAGGGAGTGTTGGGTGCAGGGAGAGTTCCTTTGCTCCGCGATCCTGCCATTGGGCATGAGGTTCTTAGGGAAGGGCCTGTGTGTCTACACCCACTGAGGCAGGGCAAGCAGGAGCTGACTTTCCCTGCAGGGGCTGGGTGATTGCACCTTATACTGCCTTCCATTCTGAGACCACAGCATCCCATGGCCTGAGGGAATCTGGGATTCAGCCAGAGTTGTGTTAAGTGTACTTAGAGGCGTCAGTCCTTGGTCTAAAGCAGCGATTCTCAAAGTTTGGCATGTGTCAGAATCACCTGGATGGCTTTTCAAACCCCGGACGGCCGGCCCCACCCCCAGAGTTTCTGATTCAGTGGGTCTGGATGAGGTCTGAGAATCGGCACTTCTAACAAGTTTCCAAGGTTGCTGGCGCTGCTGGTCCAGGGACCACCCTTTGAGTAGCTCTAGTCTAAAGTAATACTAAGAAAAAAAGCACCCAGGAAAGTGGCGCTTAGTCTTGATGCCAAGAACTAGAGATATCCCAATAAACAAGACAGAATCCCTGGTGTCAGTGGCTTATTATCTAGAGATACATGAATGGGCAGTTACGAGGCAGAGTATTGCCAAGACAGGAGTAACTACTGGTGATGGTGAGCCTGTGTGCACATGCGTACTGAGACATACAGTCCTGGGACGCTAGAGAAAGTTTCTGAACCACTCGACCTTGAAACTGGAAGCTGATTTTAGGGTCAGAAAACCCTGCATCAGCTCTTGGCTCTGCCCTTGGTAGCCGGTTGACCTTAGATGAATTAATTAGGTTCTTTGAGCCTCAGATTCCTCGTTAGCCAACTGGTCCATAGTCACTCATCACCATGGCCACGGGCATGTTCTAGGCACAGGACCATAGAGAGTAAGCCTGACAGCCTGTCCCTGTTCCCAAGGAGTGCACACTGCTAGTGGCATTGGGATTGGGGACAGCACACTACCATGTAGATGCATAAATGAGATAAGCTGTGACAAAGTACAAACAGGATAGCCAGGACAGGGAGAGATGAAGGAGGACAGACGATTTTATAGAAGGTTGTCAGAAAAGGCCTCCCTGAGCAGATTACGTTTGAACTGAGGTCTAGATGACAAGAAGAAGACTGTATTTTCCATATAAGGTGGACATTGAGAAGATATGTGAGATAAATAACTCTGATGGTCAACTATCAATAAAATATGCTTATTATTATCACCATCTTTCTCTTTATTACACTTACTGCTGTTGTTATTCTTACAGTTATTACAATGACTATAATGCCAGGAATGCCAGCATATGAGTGAGGCCCAGAGAAGCGTGGCCTCCCAGGTACATTCAGAAAGGTCATAGATCAGCAGCACTGAAGCACAGAGCATTCAGGGGGCGTGAATGACAACACCTGAGATCCAGTAACAGATCTGCGGAGCTGGCCAAACCCTGGACGTTGTCCTTGGGAGCCAGGGGAGAAATCTGGGTAGCAATGTGACGTGTTCATATTTGCGTTTTAGGAAAAGCACCTGTCATCTCGTTTTCTCCTGTGTGCGGCGTGGGGAGTGGGCGGAGGTCAACAAGATTGTGGGCGAGGGGGAGATGCCAGCAGTCTACACCGGGAGGGACCGGTGGGGCAGGTGGTGACAGAGACACTTAGGAGGGGCGATGAACAGCCGTGGATCGGACTGGATGGCAAAGGGGCTCGGGCCATGGAGGGCGCCTGCCGCGGGAACAGGACACGCCTCTCCCCAACCTCCCTTCAAACTACGAGGAGGCAGGGCTTTGGGGAACCTGCTGCGGGATGTCAGGCAGGTGACTCTGCCATCTGGGCCTTCTTTCTGTCAAACAGGATATTTTTCTGCTTCCTGGAGAAGAGTATTGTGAGGACTGAGTCAGATGGCAGGTATGAAAAGCACTTTGGCAATTGTAAAACACTGTGTCAAATGTGAGGTGCTATTTTTATTACCCTTCATTTCCTTGTATAGAATGTGACCCAATAACTGGATGACAGTGGCTGGCTGCTCCAGAGGCAGCAACAAAGGAGGAGATGGCAGGCCCCGGGTCCCACCTGCCAGGGCCTCTGGACATGGCCTGAGCTAACTCCCCAGGGGCCCACCTTTCCCAACAATGCCCTTAATGTATCTCTCATTTAAAATGATTTGCTAGGCAAAGCTGTGTACATCATCAGAGGAAAGGCGGCAGCCTTGGATGATTCAGTGGTTGCAAAGAAATAATCCCCATCGACTCTAATGGGGGTTAAGGCGGCAACGACATGATTACCAAGCATCCTCCCAGGATTAAGCTGCGCGGGGGCAGCTGGCTCTGCATGCAAACAGGCACTCCCAGCAGGGGCTCCCTGTGCAAAGCATTAACGAGAACGTAAGATAAATTCCTCTTCATTGGGCTTTGGAAATGGAAACCTATTTAGGGCAAGGCTGGGCGTGACACACCGTGGAAGTCATTTTACTCATAGCTGATCCCTTCCTTCTTTCCTTTCCTCTCTTCTTTCCGCCCACTTCTATTTCCCTTCCTCCTCCTGTCCCTCAGGTCTTTCCATCTCCTACTGTGACATTAGGAAGTCATCCCCGAGGCATGTACCCTGATGCATTTGGAGCCCAGCAGTTTAGTGATGGGGGCGCCCATGGGAGCGCAGGGCAGCACCCGCAGAGCTCCTCTGCGCGGGTGCTGTGGGGGAGAACTGTGGGAAGCCTGTGGTCGCACACACACTTGATTCTGTCCCTTGGGATGTGATGCACAGGTGAACACGTGGCTTTCCCATCCTTGTGTGTGTACACGTGTGTGCACTGTGGCCCAGCGTCGCCCTCTGTCCTCTCGCTCCAGCCAAGCATCTTGAGGACTTGCTCAGAGCACGGTGGCTACTTGAACTGTGAGGCCCCTGAGGTCCCAAAAGAATCTGCAAACATCAGCAGACTCATTTGCTGTGAAGGATTTTATATCAAGACTCCTACAAGGGCCACAGCAAAATAGCTCAATCTCAGATTGCATCCATAGTCGTGGGTCTCATCCGTTCTCTCTCCTTCCCTTCCCCAAGTGATGAGCAATCTTGTCTATCCCAGCTCAGCTCCTAGGAGCTCTGTTCTCACCTTCTCTCAGACTGAAACCTTGAACCCTAGAGGAGGTCTTGGATCTCCGTAGGAACAGACCCTGGACTGGGTCCCCCCTTCTCAGAGCTGCTTTGCCCCTTCTCCCAGGGCCTATGTTGGAATAGGTTATCATCTTCTCCCCAGAGATTACCACCTTTCCAGCGTTAAGACAGCATCCATTCAAGGCTGCACTGTTTACCACGATGGGGACCACCGTCCCCGTTTGAGCCTCAGTACACAGCTGGCATTTCCATTAGTTCAATAAATGTTTACTGATTAGTGACTAGTGGGGATACAAATGAAAATAAGACATTGCTCCTGCCGGTAAGAAAACCACAATCTAGAGGAAAGAGAAAGATGTAAACAAATAAGTTCAGTAGCTTATTTTAAGTGTCCTTTATAATTTGGAGATGTTTGCATTTACAGATACGTGTTCATCTCTGGGGAAGCCAGGGTGGAATACAGCATCTGACTCATAATTCCTAGGGATCTCATGTTATTACCGAGAGTGACAATAATATTACAAGCCTGATCTTCAAGTATCTGTAAGCACTAGTTCCATTATACTGCCAAGGAAACTGAGGCTTAAAGCAGGTAAATGACTTTCCCAAGGCCAGACATCAAGAAAGTGGCAGAGCTATAAATCAAATTCTTACCTATTTGACTCCAAAGGTCTCACTCTTTACCTTACCCCAGCCTGCCTTTCTCTGACACCCTTCTTTTTGGATGGGGACTTGCTACCAAACTGCAAACTGGTGGAGGGTGACCCTTTTTATGTCAGCATCACGTTTCAACTTCTGAAATCAGGCAGCATCGGACATGTGACATGACAAGGGAACGTTTCCCCCATTCAGAGGATCATTAACGGAAATGAAAGCCGGCGGATCATTGTTATGCACGAGGAAGCAACATAAATGGAAAAATCTATGAATGTCATATCCATAAGTCTCTGGGGAGTTCGCAGTGGAAACAAATGGGCCAGATATGAATGGGAAATGCTTCACCAATGGGAACCTGGGAACCATCAGGCCGAGCTCTCAGCAAAATGATCCATTCTGTTCAGCATGAGATGAATTCTCTGGCAAAATAGAGGAAAGGCAGCTTAACCACCTGTTTCTCAACTGTAAGATCTATGGATCTGGGTTTTGTCTTCTGGAAGATGAAGGAATGCTAAAGCATATTCCTTTGGGCATGTGGACAGAAGCTTGGCGGATTCTCCTGCAGGTGGGTTAAAGCCCCTTGGCCATGCCCTGCAGACTAGGCAGTGTTTGGAGATCAGGGCTTGTTCCACACTCCTCAGGTTCGCTCTAAAGATGGCAGCTGGAAGATAAGGCCACTCCAGGAACTTGGACATGGCATCCAACATGATGCCTCTTAGAACAAAGTCTGTTCAGCAACCCCGGGTCCTTTCTGACAAAGGGACAGTTCCTAGTTGATCGGGGGGATGTTTGAACATTAGGCCAAAATTTTCACTCTGTTCCTACTTGGGCATGGTCCAAATTTCCCCCAAATCTCTGTCTACTTGGGAATTCCATTCTGCTTCCCCTCAGAAAAGTGTCTTCCTCATGAAGATTTGATTGATCATTAGTACCAAACCAACAGCCCCTCCCCCTCAGGGTCCTTATGCAGCCACTGGAAAGTGTGAATCATACAGAGAAATTTGTTTTTCCTTGCCCACCATCTATCCTCACTTTGTATAATAGCACCAAGGTTTTCGGAGAGGAACCTTCAGGACAGATATTTGTTCTCTGCTTAGGATTCAGTAATTTTATAGAAGAGAGGCTCTGGGTAGCTTCCATGAAATAGTATGATCCCATCTCTTCTTAAAAATAAAAATAAGAATTATAATGATGAATTAACTTCTATTGCATGCTTAAATACATGTACTGTATTAAGCACTTTTCATAAATTATCTCATCTAATCACCACACATACATCTATGAAGAAAACACTCTTATTCCCATTTTATAGGGACTGAGAATCAAGGTGCCAATAGTACAGAACCAGGTATTTACATCCAGATGTCTCTGACTTCAAAGTCTTTTCCTTGACTACTATGCTCTGTGCTGCCTCAAGACTCCTTTTTTTCAGATATACAATATAAATTTGAGGACTGAACGCCCGGACGTGTACTCAGTAAAGAACATTATTTAATTTTGTTTCATCTTAAATAACATGGAGAGCTTTGTTAAGCTTTTCCAGGTACCACTGGCACTATCAGCAGGTATGTCCCTGCCTGACCTGTATGTTCAGAAGAGGACAATCGTGTAGAAGTTGGAGTAGTAGTATTGGTGGTGGCGGTGGGGATGGTGATGACAGTATTTACTGAGAGACTATCACGTGCTAGGTGTTTTCCATGTATTATCTCATCTAAGTCTTACAATTTTGGTAAAGAGTGAGTGTTATTATCGTCCCTATTCATAGCAGATGAGGACACTGGGATTTTGAGAGCTATCTTGCCAAAGGTCATACTATTAGGAAATGGTAAAACAGGAATTCGAACCCAGAGCCACCTGAATTCTCAGCCCCTGGGTGGTGTCTGCTTTTCTCCTAAGCGATGGCAGGCTGCCTTCCCTTGGGGAAGGGCCAGCCTCCAACCCAGCAGAGCCCCACCCACCCTGGTAGCTCAAACTCTAAAAGGACATGATGACTTTCTTTCAAGAAAGAAAAAGGAAGCCCCTTGTCCATCTGTCACTCAGCCTTCTAAAATGTAAAACATCGGAGCCCGTGGAAGTTCTGCTGTCGGCCACAGAGCTCTCCTGCAGGAGGCTGGACACAGGGAGGGAGCCCCACAAGCCTCACTGCAGCAGCACGGGCATCGTTCTACGTGGAACCCTATAGACCAAGAGGAGATTAAGGCTCCAAGATGCACGAATTTCAAAATTGAAGCAATAAAGCACATTTTTTTTTTCTCGGCTGGCAATTGCCCCTTAATTGGACCATGAATAGCAATTACACTATAAAGCCTAACAGGAATTTGTGGGTAATTAGAGTGTGTCTTGGGTGGTGGGTTTTAATGGAGAAATCCTGCTAATCATTGAGTGACTTTCACCCTCTACCAAGTGATAAAATCATCATGCAACGCTTATCAATCACTCAGAGAAATTGCAAGTGTGATTTTAATTCCTGTTAGAGTAGGACTAAGAAGGCTGGAAAACCACTCTGCCCAGAAGGCTCTGTCTGTGTCCTTGAAGAAGTGGAAAAAGCAGGAGCAAAGGTGCTCCCATGGTCTGGGAACTTACAATGCTCTGCTCTGTCTGTAGCTGCTTTTTACACAGTACTAACTTCAGTCCTCAGTACGGCTTTGTGGAGAGCATATTTTTACACCCAATGCATAGATAAAGGCATCGAGATTTGGAGTAATTTACCCAAACTCATATAGCTAGTAAGTGACAGATCCAGAATTTAAATCCATGGGTTTAATTTATGTCAAGCTCAAAGTTCATGACCATTTAACTCTACAATTGCTCAACATTTATTGAGTACCCACTCTAGGCACTGGCTTTCCACACATCATGCGATTTAATACTTTCAACAGGTACATTGGGGTAGGTGCATTTTATCACATTTACAAATGAAAAAGTAGAAATCAACAGGAATGGTGGAAGTTCCTGTTCTGGACTATCACCCTCTCCTACACTTCCCATCTCACACACACACGGACACCCCACATACCACATTTCTTCTGTCCTTCCATCTCTAGTTTCAAGTAGCTGAAGCCACACTTTTGGGGTTTCCCTCAAAAGCAGGCCGTGAGCCAACAATACAAGAGATACCCTAAGAAGCACCAGGGGGATGGAGAAATGGCACAAGGAAGGTAAGGCAGCCAAGAAAGAAAGGATAAGCAAGGCAGCTAGCAGTGTTAGAGCCTGGGTACGGCCTCACCGGGAAGCTAGAAAACAGTGTAGATCACACACAGCACTCACTGCAGAGCAACAGGGTGGGTATTCATCTATCCATTTCAGCAGTCATAGTTGGGGAATCCTGGAGGTGGGAGAGTTAATCCTTCCATGCTTTCAACTTCTGGCAAAGATAGCAAAATAGGTTCCAGAGCAAGAGAAGGCCCTCAGCAAAAGAATTCAGGCACAAGTGGTAAGGACCAGTTCAACAGTAATGGAACAAACTCGTCTTCAATGAACCAGGAAGCAAAGGAGAGGCAACAGAAAGAATAGCTCTGGAATGCGATAGACCTGCTTAGGTCTGCTTGCTGTATCATCTTCTGGCAGTGACTGACCTGGGCTAATGTGCTCACCAGCTTCCATTCAATCTAGATCAAGTCACACATGAGCCAGGGAGACTGATGCACACATCCAGAGTGGATTAGAAGATTCTAGGGATAAGACCTGTCCGATCCCAACACTGTACTTATCTGGCAGACATTTGTTGCTCAAGATAGTAAGTCACCTGCACCTTGAAAACTGCCTTAAAACCAAACAATAATAGGCAATTTCTGGTCTAGCCAAAATATCAAATCATTCTTCAGATGGGTCCTCTAAAGAGTAAAGTGTAATTTGTAACTTCTCTATCCAAGGGGTCATGGATTTCTTTGAAAATCTCTTGAAATCTCCCAGCTCCATCCCAGAAATACACACAGAAGATACAAAAAGATAATTTGCAGAAGGCAAAAGAGATACTTCCACAATTATCTGGGGGAATCAATATGTAAACACAAGTACATTTAGTGAATTTGCTGGGTTTTGCCTACTATGAGCATTCCCTAGTCCTAATCCTGGTAGTGATGTAAGCCTGTGTAGACTCTTAGAAGAATAACATCCTTTATGGTGTCTCTGAATGGCTGAGGGCCAGCTAGGACCCTTATTCTGTATCCTGGTTCCCAGCAGCATCAGGACCACATGTTTCAGCAGAGACAGAAGCATTTTGTGAATCATTTGCTCAGTTCGGCTTTGGGCCATTGGTTTCCCTTCATGTCAGTGTCCTTCCAGAAAATGATTTAGGTCAAGCTGTAGCATAACTGCTGACTGGTTTATTCCAAGCTCTCAAGTATAAGCAGAAGCGTGATGGAAAATACAAGCCATGTTTGGAGTTACTTAACCTGGCTAAGAGACATCAGTCTTCCATGGAAAATATACCAATCGGCTGAAATTTCGGATCTGAATTTTGATTTGTTCCTTTTGGGAAAGGAAACCTCTACATGGGGGTGATATACTATCCCACCACCTTTTTATAATTGAATTCCTAAACTTGGCTTGCTAAGGTTCTACTTCCCTACCAAGCAGCATAAGTCAGAACTACACAGCACAGGGACCCATTACTTACTTGACATTACCCTGTGCCCTCATTTTCTTCTCCCTTTACTCCCTCCTGTAATATTTCGGGACAGAGAGTTGTGTTCTGAAGCTTCAGAAGAGGAGTCGTACTAAATCTACTTTGTGCCAAGGGGCTCTTCCATGTAAAAATAGACTCTGTTCCACTCAGACTCCGAGGGACCGAAGAGGGATCACTTAACCGCAGGTTTACTGCCGAGCAATCCCGCCACTAGGCTCCCTTCCCGTGGAAGAGGAATCTGCTACCATCTGTATATGTGACAAGAGCAAGTGGCTAGGGGACCGAGTCACTGAATAAGGATTTATTCCTCCTTCAGAGATGAAAAAAGAAGCACATGTATGTCTTTGCCACACCTTCCCTGTCATCTCTTACCCTCATTTGTCCTCAGTAAAGTATATAGTTATCAACAAGCCTTTCAAATGCCATGTGACAAGGGTACACAAGAGTGACAGAAAAATAGCAAGAACTCCGCCCCTCCTCACACCCTCCAGTCTCCTGATGTATCGCCCTAGAGATCAGCACATTGTGGGGATATAGACACACAGCCTTAGGAAACAGGTAGTTCTGATCAGAGAGCTGAGCCTCACCCACCAGCCGTGTGACCCTGGGCAAGTCCTCTCTGAGTATCTATTTCCTCAAAGCGGTGACACTCATATCTGTTGGGGTTGTCGAGAGGTTCATGTGAAATAAAACATGTGAAATACTGGATGTATTATAAGTGTCCAAGAGATGAGAGGGCTCTTCCCCATTGCTCTGGGTTCCCAGAAGTCTGTATCACCTTTTCCGTGCCTCATGTTAAAGTATAACCACATTACTGTGGAACCCACGAAAGCAGACAAAAAGACACATTTTTAAAAGGATGTATAACCATAGGAAACATACCTGGCATCCTTATACCTTACTGAGACCTATGATAGGGTTGTCAGGTAAAATATGGGGTATCCAGTTAAATATGGTTTTAGTTTAAGTATTTCCAAACTTGCGTAGGATACACTCGTACTAAAAAATTATTTATTGTTTACCTGAATTTCAAATTTAATAGGCTGTCCTGTATTTTGATTCATTAATTCTGGCAGCTACTTGTGCGTGTGTCTCACAACTCTCAATTTGCCTTACCTGGTTGAGCAATGTTAACAGCTCAAGGGCACTAGTCAAATTACGTTGCCCTAATTTGGATCCCAAGACAAGATGTCTGTCCTGCATAATCTTAACCATGTTTTAGGCAACATTGGAAAGATATTAACAAGCTTCAGGCAAGTAGACACAAATATCATTTTTATGATATGTAGGTTTGCCAAAAGCAATACAATAGCAAAATGAAAACAGAGCAGGCAGAACCAGATAAAACATGTTACTTCTTTGTTCAGAGGCAGCAATCTATAAGGGAAATTTAAGTTTTGTCATGAGAGTGTGGAGATATACTTTTATGATATGTAGATTTGCCAGAAGCAGTATAAAAGCAAAATGAGAACAGAGTGGCTAGAACCCGTAGAATGCTTGTTACTTCTCCATCCAGGAGCATCGATCTCCAAAGAAATTTTAACTTTTTTTGTTTTAAGAATATTTCTTTCTCTGTGCTAACATAAGAAATAGGAGAGGAAAACTTTCCAAAGGACAGATAATATTTGTCCAAATAGAAGATTCAGTGTGTCCTTCTAAATGCCTGATTTGTGGTTCTCCTTCTTTTAGAGGAAGGTGGTTTTTTGGAGAGGGGTACAGGCAAGTAGACTCTTAGAAGGATGTGCATTGGGAAAATCTGAGATCATAGGCTAGATCCCATAATCTAGATGTTTTGAGGCATTTCCAAGTTTGCTGTTCTCTTGTTTCAGCTGTCTATTGCTGTGTACCAACCACACCGCCCCTACACACACACACTACTTACTTAAAAATAATAACCACCATTTATTATCTCTCACAATTCCGCAGATCACGTGGGCTTAGCTAGGGTGCTCTTGCTCCTCATGTTTTTGGCTGGCACTGCTGTGGTAAACAAGCAGGACCCTATGGGGTTTTCCCAGAATAGATCCCACCCCCATGTCCTCTGCCTGCCTTTTGTCTGTAGAAAAACTTCAGTCAGAGAATAAATGTAATCAGAGAAGTGAGAAAATGCAGAAAGAAAGGAAAACAATCTAGACAGACAAAATAATAATAGTTTAGCCATTAAACAAAGTCAAGACCTTTAGTTCTTCCTCAAGCACTGCAGATAATATTCTGAGCCACGTCCTTTGAGCTGTTTGGCAGACACTGAAACCCCCACCAGGTGGAAGAAGTTAACTGCATGCTGCCCACAGGCCAGAGACCCCAGACCAGTTGGAACCAGAAGGTTGATGACGTTGACTCCCAATTACCTCACCACCAACCAATCAGAAGAATGTTCATCAGCTGATCACGCACCCCACAATCCCCCTCCCTCACCCGGTCTTTAAAAACCTTTCCCTGAAAGCCTTTGGGAGATTGGGCCTTTTAAGCAATAGCTGCCTGGACTCCTTGCTTGGTGCCCTGCAATAAACACTGCTCTTTCCTTCACTACAACATGATGTTAGTAGATTGGCTTTACTGCAAGTACGGACAGTGGACCCAAGTTTGGTTCGGTAACACGATCACCTGTAGGCTTGGCTAGGCCGGAACAACCAAGATGACTCACTCAAATGGCTGATGTTTATTAGCACTGTTGGCTGGGAGCTTGCCAGGGGCTGTCAACTAGAGAGCTTGCTGGTCCTCTACCCAGACTCTCTCACTGCTTGAGCTTCTCACAGTGCAGCCACTGGGCTCCAAGAGAAACTGTTCCTAGTGCACAAAAGCTGCACATCTCTTAAGGTCCAGACTTGCAAAATATGCAAGGTCACTTCCCCCACACTCTATTGGTCAAAGCAGGTCCAAAGACAGCCCACATTCAAGTGGAGAGGAATAGGTTTCACCTCTAGATGCAGGAGGTGGCAAAAAATGACCACCATCTTTCATTACCCACAGTTCATCTTGTGGCCACAGATTATTTACATTCCTCCCACATGAAAATATACTCCCCTACACCCCAGGAACCATAAAAGTCTTATTCAATTATAGCATCAAACTTAGGTTTGAAGTCCAGGATCTTGTCATTTAATCATGTTCAAGAGTGTATGAGAAACTTACCCTGATGTGTCATTCCTTGGGGGTAGGTCCTTTAGTATGGTTCTTCTCAATTTGATGACCTAGGAATTAAAGAGATAAAATTTAACATGCAATGATGGAACAGGCATAGAATAACTACTAGAGAAACTCATGCTCACAAAGGGAGGAAATATGAGGTATATAAACATCACTATTCCACTGAAATCTGAAATCTAGCTGGGCACATGTCACAACTCCCCCTCCTTTGGGGGCAAGGGATGTATATTGATTAGGGCCCGGTTTTGCTCCCTCAGATCTTAGCTTTGTTAGATCTGGTTCTCCTGCAGTCTCAGCTTTGTTGTCTAGGCCCTTGGTTCTATTTGAATCATCTTTCCTGTACTGGCTATATTTTCTTATTTTCTATATTCTTGATGCTCTGACATTTGGGGCCTTCATCTGCAAGAGAATGCCCCTCCCAAGCCTAGCTAATTCCTAGAGATAGCAAACACCTCCCTTTATAGTACACCTTTGATATCAATCAATCCAGAGCCCACACCTCCAACCACTTCCTTTATTAAACTCTCACACACTAAGCCAATGATTCCTCTGTCCTAAATCACCCCAGGGGAAAGACACTTGAAAACTGGGAATTACCCCTATAACCTAGAGCTCACTTGAAATTATTCAAACTATCTAATCCTAAACCTAGCATATTCTACCCTGCCTCCCCCATTCCTTCCTACAAAAACCCTTAATTGGGTTTTTGTCTCTGGATCATACACGCCCCTCTCTGCCTCCTGACCTTCCCTGGCCCTTTCCCATAAGGCCCTGCATGGCATGGCATGCCTTCAGCTTTTAGGGATCTGTGAGTATAAACTTCCTCCCTCCTGACAGTCATTTCTGTGCCTGCTGTCGTACCATATTTGATTAAAACAAACCCTGGGAACATTTTAATACATCTCCTTTCACATAAGAAATAATTCATGTTTACAGTACAGTAGCTTTCTCAGGCTGCTTCCTGTCTAAAGAAGTTTGCGAGCATGGAAGCTTCCTCATTTCCTATAGCCAGGGTTCAACCATGAAGGAGATCCATTAAAAGCACTGTGGAATCAGGGATTTATTACAGTAATTAGAATTTCCACAGTTTGTGGAAGGAGCTGGGTCAGTCCAGGTCTAGAAGGAAAAGGCACAAGATCCTAGGAGAGTCACAAACTCGGTGTCCTGGAGAAATGGAGCAGGTGGAGACGCAGAAGATGGCGGAGAAAACACCGAAGTGGATGGAGAAGAGGGTCTGGAAAGACATCTATGGAAAGCTGTTGTTTCTGTGTGACTCTTGCCTTTGGGGGCCTGCAAACAACTTTCTGATAATGGCCAAGGACCACTACTGGTTAGCAGAGCCAGCATCTGGAAGAAGATCGGGACACAGAGCGGATGGGCATAGGGATCAGCTGGAAGCCACCGGGCACGATGCATCTGACCTTCATCAAATCTCTGCCACACTTGCCTTTACTTCAGACATTCAGTTTCAGTTTTTCTCTCCTTTGCTGAGGACAGTGTTTCCCACTTCCTATGGCAGGAGACTGTGTCTCCCTTCCCTAACTCTTTGTGGACAGGCTTGATTCACAGTGTCTGAAGCACTCGCACTCTCCCAGCATTATCCAACCCCACCTTTGCCTTCTGGTCCAAGAGAGAAAATTTAATTGATGGGACTGTAATACAGTTAAATCTTGACCTCACTTGAGCTCATTCCTCTCTCTCTCTCTCCCTTTCATCTTGCCTTCCTGCCTTCTATCCTTTCCTTATGCAAGTTCTATGCATCGGATACCTATGATGTACCTAACACTGTGCTAGGTGCTGGGGCAGGTCACCATCTGAGTAACTGAGTAAAGGTACAGCTTCATTTATCTGTGCCTGCCTACCTTATTCATTCATCTAACAGTTGTAATTTGAGATAACATTTGCAGGACTTCGTGCTGGGGTCAGGGAGGCACCCAGCTCATTCTCTGGCAGAGGACAGGAGACACTTACTAATAGGTAAAGTAGATATTGAAAAGGCCAGAGGGGAGCTGAAGACAAACTACTGGAAGGTTGAAAAGATACACTAAAGTCAGGTTATGAGAGTGTTTTAATGTTTGTCTAAGGACTCGGCCTTTTTCTGTGCCTAATGGGAAATCATTAAAGACCTCTGAGCTGGAGAAGGCTATAGTGAGAGTTGAGCTTTAGGGAAGTGTATCAGGTAATGCTGCAGAAGGATGAGGAGATGAAGATGACTAGAGTCAGGCTTATCAGCTGGGGGCTGAGGAAAGGTGAGCTATTACTGATGTATTAAATGAATCTCCTTGGAGCTGGAGCCTCGGTGGTATGCATCGTCCTGGGATGACTGCAGGTATCTCTGAGTTTTCACAGCTGTGGGCATGGGAGGTACTGGGCAAGGGTTGTGCCATCCTGTGGGTGGCAGTGGGGTGTCGAGATTGTAGGGCCAGGGTTTAAGGCATTCTGGAAGACAGGGTATTTGCAGGACTCAGGACACCATGTCACGCAAGTTCACTTCATCCCACAGGCACAGTAAACTGTTCTCTTGGCCGTGTCCCCTCTGACAAGTGAAACTTCTCTTGCTACCAGATCAGTAGTCACTGAGCTAAAGAATTGTTAGAGATAATTTTTAACTCAGTGGAGCATAGTTCCTATAAATCATATTTATTTTTACATCCATGTATTCACAAATATCGGTTAAGTGTGGGCTGTGGCACCATGATATATAGAACATTAATGGTGGCAGAGATGCGAGTGTGCCTGTCCTTTCCCTTATAAAATGATGGTGATGGCAGTACTTTCTTTTCTTTCCCTTTTAAAATAAGTAAATAATGTCCTAACTTGGCAAAATAAAATATTGGCAACCTTATGTTAATACCCCACCTCCCTTGCTGGTCCGTGACTCCAGGGTAGAAATCATTGCTTCATGACAGAGGCTGCACATTGTTTTTATCCTGTTCAAATGATTATTATGGACTTATAAAGGCAACGATGATATTCCTATCAAGTTTCTGCATGACAGGAATAGGAAAAGGGTCTAATATGCAGATATCTAATATGCTGAATCATGATCCAAAACTTTCCCAAAAAATTGCCAGTGCCTTCAGGAGATAGATTATGGACGTAGCTGGTGACACACGGCAGCATGGTTCAGACCACAGCTGCACATTGGGTCTAGAGCTGGCCGGCCTACTCTAAGAGCAATACTGACAGGGCCAGTCAAGGAAAGACTCGCCAGGATGTAGAAGCCATCGTTTCAGAACAGGAAACAATTGAAAGAGAGTTGTTTCTTCTTTTTTTTTTTCAGCCATGCCAAGAGGCTTACGGGAGCTTAGTTCCTGACCAGGGATTGAACCCATGTCCCCTGCAGTGGAAGCACAGAGTCTTAATCACTGGACCACCAGGGAAGTCCCAGGAAGAGACAGGTGTTTCATAAAAGAAGAGATGGCTTGAGGCAAAATGGAGAGAGTAGCCTAAGAATGCTCATTAAAAAAAAAAAAAAAGTTATACAGTTGTATTATAAAGAATTTTGAACTTTTTATGCATCCCACCAGGAGGCAGAACTAGGGAGAGTGGATGGAAACTGTAAGAAATGCCGTTGGTCTAACTATCAGAAAAAAAAAAAAAAATCCCTCCAATGTTAGCATTTACCCCACAGGGGATATATCATTGCCTTGTCTATGATCTCATTCAATTTATAGCTCTGCGATGTCCAGACCTCATCTTGGAGCTTTGGGTGGATCCCCAAACAAGTAGCCAGTACGGTGCCTGCCCCAAGTAGGAGATGGATAATTGTGCAATGAACTGCATTAAGTGGATTCACTGCTTTGGTGTTATTTGTGTCCAGTATGGCAGTTTTTCATACAATTCTTTTCATCCTCACTCATCATAGTTAATCCACAGATAAGGATTGCCCAGCACATGAACATTTTAACTTGTATTCCCTGTGGTATATAACTTCTTGAGGCTAAAACAGTGCACTTCCTCAGTTTCTCCATATGTACGAAAGAAATCCCCAGGAGTCCATAAGCCTAAATGATATGTACTTGGAGATACATAAAGATAGGGTATTTTGTGATACTACTCTTTCTGCCACTTGTTGACATTGATTGACGATGACTGAAACTCAATGGAGCCAGGTAGAAATAGCAGGGAGGAAGGACATAAGGCTGCCTGTGGGGGTCAGGAAAGGTTTCACAGAGGAGGTGGTATTTCTGCTGAATTTGCTAGGTCAGCAGTCCCCAACCTCTTTGGCACCAGGGACCGGTTTCGTGGAAGACAATTTTTCCATGGACTGGGGGGCTGTGGGGGAGGTGCGATGGTTTTGTGATGATTCAATCGCATTACAGTTATTGTGTACTTTATTTCTATTATTATTACGTTGTATATAATGAAATAATTATACAACTCACCATAATGCAGAATCAGAGGGAGCCCTGAGCTTGTTTTCACTTGCCACTCACTGATAGGGTTTTGATATGAGTCTGCAAGCAATTGATTTATTTTGGTCTCTGTGCAGTCAGACCTCTCTGCTAATGATAATCTGTACTTGCAGCCGCTCCCCAGTGCTAGCAGCACCGCCTCAGCCACACCTCAGATCACTAGGCATTAGATTCTCGTAAGGAGCACGCAACCTAGATCCCTCGCATGCGCAGTTCACAGTAGGGTTTGCGCTCCTATGAGAATCTTATGCCGCCGCTGATCTGACCAGAGGCGGAGCTCAGGTGGTCATGCGAGTGATGGGGAGCAGCTGTAAATACAGATGAAGCTTCGCTCACTTGCCTGCCGCTCACCTCTGGTTCCTAATGCGGGTTGGGGACCCCTGTGCTAGGTGGGCAAGGGGTAGAGGGTTGAGGCAGGAGGTGAGAGTGGAGAGCATGGGTAGAGTCAATCTGGAAGTGTCAGGGGCAAGATGGTTTGGGGAACTCAAAGATGTGATTAGATACGATGTGAGTACATATTTTGAGAGAGAAGAGGTTGATGGGACAAGAAACGAAGCTACATAGACGAGGAGACATGGTAGTCTTAAAGGGCAGGTAAGGGGTTAGCGACACCCTGCAGGTAGCTGGGCTTCTTCTCAGGGTGGTCTATTTTGTGGATCATGGAAGCTTCTAATGATGTGACTTTCCTATCTTTAACCCACAACTACTTAGATAATTTTGAAAACTTGTTGTATCCAAAGAGATTGCCATACAATGACTCAGATATCTATTGCATTATCTGCCATCAGGGAGATGGAGCATTGGTAATCATGTTAGAAGAAGACCCTTATTTTCCCCTTTGAAATAAATGTTTTCTATCCTCTCTTGTCCTATACCTGTTTCTCATTCTGCTGGCAATAAGAATCACAGATTTGACAAATGAGCAGGTAAGCTACCTTCAGCCTAACAACAAAGGCATTTAAAAAAATTATTATATTTTAAAATAAGCTTGACTTCTCTAAGTCTTCCTGTTTCCTAAATCTATGAAACAGGAAGACTTAGAGAAGGTGGGCCTTCATTGTGAAGAGCAAACACTCCAAAATGACCCTTTTCCCTGCACAGACCTCTTAAAGCCAAGACTACTTGTGTGTGACAATCATGTTTTGATAAAAAAAAATGTTTATAGCAAAGTTCCCCCACCTTGAATTCATCAGCAGGTATTAAGACATCCTTGAAAATGACATCAGAAATTAGGAAGATTGTCCTAGGGCCACCAACATAAAAGGCTTAAGGAACCCAAATGGTTTTAATAAGATAATTAGAAGCCATAGCCTGAGTTGAGGATTACAACTCTCTCCTTTGTCTTTTTCAGTAGAAAACAGATGAGAAATAATGATCCTTAAAAGCCATCAGAGCAAAATAAGATTGTCCAGAAGGGATGGAAGTGTGTGTCTGTGTGTGGGTGGGATGCTGGGACTGGGGCAAGCCAAGCAGAAAAACTGCAACCATTTGCATGATGAATACATCTAGGCAGCCTGTCTGTACCACACACGCTGGAATGAAGGGCTGGCTGGTCGGACAGGAGACGGCCGGGAATTTTGATAAAGCAGAAGTGAAGATGGAGTCACACCCCAACCATGCCTGAGCCCTGCCAAGCACGGGGCTTGTAACACTTTCATGAGAAAATGACCTAGCAGGTAAGATAAGGCCCCTCTTTTCCTCCTTTACCTATCACTACTGGCCCAGGTCTGGGTGCTCATTCCCTCTTCCGTGGGGCCCTACTGCCTCCTGGGAAAGCGATCCTGACCATCAGTGGCCCCTTGGGCTAAAGTGTTCCCACACACGGTACTGTGGTCCCCCCCAGCATTCTCAAGCATTGTCCACCAGCTTTCCTGTCCTTTGTCTCCTGTTCCTATTTTTCGCTTCTCATCTCTTCCTTGCAATGGTGACTCTAAATAATTTCAAATAAATATGACCCTGCAGAGCAAACTGCTGTTGACAGTGAAAAGACTTTGGTTACAAGTGCTAGTTATTCGGCAACCAGTACTACTGCTAGGACTTATCCAGCACACAATAAGCATGGCACTAAACGCTATTAAACGGTGTCTCATTTTTCCTCACAAGAAACTTGGGAGGGAGCAAATTTTTATACCCAATATCGTTTGTGGCTGAGGAAACAGAAAGGCCAGGTAACATGTAGGAGGTCACACAGCTAGTGAGTGGCACTGCCAGGCTTTGGAGCCCCGTGCCCATCGACACTCTTGACAATGACAGTGAGAAGCAGGTAACAATCCACCCTCCCCGTTGATCACTTACCCGTGAGAGCAGAAGATCCAGGATGCCTCGTTGGTACACTCTGACCTCAGTAATTCTGGCAAGTCTGATTTTCTGAATTTAATTTCTGCGACTCTTGATGAAAAGAATCAGAGAGTTGCCCCCAGACCTTGTCGACCAGGGAGATTCTCCAGGGCTCATGCACCCATGAGCATGGAATTTGGAAACATACTGGGGGCTGCCCCAGCCTCCCAGAAAAGCTACCAGTGAGCTGGGTAAACACTGAGCTTCTTCACGGTAGGTAATATTTTCCCCAAGCAGCTCTGATGGGGGATAAATGAAATCCTGTATGTAAAAGACAGTACAAAACCTGTCACAAAGGATGTGCTTGGAAAACATAAGTGCCTGCCCTCATTCCCTCTTCTGTAATCTGCAGGCTCGTGCCAGGCAGGTCCACGGACAGCAGCAGCCAAATGGCACGGCTTCATGTGGAACATTTCCCGGTGGCATGGCCAGAGAGAGGGACAGGCTGAATATCCCTTTTCCAGAGCCTGTACAGGAAGCAGCATCCTGAAACGTGGAGATCATGATGTTGGGCTGAGAAACTTAGGGTAGAGGTGATCTGGAGCAAGTCACTTAACTGTTTTCAGTTTGTTGATTAAGTCACCTTCCAGACCCTGCTTCTGAGGGTGTTTTGAAAGTTATATACGATGACACATGAGAAGTATTTGGCATGATGCCTCGTTGAGAGGAAATGGTTAATGTGTGTACACTCTCTCTTGTCTCCTGTATTTCCTTTCGTGTTCAGATTCAGACCTCTGCCAGGGGTTGATCTCTGATAGGATTTGGAAGATTAACAAAATGAGCTGTGACTCTCTCAGATCCAGGACTCTGTCCAGGTGAAAGATGCACAGCGCCCTGAAGTGAGTGCCGCCTTCCAGCACGGAGGAAGCAGCATGAAGGATGGGCCTTCCCCCGCCTCAGCACTGGGTCAGGAAGGCAGAAAATCACACTCACCGGGAGCCGTTCTTCATTTTCTGCAATGAAATTTGGGAGGATCATCTTCAATCAGTATCATTTTCCGGAGGAGAAGGAGCCACTTTATATGTTCCTTCTGATTTCCCACAAAAAGAAAACCTGGATGAGGCCGGCCCCTGGCATCCACCGTCCTCCCCATTCACACCTTCCCCACCTGAAACGCCTCCCGAAGAGCACAAAATGCAGCCCGCAGACTTGGGGAGACTGCCGTTCCCTGCAGACCCCATTTCCACCTTGTTTCTCAGAGGTGCTCCACAGCTGACACCCTCTCTCACCCACTGGGGCTCCGTGAAGCCTCTTGTTTCTGCATCCTGTGCACAGAGGACATTCAAGGGGGGCTCTGTAACACCCCCGCCCCCAAACACCAGTCACCGCCCTTGGCCATGCCTCGCTCACAGATGTCCCCACTTCCTTCATTTCCTTTTTGCCTCACTTCCAGGGCTGGAGGAATTATAAACGTGTACTCTTGCCTATGATTCCAACATGGCACTTTGCCAAACGGCCTTAAGGTTCTTGACCAGAGACACTGTCAATTTTATTCAAGTCTAGAACTTTTCTCTCGGGTCTGTTCCAGCAGGATGACCACCTGTTTTACCCCTGTCTATAGGCGAAGGCTGAGCACAGTCTAACACGTTCTGTAAGCCAGCCACGCTTCATCCTTACTGCCATCTTCTCTGTTTAAGTCACTCTCATGGGCCACCTGCATTGCTGTAATAACTGCCTGCCTTGCTCCCCTGCCCACGTCCTGCTCCCCCTCTTCCTGAGCCTCCAGAGTCTATTCTCAGAGCAGCGGCAACAGAGGGACTCATTAAGCGGAAGTAAGAGCCGCTCTGAACTGGCTTATGTCTTCCTCTCTTCCAAGGAGGAAAAGGCTTTCAGTATCCCAGCCTCTCCCCTTTCCATCCCAGGCTACCCACGACCTGACCCCACCTCCTACTGTCTTCTCTGCCCCTTGACTCCTTCTTGCTGTCTGCCGACATGCTAGGCAGGCCTCTACTTCGAGGAATGCTCTTCTCCCAGAAATCCAGCGTTTTATTTTTTTCTTCATTTCCTTTTTTTCCCCCCTCAAACACCGCCTTTTCATTGAGGTCTTCAGCAAACACTCCATTTTAAATTGCAGTTTTTGCCTCCTATACTCTGGCATCTATCATTCTGATTTCCCCTTCCTTGCCTTATTGTTTTGTTCACAGTACTTATCATGTTCTAACATACTACATGTTTTAATTATTTTGTCTGTCTCCTCACATTCCATTTTAAGCTCTATGAGGATGGGAGTTTTATCTGCATCCCAGTGCCTAGAACACTTCCTGGTACATAGTGGGCCCTCAATAAATACATGTTGGTTAAGTGGACTCTAACAATTGCAGCCAGGTCTGGGATCTGGTCATCTCTCCATCCATCCCCTCACAGTTTTATTCCTCACTGCTATGCACATGGCCTTTGACTGGACCCAGAGACCCACAGCAGGAAGATGATAAAGGCATCACCCCTTTCTTCAGGAAACACCTCTATCTAGACTTTTTTCCAGTCATTATCTACGCCCTAACTCTAACTAGTTTTTCATTACCACATGTCATTGACTTTAAAGGACTCTTTGGAGTGCAGATGACCTTGTACACACCTGTTTCCTGTTCAGGGGCCAGCGTGGAGATGAAGGATGGTCCTGCTATTATTATAAGTTGTCAAGAAATCTCCTTGGCTTGATCCATCCACACAACCTTTATTCAGAGGGGAGAGACAAATCAGTCAAATCAGTTATTTGACAAGGTGTCAAAGACACTTCAGTTATTTGGCTGAAACAAGATTTTTCTATCAGTTAGTGTGGTTTTGTTTAGAAACGTGCCTTCCCTCAAAGACTCTATAAAGTACACATATACTTAGTTATTCAAGTCCCTAGAGAATGAGCCCAAACATGCCTCAGTTACTTGTCCTAAAACCAGGAACTACTATTTGTGGATGGACATGGTGGAAAGCTCCTAACCACTTCCCTATGTCAGTATTTGTGAGCTTCGGTAGTCAGAGTCAGATAGGTTGCACTTGAGGGTGGATGGGGAACTAATATTTATAGGGTGGCTACACTGGCCAAGGGCTTTACATAAATACAGCTCCTTATTTCTCAGAATAACCCTATGAGACAGGTTTTATCATCACATTTTACTGATGAGAAAACCATGGTGCAGAGAGGCTCAGTAATTCTCTATTTGATATGCAGCATCAGAGCTGAGATTTGAACCAGGTACTGACTGATTCCAAGCCCAGGTTTCTTTAGTGTTTCAATCTGTATTCCTAGTCTCATTCTTTCTCTTCTAGGTTACTTCTGTAGCCAGTTGAATAAGAACTGTGTTTAAAATAGTCAAAGGTTCAATAGAAAAAGCAGATTAAATATCCAATCCTTTCCCCTTGCATGATCCTTGGAGTGTATCTGCTCTCCAGCTATGTACATAAGCATTGAGGGGTCAGCCGTTCTTAAGTTAATATCTGAGGTCAACCATTACTTATTTAATTCAATCTTAACACTCATCCAACTGCTAGAGAGAGAAATCCACCTTAAACTGTCTTAAGGAATAAAGGAAAAGTGTTGGCCTCCTAAAAAGTCACATGGGTAGCACCAACTTCAGCTATGGTGGAACACAGGTGCTAATAACTATGGCACTGGGAATATGTCTCTCTTTATCATACGTCTCTAATTTCTTTCATATCAGCATCACAATTAGCTACACTTATCTTACCCGAGCAATCACAAGAAAGAGCTATTATCTTTCCTAACATATTCAGGAAAATGCAGGAGCTCAGTCTCACTGGCCTGGCCAAGGCCATGTGCCCATACTGAATTCATAAAATGGTCAGGATAATGGAACAATCTGCTTAGCCAGACCCAGGTTGTGAAATGGAGTCAGCCCCATTTCCATACAACATGTACTAAAAAATTGGGAAAATGCGTTTTCAAAGGCAAATCAGGGTACTATGACCTGAATAATGGCAAATGATTGCTGGATAGGCAAAAACAATAAATAACCACCAAACCAACAGTGTGATATAGGATAGCTTGCGTACCCTATATGTATATCAGTTTCCTTACCTGTAAAACAAACATACTGTGTATCTCACGGCATTTGAAAAGGATCCAATGATATAATGTTTGAAATTGCTTAGCACAATGCTTGATGCTTTGCAAGGCCTCCAAATAGCATTGTATTATTTTATATTACAATGTCCCAGGCCTCATGACTTCTACATGCAATAGCATTGAATTATTTTACATTACACTGCCCCAGGTCTCATGACTCTCTTCTCATGCCTTCCTACATGCAACTGTATTGCCGTATTTTCCTCATGCCTCTGGCTCCTTATTTAAATGGTCCGGAATTTGTTAGACAATCTGAATTTTTGATGGCCAGAGGGTCCATGGGAAGCTGGAACCTTCAGAAAGGCTGCTACAAAAGCTGTTGGCAGCCATCCTCTTTCAGCGGGGGTTGTGTGTGTGTGATTTGTGTAGAGACGGTATGAGACAGAAGTACACATCTCATTATCCTATTAATCCTCTAACATGTTGCTATTTGGCCATAATCTCCTTTCCCCAAAGACGAAAAGGGAGAGGGAGACAACAACAGTACCGCACATAACAGATTGTGCTTTGATACCCATGAATGATCTGGGGGGAGAACCACTTCATCCACAGGAAATACTTACTCCATAAAATTTGGCCCCAGTAGCAATTAACTGGTTGGGGAATATTTTGGGGGGAGGGGGAGTCATATTAAATAAACTGTGGAAATAAGCTTCTGGGGACAGCTCTTCCCTTCCCTTTCTTCAAATCTGTTCTGTAAATATTTCAGGATAAGTGCTGAGAGCTGACTTTGCCTCCCTGGTGACACATATCATCGTTTCAGAAAACATGGTTTATAAGCAAGTTTCTGTGGAATGCTTTTTGTTTTTTAAAAAAAGCAGCCAACTTTACTTTCCACTGATGGAACATGAAAATGGCCGAGGAAACAAAGGAACTCCAGGGAGCAGGTAACCATGACAAGGACAATGGACAAGTCGGTCCTCTCATTTTGCTTTTAACGCATTCTTTGTCTGAACACAATTGTTTTTCCCCATTCCAGGAGAAGGTGGATGGCAATCAACACTCACTCATTAAACCAGCCTTTGTTCTAGAGTCTAGAGATGTAGCTATGAACAAAACAGACGAAGTAACTGCTTTCAAGATCCTATGCTCTAGTCAGGGAGACAGAAAATCAACCAGTAATTAAGCAAGAAAAATATCAGAGAATAAATGTAAGCCAAAAGTTAAGCTAGGTTTATGTGACAGTGCGTAGATGGCAATGCTGGGCCAGGTGGTTGCAGCAGGTGAGCTGATGCCCTGCTAGATCCTATTGTCAAGCCAGGGCACACATCCTCCAGCTGCTAGAGGATAATCCTGTGGCCAGTGGCTTAAATGTGAGACCTTCTCAAGAAAATTGTCCTTGGCTGGTAGGATATGCCTTGGAGTCAGCCAGTGATGGACTGATACAGTGGTACAAAAGCCTGGCTCCTTCCTTCAAGGCCGACCACCTATGAGGAATGATTTACCCTCCAGATCCCCCACGACCATCACAACCCATAGATCAGGCCAAGGTAGACATTACCTAAGATCACATCTCAGACCATGTCCTGGTTCTCTTTTTCTCTTGCCCTCCTTGCTGCCCTCACCCCTTTGTAGGTTTTTCCTACATATACACTTTAAACAAAGTGTGTGCTCCTAAACCCTTCTCTCAGGCTCTATTTCTAGGAAACACAGCCAAGACAGTGGTCGAGGAAAGTCTCTTTTGAGTTATCATATTGAAGCTGGGAAATGAGTGATGAGAAGTAGCCAAGAATGCAAACATCTGTGGCACAAACTTCACATGCTTAAAGAACCAAGAGAAAATCTTGGGTGGCAGGCACTAGAAAGAGGGAAAGTGGAAACAGAGGAGGTTGGAGAACCCCAAGAGCTGGGCCCAGATCTTACCGGAGGAAGATCCTGGATTTTAGTCCAAGTGTAATGGGAAGCTATTAGAAAGTTCTGAGCGGTGTGTGTTCTGACTTACGTTTAAAAAATTCCTCCAGAGAACAGAAAATCCTGGGGTCAGAATAGAAGCAGGGAGATCAGGTAGGAGACTACAACGATGACATTGGTTGGACTAGCAACTGTTGTGTGCCTGTTATGTGTTAGACAATTTACCTATACTGTATGAGTTCTACTAACAACTCCACAAGGTGGGTATTATTCTACCCATTTTAGAGATAAGGAAAGCAAGATAGATTGTTCATATAGCTACCGTGAAATCCCCCAGCTATTAAGTAGTATATCTGCTATTTAAACTAGACCATTTGGTTCTAAAACTGATGTTTTTCTTACTATATTACCCTCCTCATCTGATTTCCTGGTGTACAGTTTTCTTTGAAAATAGCTCAATCACTCTGGCTTGCCATGTTTGGGTCATCAGAGGTGCTGAAGCCTCTCTGTCCCACTGGGGATATGAGTTCATGCTGAAGCATCGGTCTGTGGGGCCCCTGAAAGACTGGTTGCCATTCTTCAAACACATCTGTTTGTAATTACAAGGTGCCCTTACACTTCCCCATTTTGTCAACATAATTACTCTCAATTATGCGAACACTCCACCCTGACCAGCCCAGGGATCCACACCCCTGCCAACTACAATGGTTGATTTCCAAAGCCCCTGCCACTCCAGGCCAAACATATGGACCCTCTTCTCAGTTTTAAGCACAAGAGGGTTCAGGTCCAAATACAGTATGAATAGTAGCTACTTCTTGCTCTGTCTGTATCACTATGGCAATGCAAGAGATGGTTAAATTACTTAGGGCCATCTTTGAAATTTGCAATGACTTTGCCAACTAGAGGGAAATTTTTAATGGGCATTTAATTTGAAAGTGGTTCTCTTGCCACAAAAAGCCATGGCAATCCAAAATCTCCTCCTCCCAAAATGACGCAGAGAGAAAAAGAGAAACCAAATCTGTTTCAAATAATCAATTTAGAATTAAGGCAGAGGAGATGTACCCAAATTCAAGAAGTGCACAGTTCTGAAGAACAGCAAAATAGGAGCAGCAGCAGTGAGAGCTTTTTTATGTGGCTGATGAAGGTTCTAGATTAAAATCCAAACTTTGAGAAAGGGCGGTTGAAAAGTTTTCTGTAGTTAGTGTAAAACCCTGAAGTAAATATGAGATGAGTCCAAAGTGCACTAAAATATGGAAGAAAAAACAGAGAATTATCACTTACTTTGCCTCCTCTTGCCAGGCATGTTTCAAGGTGTTTTACCTTAATGATGACATTTAATCTTTATACCAATACTATTAGGGCGATTGTTATTCTGGTTCTCTAATGGAGGAAATGGACTCAGAAAGCTTAACAACTAGCCAGAGGCTATAGACTTCATAAATGGCACAGAAGTCATCTGAGCTCTGGTCCCCGTGGTTTCAAAGGCTACAGTATCTTTTTAATCTGCAATAGTGAAAATGGAAAAGTGAGTGAACTAGGGAGAAGCAGAGAAGAGGAAGACAACATCACTAAGGAAGAGAGATTTCCTTTGGAGATACTTGACCAAGAAGATCAAGCAGCTCTTCAATTTGGTGTTGAGGGAATGATCAGAGATAATAATCAGAGATAATGATCAGAGAATCCCAAAGCAAACTAATTATAGCTTGATGAGTACCTATGTGTGTGTGCACCCAAAGCAGCTATGTATAATTGCCTATCATTCATTGCATAGTGTATATGGTTCAGTTGCTCTCAATATTCCTCTTTGACCCTAGTAATACTGAAGAATCATTGAAGTCTTTGGGACCCATGTACCATGCAGCTTGCAGAGCAGGTGACCATGCCCCATCATAAGACAGAGCTTAAGCAAATTCCATCTCCACTGGGGTAAGGCAGAGCTTAACCCTGTCCTGCTCAAAGGAGGCTCATTAATTGTCCTGGTTCTAATTCCAGACCTGTACAGATCACCTGAAGTTAAATACATATGCAGGGCAGTGCTGCTGATAGGAGTCTTTCCAAAGAATTCCTTTCCCACGAGTGTCTAATTGGGTCCCTGTGACAGAGATATAAAGATATATAGAGTAACAACAACCACCAATTCCCGAATCTCACGTCAGAGACTGTTCTAAGCACTGTGCCATGTATCATAAATGACAACCCTGTGAGGCAAGTATAATTAAAATCCCCACTTTACAGGTGAGAAAAGTGAGGCTTAAGAGAAATAAAGCCTTGCCATGGCCACGCTATAGGTCAGTTTGGCACCCTAATCAGTACCCTTAGCATGCTGTGTCTCTCTCAAGGCTAAGTGCAGATTAGAGCCCCAGGCAGGGGAAAGGAGGCCTCATCTGTCTTGGGTACTGGGAAGAACAGAACAAAAGAACTGGAAGGTAAGGGGTGCCACCGTGTGCCAGGCACCCTGGGAGGATATATATAGATGCTTTATGATTGAATCCTCACCACGATCATGCTGGCAGGTTACTTTCATTGCCCACATTGTGCATGTATGTAAATATAAGCTTGAGGCTGTGAGTGTGCTCCCCAAGGATATTCATTCATTCATTCATTCATTCATTCAACAGCCCTTCACTGGACATCTACAGGGGATCATGTCCTGTTCTGGAAGCTGGAGTGAATGAAATAAGTGACATTACAGCTCAGGGAAGGGGCTGCACACTAATCAGACAGTCACAAGAATGGATATATGGTTACAACTGTCACAAGTAAGTGCTCGCCATGGTGCTCTCGGAGGGAGTGTATGTCTCCTCAGGGGGTCAGAGGAGGCTTCCCAAAGGAGGTGATGGCTGAGCTGAGGTCTAAAGGATGCAGAGGTGGTGAAGGGGAGAGGGAGGATGGTTTTAGGCAGGTAGAAAAGCAAGTATGAAGACCCTGTGGAAGGAGACAGTGTGACCCATTTGAGGAGCTGAAAGAGAGCAGAGCGGGGAGCCACAGGGCCATGTGAGGTCAAAGAGTTTGTGTGGAAGCCAGGCTTGGCCGAGCCACGTGAGACCACAGAGTTGGTGATGGCTCGACCCCCAGCTACGCCCAGCCCTTGTTGTTTGCTCTGTCACAAACAGAGCCTCTTACAGGATGGGGAACAGGTGTACAAGGAACTGGAATCTTAAATGGTACACTGTCCAGTGGCTCCAGACATTATAGCCTGTCTGACCTCTCATAGGACTGAGACCTTACCAGTAAAGGCCATGTAGCACTTATTTAGGAAACCTATATTCACTAACCTGGCATCGAGGTCTTTCCCAGTCTTTCCAGTTTCAGGATAATCTACTCTATGGAACTCAATCTTCATGAGACTGGGTCCCTGATCCGAGAATTCCTACCCACCCAGCCCTGTTCAATACTCGAGTTTGGATAGCAGACAATTTGGATAGTGAGGGATACATGGACTTGGCGGGGTTCCACGATGCTCTCTGAATGCCTGGCCATCCTGTGGTGCCACCTCTCTGTTCACCTGAGTCTCTGCTGAGCTCAGATCCCATCAGTGACTTGCCTGGACCTCATGTAGACCATAGTCAGGCGTTGCCAGCTATCTTTACAATGGGAACCGTCTGGCTGCCCACCTGTATGAGTGCCGGACACCAGCTGCCACCCATCTGCCAATTGTCTGCCTACCCTCTACCTGAATGTCCACTCTGGATACTTGGGTCCATCTCAGCCTTTTGCCGGGACCACTTGCCTGCCACCTGTTCTCCCCTCCCTGGAACAGATGACTCCCTTTTGCGCTTATCTTCTCACATTTGTGTTGGGTTCTGACCTCAGCAATCACACTCCCTCTGAGTCCTCGAGGCTTGGAACCTTCACATCCAGGCCATCCAGGCCCTAAGTAAAGCCAGCTGAGTTTCAGCAGGCCAGGCCTTTGCAGACAGGGACTGGATTTGTCCCACTGCTCTAACCCTGGATTGTTGCTTTATCCGTGGTAGAGTGCGAGCTTCTACTGATCTCCACCATATATTCCCAATGCAATGCATTTGTACCTTTGCCTCATTTCTTACTTTGCTCTCCTGCTCTCCATACTTTTCTGGGGTCTGAAATTCCTGCCTAGTTACTGCCACATACCTCTTTCTAGGGGAAATCCTTGTCCCCTTAAATCCAGTCTCTGCCAGAGGTTTTCTGCCGAACTGAATGGACTGCCTTGAGCCACAGACCACCTCCCACCGCACTGTGAGGGACAAGCATGCCCTTTGGAAACTTTGTCTTACTAACTTACAAAAGTTGATGGATGGATGGATGGATGGATGGAAGAATTGATGGTGCCTGGCTTAGGAGGGATGAAGGACTCTTCAGCATGGCCTGGCAGGTGATATGGGTTGGCAAACATCCATCTGGTGCTTAAGTAGATATTAATCTCACCCACATCCAAGCACAGCCGAAAGGCTCAGGGACATAGTGGCTATTGGGAGCAGCCCTGGGAGGCAAGAGGTGAGTTCTCTGCTAAATGCAGACTCAGTCCCAGGCTCACTGGGGATCAAGGTCAAATTGCTTCACCTCACTTGGTCTTGTTAACTCAGATGGAAAATTGGGTTAGAAGCAAATCACATACATGGAGAAGAGCTGCAGCTACCCAGGGCCTTTAACAGTGTAGCGGGGTCTCTGAGAAAGGAAGAATAGTTAAGGTGGATGCGTAGACAGGAATGAGGAAGGGATGCAGGCTCCCAGGGGAGTGGAAATCCCCATTAGCATCAGGAACATCATGCTGGAAAACCTTTTTTTGTTTCCTACCACAAGTAGTTGCCAAAAGTCCCCGCCTTCTGTCAGACCACACAGTGAGGATCGCTGCCTAGACTTGGGTTGCAGAAACAGAGTGGGCATTTGGGAGTGAGCATTGCTCTGGGGATGAAAGCTCGTCAACACATGGCTGGCCAATGAGACCAAAAGAAACAGCTATACTGCGTCCTGTCCCACCACCCTCATCTTACAACTCAGCTCCAGCTAGAAGCTTTGGTTCCCTGGCTACTGCTGGAGTGGCTCTGGGCTTCTCAGGTTAAATTTTGATCAGCACTGATTCTGTCCCACAGATCTCAGAGCCGGACAAGTAACTGTGTGCTCTGGCTGTACCTCAGCACCCTTGCCCACTCCTCCCACATTCACTTCTGCCCAAGTGTTCTGCTGGCCCATGTCTGAGAGGAACAACCACCAAAACTTCCTGTAGGAAGCCAATGCACTGCAGGATATTTTCATAAGGAGAATTTATCAAACCCCACTGTATGAAGATCATGATGGAAGAGCCTGAGTTAGGTGTGCTCACTCTCTGCCCCTCCAGCAAAGCGCAGCCTCTGGAAAAAGAGATAAATTGGTATCTTCCGTTCACTACAGAAAATGAAAATTTTCTGCTGGGTACCCAGAGCCAGACAGGAAACCATTGATCATCCTGAACAAACATCCTTCAATAAATCTTTATCTCTTCTGAAGATAATTGGAAGGACAGTGACTTCTGAGTTTACTCTCTTTCAGTAGTCACCTCCCTTTCACTCTTCTGGGTATATTTGTTTTCAAAGCCAAAATGTACTACATGGTCCCATCCATCAAGGTGAAGGAACATCAAATGATTTCCTATTTCATCTCCAATGTGTTGAGCTTGAGAATTCTCTTAATCCACTGGCTTTGCAAGGTGCTTGGCCTTTTCCATCACAGCTAAGCACATCATGTTGCCTAATTCCTCAGGAAGGATGTACCCACACTACTAACCCCGTTGCTCTGTTTGGAGTTAAGACTTCCTCTCTTTTAATGAGCATATTCATTTATTCATTTCACATGCAACTTATCATATGCCCATCACTGTGCCAGGATGCCCAATTTTTAAAGTAGATATGATGACAGATTTGCATGTGCCTGAGCTCTCTGGATCCCAGCTTGCTTACTAGTGCCCCGTGAGGTGTGCAGCTGAAGCAAAGAAAATCATTTTGGTGGACCACATTCATAACCAAACCTATACGTTCTCAGTTCTAAAAGTCATTTAAAACATTGAAAACCTTAAACTTGGTATTTCTTATTTTCAGGACTCTTAATTAGCTGTGTAGCTGGTACATCAATATCTTAAGACCCATATTCATTAAAAAAAACTAGGTTATTATAATGTATAACTTTTAATAAAACCTTCCAACTATAGTAATGCAAATCATAGCAGTCCTGAAAGCTCTATGAATCAATGCCATCACCTCACACCCAGCTGTGGAAGTTATTTGCTATTCACACAACAACCTTTAAATACAAGAGTGTGTTCTTAAGCATACTGGGCCTCAACAAGGGGCCCACCCACATGACGAAGAGGCCTGGCCTCTGTGTTGCACTTTTACATGAAAATATAATGGAAAGAATTTTTAATGTGGCAGAAACGAATGTCAACTCTTACAAGAAGATTTCACAAGCATCTATAGAGTTTGAAGATCATCGACACAATGCAGATGGTTCTTTTATGCAAGTGTATGAAATACAAAAAATGATGGCTCCTCTGAACAGAGGAAGTTGTCAGATCTCACTAGGAAGGCTGTTTGAATAAATTTTAAAATAATAAGAATGAGGAACCAAATTACTTTTACAGTGGAGTAATCTGGAAAACCCCTTGTTTACCGAGTGATCAATGCTAACCTCACTGATAAAGGCATAAATTGGCATCATGTGCCTCCTGGTTTGATGTGCTGAATAGAGCAGAATATTGCTTTTATAGTAGTTGTACCAAAAATGTATAGCTTGAATCTAATCCCGAGATAAATGCAAATTGAGGGATAGTCTAAAAAAAAAAACAGTTTGATTCTTCAAAAACATCAAAACCATAAAAAAGAAAGAAAAGGGGAGAAATCATTTCCCATTAAAGCCATGACCCTAGATTAGCACTTGGATATAGATGAAAGATTTATTGATCAATCTATTTAATCTATTTATCCATACATAATTTTCCCTCTATATCTGAGTGTGTATATCTGAAGAGAAGAAGGACATTCTTTCACATAACTATCACACAGTTATCAATTTTTAGAAAATTTAACACTGATAAAATAAAAAAAAAATATTATCTAGCTCTCTGTCCATATTCAAATTTGCCAATTTCCCCAGTAATGCCCTTTAGAGTAGGGGTTTGCAAACTACAGCCCGCCCACCATCTGTTTTCATAAGTAAAGTTTTATTGGAACAAAACCATGCCCCATTTGTTTACATGTTGTCTATGGCTGCTTTCGCATTACAACCACAGACTTGAGTAGGTGCAACAGAGACCATATGGTCCATAAAGCCTAAAACATTTATGATCTGGCTCTTTACAGAAATAGTTTGCCAACCCCTGCTTTAGAGCTATTTTATTCCAGTCTCATCCAGGGTAATATATTGTACTCAGTTGTCAGGTCCTTAACATCTCTTTTAATCTGAATTAGCTCCTAACCCTTTCTTTGTGTTTCTTAACCTTGGCATTTTTTGAAGACTACAGGTCTGTTTTGTAGAATTCCACTCAACTTGGGTTTATCTGATGTTTCCTCATGAGATTCAGGTTATGCATTTCTGGCAAGAATAGACTGATGTTGCGTCCTTTTCAATACCTCATATCAAGAGATGTGTGAGTTTATTTTTTGCTTTTTTCCAGTTTCATTGAGAAATAATTGATATATATTACTGTATATGTTTAAGGCATACAACATGAAGGTCTGATTTACATATATTGTGAAATGATTATCAAAATAGATTCAGATAACATCCATCTTCAATACAATAAAAAGAAAAGAAAGAAGAAAAGAAAAAAAATTCTCCTTGTGATGAGAACTCTTAAAATGGTTTTATCCCAATATTGATGATGGTAGCTTTGGTCAGCTGGCTAAGGTGGTGTCCTCCAGAAGAAAAAATATTTTATTTTGCTCTAAAGGACATTATCTGGAAGATTAGTAACATTCAAATACAGGTTGTATATTTGGTAACAGAAATTTTGGCATATTAGATTTCCATTATTTGATCATTGTGATGTGGTTATATTAAAAGAGTCCTTGTTCTTAGGAAATTTGTACTAAAGTATTTAGGGATGCAGGGTCATTATAATTACCACATATCAAATGATTTGGCACACACACACACACACATACACACACACGATGTAAATTTGGAAAATCTTACCATTTGGCCAATCTAGGTAAACAGTATGTGGGTGTCCATTGTATTATTCGTACAACTTTTGGGTAGGTTTAATTTTTTTTTAAATAGGAGGTTAAAATAATGATGGATCTATATTACCTGGCACATAAGACAGAACAGAGTGTCAGGAGGACAGTAAGGAAGTAAGATTGAGAATGAAGAACATCTTCCCCTCCGTACTGGGGGGAGCAACTGTGTAGACTCCAGTGGATAATAAAGGGAGCTCCCAGAGGGGAGATCCCAGGCTATTGTCACATTCCCAGCCATAGCATTTGCCCACCAACTGGATAAAATCGATTTTTATTTAACTGTATAGAATGCTTCAGCAGAGTTTTGATTTACCCATGAAAGCTACAACTTCCAAATCAGTTAGAGGAAAAAAAAAAAAATCAAGAAGGAAGGAAAAAGGAAAAAGAAAGATGACAGTAAGGAATTGTAAGAGATTTGCAGTAAGCCAAAATATATCAGCTATAAAAATAATGCAAATGATTGAAGAGCAACCTCTTGGGTAGGGTCAAAACACAAGAGCAAACTAGAAGATGAGCTATTTACAAACAGATAAACAAGCCTGAAACAAAAACCACAGAAGGGAGAGTAGAAAAGTGTTTGCCAGGGGCTGGGGGGTGGGGGACATAGGGAGAGGTTAGTAAAGGAGTACTAACTTTCTGTTATAAAATGAATAAGGTCTGAGGATCTAATGTATAACATGGTGACTATAGTTGATAATACTGTACTGTGTAATGAAAACTTGCTAAGAGAGTAAAACTTAAATGTTGTCACTTAAAAAAAAAAAGTAAATATATATGGTGTTAAATGTGTTAATGAAATTGATGGGGGGAATTCTTTCACAATGTGTGTGTGTGTGTTTATAGATATATACATAATTATCATGTTGCACACTTTAAATACCTTACAATTTTGTCATTTATACCTCAAAATAGCTGGGAAAAGAAACGCAGAAGGGAAGAGCAACTAGAGATTAGACAAATGCAAATGCAGAAAGCAGATGTAGCAAAATTAATAACAGACAAGATAAAATGGGAGGGCAAAAGCATAAACAGATACCAAGAGAGTTTTTTTATATTTTAAAATGAATAATCCACAAGGAAGACATATATTCATGAAATGAATAATAAAACATTGAAAAATATAAAGGAAAAACTGTTAGAAAACCAAGGAGAATTTGACAGTACCATAATTATAGTGAAAGTCCAAAACACAAATTTCAGTCTTTGACACACTAAGCAGACAAAATTTTAAAAAAAGGTATGGAGAACTTCATTAATTAACGTTTCACTAATACATATATATCAAATATATAACTATAGAAAATACTTATAAAAAGCATACTTTTTTTGGGCTTCCCTGGTGGTGCAGTGTGGTTGAGAATCTGCCTTCCAATGCAGGGGACACGGGTTCGAGCCTTGGTATGGGAAGCTCCCACATGCCGCGGAGCAACTAGGCCCATGAGCCACAATTACTGAGCCTGCGCGTCTGGAGCCTGTGCCCCGCAACAAGAGAGGCTGCAATAGTGAGAGGCCCGCGCACCGCGATGAAGAGTGGCCCCTGCTTGCCGAAACTGGAGAAAGCCCTCGCACAGAAACAAGACCCAACACAGCCATAAATAAATAAATAAATAAATAAAATTAAAGAATGATTGTTAAAAAAAAAAAAAAGCATACTTTTTTGATGCCAATATAACATTTATACAGAGACCATATCCAATAATAAAAAAGAGAATCTCACTGATCCCAAGAGTAGAAATTCTATTAAGTTGCAATTGATTAATTATAATGTAAACAAACCAAATACTTAATACTAAATAACTTTTGACAAAATACGGACTTATAATTATAAAAACAATGCATTTAAAAATAAATAACAAAGAGTTAAGGAAAAAGCTCCAAATATTTATTTTTTAACTTTTAATTTTGACTGGGGCAGAGAACAAAATTAACTTTGAAGATTTGTTTCAAAATTAATTAGTGTTGAGCTGTCATTATAGTTCAAAGATTATCTCATATGAAACTATATAGTCAAGAAAGTTTGTATGCTTATAAAATTTACTACTAAATATGAAAAAATTAATGAAATAAAAAATTTTTTTTTTTTAATTTGGGAAGTGTGACGATGTAACAGAACTCTAGGATCAATTGCATCTATTTAAAAAAATTTTTTTTCTACTTAATTAATTAATTAATTAGGCTGTGTTGGGTTTTCATTGCTGCATGCAGGCTTTCCCTAGTTGCGAGTGGGGGCTACTCTTCGTTGCGGTGCGTGGGCTTCTCATTGTGGTGGCTTCTCTTGTTGTGGAGCACAGGCTCTAGGTGCATGGGCTTCAGTAGTTGAAGCACGCAGGCTCAGTAGTTGTGGATTACAGGCTCTAGAGCGCAGGCTCAGTAGTTGTGGCACACGGGCTTAGTTGCTCCGTGGCATGTGGGATCTTCTAGGACCAGGGATTGAACCCGTGTCCCCTGCACTGGCAGGCAGATTCTTAACCACTGCGCCACCAGGGAAACCCTGAAATAAACTTTTATTCAATTCTAGAAGCAAAGAACAATGAGACCTTCCTAGAAAAGGCATAGAAAACAGGTAATAAAAATAAAACCAAAAATTAATGAATTAGAATAAGACGTAATAAAAGTAAAAAGTCAACGACCCGATTCCTAGAAAAGAGAAATAAGATGGATATGTCTCTGGCAGTACAAAATCAAAAACAAAAAAAGGCAAAAATAAAAACACAAAAAATGTATTACATTATGCAAAGTAGCATATACACACAGAATAAGAATGGGTGAAATAATTACAATGGGATGCAAAATGTCATTATAAGCTTAACAACATGCAGTTCATTGATAAATGCATGACTTTCTAGAAAAATGTAAACTACCAACACTTATTCATGAAAAGTTAGAAAAGGGAAATAGGCCATTAACTATGTTAGAAGATGACAAAAGTTGTCAAAGAACTTCCTCCAAAATAAATGTTTAAACCAAATCATTCTTCGAAAGAATTTTATCCAACACTATTTAAACTGTCAACATATAAGAAATTAATGCAAATTTCTCAATGAGCAGTATAAAACTAGGGTAAAACTGATGCAAAACTTGAAAAAAAGATAGCACCAAAAGAAAACCTGCAACTTAATCTCACTATGAATGTGTGTGGGTATAATCATAAATAAAATATTTCAAAACGTTTAAAATGATATACTATAGACATGTAAGTATTAATCCCAATAAAGCAACAAGTCAAAGGAATTTAAAAATTTTGGAAATCCTAATATGTAATTACTTTAATAGAGAAAAAAAAGGTCAATATGATTATCAGAAAGATAAGCAGAAAAGGTATTTGATGAAGATTTGCATCAAATATACTATTTTATTGTAGACCACTAGGAAGATAAGAATTAGCCCTCAGGGACTTCCCTGGTGGTCCAGTGGTTAAGAATCTGCCTTCCAATGCAGGGGACACACGTTCAGTCCCTGGTCAGGGAACTAAGATCCCACATGCCTAGGGGCAACTAAGCTAACGCTCTGCACCTAGAGAGCCCACGCACCACAACTAAAGAGAAGTCCACGTGCCACAACAAAGCTCCTGAGTGCCACAACTAAGACCCGATGCAGCCAAATAAATAAATAAATAAATAAATAAATATTTAAAAAAAAGAATAAGCCCTCTGTTTGAAGTCAACAACCATCATTATGTTAAAGGAACATACTGGTGACACCTCCACTAGAGCCCCAAAGGGTCTCAGGGGCATTGTTGTTATTTAACATTGCTAAGGTCAGTGCAAGAAGCCAAGAGAAATAAATATGACAAACATACCTATAGGAAGATGGAAGAGGTGACTGATTACTTGGCAAATCAAAAGAATTTATTCAACAAATTTAGAAAGAGTGAAATAATCTAAGGAAGCTAGTTTACATACAGTCATGTTTAAAGATTTATCCTACCATTCAGAAGTAACCATTTGGAAAAGATTTAAAAAAAAAACTCCCTTTCCAGTATCATATGTATTATAAAAATTTAGTAAGTAATCTGCAGAATTCTTTTGAGCAAAGCCATAATTTTCACTGAAGGAAATAAACACTTTATATGCATTATATAATGTAATCCTCATAACTAGACTATGAGGTAGACATAATTATCTTCATTTTGCAGACAAGAATACTGATTCAGTAACTTGCCCAAATTCACAGACTTGAACTATCATATATTACATTTTATTTGGGGATCATAAAATAATATAAAATATGCAGTAAAATAAGAAAAGACGATAATAGGCAATCAACAGAAACCCAAGACATTCAACAAAGCATCTGAATAATACATATGATATCTTTTAGTCACTGAAAGAAAAGATTAAAAGAAAAATTAAGCAATTGGTACACCACTACAGAAAAACATAATTTAGATGCTCACACCACGATACACACCAAAAATTTTCTGATGGATTATGAGTTAAGTGATAAATAAAAACATCAAATAAGCAATTAAACTATGGCAAATGTATGTTAAATATCAAGCTGGGGAAACCCTCTAAGAATAACATCAAAGGCAAATGACGAATATCGTTAATAGATTTTACTAAATAAAAATAGAAAAGTTGTATACAAAGAAACTCACTATAAATCATAATAGAAGTAAGCAGAAAACTGAAGACAGTGTATAATACAGGCAAAGAGTCTATGCTTTTAATCTTCAAATTAAAAAAAAAACTCCTGCAAATTAATAAGTAAAAGTCTAATACGAAATAATCAAACTAACCTACTTTTAGGTATATACGCCAGGTAAAAACTAGAAACGTGTGCTTAGATAAGTTTGTTCTGTGAAATACTGTTTATAAACTCCAAAATTGGGGGAGTGGAGGTTAAACATCTAAAAATATCTGTACTTTAAATTATGGTACACAATGTTATACGACACATTAATAATACTATCACATTTTATATATTACACATCACGTACAAAACGCGATGTGCACATTAATGGAAATAAACGATTACTAGTATATTATTACTAGCATATTCTTTGTGTGATGGTGCTCACAATTTAATTCTACATTTTTTAAAATTATGAAACTTCACATTCAGTATGTTTTCATCTGTGGGAAAAGCATCATTGTAAGAAAGATTTCAGAAGGATTTGCACCAAAATTATATCAGCAATGTATTTGGAGACATGGGTAAAATTTCATTTTTTCTTATGTCTTTGGTGTTTACAATTACATTTTAATGTGCCCCATGATCTTCCACTCACCCTCTAGTCATGGCCTCTCTACTAGGTGTCAGGCGTTATGGAAGCTGATGATACGGTGCTTAGCAAAACAGATGCTCTCTGTCCATCTCAGGGGGGAGTAGCCAGGAAACAGATGAACTAACCAGTTGGTAAGGCCATTAGTTACAAATGCATACAGGAGCTCTAAGGGTACATGTAGGTAGTAACGGGGTACTCCTTCCAATAAAGTAATCTCTCTGAGCAGGCAACAGTAGAAATGGAACCTGGAAGATGAGGTTAAATTAAAGTATTGAGGGAAAGGTGTGGAGACCACGGGAACAGCAGGTGTCAAGCCTCGGGAGACAGTGGTTAGTGGTGTTACGAGAAGGGAAAGGAGAGAGCGGCGAAGGGAAAGGAGAGAGCGGCGGCTGAGTGGTATGAGAAGTGGTGGGAGACTTAGGCCAGGACAAAGAGTTTCATTTTTATTCTAATTTGACAGAAGCCTTTGGAGGTAACACAGCATCTGGTTCACCCTGGAGGCAGACAGGGTGGAGGGACTGGCGCAGCTGTGTTGGCTGGGAGGCTATGACAGTGGTCCAGGGTGAGGAGGGCTTTGGGCAACATTATGAGCAGCGTCAGCCAGCAAAGGAAAGAAGATGTGATCATAGGTAATGCGATCCTGACTGCGGGAGACAAGAGTAAAGATTCTGGGGTAAGAGGCCATTCCGTTACTGCAGTTATCCAGGCCAAGACTTCGGAGTCATCCTTCCTTGCTCCCCAGCTCCTCTCTTTATACCACTCATCCAATAAATAAGCAGATCCAGTTTGCTTTACCTTCAGGATGTCCCCGGAATCCAATTCCTTACCTCCTGCACAACGACCACCCACATCCTGTAGTCTCCCAGTTGCTCCCCCCTTTCCTGTCCTTTCTTCCTTCCAATCTGCTTCATCTCCATATAGCAGCCTACACAGTCCTTTCAAAACCTAAGTCAGGTCACGTTACTTCTTTGCTTACTATCCTCCAGTGGTTTTTCATCTTATTGACAATAAAACCCAAACACCTTGCGTTTGTCCACGTGCCTCCTATACACCTCTCTGACACCATGGCAACCTCATCTCTCACAACTCCCCTCCTCTAGCCACACCGGTCCCTCACTCTTCCCGGAACCCTGTGAGCAGCTTCAGCTCAGGGAAGGCACCGACCCCGCCCTCTGCTTGCAGTGCTCTTTCACCGGGGATCTGGAAGACTCCTTTCCTCACTTTTTTCAGGTCTCTGTTCAACAGGGAGGCCATCCTGGATACCTTATATGAAACTGCCCTCTGCCATTGTCTAGGTCAACTCCATGAGGGCAGGGAGCTCTCTTGGATTCGTGGCTGTATTTTCAGTGTCCAGGACGTTACCTGTCCTGAGGCGGTTCTCCTTAAATGGTGGGGGAGTAGATGAGTTCATTCAAAACATTTACTAAGAACAGGTTAGGAATCAGAAACCACACAGATGCTGAGGAAGCCACTACATACTAAGAAAACATCACAGTCTAGAGGAGGAGGTAAGTGGAAGAAAAGGGCTGGGGAGTGGGCAGGTGTTGGTGGTCAGCTCCGTGGATGTCTACGTCATGCTGAGTGGCATCTCACTAGCCCTTGCAGCTCCATGATGTGGGCACATGCCCTTCATCCTGAAGAGGGAGATGGAGAACCATGGAAGGGTTTCCTTCAAGGGCTGATATGATCAGTTTTGTATCTTAGAAAAATGGCTCTAAGTGCTTCATGGAGCTGGGAGGGCAGTGGGAGCTGGGAGACAGGGGGCTGCTGTGATAGGCCCTATGAGAAAAGACCCTTGCTTGACCTAAGACAATAGATCCGTGGGGATGGAGAGAAAGAAATGGCTTTGAGAGAAAGGTGGAGGCAGAACCCTAGGCTTCAGTAATGCAAAACAATAAATCAGGCATAATCTTGAGAGGCAGATAGAATTTCCAGAAGCCATCTCACTTCGTCTGCTAGAGTTGTTTCTTTTTATCCCTTTCAATAAAGGCAATTAGAAATACTTTCAAACTGTCTTCTTCATCAAAATCGAGCTTGTCTTTGTGCACACTCAGGAGAAATTGATGTCACTATAACCATTCAACCCTATGGTCAGTCACCTGCTCACAATGCTCAGTGAGTGATAAAACACTAAACTGAGGACCCTGGCCCAGCATCTACATGGCCCAGTACTGGTGCCACAGAGAATGAAATAGATGCTTTTGGGGGAAACAGATACATTTGTGGGTATGGTACCAAGTTTATTAAAGCTTTATCCTGGCATTACTAAAATCTAAACCTGTTGTCAGACTCAGTGCAGACGCCTCTTCTCCTATAGCATCACCATCACTTTTTGACATTGTAGGCACCCACGTGCAGCCAGGCCCCCGGTCCCCAGGGGTCCTGTTTAACTCCAAATCCAAGACTGCTTGCCTTGGCTTCTCTGCCCAGAGAAAGTGTCTCGGTTAGAGGGACTTCAGCTCTCACACAGAAGGCTAGAGTTTGGGCAAATCTAGCACTAGAGCAACAACTACATGAAGTGGAAACACTGCAAAGTTTGAGAAGAATTTTTTTTTTTTTCAGTCCAGGGGTTGGTGGTAGACCCCAGGGTAGTTAGTTAAAAAAAAAAAAAAAAAAAAAATATATATATATATATATATATATATATATATATATATTATATATAAAACCCTGTGTTGAGACTAACTCAGCGGTGAAGAGAGAAACAAACAAACATCAGGGGAGCAGAGAGACATAAAATCCACATAGAACCAGGGAAAGTGCTATATGCCCTGTAAGGGTAACGCCACTTTCTTAGATCCCAGTGTGGCTTTGGACAAGACTGGGTTAAGCTGGGCAGGAGGTCCACTGCCTCAATATCTTTATTGTGGATTTCACTGGAAAGGGATCAGGCCTCTGCAACTAGGATAGCTGGGGCACTGGCAGAACGGAGCAGTCACAAGATAAAAAGTACCTCAGTAAGGTGGGCTCTACGTGACCAGTCCCCTGGCAGGTGGGCATCTGATGGTACAATGTCAGTACCCAGCATGCAAAAACTGTCACCACCGTGCATTTATTCATGCAACAAACCCCTCATGTGCATTCCCTGCTGGGCAAGAAATGTGGGAAAGTGCCATCCTTCTCCTTTTTCAGCTTCCCATCTAAAAAAGGGCATGACACAGCTATCCAAGCAACCCTCCAGAAGATGCCATTGTTCAGACCAAAGACCCCAGAGACCCCTTTACTGAGCCTTCCCCACCCCGCTCTTGAGATGTGCTTTCTTTCTTGAGATGTGAGAAACAGTTTTCCACGACCAGATACTGGGAGTTACGATGCTGCTCTGATTTGATGACGGGAGCTCAGCGCCCTGCTTATCTACACTTTATTTTCTTGCTTTTGAATTTGCAGGTCATAATAAAGCATTGCATGTCCACAGACCAGCCAGAAGGATTAATTAAGGAGAGCCTTTTAATGTAAAAAGCAGCTTACTGAGATAATGGAAAAGGCCTTGGTAAGACTTGGCCTAATTGGAATTTCAAGCAATTCCTCGTGTGTTGTACCAGGGATTTTTACTGTTATAGACAGGATGAGCAAGCTGTTTAAAGAGCTTATGGGCAGAAATGGACTCAGAGGTTTTGGCAGAGATGGATTTGGTTCAAACAATCAGGGCTGCCTCAGAAAACAGCAAGCAGGGAGCACGGACTTGTTCTCTTGTCACTGCATGGACATGTAAGGCTTTTAAGCCTCTGTTGTCTCAGATAACCCAGAAACCAAGAGATGAACTGGAGGGTCAAGTTCCAGTGCACCACACTTGCTGCCCATTCCTAGATATAAATACGAAATGAAGCAAAGAGGGACGAAATGCAGAGCGTGGGCTTTGGAGTTTGAACTGTATGTTCATGCCCCAATTCTACCACGTACTTCCTGATACAGCCAAATGATAATTCCCACTCCCAGGAGCAGTGCGGATGTTAACTGTTAACCGAACATGTTAAATGCACAGTGCTCTGCTGTGATGGGTAGTATTCTCTGGGTAGGACACATCAGTGGGCAAGATAAAGACACTTCCTTAAAGAGGTTTACAGTGTGTTGTAGACGGCCAACAAATTATATTAGCTGGGATGAAGCCTTTTCAATTTGAATCACTAACTAAGCATTAATGAGCAACCGAAAGATAAAGCCAGTTGAAATGACTGCCTTTAAAGGATATGGCAGGGTTTCAGGAAAGAGGATGGTAGCTCTGTCTTTTTGTGGGCTGAAGTGTGCAGGGGCAGCAGAAGATGACTGAGGATTAGTCTGACTGGCCCACAGCACAGCTCTTTGCCTTTTTCCCTGAGTCCAGACGCTCGCTACTCATCATAAACATTTATGCCTGCAATTTGATGGGACCATCTGAAGGGCTGTTTGTCTGGAAATTTAGCCTGATTCACCTCTGAATTACCAATGATTACCAATGATTAGTTGATTTTGTCTTGACTTGAGCTCCAATTGCTATAAAGTGCTATATGTCACCTTAAAATATATTCCACTGAAGACTATTTCCATTTGCTTCTTGCTGTATTGAGGCTAGGCTGAGATTCTCTTAGCACACCTAAAGGACAGCTTTGGGGAACAAACACATGGTCTCTTGTAATGTTCAGTCCACTTACTAGGTCAGGGAGTGCAAAGAATAATTCCTTGGTTCCAAGAAAAGGATGGGAACTCTTTCAGGGTGTCAATTTCCCCAGTAGAAACACTGTTTCTGCTTTAGTGATAACAAAGAGAAGAAAACTGAATCCAGGGCATTGTCCTGAAGCTTTTTCCAAGTAGCATATATATATGACTTTGAAAGTAAGCAGCCTTAAATAAGTAAGACCCTAGAGTCAAGAAAGAATCCAGAAGAATATGCATTTACTGGAATAATAACCTTCTAAATATAGCAACACAAAGCTTCCCCAATGCAACAGAAAATTCCAGGATGAGCTTTTCAGAAGAGGCTGGATTACAGCATTTTATATGAAGGAAAAATGGACCCATATCCATTACTCTCCTCAATGTTTCTTGTACCAATGCCTGATATGCGTATATTACTCTGAAGAGCTTTCATGTTTGCCCTCCAGTTTTATCTACACATCAACCCTAATGGGTATCTATTTTACTCCCATTTACATGTTAGGCTACCAGGGCTGAGAAAAGGGAAGTCATTTTCCCAGGTTCACGCAGCCATAAGGAGTGCAGTTGAGATGTGGAACACAGGCTCTTTCCTCCAATGATTGAGTTTTTTACTCCACGGTTTCTGGAATACTGTTTTGCTTCCATTTTTGCAGTTCTCCAGAGCACTTTCCTGGAGGTTCTACCCTAAAACTCCTACCAGGACCCCTATCCCAGCAGCAGGCAGATCTCAAGACCCTAGCACCCTAGACCAGGGGTTCTCAAGTGGGAGTCCATCTCAGAGCTACCACATTTCTGGGCCCTATTCCAGAGTCTTCTAATTAAGTAGGTTGGGAATGGCCAGAGAATTTGCATTTCTTTCTTTCTTTTTTTTAAATTTAACAACTTCATTGAAATAGACTTTACATACCGTAAAATTCAACCATTTTAAGTGTACAATTCAGTGATTTTTAACAACTTGACCTACTTATACAACCATCACCACAATCGAGTTTTAGAATGTTCCCATCACTCCAGGAAGATCCCTTATACCTGTTCGCTGTCATTCTCGGCCCCTGACAAGCATTAATCTGCTTTCTGTCTCTATAATTGGCCTATCTGGAATCATACGATATGTGATCTTTTGCATCTATCTTCTTTCACTTAGTGTAACATTCTTGAGGTCCATCCATGTTATAGTACGTTTCAGTACTTCATTCCTTTTTTATTGCTGAATACTATTCTATTCGTTGGCGACACCACAACTTGTTTATCTATTCACTGAGAATGCGCATTTCTAACAAGCTCCCAGGTGATGCTGACGCTGCTGTTCTGGTAGCTACACTCTGAGAACCACTGATTTAGGCCAGCGGTTCTCAACCTTGGCATCCCATGTCCAACTGGAATCTCCAGAGAACATTTTACAAAGTACCACTCAGACCTCATCTATATTCTCATTTACATGGTCTGAGGTGGGGTTTGGGAACTGGCACTTTAATAAAACTTCCCAGGTGATCTGAATGCACAGCTGAGGCTGAAAATTACATCTCTAAACCCTTGTTACTCAAAGTGTGTTCCTTGGACCTGCGGCAGCGGCGCTTGGCCTGGGAGTCTGATGGAATCTCCGAATCTCAGGTCCCATCCCAGAACTCCTGAATCAGAATCAGCATTTTAGTAACATCTCAAGGTGATCTTAGATACATGAAAATTTGAGAAGTGCTGTTCCAGAGCAGGGCAAAATGCTGAGGAACAGAAGACAGGAATGAAAGGGAAATTTCACTTTCAGACTGAACTGTAATGAGGTCCAAACAAAAGACCATTGATGAACAGGTTGTTCCTTTAGTATGAATTGCCAAGATGAGCTCTTGCATTGATTAAATTATGGAACAATTGCTGACCTTCCTTCCCAGTCCCTGTGGCTACTGATAACTTAGTGAAGGGAGTTGGGTTAAACTGCCTGCTCTAAATAGATCTCATTCTCTTTCAGAAAGTGTGGCTGGTACATGTTAATGACTTGTTTCCTCTGTGTCCATCCTAATGAGGATGGGCTGGGATTCCTCCAGCGATCTCTTGTCTGGACTGCTGAAGTCATGTATAGATTCCATGGAACCTTAACATCTTGACCAGATTATGACAATTTTTTTTGGTGAACCTATTTAGTTCTGGGCATGGAGATGTATTAGGGTACAGAGATCAAAACCCAGGGTCTGTCTGGAGGTACTTGGTATACTAAGGGGTGCAGAGGCTCAAAGATACATGTAACATTCAGTGTGATGAGGACAATGGAAGCCCCAGAAAGGAAGACCCATAACCACATATTGAGGGGGAGGTGTAGCCAGGGAAGGCTTCCTGGAGAAGATTCCAACTGTCACCTGCCCTATTCACCTCCCATATATTGCCTGATATATTTATATCCTGACCTTTAGCCTTACAGCCAGCGCCTCTTCCGTTGGTGACTGCAGATCTGTGCAGCAGTCAGCTCTAGAACTTAAAGTCTAGGTTTCTCTTCCCTCCCTCTCTTCCTTTAGATTTAAATTTTCATGCTGCAGCTGCCTGAATACTGAGGGCTTAAAAAGCATTCAAAACAAGTGGAAAAGAATTAACATTCAAGGGATCATCTCATTTCAATCCTCAAAATAACTCCATGAAGTAGATAATAATATATTATCTCCATTTTACAAGTTCAGCAACATTGAGGCATATCATCTTGTCCAAAACCCCCCAGCTAGTAAGTGGTGGAAATGGTCAATCCAAGGTTTTCCCGGGACCAGGCTGCCCCTCAATGGGGCTGTTTCATGTGCCAGTGGCTCAGCAGACACTACAGATGCCCCAGTTGCAGTAGTGGTTGGGTCATTATCCTCAGAAACAGACTATGATGATCTTGGGAGCAGTTGTGGCCTGTGAAATGTTGCCGTGAATGGGAGTGGATATGAGAGTCCCCTCAATCTGCTACGTCTATGATTCCAGGCCAGGCAGCCAAGGGGCTGGCCTGAAAGTGTGCTCACCTGATGTTTCCACGTGTTCCATTGAGAATCCATGTTGTGAGGTCAACACAGGACTCAGACCCAGGGAAGAGCACATGCATCACAGCTGCAGAACAATTCTGCTTTGTTGGATACCAGCAGGCGAGTTAGCTTGAAAACAAATTATGCCTACGAAAGGGTTGGATGGGTCCATTGTGGATGGGCCTGCAGTATAGCAGGTTATTTCTTGTCCTTAATTACACTGTCCTCTGCTGGGGATGGAAAATAAGGTTAATCCATTACATTCTGTCCTCAGAATGGAGACCCCCTTTGATTATTTCAACTTTTAAAATACTCATTTTGTGTCAATGAGTATGATTGTTGTTTTAAATTTGTAAATTAATATAATTAACGAAGAAATCCTAATGGAAGTGTGAATTACATTTATTTGGCATCTACTCCATTAATGTCTAGCATCTAAAAAGCATTGTTAATTATCTCAACATGGTTAATTGCTGTTTTCTTAAATAACTAGTAGGCCACATGTAAATGATCTTTCAAGCATTAACATTTCATTTGTGAAAAAGTAAAACACTGAACAGATTGCATGATACATTAGACCGAACATGATCTTTGGGCCTTTCATGCTGTATTAGGAGAATGGCAAACCAAGTGAATGATTCTCCCTTACCATCCAAGCTAAAACCTCAATGGCCCAGAGGAGCAAACATAACTATACTTGGAAATATGATGGAATTATCAAAAGAACAGTAAGTCTGCAGCATAAATTGTGAAACATAAGTTAGAATTCTACTTTTCTTATGACTGCAAACTTTGTATTTATTTGTCAAGCTAGGAGACAAAAATAATAATGTCTAACATGTAGGGAGCACTTGCTATATTCCAAGCACTGTGCAAGGGCCTGGTGCATTTTCTTGCTTCAATTCATTCTCATAACAGTCCTGTGATGAAGATAATGTGATTATCTTCCCCTTTTAAAAACCCAGGCAGGGAAAAGTTAAGTAACCTGCCCAAGGTCACATACTAGTTTGGTTGGGATTGGGATGCTTATCTAATAGTCCCTATTTTCCTCCTTTTACATAGGGTTTCCCAGCAGCCTCTTTTGGTGGGTATTGCTTTAAAATAACAATGACCCCACCTTCTCTGCTTGTTGAGAACCTGAGCTCAGCATCAAGTAAGACTTACAATACCCACTCTCTAGAAAACCTGGAAACCTTCTGTAAACCTGCTTCCCATCCAGTGTGTTTGGGACAGATATGTTAGTCTGTTCAAGAAGCATGTTTGCTAGATGGGATGGCAATGCTTTTTTATATTTTTTCCTCCAGAGGCAGGAAAAAGGACTAAGGGTCATGGTAATCTTGGTGAGTTGGAGACAGAGTGTAGTGTGAATAGTGATAAGAACTCTACAACCAGAGAGTGGATATGCCATGATGCTAATGAAAGAGGAAAAGGTTGTGTGTGTGGTGATGGACATGAAATAAGAACATGACATTTAACTATAAATGTCAATCAACTAAATATGTTCAGCTAAAATACTATACCAATTTAGAGCTTTGTTAAATCTGGAAAAGCTGAAAAACACAGAAAGTGAGTGAAGAAACAAAGTCATGGTGATAAGTGGGGTGTGGCTGGTCAGGGCCCATGCATATGGCAGTGAGGGTGAGAGAATAATTTGGCCATGAGCAGCCCAGGTCAGGGCCCATGCATATGGCAATGAGGGTGAGAGAATAATTTGGTCATGAGCAGCCCAAGCCACTGCCAAAGACATGGTTCAGAGCACAATTTCCCTGAACTGTCACCAATGACAGTAGCTGTATATTTTTAAAAGAAATAGCTTACCGCAATATTGAATCCTTGGTGTTTCCTGGTTTTTTAGCTTTCCTTAATTTGGCTCATTTCCATTATTTTCTAGGGTTACACATAAATCTGCGTCTGTTCATGGGTTCAAATGCATATATCTCCTTAGAGAAAAGAAACAAGGACAGAGAAGCCACTTCAGTTGGAGGACCTCACTCTCTCTGGGGAAGTTACCTCCACACTACTACCTCCACCATCACCCCCATTCCAGTTGACCTGGAAGGCTCTGAATCATTCTTCAAGACTCAGTCCATAAGTTAAATAATCTCTGCAGCCTTTCCTAGTTGCTCCAAATCATGTTACCTTATTTTTTATTTAAAATTTCCCCCCAATAAACTTGTTAACAGTACTTACTATATGCACTTACTTAATATTTCTCTATGTAACCCGAGGATCTAGCAAGAGATCAGTAAAGTTTCTTGAATGCATAAATGAAGGACAGTTAGGGAAGAAGGAAAGTAAAGGCGGAGGGAGTGGGAAAGAGAGAGAAAGAGAGAAAAGAAGGAAAGAAATAAAAGCTCAAGTTCCAGCCATATGAGCTTTGTTTTCGTTTTTTGAGTTATAATTAACATACATATTATATTAGCTTCAGGTGTACAACATAGTAATTCAATATTCTTATACACAATGAAATGATCACCAGATAAGACCCGTTACCAGCCATCACCAAAGTTGATACAATATTACTGACTATATTCCTATGCGTACATTACATCCCTGCGATTTATTTATTTTATAGCTGGAAGTTTGTACCTCTTAATCTCACGTCACCTATTTTGTTCATCCCTCAAAACCCCTCCACTCTGGCAATCACCAGTTTATTCTCTGTATCTATGAGTCTGTTTCTGTTTCGTTTGGTTTGTTCATTTGTTTTGTATTTTGGATTCATGTATGTGAAATCATATGGAATTAGTTTTTATCTCTGACTTATTTCATGTAGCATAATACACTCCAGGTCCATCTATGTATGTTGCCACAAATGGCAAGATTTCATTATTTTTTTAAGGCTAAGTAATATATTTATATATGTATATATAAATATATTATTTAGCCTTAAAATATTACCCATTCATCTATCCATGGACACTTAGGTTGTTTCCATATCTTGACTATCAGAAATAATGCTGCAATGAATATTGAGGAGCATATATCTTTTAATTTAGTATCCATGTTTTCTTTGGATAAATACCCAGAAGTAAAATTTCTGGATCGTATGGTAATTCTATTTTTAGTTTTTTGAGTACCCCCATACTGTTTTCCTCAGTGACTGCAACAATGTACATCCCCACTAACCATGCATGAGGGTTTCCTTTTCTCCATGTCCTCCCCAATACTTGTTATTTCTTGTCTTTTTGATGATATTCATTCTGACAGGAGTGAGATGATAGCTCATTGTGGTTTTGATTTGCATTTCCCTGATGATTAATGATGTTGATCACCTTTCCTTGTGCCTGTTGGTCATCTGTATGTCTTCTTTGGAAAAACGTCTATTCAGATCTTCTGTCCATTTAAAAATTTTTTTTTATTGAGTTGTATGAGTTCTTTGTATATTTTGGATATCAACCCCTCCTTGGATATTTCATTCACAAATATTTTTTCCCACTCAGTAGGTTGACTTTTCCTTTTGTTGGTGGTTTCCTATTCTATGCAAAAGCTTTTAGTTTGATGTAGTCCCATTTGTTTATTTTTCATTTGTTGTCCTTGCCTTAGGAGACATATGAAAAAAATATGTTGCTAAGACTGATGTCAAAAAAGTCACTGCCCATGTTTTTGTCTAGGAGTTTTATGAATTCAGGTCTTACATTTAAGTCTTTAATCCATTTTGAGTTTATTTTTTACATGGCGTGAGAATGTAGTCCAGTTTGATTCTTTTGTATGTAGCTGTCCAATTTTCCCAACACCATTTATTGAAGAGACTGTCTTTTCCCCACTGTATGTTCTTGCTTCCTTGTCATAGATTAATTAACCATCTAAGCACAGGTTTATTTCTGGACTTTCTAGTCTGTTGCATTGATCTATGTTTCTGTGTTTGTGTCATTACCACACTCTTTTGATTACTACAGCTTTGTAGTGTAGTTTCAAGTATGGGAGTGTGACACCTCCAGTTTTGTTCCTCTTTCTCAAGATTGCTTTGGCTGTTCTGGGTCTTTTGTGGTTTCATACAAATTTTAGGATTGTTCATTCTAGTTCTGAGAAAAATGCTATTCACATTTTGATAGGGATTGCATTGAATCTGTTGATTGTGTTTTGTCATATATGGTCTTTATAATGTTGAGATATATTCCCTCTATACCCACTTTGTTGGTAGTTTTTTTGTTTGTTTTTTTAAGCCATAAATGGATGTTGAACTTTGTCAAAAGCTTTTTCTGCATCTATTGACTTTTATCCTACTTTCTGTGGTATCCTCCATTTTGTGGTATCCCCAACACATGGGTCCTCTCTCTTCATCTTTGCTCTATTATAACAGCAATTCTACTGGTGATACTAGTCCATTTTTTTTTATCCTACCTCATCTCTCAAAGATCTCAAGGCATATTATCTGTAGGATTGGTCTGAAGAAAGTGCCTGCATCCACAGCATCACATCCAAAGTCAACTCTTCCATCTGCTCTGAGTCCCAGCATCTTCCCTTATCTGCTAAGGTGGGATATTTACATCAGTCCTACTGTCCATGAATTTAACTCCAAAGTGCCCAGTGGCTATTTTCTCTCCCCAAATGCCTATAGGTCCCTTCTGCAAATAGAACCCTTGGGCGCCAGCCCTGATACAGTGCACCATCTCAGAGTCTCTTCTCAGACGGATTTACAGAAGAGAAATATCTCTGCAACCCTTGCTACATTATCAATGAGCTGACCAAGGGAACATCGGAGAAAGAAATGGAAAGGGACTTAAGGAAAATTGACTTCTAAAGCCCACCCTGATTGGATATTGAATTGTTTCCTGCAAGGATGACTTTCTGTCCAGTCATTCTATGGAGTCAGCTGTCAGTATATTAATGTGATCCTTATGCAGTCCAGGGAGAATAATGATAACCTGGCACAGACACAATTACACACGGACAATTTCAGGGCTGCCTCTGCCATCCTCATCCAGCCCAGCAACTTGCAGCTTTCAAGCCTCATTCTTGGTCTAGGCAGGGGACTGCCAGCCCACAAGGGTGTGCTCTTCTTTAAGGACATTATGGGTATGATGGGGTTGTACCCTGAATATCCTGTCATCTTCCCCAAATGCCAGCAAAATATCATTGAGTCTATTCACAAATATGATACTGTTTTCCCAACTGTTTTGACATTGAGGTTAGGTCTGCAGCAATAACCCAATGGAAAATGTAGCTAAAGAGATGATAATGTACCACCTGGGAAATGAGGCAGCATCAAAACTCTAATTTCCACGAACAAATTTTCTGAGCACTCACTGATAGGACAATCATATTCACCTAAATCTTTAACTGAGCATTTGCAAACTATGGTTCTATTAGATTTTAAACCAGACTATATTTGCAAATGTGTTTTTATAGAAAAACTAATTAAAATAACCTGATATTGTATCTAGTGTGAGACTTAAAAAAACAAAAAGACTATAAGCTACAGAACAAGAATAAGCAATAGCTCTACTTTTCCTGGTGGATATAATGAACCAAAGAGATCTTAAAGCCCTGTTGGAGATTAGGATAAACCTTAATGTAAAATTTGGCACGTGTGCCAATTTTAATTTAATCTTTCAGTTATATTTAATCATACTTCTCCTTTTATGCAGGGGTATTGTCTTCAAGTTTTCTGTGAAGGGTGCACTTTTGGCCCAATGCCTCCTCAGGGACCTTGTGCTTCGATCTCTGAACCAGACCCTTCCAGAGCCCGGTGAGGAGATCAATCACTCAGGCATCTCCCAGGACACCAGGTCAAGTGGCGAAAGTTCGTCCTCCAGGATTCTTGGTCTTCTGGACTATTGCAGCATCGACTGTCAACTTGACAAAGTCAGCTGAGTTTTTGTGTGCAATCCCCAGACAGCGTAAGGCAGAGCAAATCCTGAGAGGCCAGCACTAAACCTTCAAGCTTTTTAAAAAGAAGACTGATAGGACATCGTTCTGCAGTAGGAAAAACAAACCATGTATATCCAGCACCATTTAGTAACTGTATCAACATGGACCAATTGAATAACCTCTCTGGACCTCTGTTTGCTCATCTGTAAATAGGGTGGTTGCCCATCTTGCAGTAGGTGAGCTGTCTCTATAGAGCTCTAAACCTGTCTTGTGATCCCACCACATGTTCCTCTGGGAACACTCAGAGGGGCCCATTCATTGTTATCCTCTTCTCCCCACCTCCCCAGTCATTCAGCGACACAGACAAAGGGCACAGATCTTTATGTGACCATGACGGAACTTGAAGGAAGATCAATAAGACCTAGGAGAGGGTCCTTGAATAACATCCTCAACCCATCGTTGCTCTGGGGGGAAAAGTATCCACTGCCAAAATCCAAGCATGTATCCCATTAAATGATAAATGCAGGAAGGGCACAGTGGGGCAGTCATTTTGGCAAAGATGCTCAGATTATCATAGCCTTGTCAGATCAGCCGGGAAAAGAGCCACTAGGGGATCCCTAGCGAGAGTTCACAATATCTTGACATCCAACAGAGGTTGGCTAGCCCAAGGCAAAAGAATTGTGATGTCCCAGCCTAAGAGTCTGCATCTTATTTGTACAAGAAGAAGGGGAGGGGCTTCCCTGGTGGCGCAGTGGTTGAGAATCTGCCTGCCAATGCAGGGGACATGGGTTCGAGACCTGGTCTGGGAGGATCCCACATGCCACGGAGCAACTAAGCCCGTGAGCCACAACTACTGAGCCTGCGCGTCTGGAGCCTGTGCTCCGCAACAAGAGAGGCCGCGATAGTGAGAGGCCCGCGCACCGCGATGAAGAGTGGCCCCCGCTTGCCACAACTAGAGAAAGCTCTCGCACAGAAACGAAGACCCAACACAGCCATAAATAAATAAATAAGTAAGTAAATTAAAAAAAAAAAAAGAAGGGGAGGCTGGGAAATGGGGATCTGCAGATGGGGGCAGCTGGGATTTTTCCTAAGTATTTCTAGGAATTATATTCATCCTGTTAATACAGGAGTTAGATGAGCGAGAAGGATACCTCTGGTCACACAGAAGTTTGAGACATGCTAGATTAAGGAAAATGCTAGACCTTTAGTACATGACCTATCATTCATTCCTCTTCCCAGCATTTCAAGTTGCAATACCATCTCTCTTTCTCTATAGTGGGAGACGAATTCAATGACTTGCCCAAGGTCACACAGTTAGTTATCTCAAGTCTGCCTCACTCTCATGCTGATAGTTTTCTGTGAGAATGTGTTCCTTACTGAAGAAAGGAGTGGGCAGGGTTTTGAAGAGGACTTCGAGAAGTAAAAATAAAGCTTGTCAACGAAGGCCATGGAAATCAGAATCAGGCCTGCATGTGTATGGGCAGTATGCAGCTGATGGCGTTCCCATACTTTCAAGCCTGGGAAATATTAACATCCCAAGGACAGGCATAAGCCACATTCTCTGTCCGTGCCTAGAACAGAGTCAGAGCAAAAGGTACGTGAACACTCTGTGTGGAGAACAGAGGCGTCATTTGACTAAAAAGTGTCACTTGCCCTGCCTTGTGGCCAGTCGCAGTGCGAGCCTCTTCCCTGCTGGGCACTGGGATTAGTCAGGTGGCCAGAGGCAGGACTACCTCTTTCCAAAGCCAGAGCGAACAAGCCCATCAGGCCTCAGGGGCTTGCAGCTAAAGGATGCAAAGCCTTTCACTTTTTTTGAGGGGGTGGGAGTGGTGAGGGCAGCCCAGGCTTCTCTGTCCCTCTGATTCTTTGAAACATGGGGAAAGCATTGCTGTGTCATTCTCCTTTCCTGGAAGCCTGCCCACCTTTCCAGCCAAGCTCCTGTTTTTTTTTTTTTTTTATCATCCAAGCAATATCTCCACTGGGCATCCCTGGACATGACTTAGCTCTGCATGTCTGGACTCTGAGGGTTAAGCTCACACCTTCCTTCCTTAGAATCAATACCCTTACATGCCCCCCAAAGTAAATAGCATGTGCCAATAAGTGCATTCAAGCTTTTTCACAACCATTGGTCTTTTGTTGTGATTCTGGTCTCCCTGGACTTGAAGGGCCGCAACTTCTCCTCCCTCCCTCTTAGTCTGTGCCCCTCCTTTCCAGTGTGTTGTACAGGAGGTGCAACCCTCTCCTCAATGCAGTTGCTTCTGGGGATTCTAAGACCACAAATGGTCACTACCTTTCCCTGGACATGGAACCTCAGAACTTACATGGTTGAAGGCTCTCAAAATGAATTTAATATCTAGACAGGACTTCTCTGAAAAGGGTTTGCTTGAACCATGTTCTTTTAAATATATCTCTATGGGCAACCCACTTTGTCTTGAAGCCTCCAGAGGACAGTGTCCCTGCCACTCAGGAAAGGCATCAGTCATGTGGAGGATGCTTGGAAATGCTCCTCTTCAGAGAGGCACCAAGGGCTCCCTGGGCCCGGAGCTCTCAGCAGTGAGAGCAGGAGGCAAGGGGGACTTCGGGCCAGTGTTGTTTCTGAAGGATGGTGTGGCCCTGTTCTCAGAAGCCCCAGGGTTCTGTCTATAGGTGACTAGAGAAAGCAAGTCTCTGTGGCTACCTCCAAATGGAGGGATATAAATGGCACTAGTGTTAGGTGGCAGGGGGGCGAAACCATCGTCCAACTGCTGATTATGCGGAAATCAAGTGCTATTTTCTAATATGGAGAAATTACAGGTTAATAATGTGATCCCAATGGAAACAAAATATAGTGGCTGATCCCGTCCGTCATTCAAATCCTAGTGTCAGCAGGGAATCCCCATGCCGTGGGTTAAAATATGATGGTTTGAAAGGGAAGACATTAAAGCATAAATATCATTTGTGTTTTACTTTATGGAAATTCTTGACCATTTAGCTATTTGGTAATTGCTCTGCACAGCTGAGTAAATATACAGTGAGTCCCAAATCATTCAATACTAAGAAAATGGAGCCATATATATATAACACTTTTCCTTACAACTTCTCTTGACACTGAGGTTCGCCATTCTTTCTAGTTGTGACTGGAGGTCAGCTGGAATGTTGTAAAATGTCAGAACTGCCAACCATTTTCTTTAATTTCCAATTCAGAAATGTCGGCCAAAGTGATGGGAAATAGAAAACTAGATCTCTCCGAGCACTTTTTTATTTTCTTTCCATTCCCCACATCTTTCCTCCCTGAGCAGGTTGGGCATCTCTACAAATAAATGCATTCATTCTCTTCCTTTCTCCCCTCTGGCAGCTATCTTCAGGGCAGCGCAGGACCTATAGGAGTGAGGTTGACCCAGGATATACAGAACCAGCAGTCTTGTCAGTTTTGTGCCTCAGGACCTTTGCACATGCTGTGCCTTATGACTAGGAGACAACCCTCACCTTACACTCTTCTGGCCAAATCCTCCCTCATCTTTCAGCTCTCATGTTAAATGTCACTTCCCCAGACAGGCTTTATCTGGCCCGGAGAGACCACGCCATATCTCCTGTGATTGGTTCTCTCTCTATCCTATACTTCTCTTTTATAACTTATCACAAGAAATGACAAAGGGATTCTGAGTGGTCAGCAGGAGTCAGAGAACCAGAACATGGGGTCTTATAAGGCTAAGGGAGCCGACTGGCATCTAATCAATATGCACACAATGGTTCAGCCTCTTCTAGAGCATCAGGATCAAAGCAAGCCATAGTGGGCAACTTCCAACTAAAGATAGCTGGGACAGACCTTTGGGCAAACTAATTTGTCTTCTTGCTAGGTGGATATTCTCATACTCTAAGGATATCATCACTGCCCCAGACCCACTTAAAAATATTGTATTTTCAGCCAAGTTCTGCTGGATTTTAAATATATATTAAATATATATATTCTGCTGTCTTGAAGATAATTTTCTGGCATGAATCTATGACAAATTCCTGGCTTTTCTTCTTTACCTTTGTCCTGAGAATCTGTGTCCTCTTACCAGTTAACTCCCCTCCCCTGGTCTCCTTTCTGGATGGCTCTGAACATATCTCTTAGACTTTGACATCTGTCATATCTCACCTGGGGTCTGACCTGTCACCAGCCATTCTCAGCTGGTCCTTAAATGTAAGTGTTCAGGCCTTAGCCTGTGTTCTGGGGAAGAGTTAAAATCCCCAGCAAAAAAAAAGGGGATCTTAATCTTTAGGAGGAATGAACTTTAGAATAAGTAGTTTTATTTCTCCATGCGGCAGACACTTTATTCTTGAATTTAATAACCAGAGCTCCAAACCCACCTTGAGCAAGAGAGTCTTAATGATGAGTTCAGAGTGTGGAAAAGGAAACTCTGATTCCCTTTGGCCTAAATTGAGAATTAATCCTAATGATGAGGAATGGGCCCGGGTCTGGAGTTTCAAGTCAGATGTCTCCATCTACGGGTAAATGCAGATGGTTTGTTCTTATGATACCAGCATCTTTATATCTCGCCAGGTCTGCTCTCATTTCCCGATGTCTGCAACTTCAAAAGATGAGACACTGACAACTTCTAAAGAGGAGAAGCCTCAGCCAGTGTCATTTCTAAAACAACATGTTTTTGCTGAGGGAAGTTATGGCAGCTGACATTAGTGACTCTACTGCTACATTCCAGGACTGGTTGTGTGTATGGAAATGTGCTTACCTTACCCTATAAGGATTGCTACCCAACAGCTCCTTTGGGCTTTCACAGCTCATTATCACCTCGTTAGAGAGGGCTGCAGGTCAAACTCTGGCATGAAAAATCCACCGTAGGTAGGTCCTTAGTGGCATGATTATTTGTGCTCTCCTCTTCAGAATTCAATTTACATGCTAATTAAGCTTTTGTGCATCTAAGCACATTTACCTGTATAGAGTAGTCACTCTCTTCTTCCTCCTTGAACTCCAATTTGGTAGCATTACCATCCCACTGAGAAGGAATCATACTCACTGGGCCTTTGCAGCCCAGAATTGGGGGCACTCCTATTTCAAAACTCAAGAAGCCGTGTTCATTCATTTAGCTTCCAGAGATGAAGAGCAAGGACAGAACTGCCTGCATTCCTCAACACAAAAGAGGGCTTTTTTTCCTGCCTGAGTCATTTTGCAGGGCAGTATGGAAATCGGTTGTCTAACGTTCAATACTGCAGATCAAGTGACTTCCCTCTATCCAAATGTGGCTCCAAAGTCTTCAAATTGTTACTAGGGGAACTATTTTGCCCTCTATAGTGTGTCTGTGTGCAAGTGTTCTGAAGTACAAAATGCCAAACTGTGTGCATTAACCGAGGGCTGCTCCTTTGCAGATTTTACTCCACAGTTTTAATTCAAGTGTAATTGACCATGACAATGCTGAAGGCGCTAAAACTCTTCCTTTATTGGAATTAACTGCAAAACATTTCACCCATTGGTGAGATATGCTGTACAGGAAGGGCTTATGCAAACATCCTGCTGAAAATTCATAGATAGGAACATTTCCTGGAAAAGAGTAAAAATGGAACTCAGAGGACAGTGGCATGAAAAAGAGGGCAAATCAAGCACATGGGCCAGCTCTGACTCCTCTTTGATTTCCACCATATATTTTTATGGCCGTTTAATAAGATGGACCAGCCGTGACAAGATGAGCTGCTGTTGTGATGCTGATGTCTCTCAATTGCCTAGATGCTGCTTTTCCCTGAATGATTTATAGATTCCGCCCACACCGGGCATTCTACTAGGGACCTCAGCGTGGGAGTTAGAAGAAGGATGGCAGATTTGGAATTCTAAGAAACCACTTTCAGCATTTCTCCTAAATTGGATCCTGTAAGTCTTTCTCAGAAAATGTAATTGAAATGGGAATCTGTACCTCTAGTTGAATAAGACATGATATGAGAAACTTATCAAGACCCTGAAAGGACAAATGGTGTCTGGGTGGGTATTTCAGCAGTGGTGAGAAAGCCCTGATGTTTACATGGGATCTAGGAGACCTCAGAGAGCTCTTCAGGATAACCTCACCAGGAAGCATTTGTTGATCACCACCATCTGCCACCACCACCCACTGCCTCAGATGAAGCATCTCCCCACATGCCACCAAGGGGCTCCTCGGATATCTACAGTAACAGTTATGAACACTAAATTTCACTTATGTATTTGTTTACACAAGTGTCTTACCCACTAGAGGGAGAGCACTTCAATACCATAATTGTGTTACCTTTGTCTTTATCTTTCTAGATCTTGGCACTCAGTAGGTGGTCAATCAATACTTGAGCTGAACTTTTTAAAAGGCTGTCTAAAGTGTCCATGACAGCAGCAGCAAGAAAAAATACAATCCTGCAGCCTATGGAACAAAAACCACATTCACAGAAAGATAAACAAGATGAAAAGGCAGAGGGCTATGTACCAGATGAAGGAACAAGATAAAACCCCAGAAAAACAACTAAATGAAGTGGAGATAGGCAACCTTCCAGAAAAATAATTCAGAATAATGATAGTGACGGTGATCCAGGACCTCGGAAAAACAATGGAGGCAAAGATAGAGAAGATGCAAGAAATGTTTAACAAAGACCTAGAAGAATTAAAGAACAAACAAACAGAGATGAAAAATACAATAACTGAAATGAAAACTACACTAGAAGGAATCAATAGCAGAATAACTGAGGCAGGAGAACGGATAAGTGACTTGGAAGACAGAATGGTGGAATTCACTGCTGCAGAACAGACTAAAGAAAAAAGAATGAAAAGAAATGAAGACAGCCTAAGAGACCTCTGGGACGACATCAAACACAACAACATTCGCATTATAGGGGTCCCAGAAGGAGAAGACAGACAGAAAGGACCTGAGAAAATATTTGAAGAGATTATAGTCGAAAACTTCCCTAACATGGGAAAGGAAATAGCCACCCAAGTCCAGAAAGCGCAGCGAGTCCCATACAGGATAAACCCGAGGAGAAACACGCCGAGACACACAGTAATCAAATTGGCAAAAATTAAAGACAAAGAAAAATTATTGAAAGCAGCAAGGGAAAAACAAAAAATAACATACAAGGCAACTCCCAAAAGGTTAACAGCTGATTTCTCAGCAGAAACTCTATAAGCCAGAAGGGAGTGGCATGATGTACTTAAAGTGATGAAAGGGAAGAACCTACAACCAAGATTACTCTACCCGGCAAGAATCTCATTCAGATTTGATGGAGAAATCAAAAGCTTTACAGACAAGCAAAAGCTATGAGAATTCTGCACCACCAAACCAGCTCTACAACAAATGCTAAAGGAACTTCTCTAAGTGGGAAACACAAGAGAAGAAAAGGATTTACAAAAACAAAACCAAAACAATTAAGAAAATGGTCATAGGAACATACATATCGATAATTACCTTAAACGTGAATGGATTAAATGTTCCAACCAAAAGACACAGGTCTGCTGAATGGATACAAAAACAAGACCCATCTATATGCTGTCTACAAGAGACCCACTTCAGACCTAGGGACACATACAGACTGAAAGTGAGGGGATGGAGAAAGATATTCCATGCAAATGGAAATCAAAAGAAAGCTGGAGTAGCTATACTCATATCATATAAAATAAGACTTTAAAATAAAGAATGTTACAAGAGACAAGGAAGGACACTACATAATGATCAAGGGATCAATCCAAGAAGAAGATATAACAATTATAAATATATATGCATCCAACATAGGAGCACCTCAATACATAAGGCAACTGCTAACAGCTATAAAAGAGGAAATCGACAGTAACACAATAATAGTGGGGGACTTTAACACCTCACTTACACCAATGGACAGATCATCCAAAATGAAAATAAATAAGGAAACAGAAGCTTTAAATGACATGATAGACCAGATAGATTTAATTGATATTTATAGGACATTCCATCAAAAAACAGCAGATTACACTTTCTTCTCAAGTGCGCACAGAACATTCTCCAGGATAGATCACATCTTGGGTCACAAATCAAGCCTCAGTAAATTTAAGAAAATTGAAATCATATCAAGCATCTTTTCTGACCACAACACTATGAGATTAGAAATGAATTACAGGGAAAAAACCATAAAAAACACAAACACATGGAGGCTAAACAATACGTTACTAAATAACCAAGAGATCACTGAAGAAACGAAAGAGGAAATCAAAAAATACCTAGAGTCGGGCTTCTCTGGTGGCGCAGTGGGTGAGAGTCTGCCTGCCAATGCAGGGGACGCTGGTTCGAGCCCTGGTCTGGGAGGATCCCACATGCCGCGGAGCAACTAAGCCCATGAGCCACAGCTACTGAGCTTGCGCGTCTGGAGCCCGTGCTCCGCAACAGGAGAGGCTGCGACAGTGAGAGTCCCGCGCACTGCGATGAAGAATGGCCCCCGCTCTCCACAACTGGAGAAAGCCCTTGCACAGAAACGAAGACCCAACACAGCCAAAAATAAATAAATAAATAAATTTAAAAAAAAAAAAGGAAGACATTAAAAAAAAAAAATACCTAGAGTCAAATGACAATGAAAACACGATGATCCAAAACCTATGGGATGCAGCAAAAGCAGTTCTAAGAGGGAAGTTTATAGCTATACAAGCCTACCTCAAGAAACAAGAAAAATCTCAAGTAAACAATCTAACCTTACACCTAAAGGAACTAGAGAAAGAAGAACAAACAAAACCCAAAGTTAGCAGAAGGGAAGAAATCATAAAGATTAGAGCAGAAATAAATGAAATAGAAACAAAGAAAACAATAGCAAAGATCAATAAAACTAAAAGCTGGTTCTTTGAGAAGATAAACAAAATTGATAAATCATTAGCGAGACTCATCAAGAAAAAGAGGGAGAGGACTCAAATCAATAAAATTAGAAATGAAAAAGGAGAAGTTACAACAGACACTGCAGAAATACAAAGCATCCTAAGAGACTACTACAAGCAACTTTATGCCAATAAAATGGACAACCTGGAAGAAATGGACAAATTCGTAGAAAGGTATAACAATCCAAGACCGAACCAGGAAGAAACAGAAAATATGAACAGACCAATCACAAGGAATGAAATTGAAACTGTGATTAAAAATCTTCCAACAAACAAAAGTCCAGGACCAGATGGCTTCACAGGTGCATTCTATCAAACATTTAGAGAAGAGCTAACACCCATCCTTCTCAAACTCTTCCAAAAAATTTCAGAGGAAGGAACACTCCCAAACTCATTCTATGAGGCCACCATCAACTTGATACCAAAACCAGACAAAGATACTCCAAAAAAAGAAAATTACAGACCAATATCACTGATGAATACAGATGCAAAAATCCTCAACAAAATACTAGCAAACAGAATCCAACAACACATTAAAAGGATCATACACCACGATCAAGTGGGGTTTATCCCAGGGATGCAAGGATTCTTCAATATACACAAATCAATCAATGTGATACACCATATTAACAAATTGAAGAATAAAAACCATAGGATCATCTCAATAGATGCAGAAAAAGCTTTTGACAAAATTCAACACCCATTTATGATAATAACTCTCCAGAAAGTGGGCATAGAGTGAACCTACCTCAACATAATAAAGGCCATATATGACAAACCCGCAGCAAACATCATTCTCAATGGTAAAAAACTGACAGCATTTCCTCTAAGATCAGGAACGAAACAAGGATGTCCACTCTCACCACTATTATTCAACATAGTTTTGGAAGTCCTAGCCATGGCAATCAGAGAAGAAAAAGAAATAAAAGGAATACAAATTGTAAAAGAAGAAGTAAAAGTGTCACTGTTTGCAGATGACATGATACTATACATAGAGAATCCTGAAGATGCCACCAGAAAACTACTAGAGCTAATCAATGAATTTGGTAAAGTTGCAGGATACAGAATTAATGCACAGAAATCTCTTGCATTCCTATACACTAATGATGAGAAATCTGAAAGAGAAATTAAGAAAACACTCCCATTTACCACTGCAACAGAAAGAATAAAATACCTAGGAATAAACCTACCTAGAGAAACAAAAGACCTGTATGCAGAAAACTATGACACTGATGAAAGAAATTAAAGATGATACCAACAGATGGAGAGATATACCATGTTCTTGGATTGGAAGAATCAATATTGTGAAAATGACTATACTACCCAAAGCAATCTACAGTTTCAATGCAATCCCTATCAAATTACCAATGGCATTTTTTACAGAACTAGAACAAATCATCTTAAAATTTGTATGGAGACACAAAAGACCCCGAATAGCCAAAGCAGTCTTGAGGGAAAAAAACGGAGCTGGAGGAATCAGACTCCCTGAATTCAGACTTTACTACAAAGCTACAGTAATCAAGACAATATGGTACTGGCACAAACACAGAAACATAGATCAATGGAACAAGATAGAAAGCCCAGAGATTAACCCACCCACCTATGGTCAACTAATCTATGACAAAGGAGGCAAAGAGATACAATGGAGAAAAGACAGTCTCTTCAATAAGTGGTGCTGGGAAAACTGGACAGCTACATGTAAAAGAATGAAATTAGGACACTCCCTAACACCATACACAAAAATAAACTCAAAATGGATTCAAGACATAAATGCAAGACCGGACACTGTAAAACTCTTAGAGGAAAACATAGGAAGAACACTCTTTGACATAAATCACAGCAAGATCTTTTTTGATCCACCCCCTAGAGTAATGGAAATAAAAACAAAAATAAACAAATGGGACCTAATGAAACTTAAAAGCTTTTGCACAGCAAAGGAAACCATAAACAAGACGAAAAGACAACCCTCAGAATGGGAGAAAATATTCGCAAACAAATCAACGGACAAAGGATTAACCTCCAAAATATATAAACAGGTCATGCAGCTCAATATTAAAGAAACAAACAACCCAACCCAAAAATGGGCAGAAGACCTAAATAGACATTTCTCCAAAGAAGACATACAGATGGCCAAGAAGCACATGAAAAGCTGCTCAACATCACTAATTATTAGAGAAATGCAAATCTAAACTACAATGAGGTATCACCTCACACCAGTTAGAATGGGCATCATCAGAAAATCTACAAACAACAAATGCTGGAGAGGGTGTGGAGAAAAGGGAACCCTCTTGCACTGTTGGTGGGAATGTAAATTGATTCAGCCACTATGGAGAACAGTATGGAGTTTCCTTAAAAAACTAAAAATAGAATTACCATATGATCCAGCAATCCCACTACTGGGCATATACCCAGAGAAAACCATAATTCAAAAAGACACATGCCTCCCAATGTTCATTGCAGCACTATTTACAATAGCCAGGTCATGGAAGTAACCTAAATGCCCATCGACAGACGAATGGATAAAGAAGATGTGGTACATATATACAATGGAATATTACGCAGCCATAGAAAAAGAACGACATTGAGTCATTTGTTGAGAAGTGGATGGATCTAAAGACTGTCATACAGAGTGAAGTAAGTCAGAAAGAGAAAAACAAATACCGTATATTAACCCATGTATGTGGAACCTAGAAAAATGGTACAGATGAACCGGTTTGCAAGGCAGAAGTTGAGATACAGATGTAGAGAATAAACGTATGGACACCAAGGGGGATAAACCATGGTGGGATGGGGATGGTGGTGCGCTGAATTGGCCAATTGGGATGACATGTATACACTGATGTGTATAAAATTGATGAGAACCTGACATATAAAAAAACAAAGAAACAAAAAAAATTAATAAAAAAATAAAGTGTCCATGACTTGCACAAATGTGCCCTTGTTATGTCCTTTGATTAGGTTTATCTTCCCTCCCCACATTTCCCAGGCAGATTAGTATAGAGGGAAAACCTCTCACATCTTTACAGAACAGTTCATCCCTTGGCCCCTGAACAAACAAGCACCACCATACACTCATGCCTCCAACTGATGAGGATGATATGGTGCCTGCTACAGTGAAAGGAAGCTGGGACATTCCACTTAGAAAGCCAGCAAGTTTCCTATTTCTACAGCTATCTGGAGGGGGTTAGATAATCACTACCTTCCTTAGAAGGAAGGAAAGAACCACAGGTCTGGACAGCTACAGTGGGAGAAAAGACTGTTATTTCTGGCCAACGCCCAGATAACATCCATGTACAAAATTCCAGGGGAGGAACTCTTGAATCTCTGTAAATGGTGTTGAGCAAACCCCACCTCAGACAGAGTCTATGTCCTGGAAGCCACTTGAACCTGGAGAACCTCACACCCTTTCCATCTCTGGTTTAAAAAGATTAAACTGATTAGACCAGAGGACACCAGGTATGAGCAGGTGGGAGGTTGGGAGTTGGGTGGGGGAGCGTAAGAGTTGGGGGTGTTTGTGGGGTAGGAAACCAATATAAAACTACTCCCATCTTATCCCCCATTTCCTGTTGCTGAGAAGCAACTGGACATTTCACAGATTGGCATCCGGCAAGTAGGGCTTTATGGATTATCTAGCCTGAGACCCCGGAAAAGCTCAGGCTAGCAGAACACTTGGGAGCGAGGTGAGCTACAAGGGAAAAGGAACCTAATATTTCCTGAACTCCTACTATTGCCAAGCACTTTACATGCATTATTTCATTTAATGCCCACAAAATCCTGGAGTCTAGGTATTCTTCTCTCCATTTTAGAGTAGAGAAAACTGGCTCATAAACAATTTATGTAAGGTTTAAAAGTCATTAAAATGGATGAACTGGCTACACTGACTCATTCCAAAGCCTATGATCCATTTTACTAGGAAAGGAGAAAACGGAAAATGTAGAAAAGGCAATGGACCAAGGAGAGGAAAGAAAGAGAAAAATAAAGGCTATATACGCCATGAGAAAAAAAGATGAGGCATCTGGGCTCATGAGTCTCTTCCCCTTAGTCTGTATTGGAAGGACGCTCAGGATAAATAACAGTGAGCAGATTTACCGGCCTTCTGATCCTTCCTGCTTTGCCTGAAGCTAGTTCTCTTCTATATTTGGTTCTTCATTTCCTTCAGGGGGTAATCTGAGTTTTGGCACATTTCGGTACCAATATGCCTGATGAAGTAGGCATAATGATCATGCAAAAACCACATTAATTTTCAGGTCCTTATAACAAATACATGAATAACTGCATAAGTCAGTTCCTTACAGGAGAACGATTGAGCGCTGAGGTGACCAACCATAACACTGTTTTTATCTTGAGTCAATGAGCAGGACACAGGGTGACTTTCAGGAGTGCAGGTCCATTCATGGTCAATGCACACTGTCTAATCTGTCCAGCTGGATGTGGGAGTCAGGAATCTGGGTTCTGGTTCTCACACCCATCACTGGTTGGATAAATTTACTTGGGATAGACATTGAGTTCTCATTGTTTGTCTTATTTACTGAAGTATCATTCTCAGATTAATTTTGCCTTTTTAAGCTTGGATACGTCCTGACTACATTACCCTTTAATCTTAATTTAGCCACATCTGTCCACTTTTTTACTGAGAATTCTTTCATTGCATCTAAGCTTGGAAAATTCTCTTCCATGCGTACATGTAATACATATTTACTTCTATTTTACTAAATTGTTTTGTGATTTTTAAAAATTTAAATCCATAAAATTTATTTTGTAGTATTGTATAAAGTAGGGATATGGTTTATTTCCAATTATTCAACACTAGTTATTACATAATCAACTTTGTCCCTATTGATTTATTATGCTTCTTTTAAACTGGGGGATATTTTAGCTTGAAATTCTTGTGTACTATAAAAATAACCCTTTTCTCCAAATATTCTGACTCATTTTATAGAGGGAGAAGATCCTCCACAGGAATGTTTATAATTTATAGGTGGTTTCCAACCATGTGTCTTTTCTGCCTTCTCTCTCTCTCCCTCTCTCATCTCTTCCCCTCCAAATACTATAAATCTTTGTTTCCTCACTGTCTTCTTTGGCTCTTTCCTCTGACTTCTGGAATAATTTCTCAAATAGTTCTTTCAACATAATTTAATTTTCTGCACCTTCAATTTTATTCCTTTTTGACCCCAATGCCAATTTTAAACCTGATATAGCTTTTTTATTTTTGGTTTTGTGGCAGACTTTAACATTTTTAGCTTATGCTATTTTATCTCAGAATTTTGTCTTTTTATCTCACCTGTTCTTTTCTTATATGCCATTTTCTTGTTTCATGGTTCCTCTTTATCTTACCAAGAAGATAAATCAGATACATTTTTTAAAAACTTGATCTATTTTCACAGGAACTGTCAAAGATAGGCTTTTCCTCTGAATCCTCCACACCTATTATCCTGCAGACTTTTCTCATAGGCCACAATGTCACATGCAGCGAGAGAGCGAACTATTCGGCAGAGAAACAAATTCCCTCAGCTCTTTGTAGCGTATTGCCTCTGAAGGTCCTCAGAGAAAGAGTGCAGGGGATACACTCTGTGTCTTATTTGTCACTAGCCTCCACTTGGCTAGTCTAAATCTGGAGACACTCCCAAGTAAGGGGTCATCCCAAATCTCCAGCCTCATGCAAATATGAATCCAAAGTTTGTAAATGGCCCCTTTGCCCCCTGTTCCAACCCAAATACTAGCCAGAGTCCTAACCTGTTTTCTTTACACAATCAAAGTCTCATCTTCAAATCTTGTGGACACATTTTCAGCCCATGAATAGGGAGCCACCTTCAATGACTATCTTCACCAATGGATCAGGTATGTGATGGCCCTAGACAGCTACATACCCATTTGGATCCTCATAGAAAATTTCTTTGGGGAATATAGCTGGAAAGAGCATGCCCATCCTCTGGCCCACATTCTGCTAGCCTGAAATACAACTGCATCATGCTGCCACCACCTAATTCTCCCAGTAGAGAATGAAAATATAGGCCATGGAGAATATGTGGTGGTCATTAGTCACCTTTTCTTTCTTTATAAACTAACAGTGATACCCAAAACACTGTTTGTGTGCTTCTCCTACAATTCTTGCTGCTCCCACCTCACATAATATACTTAACCTGGGAAAACTGTAATTCACAAAATGTCCCATCCCACCTTCTCTAACTTTTAGCAACACTGTATAGTGAGGGTTATTTTCTGAGGGGATACAGAAAGCCAGAAACAGGAGAGTGATAGCAATCAGAAATGGATGGCAGATATATGATTTTTGCTTGATGTAGCACTTGTTTCATCCTTGCACTGTCAAACGTTAGTGTGCGTAAAAGTCACCAGGGAATGTAGTTAAAATGAAGATTCTAATTTAGTAGATCTCGGATGGAGCATGCGATTCTGTGTTTCTAATGAGCTCCCAGATGATGCCAATGCTGTTGATTGATGGACCACACTTTGAGGTGCAAGACTGTGAGCTCCTTGAGGCAGGGACCATATTATATGAACTTAGCTCAGTGCCAGGATTATGACAGACACTTTCCAGGCATTTCTTCTACTGAACTGAAATGAAGCATTTTGGATTTGAAAGGCAGAGCACTCAGAAAAGACAAAATGTGCTTTTTAATCTGGCTGTGCTGGTAACACAGTTATACTTCTTTGTCTTAAAAGCTGACTCTAAGACATTTTTGAATTCTGAATCCCTAAATGACCATGAGTTTAGAGTTTGGGGAAAAGTCTGATGGAGATACACTCAGTTGTTTTAATCACAAAACCAAATTTTCCTTCCTGTATATTTGAGTCTTCTGTGGCTCAATATCCCCCTTTCTCCTGGGCTGGGCGTCACCCTACTGAGCACAAGTATGTTCACCAAACGCACATAACCAGCAGATGTGTTAACACAGACACACATGGCCATGGTCACCACCCATCACCACCCTCACCATCCCAGTCCCTCCAACAAATGGCATTCCATTGTGACTTTCACACAACACTAGTTCTGGTGGAGTTTATATCAGTATGGATCCACTCAAGAGATAGAAATTACACTAGTAATTTTATCAGAGGATAGTTGATATACAGAATTGTAAACCGGGTATAAAGCTGTTCACTAGGTATCATGGAGGTGGCAAATGCAGGAAGCAGCTCCCACCCCAGAGCTGGGGAACAAGGGGAAGAGGTTGAACTTATCGAAAATGAGAAGCTTCAGAGGAAGGGCCCTGAAAACTGAAACTCAGACCCCCAGGGCCGGTGTCTGAGCTTGAGGGAGAGGACCCATGGGCCTGGGCCTGACCCTCTAAGGAGGTGCTGGTATCTCGGAGAGGGATGTAAGACAGTTGGCTCTGCAAGTGTTGGGAAAACTGCAAACTGGCTTCAGCTGCTGCTACAGGAAGGAAGTGCCTCTGCCAGGGCAAAGAGGTGTTGCTGGGGGGGACACAGGAAAAGGAAGCACAAGGCAAAAGGAAACAGACAAGAAGGAGCATGTCTACCTCTTCCTCCTCCGGCCTTGTGTCTCCGCCTAGTGTCCCCTATTTGAAGTTCCCAACAAGGAGCATCTAGTCAAACAGAAATGTGGTTTGCAGAGGCCCAGCCTCAACATGGCAGAGCTAAGTATGGAAAGATGGGTCTGGAGCCAACAGACAATAACCAACAGCTTAAGAACTGATACACACATTGTGGGGGTGGGGGGAGTTGTATAAGTAAATAGATTTGGGGAAAATTGGGTTAAGAAAGTGTAAATATCAAAGTAAAATTGTAAAGTATCCTTTGCCTTAAACTATGACCCCCTATGGTTTTCCATCTATTGAACAAAGCTTTTTCTTACTTTAGAGAAAAAGTAGCTGCCATCAAGAACATAGGAACCAGTGGAGGAAAGATGGAGGCTCTGACTCAGAGATGTCCTTATTTTCCATCAAAAGTGAAGGGGAGCTGGAAGTTCTTCTGGTTCTGGGAGGTGGGAATGAGAGGAGGATAATGAAAGAAATCAGGTGATCAGATATAAGAATCTTGGTTGCTAAAGCTCTAGGAAAAGAAGATGAAAGAGTGACAGAAATTCCAAGGAGGTTGAAGGAGAAGCTATGTTTGGGATTCTTGGAGGGAATTCCCCTCATCAGAGGGCCTGGAAGTGACCCGGGAGCAGCCACATTGTGTGCTTAGGAAGAGGGATAACCAGAGACAGCAACCCTGCTCTCTGCTCCCTTGCATCATGGATGGAATCCAAAGTTCTGTGTGCTTCCAGGATGCAGGAGGACGTGGTGAGGTACTAAGACCATGCGCTTTCCCTGGGGTCAGTGTGAGCAAGAAAAAGAGTTCCTGTGGCAGTGGACATCTAGTTAGAAGATCTGACCTAAATACAGGGATTTGAAGGGCCAGCAGGAGCCATGGTGAGGTTAAGTTAGCACAGAGTCGCCAGGGAACTCTGATTAAAAAAAAAATAGGTCATGGATTTCACCAGCCACAAACGTGAGCAGTCGATACTAGCTGGATGCCAAGTGTCCGGGCAGGGTGATGGACATCACTACAGAGGGCTCGTGAGTCCAGAGGATGGCACAAGCACCCTTGTGTAAGGCAGTAGTCCCTTTCCAACCTCCCTGAGGACCCAAAGAAATCTTCAGCAAAAGAAAAACCAATCCCGGTAAGGAGTTTGAACTTTGAATTTGACTAAATATTTATGAGTTTATCAATACAACATCAAGCTAACTTGAAAGTGATTTTTTTAAATGGAAGAGAATGAAATTACTTTAGATGATGAGACTTTTCACCACCACTGCCCTCTCTCTCCCTCCCTCCCTCTATCTCTCTCTCTCTCTCTCTCACACACACACACACACACACAATTTATCTAGGAGGATACAGGGGGCTTAGGAAAATGATAAGAGACCAAAAATAAAATTAATCATTTAAAAACCTTTCTCTCTTTTTTTTTACACCTGAGCATAGCCTGCAATTGTGAAACTTTCACTACACAGTCAATCAGTTGCCTCCATCACTTGACTTCTCCAAACTTTTACTGTAATAGTGAGCGTGTGACTTTCCAAGAGGAGGAAAACACTGTTCCCCTGGAAATGTCCTTAGAGGAATGTACTGTAGACCACCCTTTGGGAAATCTGGATCATGTTTTACTAAGCATCTACTAAATGCAAATCATTGTGGAATCACTTACCCTGAATCATCACAAATCCTCAGATAGGCAAGGTAGCATTATGTCTGCATTACAGGTGAGGAAACTGAGTCTCAGAGAGGTTAATTCTTAGTCAAGATCATACACCTAAGTAGAGTAAAACTGGCACTCAAGTTCACATCTGTTTGGTCTCAAACCCACTATATAAATCAGTATAAAACCAAGTGCTAAATAGAATAAGCACAAATTACAAACAAACCAGCAAAACTAGACCATACAGAAATAGAGACACAGATGTAGAGAACAAATGCATGGACACCAAGGGGGGAAAGCGGTGGGGGGTGGGGTGTGATGAATTGGGGGATTGGGATTGACATCTATACACTAATATGTATAAAACAGATAATTAATAAGAGCCTTCTGTATAAAAAATAAATAAATAAAATTTTAAAAAGAAAACAATCCCATTTACAATAGTATCAAAAATAATAAACTACTTAGGAATAAACTTAACCAAGGAGGTGAAGAATTTGTACACTGCAAACTTCAAAACATTGATGAAAGAAATGAAAAAAAAAAAGGAAAAAAAAACAAGACCATAAGTGCTCTGTGATTGGAGCCAATAACCCCTCTGTCTTTAAGACAAATACCAGAAAATAGCTTAGAAATACAGTCGCCCAGAGGTCTAAGCAAAAGCATTTACCACTACATTTCAGATCATCTGAACACAGATTATTTGCATTTTATTTTATCTATCCAATTTTCCTTACACAATTGTCAAGTAGTATCTCTAGATCTAATTTAATTAAAGTTGGCCAAAGGGGACAAAGACAAGGAAACATATTTTGTAAGAACATATCAGATGCTATTATCCACAGTGCTGCTCTTAATCACTGCAGAAGTCACAGAGGGCACCACTGAGCTAATTTTTACTTTGTATTTTCCTTACTAGTTCATATTCATATCATCTCTGGCATCTCCCATTATTTCAGTCCTCCCATTCTAAAACTGGCACGTATATAACCACATGGCTCTTCAGCTCTCTCCTTCCCTTCCACAGGGATATTTTAGGTAGCCAAGGTGGTATGCACTGTTTTTAATTTTTTGCCTTTTATTCACTCTCCGTGGCATTTTGACTCCTGAACCCCCGCTCTATTAATGATTCAGGCAAAAGCCAAATACAATTGACTAGTAATCAAATGTAGTGGATTCTTTTCAGTTCTCATTCTATTTGGTTTATTTGCAGAAGTTGACGTCAGTGTAACACTCCATCATTTATGAAAACCTCACTTTCCTTCCTTAATTCCTATGATGTCACTCTCTCCTGCCTCTCACACCTCTGACAGCTCTTTCTCTTTTTTGTGAAGTCCTCTTCCTTCCACTTTCTCTAATGTGATTTGCAATGTCTGTCTCTATCTACCTAAAACTAAACCTGTAAATACCAATCTTTTCCCAACTCCGAACCAATGGAATCTCTTTCTAATCACTGGCTGAACATCTGCATCTGGATAGACTACAGATGAGCTGACATTAATAGCTTCAAAGTCTGCTTCGTTTTCCACCCGCTCAAACCTGAAGTTCCTCCTTCAACCAGTTTTGTTTTATGAGTCTTGTGAGCCAGCTAAAGACCTCACACCAGACGATCTGAGTGTTGCTCTGGGCACTCCTTGGTTGGATATCCTTACCGTCCGCTCACTGCCAAGGCTAGCAGATCCGCCTCCACTGCCTCTTCCCTGCTCCAGGTAAGAATCACCTCTCAACGGTGCTGCTGTGACTGTTTACAAACATGCCTCTGCCTCTAGTCTTTGTCCCTCCAACCGGCCCTCCAACGGACTGACAAGACCACCTTTCTAAAACACAAATACCTTCACAAGACTCCAAAAAAATTTCTGACACTAGGAAAATGATAGCTTCTCACTACCTCATTATTTTGTTGTAAATTCATGTGGCACACACTATTTTTAATACACTGGCTTCAGGTCACTTTTGCAAATACACTTTTCTTCTCCTCAAAACCTTCCTGTCTCTGTATACTATAATTCTCCTCATTGCCTATAACACTCTGTGTAATTTCAGGACTCTAGACCTTGTTCATTTTGCTTCCTTTCTTTATTATTCAACATTGTTAAGATGCATTTCAAATGTCACTTTCTTTCTGCTGCTCCCTAGGATCCTGGAACAAAATCGATTGCTCACCTTTTCTCTTTATGAATGTGTATAATGTCAGCACATTGCACAAGCACAAACTGTAGTATATAATAAAAAAAGACTTTGTTTTTGACTTCCATATTTTAATATTTGTTAGGCTCCGTAACTGACTGCTTCACTCTTAGATAATAATAATTTCTCCTGTTTCTTTATTTTGCAAGCATAGCCTCAATTGAGAAGTTAGAAGGTCAAGTTCCAAAAAAACTTAATAAGCTCCAAAAATAACATTGGCTACTTGGGAGTGGCAGAAGATGCCATGATTCTTCTCTTTTTTATCAATTATTCTAGAGAGACACAAGAAGAAAACAGGACAGGGAAGTTCTTTCTAGAGCTGGCCCATCCACAAGGTGTCTTGGTGGTCTTCAGCCCTGGCCAATGTTGATAGTGACTCTCTTGGGTATTTCTGCAGAAATTTGGAGGCTCCTCTGCTAAGGCTTGCATATAATTTCCCACACTCTTTCAACTACTCACTTCACTCACTGCCCTGTTTTTAGAGGTCCACATTCACTCTCATTGAAATTCCATCACCTCTTACTTAGTGTTCTTGAGAAAGCCACAAAATAGCTCCAGGCTGGCTGTCTCTCCCGCAGAGTATGCATCTGGTTCCCAGAAAATGCTCATCCCTATTTGAACTGCCAACAGAAGGGAACTTAGTTGCCTCCCAGAAGCAGCAGCAACTTGCCTTCTTCTCTACAAGTAGAGCAGTTTGCCAGCTTATGTTGCCTGCCCTCCATATACCGTCACAGAATTCAGTCCCCTTTCCAGTCTCCCACATATCTCAAGTCCTCTGTGAGATTCCTGTGAAATCCCTGTCTCTAGTATTGAAGTGAAGGAAGTAGCATCCTCCCCCATCTACCCCGCCTTGGTGGGAACCAGGTAAATCAGGTACCATGTCAGTTCTTCCCAAAGAAATTTCATTATGATATCTTATTTTCATCTCCATTCTCTCAATCTTTTATAGCTTAGATTTGTTTCAGGATTCACTGTTTAAAGCGACCATGAGACATGAAATCAGTTACCAGTCACTTATTATGAAATCCTGCCTTTTAGTCTGGTATAATTCACTTTACAAGCAACATCTTTAGTGCTTTGGTTTCTTGGTTAAAACTTTAATTTCAATATCCTATTACACACAAATTCACACACATGCATGTAAAGTAGCTGGGAGTAGAAAATGCTTTTTCCAAGTAATCTTAAATTTGGGTCAGCCCCACCTCCTGGGATTGGTAAGAAATCCATTATCAACTAACCATTTATGCCATGAAGATTGTGCGGATTTTTGCCCCTGTGCTGTGACAGTTTACTGGGAATGGCATTCAGTAAGGAGGAGTGAGTTCCTGATAAACTAATTCACCCCAAAATGATAGCTATGAAAGCTGAATTAACTTAAAATCAAAACAAGAGAACAGGGCTTCCCTGGTGGTGCGGTGGTTGAGAGTCTGCCTGCTAATGCAGGGGACGCGGGTTCGAGCCCTGGTCTGGGAGGATCCCACATGCCGCGGAGCAGCTGGGCCCGTGAGCCACAACTACTGAGCCTGCGCGTCTGGAGCCTGTGCCCCGCAACGGGAGGGGCCGCGATAGTGAAAGGCCCGCGCACCGCGATGAAGAGTGGCCCCCGCTTGCCGCAACTAGAGAAAGCCCTCGCACGAACCGAAGACCCAACACAGCCAAAAATAAATAAATAAATAAATAAAGTAGCTATAAAAAGAGAAACTTTAAAAAAAAAAAAAAAAAAAAAAACAAGAGAACAAAAACCCGAAGTATCTATTTTGAGGGCTGTGGAGACTGAACAAAAGCAGATAATATTTATTTATTTATTTTTTAACATCTTTATTAGAGTATAATTGCTTTACAATGGTGTGTCAGTTTCTGCTTTATAACAAAGTGAATCAGTTATACATATACATATGTCCCCATATCTCTTCCCTCTTGCATCTCCCTCCCTCCCACCCTCCCTGTCCCACCCCTCTAGGTGGTCACAAAGCACTGAGCTGATCTCCCTGTGCTATGCGGCTGCTTCCCACTAGCTATTTATTTTACATCTGGTAGTGTATATATGTCCATGTCACTCTCTCACTTTGTCCCAGCTTACCCTTCCCCCTCCCTGTATCCTCAAGTCCATTCTCTAGTAGGTCTGCATCTTTATTCCCGTCTTGCCCCTAGGTTCTTCTGACCATTTTCTTTTTTTTTTTTTTTTTTTTAGATTCCATATATATGTGTTAGCATACGGTATTTGTTTTTCTCTTTCTGACTTACTTCACTCTGTATGACAGACTCTAACTCCATCCACCTCACTACAAATACCTCCATTTCATTCCTTTTTATGGCTGAGTAATATTCCATTGTGTATATGTGCCACATCTTCTTTATCCATTCATCTGTTGATGGACACTTAGGTTGCTTCCATGTCCTGGCTACTATAAATAGAGTTGCAATGAACATTTTGGTACATGACTCTTTTTGAGTTATGGTTTTCTCAGGGTATATGCCCAGTAGTGGGATTGCTAGGTCGTATGATAATTCTATTTTTAGTTTTTAAAGGAACCTCCATACTGTTCTCCATAGTAGCTGTATCAATTTACATTCCCACCAACAGTGCAAGAGGGTTCCCTTTTCTCCACACCCTCTGCAGCATTTATTGTTTGTAGATTTTTTAATGATGGCCATTCTGACTGTTGTGAAATGATATCTCCTTGTTGTTTTGATTTGCATTTCTCTAATGATTAATGATGTTTAGCGTTCTTTCATGTGTTTGCTGGCAATCTGTATATCTTCTTTGGAGAAATGTCTATTTAGGTCTTCTGCCCATTTTTGGATTGGGTTGTTTGTTTTTTTTGATATTGAGCTGCATGAGCTGCTTGTATGTTTTGGAGATTAATCCTTTGTCAGTTGCTTTATTTGCAAACATTTTCTCCCATTCTGAGGGTTGTCTTTTCGTCCTGTTTTTGGTTTCCTTTGTTGTGCAAAAGCTTTTAAGTTTCATTAGGTCCCATTTGTTTATTTTTGTTTTTATTTCCATTTCTCTAGGAGGTGGGTCAAAAAAGATCTTGCTCTGATTTATGTCATAGAGTGTTCTGCCTATGTTTTCCTCTAAGAGTTTGATGGCGTCTGGCCTTACATTTAGGTCTTTAATCCATTTTGAGTTTATTTTTGTGTATGGTGTTAGGGAGTGTTCTAATTTCATTCTTTTACATGTAGCTGTCCAGTTTTCCCAGCACCACTTATTGAAGAGGCTGTCTTTTCTCCACTGTATATCCTTGCCTCCTTTATCAAAGATAAGGTGACCATATGTGCATGGGTTTATCTCTGGGCTTTCTCTCCTGTTCTATTGATCTATATTTCTGCTTTTGTGCCAGTACCATACTGTCTGGATTACTGTAGCTTTGTAGTATAGTCTGAAGTCAGAGAGCCTGATTCCTCCAGCTCCGTTTTTCTTTCTCAAGATTGTTTTGGCTATTCGGGGTCTTTTGTGTTTCCATACAAATTGTGAAATTTTTGCTCTAGTTCTGTGAAAAATGCCAGTGGTAGTTTGATAGGGATTGCATTGAATCTGTAGATTGCTTTGGGTAGTAGAGTCATTTTCACAGTGTTGATTCTTCCAATCCAAGAACATGGTATGTCTCTCCATCTGTTTGTATCATCTTTAATTTCTTTCATCAGTGTCTTATAATTTTCTGCATACAGGTCTTTTGTCTCCTTAGGTAGGTTTATTCCTAGATATTTTATTCTTTTTGTTGCAATGGTAAATGGGAGTGTTTTCTTAATTTCACTTTCAGATTTTTCATCATTAGTGTATAGGAATGCAAGAGATTTCTGTGCATTAATTTTGTATCCTGCTACTCTACCAGATTCATTGATTAGCTCTAGTAGTTTTCTGGTAGCATCTTTAGGATTCTCTATGTATAGTATCATGTCAACAAAAGCAGATAATATTTAGAGGGGAGTCAAAATTTAGACACAGTGTCTAGTGGGGAATGAGTTCCTCCCCACCTTTTTTTTCCCTGTGCTATCTTTTGCTTTCCTTCTCTTTCTGTCGTTCCCTCTTTCTACTTTTCTTTCTTCCTTTCTTCCTTCCTTCCTTCTTTCCTTCCTTCCTTCCCCTCCTTCCTTCCCTGCCTCCTTCCTACTCTCTCTCTCTTACATTTTACATCAAGGGCAGCCGTAGTTACGATGATCACAATTGCTCCAGGCAACTACAACTTTGATAGAAAATCCACTAGTTTTCTTATTCAGTGGAGAAAACCCTGGCCCTACAAGGATGAGCAGAAAAAGAGAGAGAAACACTAGAAATGAAAGATCAAAAGAGGAGTACAGTTATGGAACACTAATTCTATATGGAAACACTGTGAAAGTTTGTGACTGACTTCTAAATCACATATATGTGAGGTAAACTGAAAGTAGCTTGAACTTGAGCTCAAAGAACTGAACTGGCATTTGGACCACTGCTCACCACAGATGATCAGCTGGATTTGAGTCTAACAAGTCAATTGCCTACTTAAAAAAATCAACAACCTCTGGGGAAATATGAGAATCCAGAATCCTCACAAGATAACATTCAAAATGTTATGAATCCAAGATGCAATCCAAAGTTACCTGGCATATTAAAAACAAGAAGAAAGATACGCAACAGATGCCAATCTTGAGATGATATAGATGCTAGAAATATCAGATAAGGACATTAAAAAGTCTATTACAAGTATGCACACTGAAATAAAGTAAAACGCACAGACAACACACTTAAATGGAAAAGTTAATAAATGTCAGCAAAGAAACAGATAACAAGAAAATTAAAAGTTGGACCTTCAAGACCTGCAAAATACAATACCTGAAGTAAATTTTTCAACAGATGGGTTTAATAAGTGTAGCAATGAAAAGGAAAGAATCAGTGAATGCAAAGATGGATTAATATAAATCTTAGAATCTAAAGACAAGAAAGAAAAGTATCAAAATAAGTTAAACAGTCTGAGAACCCTGAGGAAAATTTCAAAAGGTCCAGAAGAGAGGGAGAGAGAAGAGGGAAAAAAATATTTAAAGAATTAATGTCAAAAACTTCCCAAGTTTGTTCAAAAACAAATATACAGATTCAAGCAGCTCAGTAAACACCAAACATGATACATTTGAGGAGAATCACACCTAGGTACATCATAACCAAATTGCTAAAACACAGTACAAAGAGAAAAATTTGAAAGCAACCAGTGAATATCAACACATTACATACAGGGAAATAATAATTTGGATGACAACAGACTTCTGATTAGAAACAGGGGAGGTCAAAAGATGGTGGAACGACATCTTTAAAAAGACTAAGAAAAAAAGATATCAGTCAACCCAGAATTCTGTAAGCAGCAGAGAGCTTAATAAATGAAGGGAAAATAAAAACACTTGTAGTTAAAGGAAAAATAGAGTAATTCATTGTCACCAGACTTTGTAGCACAAGAAATGTTCACAGGAAATTTTTCAGCGTGAGTGAAAACTAGACTCTTCAGAAATAAACGAAAAGCATTTGAAATGGTAAATATAAAAGATTATTTTTTTTTCTTCGCTTCTTTACAATTATATATGCTACAAAAAATATGTAAAAATTATAAATTATCTTACTTATGTAAGTGGATGCAATACATATAACAACTATAAGAAAAAGGAGGTGAAAAGATTAAAGAGCCTACATGGTTGCAGAGCTTCTGTATTTTACATGAAGTAATACTATATAAATTCCAGGTAGAATTTGAAAATTTAAGATTGCATGTTGTAATCTCCATAGCAACCAGTATAAAATAATGCACAAAGGTATTTTAACCCCTTGTTAAAATGAGAAATCTGCAAGATGGCCAGGAAGGAGGACCATCCCTCCCTTCCTAACTCCCCCAGTTCAATTTAAGTAAACCCTCCCTTTCAGTGACTCCTGTGGGAAGCTTGTTAATACAAAAAAACATGCTCAGAGAGGAGCGGCCAGGTTCAGCTAATTGTTTCTATCTCAGGATTCGATGCTGCTTTCCCAGCTAGCTGCTTAGTGCACAAGTTCATTGTGACTCTTTCTGTAGTCTGTCAGACACGTGGAATTGCTGGGCTGCCAGTCAGAAGACTTAGAAGAAAATGTAGTAAATTATAGATTAGACGTACATGAAATACACATAGAAAATAAAACCTAAGCAGTCCTGTCATAGAGTGAAGGGAATACAAGGTAATCCTCTGAGGGCTGTTGCTACTGTGATTTTATTTATTATATGTTATAAATCTGAAAGTATGCATTTACTTTATTGTTTTTGTAATGCTTTAAAATTTTTATTATTTTTTTATTTTTGCAGTAAGCCCTTTGGCAGTAGTGAACAACAAAAGTAAGAGCACATTTCATAAAAAAAAAAAAAGAAGTGCTGAAATTGTATCTCTTACAAAAGCTGATGACAAGCCTGTAGCTTAATTTTTTATCAAAATTTACTTTTTACTATGGGGCCATAGTACTTTTTCTTGCTGCATGGGAACAAGAAGTCAAAAATTGCTAAGAAGTGTTGGAATCCACTATTAAACTTAGTACTTTGACTGGATTGCACTGGCTAGGATATCCAATACAGAGTTGAACAAAAGTGATGAGATCTTCGTTTCATTTTTTTAGCTAACAAAGAAAACTCAGTATTTCAAAAATAAATATGATGTTTACTGTAGATATTTTAGAAGTACTCATACTAGTTTGCTATTTACTTTTTAAACATAAATGGTTATAGAATTTCACCAAATGCTTTTTCTACATATGTCATAGTGATCACATGGTTTTTCTCCTTTCTTTTTGTGTGTCAGTAACATTATTGATTTTCAAATGTTGACTCAGCGTTAGAGATCCAGATAAGCCTTACTAGGTCATGATAGATTATCTTTTTAATATAGCATTGAATTTGATTCACTAATATTATGTTTAGGATTTCTGCATCAGAACTATGGTATAGGTATCCAATATAATAAAACCAATGTCTATTAATACAGAGGTACTTTAAATGATATTATTTATCATTTAGGTACCCTCTTTCTCTTTCAAAATTGTCTTATCATGAAAGATAAATTATATGGCACATAATAATATACCATAGTGTAAAATAAGAAGAGCACAGTCAAAAGATTCAGAGGTATAGCAAAGTTCTGGGAAGGATAAGGAAAACACTGGTTGAGGATAAAATGTCCAAAATATTTTGGCATCTTCAATAAAATAGAAAAAGATATATCCTCAGTGAAACAAGAGTAGAAAACCTTAAGCCAATGAAAGATAGAGATGGAAATTCAACAGAATGCAATAAGGAATGAAAAAGATGAGCTTTACAGAGAAGTGGATGATCACAGAAGGAGTTACAAGGCATCTACACAACCAAAAAACAGAATTAACATCCATGTTAGAGCATAAAAAAAGAGCAGGTCTGAAATGGCTGAACACAAAATCAGTAGGACTTTCAGTTCAAATGGCAATTTAAAACCACACATTTAACTTGCCTCTCTAACAACCCCACTAAAATGAATAATGAAATATAAAATTGGGAGAAACATGTATCACCACGTGAAACTAAGGAAACATGGCACCCAAAGGCAAAAGAAAAACTCAAAGGCTCTGTGAACTAGAGCATAAAAGCTCTGGATAAAATGAAGGGCCAATGGTCTCCAACAGAGCCGGCTGTGCTTAGGAGTGGGTGGACTTCCTCCAGCAAATCCCCAACATCAATTCCAAATTTCAAGAAGCAGGACCTGAAGGCAACCTTCGGCCATTGCATAACTGGCTCAGTTCAAACGCAGCCCTACAAGGGCGAGTGGTAACCAGCACGGCAGACCTGTTCTTGTGAACATTGCTCTAAAGAAGGGAGGAGGTCCTGCTCTAACTGGCTGCAAATGAGGGATGACCTTCTCCTTAAAATACTCATATACTAATCAGATATCTTTAAGCTATCATAAAAAAAGCAAAGATAAAAACAAGAGAGAGAGAGAAAAAAAGAAATCCAGAGAAAATGAAAGCCAGAGAAAAGGCCTTCTGTACCTTCAGAGCGTGCAAGTACATTTACCTCTTGTGCTTGGACCACTACACATCCATGCACAAAAGAAAAGTCAGCAAATCTAAACATGCTCTTCTCACTCATCCAGCCCTAGAAATCTGAACAGTGCTCTTCATGGTCTCTAACCATGCCCATCTTGATTCCCAGTATTAGACAGACATGGAGCTCCCTCTTTAATGAGAGCAAACAGGAAAAAAAAAAATATATATATATATTTTTTTTAACTGAGGAATAGGAATAAATGTTTCCTTCTAAGACAGATTATTCTAAGAAGAGGTATTCTAAGGTCCTGAAGGTATTCTAAGAAATACCTTCAGGAAATAGTTTACTTCATATATTTATCAAGATCTGAGATTAAAATAAATGTGTGAAAAAAAATAAATGAGCAATGAGAAAATATTGTTTTCAGATGAAAAATTAGATTATCAAAAAGTGTAAAGTCAATGAAGGTTGGGAATATCAGAAACTGTGATATTCTGTGGAAGCCCAGAAACTGTGGAAAGACAAAGAAACTGTGGAAGACAAAGAGTGGATTAAAAAATTGATTTTGTAAAATATCAAGTGGAGCCCAACAGAAAAGGATAAGGAGATGAATGCAAGTTCAAGGATAGAATCTATGAACACAGAGTATTTATGGAGAAAGACACACACATTCAAGAAAAGGACTATAGAATAGATGAATAAGCAATAAATAAAGAAAAAAAAAGAAATTTTAATGAGTTAAGGATTGAGGCTTCACACTGAAAATTTTTATTAAAGAAGTCTACCCAGACTATTGATGGTGAACTTTCTGAAATTAAAAAAAATGAAAGGAAAAAAGAGAATCTGAATTCTTATTTAAATGACTCACTGAGCATAAATATTTCCCTCTTCTTTCTCTCAAAATCTCATAAAAATGACAAAATTGCTCTGATGTAGGGGAAAAAAGGTAATGATACAATATTAAGAATGCCTTCAAAAGCAAAGAAATATAGAGTATTTCTGGACAATATTAAGCTAATGCAATGATATTGATCACCATACCTAATATGTCTGAGGAACCTTGAAACTTATGAAACAGATGAGAGAACCTCTGAAAAATTAAGTTTGTCCAAAAGAGACCCTCAAAAACAAGGTCACAGAGAGCAAGAGCAAAGGAGCTAGAACAGAGTGTGGGCTTTTTTTAATGTGTAATTAAAGGATTACAAAATAGTTACTGCAGGCCCCTGCTTTCAGGCCTGCTGTCAGTTATATTTTCCAACTGGATAAAATCTGCAGGGCCACTTTTTACTGACCGTGGGAATTCAGCCAAAGGGTCTATAAAGGGGTGACTTCAGACTTTTGTCCCTCCTATGGGGGACAGGGCCACTTACATTGTCCACATAGGTTCTTTCTGCACCTTTAAGGTAGAGCCTGCTTACTTTTACCTTCCTGTCCACTGGACAGAGCTGGTCTCAGCACTCATCATTGTGGCAATAATGACTGTCACATGTGCCAAGGAAATTTTCATGAACAGTGATCACAGCTAAATCTATAAGTGTATTAATATATGGAAATGAGCAAGGAAAAAAATCATCAGACATTGGAGGAAAAAAATAATTAAAAAAATTTAACACCATGAAAGGGAGAAATCAAAATCAACAAACAGGATAACTAACATTAGCGGAATCAGAGTTAGCACTGAATACAGAAAGATTTTAACTGTCTTGTATTCATATTTTCATAGAATGAAAGGATGCTCTGAAAAATAGAAAGTAATTATTTGTTTCTTTAAATTAAAAACATGATTACTAAGATTAAAAATACAATAATAATACAAAGGTTGGATAGCAGAATTGTCATGGATAAAGATTATTTTTGTGATTGGGAAGATAAAGCTGAAGAATGATCCCAGTGTACAGTTTAAAATTTCAAAGCAATAAGAGTTGAAAGATACTAAGCAGAAGACATGGAGGTTAGATCTACAGTCGCCAATATCCTTTTAAGATTCCGACTGACATCCAACTTCTCATCTCAAACGCTGAATTCTAGAAAGTAGCAAGTAAGAATGAAGGATTTTTGAACTAAAAAAACCCTATCCCTATCAAAACTTTGATCCAACTATGAGAAAAAATAGACTTTTTAGACATCAGTGGAAAAAAGCTATATTTTACTTACACTTCTTTTTTCACAAAATGTATTCACTAACATATCCCTGCAAACTGAGAAATGAATCTTAGTATGTGGAGGATACATAATGACAAAAGTAGTTAACTTTAAATAGTCATAGGTAATAATGCTATGGAACCTAATCCAGCTGTTAAATAAGTGTTCTGTTCCCAAAAAATTAGGGTCCAAGAGGAAGAGAAGAATTCAAATCCTATGGAAAACAGTGTGGAGGTTCCTCAGAAAACTAAAAATAGAATTACCATATGATCCAGCAATCCCACTCCTAGGCATACACTATAACTCAAAAAGATACATGCACCTCTATGTTCATAGCAGCACTATTCACAATAGCCAAAACATGGAAACAACCTAAATGTCCATTGACAGATGAATGGATAAAGAAGTTGTGGTACATATATACAGTACAATGGAATACTACTCAGCCATAAAAAAGAATGAAATAATACCATTTGCAGCAACATGGATGCAACTAGAGAGTATCATATTAAGTGAAGTAAGTCAGAAAGAGAAAGACAAATACCATATGATATCACTTATATGTAGAATCTAAAATATGGCACAAATGAACCTATTTACAAAACAGAAACAGACTCACAGACATAGAGAACAGACTTGTGGCTGCGGGGCGGGGGAAGGACTGGGAGTGTGGGATGAGCAGATGCAAACTATTATATATAGGATGGACAAACAACAAGGTCCTACCATATAGCACAGGGTATCCTGTGATAAACCATAATGGAAAAGAATATATAAAAGAAAAGAATGTAAAAAAAAATACCCATTTCAAAGCTATAAGACCAAAGAATAAAACTGACAGATTACAAAATTAAAAAAAAAGAAAAAAAGAGAGAGAGAGAATTCAAATCCTACTAGAGTTTTTGCCTGTTCTATGGGATTCTAGGGTTGGGCTATGGTTAGCAATCCAGTTTTGACAAATGTGTTTGCTTAAAAGTTAATGTAATAACTAGTAGAACAGATGTGTGAAGTAGAAAGTCCAATCCATGAGAACAACAGAAAAAGATCAATCTAACAAAACTCAGGGTAAAGGGAAAAAAATCCATTGTAACTTAATGAAATAAAGCTTAATAAAGAGAAAACATAAACTGTGTCTAGAAATGTTGTTGATTTTATTTTATGAAAACCCTCTCATTTAAAACCAACTGGAAATAGCAGATAAAATTCAATAAAGATTACTTTACTTGCCTACCTGAATTTTCAAGAATGTTAGAGAAATCTTTATAGTCTGACATCTAGTAATTGGGATCACAAGCTACAACTGAAGACCTGGCTGTACTAAGGGCATTTTCCAGTTATAATAAAACCAGGTTTGACTCTTAACAACCTCAAGATCTTTAGGAGAAAGGGTCTTAGGTAAATATAGGTGGGAGTTAGATCAAATCCACCATATAAATCCCTCAGAAGGTTATACTGTCAGGTAAAGATACCTGTTTTCAAAGAAAGGTAACAAAAAACTTTGATTGCTCTAACCAAAAGCAAAAAGTCATAATTTCAGTCTTGCCCATACACAGGTAAGGGGATTAAATTTATTTGAATGTTCCAGAAAGTACCAATTCTGGATGTTAACTTAAAGAGGTTCCAGGTTCTTGACATACTTTTCAGGAGAAAAAAGAAGCCAGCCTTCTCAACTTTGTCACTAATAAATACCTGGTGAAAATGAGCTCATGCACTGAAAGAAGTCATTATAAGCTAAAGTAAGCTGAAACAACAATCAACAGAATTAAATCTCCAAGGAGTTTAGACAGAAGAAAAATTAGATACAGAACATGAGACTTTTACTTAAAATGTTTAAAGAAATAAAAGAGAATCTAAAATATGTAAAAGAAGATGCTATTTATGAAGAACATGAGTATTTGAAAAATGAACCAAATCAAACAAGTTCTGAAAATTAAAAATTATACTCATTTAAATTAAAAACTCAGTGAATAGGTTAAAAAATAGAATAGACATAACTGGATAGAGAAATAGTGAAAGAAAAGATTGATTTCAAGAAATAACCCAGAGGCAACACAGCAATTAAGCATATGAAAGACAGATTGAGATACAGTGGTAGATAGACTGATAAGGACCAACATACATGCAACTGGGGTCCAGAAAAAAAGAGAGAATGAAGGAGAGACAGTATATATTTAGTTAAATCTATAACTAATCAAATGCCTTGTTCTTCAAATCCTAGAAATAAACCAAATCCTAATCAGAAAAACTAAAATGAAAATCATACCTGAGTGCTAGCTACCATAACAAACCCTAAAATGTTTCATGGCTCAAACCTGATAGAAGTTAATTTCTTGTTCACATAAAATCCAAAATAAGAATGTTGATTATTGAGTGTCATCTATCATTTCTGCTCACATTCTTTTGGCTGGAAAATAGCTCATCAGTCACAACAAGGTGCAAAGAAGAGTGGGAAATGCAGGGTAGCTTTGAACCCAGGAAAAGTAAGAAAAGGACATTGATGAATGCATAGTGTTTTATCTGAAACAACTTACCCTTCTCATCATGAAGTATTCATTTTATCCTTCCCCCTATAGAAGGAGATTACCCATGCCTATCTGGTTCAAAGTTCGGTATTTCCAGATGATTCCCATTCCTCTCCACCAGGTTTGTTTGTAAATCACCATGGGCCAGTGATCGGGGAATAAAAATATTTTATTTGCTCTAATACACAATGGTGGAAAAGGCATAGAATATCCATAATAAACACTTTCATTGTGAAAAGATAAATCACTTGTTCATTTGTTTGTAGGACTAATGAAATCTAACTGGGCAGGTTCTGTGAAAATCAGCTGCTTGTATGTGGAATGATTTTGATTCTTCTCTCTGGCCAAATCTGAAGTGGGTAAGGGCACACATATTCTCACAGATATTAGGAGTTACTATAAAGTTATGTAGTAACTAAACTAGAGTATTAATACCACAGTAGTAGCAGTGCCAAAGGTTTGATGGTGGAACCTGATGATGGAACAAGTCTTTTATTATCACTTAATGTGCTTCAGAGCCTCAAAAAGAAGAAATCTGAATTTGTTGGTAACATAAAAGGTGCAAAAATGCATAGAAATAGATGAATAGGTCATTGAAACAGAACAAGACAGTCAATGTATATATGCCAATTTAATATATGCAGAAAGAGGCTTTTCAAATAGGTGAGAAAGGAATAGATTATTCGGTTATTCAAAAAATGGTATTGGGACAACTCACTATTCACTTGGGATCAAAATATAAATATCTCACACCATACACAGAAACAGATTCTAGATAGATAACATAACTTTTCAATGCTATAAAATACACTATAAAACATAGAGAATATTTTCATATTCTTATATAAGGTAAAATCTTTCCTAATGAATATTAAAAAAAAAAACTAGAGGCTACAAATTTGACAAATTAAATTGTATATATTCCAAATGAAGTTTTGTTTTGCTTTTTAATTACAGAAGATGTGGTAAACAAAGCCAGCAGGCAAGGAAGCTTGGAAAATATAATCCTCTGAAATACAGAGCAGAGGAGATAAGAGGAATGGATTTTTGGTAACAAATAGACAAAAAGACTGATAAAAAGTACATCTTAGACTGAAGAACAGAGTTCATTAAATGAGTGGGTCATTTCACGCAAAAGGTTATTCTTATTTCAACAAAAGGAACCGTTAAGCAAGCCCCTCAATCTGTATATATGCTTTCAGTTATGGAAAAAGACAAGACTGCAAACAATGACCTGAGGTTTAGTGCTTAAGATCACCCATGTTTTAAATGTGGAATCTTTTGCTTGTAGGAAAGACAGCGGTTATGTCTATTTCAGGCTGAGGAACACACCAAGTGCTATCAAAGAGCATGTGTGTAATCACAATGGGCCACTTAAATGTGAATGGCACTCTGATAACTGCACCGGTGCTTTCCCTTGTGTTATCTCATTTAATCCTCTCAAAACTACACTAGTCAGATAATATCGACCTTCTTTGTCTAAGAGAAATAAAGGCTCAAAGAGATTTAGACTACTTCCAAAAGGTTAGACAGTGAAGGCAGGAGTCAGGATTCAAATCCAGATCTTCCTTTGACACAAAAGCAGTGATACTTCTACCCCTTCAACTATGACCTCTCCCTCTTTATTCAATTGAGTTTAAAACATTCTATAAACAATGTTAAAAGCCATCATAGCTCAAGGAAAATGATTTGCAACATATATAATACATAAAGCATTCATGGCTACACTCTTTAATGTGCTCCTTTGCACCAAAAGATAAAAGGCAAAGAAACCAACAGAAGCATAAGTAAATGACAAGAATGGATAATTTAAAGATATAATGTATAAATGTTCAGAAACATATTAAACTACATTCTCTCATACTGATAATTAGGAAGATGCAAATTGAAAATGTAATTGCTACCTCATTTCTTGCCTATCAATTTGGTAAAGACATTTGATTATATTTTGTGTCGGATATTTATATATTTCAGTGTTATACAATGTATCATTTTGATAGTCAGAATACAGGAGAGATGCTATTGATTGATTAGAAATTGATCAATTGATTAGAAAGCAACCCACGTGGTATTTTCTACTAATCAAGACCAAGAACTTGCCAGAGAAGAGAGTGAGGCTTTATCTTCAACTCTCATTTCTATCAGAGAAGATCTGCTTGTATGTTAAATATCTGGATAAGAGTTTATTTAAAAAAAAAATTATTCTGTCAAGAAGAAAAAGAGGGGGGGAAGGAGAAAAAGGAAGAGGAGGAAGAAGAAGAAGACAAAGAAGGAGGAGAAAGGAAAAGAAAACAATGAAGAAAAATAAAGGTGTTGGAAAATCCTTGTTGCACTGGAGAGAGTGCAGGCATTGTGGAAAGCAGTTTCAATTTTACATTTCTTCCACCTCTCATTTCCTATGTGGCCATGTATAATTTGCATAACATGTATAAGCCCCAATCTATTCATTTATGCCAATATTTTGCAATTTCTACAAAAGCTAAAAAAAAAAAGGCCTTCTGAGGATAGACTGGTAACTCAACTGATTGAAGGAAACTGGTGTAATCACAGTAGGGTGTGGTAGGTTGCAGAAGCAACTAGAGAGTAAAAGCACACTAAAGGAATTCAAATACAAAAGTTCTTAAAAATATCATGCAAGCTAAGTAGGTCATCTCTTGGCACAAGCTGACTGACTGTGTTGGGAGTTTGAGCCCCTGATTTACAATTATGTTACATGGTAGGTTTAGTCCAACTTTAGAGAGCAGTGCTGTTTTATGGCTACAAGTATAAATTAATCAACTGAAAATGTTGAACAAATCACTTAAATGGTCTTATTTTATGGAAATACTCAAATAAAACTTGAGTGATAAATTATCTTTCATTTTGAATGGTGAGCCAGTCCTCAACAAGGATGGGCCTCTTTAAAAGATGTATTGCCTTAACTGAATATTAATTAGCTTTATTTTATATGTCTGCAAATGTTCCAAAGCTTCATTAAAAGTTTTCTTCTTAATTAGGCTCTCAATAAACATATTGATTAATATTACAAAAAAGAAAAGATCTGAGCAAGGCTCCTCTGTGGAGGACATCTGCTGTTTCTATTCGCCTTGGATTCATTCTACCTTTTCTGCAAAGAGTACCTCGACTTACCTTCAAGGATTTCCTCCACAAATCCTTAGGTGACATCACTGCAGTGACACTAGGCTTTTCCCATTGTCCATGCTGCCCTGACTCAAAACGTCCTTGTTCCTCCTTTGCTAGCTCTGGGAATAAGAAACCAAGGGCTCACACTGAGGAGCAAGCCCAAGTATCAAACATCAGCAGTTATTTTTCTCAGTCTCTCCTCCCTCTGCATCTGCTCTATCTTTCATTGCATCATTAAGGACCCATTTCTCTAGTGCCATCAGTTCCTGCCATTTGTATCTGAGAATTCTGATATCTAATCAGAGACTATTTGTCAGAGCCACCCCAAAACTGCTTCCCCCAGTGCCTGTGCTCTCTCTCCAATACAAAGAATGATGATTGGTCCCACTTGGGTCAGACTCCCACCACTGGACCAGCCCACTTGGGCTAGAGCCACACCGCTCCCACTGCAACTGTGTTGATGGGGTTTGGAGAAGGAGGGACTATTCTCAGGAGAAAAAAAAAAAAAAAGGGTGCTAGAAATGCAAACAGATAGGCGTCCGCCACAAAGCCTGGAGATAGGGTGCCGTGCCATCAACAGCAAAGGAGGGAAAATGCCAGGATCGTTTCAAAGAAAGATGGAAAGTGTTAAGAGTGACAAAGGCTGCAGAGCACACAGTACCATAAGGGTTGACAGGAATCCCTGGATTTAGCAATGAGGCAGTCACAAATAACCTTGGCGAGAATGCAGCTCGTTGGGTGAGGTGTGAAGGAGACTGAGGTGACCACATCCAAGGGGCTGAGAATGCTATTAACCCAAGTTAGAAAGAATATATCCTTGACAAGAATGCTATTGAGATCTGACAAGAATGCCATCAAGTTAATTTTGTTTGTTGTTAAAGAATGAGCATGGTCATAGGCTAATAATCTCTTGACTTTATAATCCCTGGTTTTCTACCATGTGAGACTGGGAAGAGAATAGCCTCTGAGCGGATACTGGGGAAAGGACCACACCCCGAGGTTTTTGGCGGTTCAGGATCTCCTGTGTGCTTTTTTTTTTTTAACATCTTTATTAGCGTATAATTGCTTTACAAAGGTGTGTTAGTTGCTGCTGTATAACAAAGTGAATCAGCTATACATATACATATATCCCCATGTCTCCTCCCTCTTGCGTCTCCCTCCCACCCTCCCTATCCCACCCCTCTAGGTGGTCACAAAGCACCGAGCTGATCTCTCTGTGCTATGCGGCTGCTTCCCACTAGCTACTATTTTACCTTTGGTAGTGTATATATGTCCATGCCTCCTGTGTGCTCTTAATAAACCATGTCTCTGCCATCCAAGGAACATATGCAGTGCCACAAGGAAGGCTCACCACAAAATATCTCACACTACCTGTACCAATAGATTAATTTATATCAACAATACCATGTCTGTTCAAGTCCCTAAGTTATATTCTTTCATGTCTATAAAACATTTTCTCTCCCCCGTGTCTGCCTTCCCCCATCAGTCTGACCACAGAAAGCCCTCTCTCCTCTAATATCAACACTTTCCTTTGTGGAAGTTTTCTGGAGTTACCCACAGCGAGCTAATACATTTTCATTTGAATTCTGCATCTCTGAATGACCCTCATGTAACAGAGACAACATTATACTATGATGGTTCATGCACTCGTCTGACTTACTTCCCAGGTGTTACGCTGACCAGGTCAGGAAACGGTGCAGCCATTACAGAATCTCAGGTGTGGGCTGGGGCACAAGACACAGACCAGCGCTCAGGGGTACACTGCACTTCTCTTCCTCAACTGGCCTGCCTTGCAGGATCGTTTGCATACCTACAGGAAAACACCTGCGACGTGAATACACCTAAGTAAGATATCGCTGCTCTGGAACCATCTTGTATTCTGTCTGCCCACCTTTCTCTCAACACCTGAAACATCCTGGCATCCCCCAGCTTGCCTCACCTACTGGATGAGACCAATCAGGACTCAGCCCCACATACTCTGTTCCATTCTCTGCAGAAAAGGTGACCCAGTGTTATGAGAACAGATGGGATTTACCCAGCATCTGGACTCAGCACAGAGGAATGTTATATATGAAACGAGGCCACTTGGTGGGGCAGGGCTTGAGCCTCAGCTGGGAAGATTGCAGGCCACATTTGGCCTGCATCCCTTCAGAGAAGAGGGTGAGCCAGCTCTTCCTAGAAATGGCAGGATGGACGAAAGGAAAGGGAAAGGCCCGTTAGCAATAGTTGGTGCTCACACGTGTACAACTCTGACTCTCCAGAGAATAAGTTAGCATTTATTTAGGGATCAGTGACAATAGTACTCACTAGGAATAGGTGAGATTAGCAAGCGGGGCAAAAAGAAAAGTCTTCGGTGCCTCTGTTTAGGGGATCTTCACTGACACCTTGGGTCTCTCAAGGGGAGAAGCCATGAGGCTTTGTGGTTAAAGGCATAGGTTCCAGAATCCAGGTCCACCCCTGATGAACTGTGTGATCTTGGACAAGTTACTTAAATTATCAGCATTTAACTTCATCATTTAAAATTGAAATTTAAAAGTCCTAGCTAGCACGGCTGTTGGAAGGATTATAAAGCATAGAAAGCACTTAATACGTGAAGTGCTTAAGACAGTACCTAGTAGGTGTTCAATGAACAATTATTAACTGGAGGGTTTTCAGATTTCAGGATTTCCAGAAATTTGTGTTTTTAATTTCAGGTAAATGTTTCATTTATTTGATAGGTTTTGTTTTCTAATGCCATCAGTTGTGGTTTTGGTGGGAAGTTGGGAGAAGCTGAAGGAGATAATGCAATGGACTACCCAGTAAGATGCTATATTTGACCGGAAGCCTCAGAGAAAAGTAAACTACATTACCATAGTTTTAATTTTTAAAGTATTTAATTATATTCCAATTATTTGCAATTTGATCATCCCAAATGGCACAGCTCATATATGCAGTCTATTTAATAAACTACAAATTATGTTTCTTAACTCACTATTCTGGAAAATCTGCCTTAATTGATTTCCCAACCATTGATGACATTTGAGCACTTGATTCTGCATGAACTTCTATAAGGAAGGATAAAACAGGCTAGTCCTATGTAAAATGCCTTGCCACAAAGAGTTAATGCACTGTCAATGATTATGTTTATAAAGTTATTTTAAAAAGCAAACCAGAACCCTCAGCAGCTTTCAACCTTCCAGAATATGACAATAGGCCTAGTCAGGGAACTGTTCAGTGCTTTTCTCTACCACTTTTGTGGAGTCTAGGCTCTCCCTGAGCGCAGCCCTGCTTGCTTCCTCAAGTTCCTCTCTCACCACTCTGCCTGGCTCTGTTTGATCCAGCGCCATTGGCCTTCCCTCTTCTGGTTTCTGATTCTCCACCAGCCATTTCCTCTCTCTGGGCCTGTACCCACGCTACTCCTCTGCATGGTATGCTCTCTGCCCTTCTTTTGAGGCTAATGTCTACCTAGGTTCAGCTCCCAGCTTAAGTGCTTCCTTCTCAGGGACACCTCTGATACCATATTCTCCTCCTCTGATCCTTTTAGAGCACCCTGCACTTTTCATCATAGCCCTTGTCACAAATGCATTTAAATGGTTACTTATGTAATTTTCACTTAATTGTAGTCATCCCTATTAACATGTATTTTTCATATTGAGAGAGACCATGTCTTTTTGATTTACTGCTCTATTCTGAGCATTTAGCCCAGTACCTGTTCAATAAATATTTATGAACTGGGTGAATAAGTGAGGAAGCTTGTAGGAGAAGCCAAAGCTGTTTCATCTTGAGGCTGGTGCTCAGGCTTTTGAGCTTGACAGGTTTGGGACGGAAACACAGATTTGCTATTTAATTATCCTGTGACTGTGAGCAAGAAACTAAATATCTCTAAGCCTCAGCATTTTCCCTTCTGTGACATGGAGATAATATAGTACCTCCACATAAGGTTACAGTAAGATATAAATTAGGTTGTGCTGTACCCACAAATACCTATTATAGTGCACAGAGTAAGCACTCAAAAATTCCCAGTGCTCAAGTCTCACTACTATTAAGAGTGATGTGGAGTAGAAATCTATTTCCATGATAAATGCCTTGCATGTATCATTAAAACTCAGACAGCTGATATCATAGCAGAGTTAACATCAATGGCAGCTCAGTTCTTTCTGAAAGCTGATTGAGAGCATAACTGACCCTGATATAGCACAGGAAGACCATCTGCTGCCTCTCCAAGCTCAGCCTGAGAAGCAGTTCTCATCAAGTTGTAGCACTACACAGCTTCTCCCATGAGAGCTTATGGCTTCCCAAATACAGCCAAACTCCCATCCTCAATTATATTGTTTAAAACAATGTACAGTGTCTCTCCTTCTGGGAGGGCTCAGCAGGGGCTCTTCTAATTATCACCTAAGCAACTTTCTAGTCACTAGCCAGCATTAGGAAAGAGAATGTTCTGGTAACATCTGTTCTGGGCATACAAATGGACTTCACATCTAAGTATAAAACATGTAGGGCTTCCCTGGTGGCCCAGTAGTTGAGAATCTGCCTGCCAATGCAGGGGACACGGGTTCGAGCCCTGGTCTGGGAGGATCCCACACGCCGCGGAGCAACTAAGCCCGTGAGCCACAACTACTGAGCCTGTGCATCTGGAGCTTGCGCTCCGCAACAAGAGAGGCCGTGATAGTGAGAAGCCTGCGCACCGCGATGAAGACTGGCCCCCGCTTGCCGCAACTAGAGAAAGCCCTTGCACAGAAACAAAGACCCAACACAGCCAAAAATAAATAAATTAAAAAAAAAAAAAAGGAATTCTTTAAAAAAAAAAACAAAAAAAAAACATGTAGCACTCACCACACCCAAGAGTCTACACAGTCTGGTAGGATACATGAATATCTAGCTCCTTACATCCCAGCCTCTTCAACATATCCATTTCAGATGTAGTTTGTCCTTTACATCTGCAAAACAAAATCATTAAAAAAAATCTGTTTAATAACTTTTTATTTCTAATTACACACTGTAGAAAGTTATTTTGTACCAGAAGGAGCACTCGCCCCTTTAGAATACAACTTCCGGAGAACTTTGTAGATAAAAACAATCTTAAGAAGAAAAGAACAAAGCTGAAGGTATCACCCTCCCAGACTTAAGACTATACTACAAAGCTACAGTAATCAAAACAGTATAGTACTGGCACAAAAAGAGACACATAGATCAATGTAAAAAAATAGAGAGCCCCGAAATAAACCATGTATGTATGGTCAATTAATCTACAACAAAGGAGGCAAGAATATACAACAGAGAAAAGACAGTCTCTTCAATAAGTGGTGCTGGGAAAATTGGACAGCTACATGTCAAAGAATGAAGTTAGAACATTTCCTCACACTATATACAAAAATAAACTCAAAATGGATTAAAGACCTAAGTGTAAGACCTGAAACCATAAACCTCCCAGAAGACAACATAGGCAGAACACTCTTTGACTTAAACCACAGCATTATTTTTTTGGATCTGTCCCCTAAGGCAAAAGAAATAAAAGCAAAAATAAATAAATGGGACCTAATTAAACTTAAAAGCTTTTGCACTGCAAAGGAGACTACTGACAAAACAAAGAGACAACCTATAGACTGGGAGAACATGTTTGCAAATGATATGACTGACAAGGGGTTAACATCCAAAATATATAAAGAGCTCATACAACTCAACATCAAAACAAAAACAAAAACAAAAACAAAAAAACCCCACACAACTCCATCAAAAAATAGACAGAAGACCTAAATAGGCATTTTTCCAAAGAATACATATGGATAGCTAACAGACACATGAAAAGATGCTCAACATTGCTATTAGAGAAATGTGAATCAAAATAACAATGAGATATCACTTCACACCTGTCAGGATGGCTATCATCAAAAAATGTACAAATAACAAATGTTGGAGAGGGTGTGGACTGAAAGGAACTTTCCTACACTGTTGATGGGAATGTAAACTGGTGCAGCCACTATGGAAAACAGTATGGAGGTTCCTTAAAAAACTAAAAATAGAGTTACTATATGATCAAGCAATCCCACTCCTGGGCATATATCTGGAAAAGATGAAAACTCTAATTCGGAAAGATACGTGCACACCAATGTTCATAGCAGCACTATTTACAATAGCAAAGATGTGGAAGCAACCCAAGTATCCATCAACAGATGAATAGATAAAGAAGATGTGGCATATATGAAATATTACTCAGCCATAAAAAAGAATGAAATTCTGCCATCTGCAGCAATATAGATGGACCTAGAGAACAATATGCTTGGTGAAATAAATCAGACAGAGAAAGACAAATACTTTATGATATCACTTATATGTGGCATCTAAAAATTAAAACAAACAAATATATACAGCAAAACAGAAAGAAACTCACAGATATAGAAAACAAACTAGTGGTTACCACTGGTGAGAGGGAAGGGAAGAGGGGCAACATAGGGGGATGGAATTAAGAGATACAAACTACTATGTATAAAATAGATAAGCAACAAGGACATACTGTACAGCATAGAGAATTATAGCTATTATTTTTTAATAACTTTTAATGGAGTATGATCTGTAAGAATACTGAATCACTATGCTGCACACTTGAAACTAATATAATATTGTAAATCAACTATACTTCAATTAAAAAATTAAAAACAAAGAAAAATTAAATCTTAATTGGGGCAGCTGTTTTTAAGTGAATTCATTTTATAATAAAATTTCAAGTAGTACATCTGAGAGAAGACAGTGGCTAAATGGCTACTAAGACAAGGCTGGGTTCGTTCAGACAGAGACGGTTTAGGGGAAAGACCTTCTTGGCTATCTTTCCGTCATTACTAAGAACAAATACATTACATGCATATGAAAGGGAATTTCATATTGAGGCGAGTCTTAACATTTGGAACTACCCAAGAAAGAATAAAAATCTCAGCTTTGCAACAGAGTTGATGCTGGAAAGTGGATGCTTAATCAGGGATTATAGTTGCCTGACCTCTTTTTTTAAAAATTTTTATTATTTGCTGCATCAGGTCTTAGTTGTGGTGTGTGAGCTCTTCGTTGTGGCATGCAGGCTCAGTAGTTGTGGCGTGCATGCTCTCTAGTTGTGATGCAAGGGCTCAGTAGTTGAGGCGTGTGGGCTCCAGAGCACTTGAGCTCTGTAGTTGCGGCACGCAGGCTCTCTAGTTGTGGTGCGTGGGCTCAGTAGTTCCAGTACGCGAGCTTAGCTGCCCCGCAGCATGTGATCCCCAACCAGGGATCAAACCCGCATCCCAAAATTCATTCCTTTTTCAGTTTGGTTACTTTTACTTGTAAACCTTGTACTTCTTTATCATGATACTCCTTTAGTTTTATCCAAAGATCCTTAAAGTCATTAGATACATCTGCAGAACCAGGGTTTCCACAACTGCTTCCCGAGACATTCATCTTGCTTAATATATGCAACTCTTCTACTGCTTAATGTTTTCTGACCTTTTCTGTTACATTAGACAGGTCTGAAGTTGTCTTTGGCCAGTTTAAATACCCAAGGTCACACTGCTAGGACACAGCTACAGCTATATCACGCTGGAACTCAAGTTGTGATGCCAATGAACTCCAAAATACTTGGCTTGCAAGACTGCCTCGAGATTCTCAAAAGTCCCAGCAGGAAAGCGAGTATACTTTGGGGCGGGGAAGAGATGGCTGTTCGCTCTTCTTATTCCCTCACTAATCTGCAAAACTGCCAGCGGCCAAGCCACCCCCCTCGGGGCAGCCCGCTCTTTCCAGGGCTGCGGGAGGGCCCAAGGGCCACCGGCCCCAGTTGCCTGACCTCTTGAATCTAGATGAGGCCATGTGAGCAAGCCTTGCCAAAGATAAATGAGCAGATGTGCTGCTTGTTACTTTGGGGCAGAAACATTTAGGAAGTGGGTATGCTGGCCCCATCTGTCAGCTGTTTCCTGAGGAGCCTGAGGTCAAAGGGATGGTGAAACCACAAGTTGTAAGGAGCCTGATTCTCGTAATCATTGCCTGAAGGAAAGTCGCCTGTTGACCAGGACTATCCATGTTGTACTGTTTCAGGGGCCAGACATATTATTTCTGTTGTCTCAAGGCACTGAAATTTTGTTAGTATTTATTACAGCAGTTAACATTACCCCAACTCATATATTCTTTTCAAAGGAAAGAAAGTCACACATTTTTCAGAAGGTTCTTGAGATCTTTAAGTCATCCAAGAAGTGGAAACATCTGCATGGGTGTGTCTAATATAGGACAGGATTTATCATAGGCACATGTCTGTTCTACTTGCTGAAGTGATATCTCTGGAGTTTTTGACTTTGGCATGCTTTGGAATTCTGATAACTATTTCTTAAATATGATCAATTACTAGTTTGAGACACTTCCTCATTTTTGGCATTTTGCTCCTTGACTTCATGCCCCTGTCATGGACATCGGGGACCACAGAGTCACCATATGCATGCTCATTATTTCTTCCCCAGTGCACACAAGGCATGACATGTGCAATAGTCAACCCTTTCACTGAGAGGCAGACCAGAAAGCCATACTTCTAATAATCCAAAAATTATAAAGCAAATGAACTCACTGATCATGTTGCAGGCAGACAAAGGACTTAACAATTCTCAGGAGTGGCACAAACTTAGATAACCAGATTCTAGTCCAGTCATAGGATGTATCTGACTCGAAAGTTGAAGTTATGGTAAATTTTAAAGAAAAGTTCAGGTTGATTAAGCCAATAGTGGTCATCAAAGTCAGAATTATTATTGTTGTTGTTGTTGTTTTTAACACATCTAAAGAGTCTGCTTGAGTAAGTTTGGAACTAAGCTTGGACAACTGGCACTTTAAAACAATTTCCCACGTGCTTACAATGCACACTAACACTTGAGAACTACCGTATTAACTGTAAATCGTAATGTATAAGCATCCATGAAAAGGTAGTGTAAAGGCTGATACAAAAATATAAATGGAAGCATTTTGTTCTAATGTTAAATACTAGAAATGGGAAGATACAGCTTTTTAAAGGAGAAAACACATATATTATCTGAGAGAAGCTATCTAAATTACAGGTCTTGTCCTTTTACCATCGTCTTGCCCAGGTACCTCGGCCATATAGAGATAGCACACTCCATTGTAGGTTCTTAGTTGGGTGGATGAATTTCTGTAAGGAGTTGCTCCATTTCTGAAGCTATATCAGGGTCCATGATGGTGTTGGCATAAGGATATATTCAGGGAAGGCAGAAGATGGAGTGCCGTAGGGTTGTCCATCCTTTATGGACACATTTCAACCATTCAATGCCAAAGAGATTTCATAGACTCTCTACTTAAAAATCCTAGTGCTGGTAGAATAGTCATTAGAGTACAGGTTTGGATTTTCAGGTCTAAAACAGAAGCATTCATAGCCACGGTAGAGAGTTGGTATAAAGGAAAAGACAGAATAATAATTACCTTGTTCTATGCATTATACTAAACATTTTATTGACAATTTAAGGCTTTACCTTCCGAGAGGTAAGTGCTCAACTACACGTAATTTTACTTATATATATTATTTATTTATTTATTTATACAATCTATATTTATATATATTCTGATATAATTGGGGTGTTAGCCCTACCTTTCCATGGAGGAATTAAATCAGTACTTGATAAAAAGTTCTTTCCTAATCCTAGAAATTCACTGACATGCAGTGTCCTGACCCTTCACCTTGACAACACCCTAAAGGCAACATAATATCAAGGGACATATGTAATAGAGAATAAACAACATATTTCAAATATGCAGAGTCTATACCATAACTTGAAGCCTCATTCTTTATTTTTTTTACTGCTCCTATTAGGCCCACAAAACCATCACTGCATTTGAATGAGAGGTTTCACTTCTAACACTCCTGAGTGATGTTGAGATTACTAAGATGTATGGGTGAGTGACTTCCTGATTCTGAAATCCAGAAATCAGGGTCTTCTGTTCCAGGGACACCATCCATACCCAATGGTTCTTTTCAATATTTATTCCTTGGGAGTCAATATGTTGTGAGCAATTTCAGTGGCTTATTTACCATATTCTCCTGGTCTGTTACTCCCTTGTTACCCTCTCTTTCCAAACATGGAAACTGCAGGCCCACAGCAGTGACAGAGTCCCAAAGTTGCTATTACTCATTCTAATGAGGTGCCCTGGTACCTCTCATCCCTCCCTCCAGACACACCATCATTACCTGTGCTCATTTATAAGCATCTCTGCATATTTTCAACAACCCTGCCAAGGCTCTATGTGATGAAATAATCAGAGAAACAGTGACTTTTCCGGTGGTTAGGCTCAGGGTGAGCACTGCTTGGAAGAACACGCCATTCTTTTCAGGCGAACTGCTGTGTCAGGGAGCCAGGAATGCAGCTGAGGGTCGCTCACCAGGGCCAAAGGCAGCATCAAAGGAATGATCTGAAATGTGAAAAAGAATCAATAATCATTCTTCAAAATAAGGCCTTTTCAAACATGGCAAATGTCACTGGATTTTGGCAACACTACTTGGGATTTATTCTCTCAAAAAAGGGCACCACCACAGGGCTGGAATAAAAAGCCCTGGTATGTTATTCTTTGAAATGGTAAAATGACAGAAGAGCGGGCATGGGAATTCAGACGCAGATGTAAATTAAATGTGCATAATTCCTCGAGGCATTTGCATCCATCTCCCCTTAAGGTCTGTGCTGCTGAGCTAGTGGGTCAGGGTAGGTCTAATGGGGGTGGGGGTGGGGGGAGGACAGGAGGGGTCTCAGCAAAGCCTGGATGCTCTCACACACTCCCACATCCCAGTTTCAAATAAACGTCAAAAGTGGGCGCTAACTTCTCGTTTCCTCCGCTGCTTCTGCCTTACATGCTACAACTCAGTGTTTCACTCCTCCCTCCCCTCTTGTCCACTTCTGAACATGTTAATCTCACTCTGATTATTCCACTTCTCTCCTTCCCTTGACCTTGAATCAAGCCAGCTGGGTCACCATGATGGCCTATCCTCTAGTTTCGTGATGCTGAATTCTCCTTGCCACCATGCACCAGTCATGTTTACATCAGAATAATGGGTGCAACACTTAGATCTGATCATACCACACCTCCTGTTGACCTCTGAAGATGTTGGGGGATGATCAACCAACACAGAGTTCAAGCATCTTGAGGTACATTTTACATCCTTCCCAGTTAGCTCCAATCTTTTTTTTTCAGTGCAATCTCCTATATGAACCCCCAAATCCCTATACTGTAGCTACAGCTACCCTCCAAATATACCATGCTTAAATGTATATCTTCTCCCAACTCTCCATGTGGCAGCAACTTGTATCCATCCTTCAAATACCATTGTCTATAATGGAAGACTTCATAGGGATAAAAAGAGCTACAGGTACACACTGTCCAGGATGGATCTCACAGACCAAAGTTGAGCTAAAGAAAACAGGTACCAAAAAAAACTCCACCCATATCATATGAACCCATTTATATGAAATTCAAAAACAGGCAAAATGAATTCATGGTGATAAACTAGTAGTTACCTCTTGGAGGTGGGGAGGATTGGCTGGGAAGGGACACAAAGAAGCTTTCTTGGGAGGTTGAAATGCCCCACCCAATATCTTAATCTGAGTGATAATTACATGAGTGTGCACATATGCAAAAATTCACTGAGCTATACAATGAAGATGTGTGAACATTACTGTATGTATGTTATACCTCACTTAAAAAGAAAACAAATACCAATAGATAAGTGACATTTTGGAAGGAGCATTTCCTATGTCCAACTGGCCACCACCACCCAACTCTGCTCATAGAATAATCACTCTCTCTTTTATGTTCCCATTGTCTATTACAGCTTAATTACAACAGATGGCCCTTATTGGTGCCTCTTTTGTTCTTAGCCTTAGGCATCTTTATAAAAAGGGATTGAATAGCATGTTTCTTTTCTTCCCCAGCACTTAACACAGTGTTTGGTCAAATGTTGCTGAATGAATGCAATAAGAAATCACAAACAGAATTGAGTGGAACCCCTGCAAATGTGGAACCATTCCTGCTATAAACGTCTCCTAGCAGGGCTATGCATTTCTTAACAGGCAGAATTCTAAACTGCCACCCTCTGTCACCAAGGTGTCTCTTAACACACTGCACCGTCTTCCCCAATAAGAAGTTGAGTGAAAGCAAAAGAATTTATACTACATGATGACATTCAGACCACCCTGCTCTGGGCTAAGAAAGCACACACAGTGAGGCTTGTCAGCTGTGTGAACATTGGGCTGGTTAGTTGTTTAAAGAAAGAAAAATTAATTTGCAGCTGTCAGTCAGTTGAGCAAGATTTGCTTCACTTCTGAAATTTATTGACAGGCTCTAATAACCAGCACTTAAACTGTCTTTTCTGGAAGCAAACAGCAAAAACCAAGAGCTAGAAATCTGATGATCACCTCTGGTTCCCAAGCAAAACAGAAAGAGGCTACCGTGGCCATATAGTTTTTATAGCATTTTCAAATTTTAATAGACATTTTTGTTATTGGAAGTTTCCCAAATTAGCTTGCTGTTTTTCTTTACTACTGCAAGGTTAATATAGTCTGAGTGTTTTTGGCAAGGTTTATAGCACAGAGAGTGGGGTAAAAATAAGGACTGTGATTGCCTATAATAAAGAGGGTGTTGAAGACTCAGATTCAACAACCATTTTATTGAGGGACTTCTGGTGATGGGCACTTTGACATATTTTTATTCAACTACTCTTCACCAAAAGAGGGATTTATTAGACCTAACTACAGATGAGGACAATGAGAGTAGTAAGGTAAAATAATTACCCAATATCACACAGTAAGGTTAAAGTCAAATTTAATATAACTCACACTAAATCCTATGATGTCTGGTGAGCTAATAATACCTTGTAATGTTATAGATGCAGTTTTTAGGAAGACACAAAGTCCTTCCTAGCTTCCCTCAAAACTCATCACATATGTTTACCTGACTTCAATAAGCCAGTCTCCCAGCCTGAGATACTTCCTACCATACCAATCAACTCAAGGCAATATTTACCAATAGCTACTGAGAAACACACACCTGTTCATCTATTATCTTTACACACAATAGGGAGTCATGAGGAGAAGAGAATAGCGCTTGCCCTCAAGGAGCCCCCAGTCTACAATTAAGGGACTTGACCACTTCTCCAAGGTGTACAGAAAGTCAGGGTTGGTCTTAGTGTGATGATCTCTGCACTTGCTACTCAGCAAAGAAAAAAGCAGCAGCCTCCTCTGAAGTCGCTAGTTGTTGTCCTTGTGAGTCATGAGACTTGGATGTCCAAGGGCTGCAGGATCTTGGATCCCAGGGGACAGCTATCTTTGTCCCCTGGACTTCCCGCTGCAAGTTAGACAGCACTCGGATTGCCAAAGGAATTGAGGAGGTAGACAACGCTTGAATGTCAGGGACTTGGTGGGGAGGATGCAGGATTTGATCTCCTCTTGAGGAACTGATTATACCTATGGCAGATAAGAAGAACTTAATGGGGAGAAATGAGTTGTAGGTTAAAGATCTTCCATTCCACAGAGATTAAGTGAGGACCCAGTGGGTGTTGAGGTTGTGAGCTCCAGTGGGGAAGGTAGATGTAAAAAATTGTCACTCAGTGTGGGAATGGTCCAAATAAAGACAGGGGCATAGTGTTATGGGGGCACAGAGGAGGTCACATCTAAATCCACCTGGAGCAGCTGAGAAAAGTCAGGCAAAGAAAAATGGAAGAGTATTCCAAGATGAGACCCTAGCAAGTAATCCAGCACACAGGCACTAAAGAATTAGTTGTGTATCTGGAACGATGGGGCTTTGACACGGTTAGAACACAGGCTTGTGCTGCTGGTTGTTTTGAATTGTTTTTCTACTTGTTGGTTTTTTGTTTGGTTATTATGTTTGATGGTTTACGTGATTTTTCTTTTTCTTTTTAAAAAATATTCCAAAAGGTGAATTATCTCATTTAAAGACAGAAGATCAGGTCCTATCTATATTAGTCAGCTTTCTCCAGAGAAACAGAACCAACAGAATGGTTGAAAGAGAAAGAGAGATTTATTTTAAGAAGTTGGCAAATGCAATTGTGGAGGTTTGGTAAATCCAAAATCTGCAGGGTAGGCTGGCAGGCTAGAGACCCAAGGAAGAACCGGTACTACAATTCAAGCCTGAAGGCTGGCTGCTGGCAGAATCCCTTCTTGCTCCGGCGGGGGCGGGGGGTGGGTGGTCAGTCTTTGTTCTATTTAGACCTTCAATTTATTGGATGACCCCCACCCACATTATGAAGAATACTCTGCTTTACTCAAAATCCATCAGTTTAAATGTTAATCTCATCCAAAATAGCCCTTCACAGAAATATCCAGAATAATGTTTCACCAAGTATCTGGGCACTGTGGCCAACCAAGTTGACATATAAAATTAGCCATCACAGTTCCATAAAGTAAAAAGCCATGTTTAGAATTCCCAGGATTTTGTTTTTTATCTTTTGGGTTATACAGAGCCCTTGAAAAGTTTTAATCAAATAATGATTTATAAAATAGGTAGAGTTACATTGCAAATGATGCCTAAATTTTTAATTGAACAGATGCTAATGATATTAACTGAGACAAATATAGAAAGAAAAATAGGATGTGGTCATGTTGAGTTTGAAATAGCAGTGTGACAGCCAGGTATAAATATGCAGGAGGCACTGGAAACACAGGCGTGTGTGTCTGTGCAGCTTAGGTTAGAAGATACAAATTTTGAAATTGTTATTTTATAGTTGACAGCTAAAATCATGCATTTACAGGGGGTAGAGAATGAGAAAAGAGCTGAGGATGGTATTCTGGTATGTACAGGCATTTTATATAGCAAGAGGGAGCAGGGAGAGGGTAAAGGAAGATTAACTACAAAAAAATACTTAGAATAAATGGTGAATAAATAAAAGGTCTCAAAATGCAGAGGGGAGGGACTTCCCTGGTGGCGCAGTGGTTAAGAATCCGCCTGCCAATGCAGGGGACACAGGTTCGAGCCCTGGTCCAGGAAGATCCCACATGCCACAGAGCAACTAAGACCGTGTGCCACAACTACTGAGCCTGCGCTCAAGAGCCCAGGAGCCACAACTACTGAGCCTGCATGCCACAACTACTGAGCCTGCGCACCTAGAGCCTGTGCTCTGCAACAAGAGAAGCCACCGCAGTGAGAAGCCCATGCACCGCAATGAAGAGTAGCCCCTGCATGTAGCCATAAATAAATAAATAAATAAATTTATTTTAAAAAAATGCAGAGGGGAGAATGGACATTGAATTAAAGGAAGAAGAGTAAATTATGAACAAAACCAAGTCACAGTGGTCTTCTTGGTAAACTATTCTAAATACTTGTGGGTATGAAAATATCCCACCTGGAAAGCTGAAGGAGGGAGCCAGAGTGTAATAGTGAAAACCGTAGATGGAGATGTGAGAACTCTGAACATGAAGAAAGCTGCTACCACTCAACATCAAAGATGAGTGCAAAGAGGAGGAAGAAAGAATACGCGATGCACCGAATAGCAGAGGTGGTATGGAAAAGTTGACACACTGTCAGATGAATCATTTGAAAACAAAATGGTGGAGGAAATAAAGGGTCTTTTAAAGACCTTAGGGGAGTTTTCTATAACTGAGAGGAAGGCAGAGTTTATTCCCCAGCCCTTCTTTTCCTTCCAGGTGAAAGGTCATCATTAACATAACACTGCTGGACTCTCTCTGTCCAGGCACTTACTCTTCCCCCATGGTGTGTGGAGGGATTTATTTTCTTGGTAAACATGGAAAGAATAAACTTAGTGCACATGACTCAGAGCCTCCCTCTTCCTCTTAGGAGCAAGCCTTGCCAGCAGAGGGTGCGTGCCCTCGACTGCTCTCTGCCATGTGGCCAATGGAGGGGCAGGTCTGTCTATCTAATCCTGGGGATCAGTGTTAGGGCCACGATCTACAAACATCTGCCTTCCTCTCCAGTGTCATTATTACAGGTAAAAGAAGAGCTGTTTTGATATCACTTCTGCTAATTTTTGGTCTTAGTCCTCCATAGCTTCATCTAACTATGCATAAAGGAGAGATGCTATTATTAGGAATTTGATTCCTAACAAGGATTAAAGTAAAGACGAAATGTGCGTGTTTTCTCATCCACATCTAGACTGAGATATCGGAGGGCAGAGATGGGCTGTCCTCGCACTTCATTGCCCATAGTACCTACATGACCCATAAGAAGCACCCAAACACATCAGGTTTAATTAATGATGAATGAAATGTTTCCTAACTTCAACAACCTTCATTTATTCTCTTTCCTAAATGGTTAGGGAGCAGGAAAAGGCAGACAGACAGAACATGACTGTAACATATACAATACAAAACAAGCAAGCAAACAAACAAACAAAAACCAGTGTTCAATATATAGGAGGAGCTCCTACAAATCAATAAGAAAAAAAGACAGTAATCAGAAAGAAAATGGGTAAGGAAAATAAATGAAGCATTTCACATAAAAGGAAATAAAGTGGTCAATTAACAGACAAAATGATGCTCAACCTTATTCACATCAGAGAATGAAAATTAAGCAACAATAATTCTGTTGTTTCACAAAGATTAAAAAGATTGATGATATCTAATGTTGGTGAAGATTCAGGGAAATGGGCAATGTCTATTGCACTTTCAACGGGGGTGTAAATCAAGGAAGCCTTTTTTGGCAGGTGATCTGGCAGCAGCACCTAAATATTAACTGTGCATATTCTTTTTCCAAGCAACTCCATGAATAAAAATTTATTCTTAAACAGCATGAATACATAATATCAAAAGCTATGGGCTGTGGTGATCTTTTCAGCATTGTTAGAAACAATCTTAGTGTTGCTTAGCAGGGGCTGTTTACACAAATTATGATACAACTATGTTACATTATGGAATACTCCACAGCCAGGTCTCTCAACCTCAGCACTGACATTCCAATCTGAACCTTGATTTTTTGAGCTGGATAATTCTTTGTTGTGGGAGGATGTCCAGTGCATTGTAGGATGTTTAGCAGCATCTAAACATGGCCTCTGTCCTTCCTGGCACCCATTTCCCCGCAATTGTGACAACCAAACATGCTTCCAGACATTGGCATATGACAACATGTTTCCAGACACTGCCAAAAGACACCCTGTGGGCCTAGAGCAAAATTACCTCCATTTGAAAACCACTGTTTCACAGATATACAGAGGAAAGTGCCTAGTAGATAGCTGAACGTTTGAAATGGTAGGGTTCCAAATCATAGTTTCACACCAGTGGAAAGAGCACGTTACAGAAAAATACATAGAGCACAACATTAATGTCCTAAAAAGATATATGTGAACACATGCATGGAGCAAGCATAGAATGAGTATAGGAAAATAAACACCAGTCCCCCGTTGCCAGTGGTTTACTCTGAGTGGAGAATGGGAGTTTTTTTCTTTTATTTTTTATTGAGGTAACATTGGTTTATAACATTGTATAAGTTTCACGTGTACAACAAGACACGTGAAGCACTGTTTTATTACACTGTAGTATGCACTGCAGTGTGCTCACCACCAAAAATTTAGTTTCCATCTGTCACCATATAGTTGATCCACTCTAGCCATTTTAACCTTCCCCCCACCCCTACCCCTCTGGTAACCACCACTCTGTTCTCTGTATCTATGGGATTGCTTTTGTTTGATTTGTTCATTTTCTTAAAAAAATTTAAGAAAATGTTTTAGCGCATCTAACTAAAGTAAGTTAGAAATTGCATACCACTACAAGTAACAGAGCCTTGAAAATAGTGATTTGAACATGTCCAAAGGCAGGCAGTCTAGGGTTGGACTGTGTCTTCCAAGACCAAGGTCCTATATTTGATCGCAGGTAGGCTTATATGTCCATCACCTAGTGCTCATGGGATGGCAGCTTTACCTGGAGCACCAAGTCTTCCTTCCAGGAAGGGGGAGGACAGTGGGCACCAGGTAAGCTGAACTTATCCCCTCCACATACATGTCACTGGCCAGAACTGTGTCACATGGCCACATTCATCTACAAGGAATCTATATTTTTTAAGCTGGCATATTACCAACTTGGACACAATCAATGTAGGCTTCTAACGATATTGCCACACTTGTAAACCTCTTTGAAAATGAAGAAAGGAGGGGAATGGAAAGACGTGAAGGAAGAAAGGGATGAGTGCAGAAGGAAAGATAAAATGGACATAGACCTTGAAGACAGTAGACTTGGGTTTGAAACCTGCTGTCATCACTTCCATGTTTATTGATGGAAGGCAAATTAGTTACTTAGAGGCTGCTTTCCCAACTGTAAAATGCCTATCTTACAAGGTGGCTATAAGGATTAAATAAAATCATTTTTTGTAATATTCTTAAAACAGTGACTACACACAGTAAGTGCCAAGAAAAGTGGATTTTCTTCTTCTCCCTAGAATACCTACAGTCTATTAAATATTAAAACATACAGGGGGACTTCCCTGGCGGTCCAGTGGTTAAGACTTTGCCTTCCAGTGAGGGGGGTGCCAGTTTGATCCCTGGTCGGGGAGCTAAGATCCTACATGCCTCGCGGCCAAAAAATAAAACAGAAACAATACTGTAACAAATTCAATAAAGACTTTAAAAATGGTCCACATCAAAAAAAATCTTAAAAAAGAAAAAAACACGCAAGTGCACTTGGTTTTCTGTTTCATGGATGTCATATTGGATCATAGCAAGAGCTTCTGCTCTTCAAGGGCAGGGACTTTGGCATCCTGTGGGATCCCCTAAAAGATATGCATGTCTTTTATACCACATCCACATTCATTGGACACCATGTACCTTCTGCCCTGGACACTGGGCAGGGCTGATGACACAGTGATTCTACACAGAGGTGAGGCTGGACCTTCAAAGTGAGATCCCAGTGAAGGTAAAAGAATGACTATTGTGAGGGCAAGTCCCCCCAGCACAAAAACAGGACTGACCTTCAGGATCTGGATTGGCTATGAGGCTATAGAGACTCAACATGGGAAACGAAGGACAGAGAGATGCTCAGAAAGGAACAGAGGGAACCATGTAGTCTTTGCAAGGTGGAAATTTTGCTGAGTGGAAATGGTGTTTATGTGGTATGGGTAATTATGGAGGGCACCAGAAACCCTGGTGTGTGTATACACACACGCACACACACACACACACACACACACACACAAACTTTTCTAAGGCTGGAGAAATCCCCCTGATTATTACGCCTCTTAGACTACCCACTTCAATTCCACCCCCAAACACAGCCCCCATCTCCACCCTCTCCTCTCATTAAGTGTGCTCTCCTTTTGGACATCCCAATCTCTGTCATGGGTGTCTTCCTTTTCCCTGCTCTTGGGTTCACAACTGAGTCCCCTTTGACTCACCCGCCAGTCATAAAATTACCTGCCAATATTGCCTTTCACAAGACTTCCTTCCTTTGCATTTCCATGGCCATCACTTTAAGGTCTGTAGATTATTTACCCAATCTCCTTACAGTTCTCCTCACATTTCATCTCTACCTCCCCGTCACCATGCAAAACTTGTCTATCAATTTCTGAAACACAGTTCTTTTATTACATAATGCAGTATTACCCTTATTTTCTAGGTAAGTAAACTAAGGTATAGAGAAATGAAAGACCTTGACCAAGGTCACACAACTTGTAAATTTCAGAGGTGTGGCACAGAATGTGGTCTCTCTAGCTCCAAAGCTACATTTTTTTTCCCCATAATACCACAGTGTCCCTCAGGCATCAGGGAAATCTCCTCCCCATGCTTCTGGAAGGTGGTTGACTTCCTGCCTTGCTCAACAGCTTCCTGCCTGTGTCTCAGCTGCTTTACCATCACTGACAACCAAGCCCTCTACTGAGATCCCTGCTGGAATCTGTAGTGAAGCCAACATCAGGTCAGGATGCCAGTTACTGGGCAGTGGAGTCAGGGAGGGATGAGTGCCAGTGCCTGTAACTTCTGTGCTTTAATATTCATTTAACTTTGTAGAGAGTAATTATATTCCACTCATTCTTCACCAGCTGGTATTTACTTCATCCGCCATCAGGCATCAACAGAGCATGGGGCTGCAAGACAGAAATATTACTCTGGCAAACATAAATATTTCATTTTTCACACCACAAATGTGTTGATGATTTATTAATTAGCCTAAAGGCTGCTGCCTCTGCAGAGCTGAAAATGAAGCCTTTCTGCTCTGTGGATTGGGTCTGTTTGGGGCACAGTGTCTGTGGGTGAGGCTTAGCCAGGAACGTGGCCCAAGTTTGGCAAACAGCCTCTGAAATGCCCACTCCAACTTTGCAGGCCCAGCTTTGGGTTTTGACTATGCACAGAAGCCCTGCAGAGAACTTTCCCAGCCTCAAAAGTATTTTATCTTTGCCTTTCCAGAAAATATAGCTGGGACCAAAGCCAACTGGTCTACCTACCAGCTGGCTACTGAGATGAGGCTGCTGACCTGCTAAGGGGGTCACTACCTGCCTTTGACCCAGCTTTTGAGGTTACAGGACTCATCTCAGGGTTAGATATTCAGGAGACCCAATGGAGCCTCCCCTTGAACTTTAGCCACAAATGTCACTCAGTGACAGGGCTCAGAGCCCTCTCTTTCATAACTGTCTGAACATTATGAGAGGAATAGCGATCCTAGGGGTGAAGCACTCATGTGACAGAGGTCCACTCCAACTGGGACCTACACACCCACCCTATGCAATTCCCTGAGCTCTCTGAAGAGACTTTCATCTGAGTTCTGAATAAGTCATAAACTGTTAAAATGAGGAGTAAAAACAGAGCCCAAAACATCAGCTTTGTTGTTGATAAAGCTAAATGAGAGGCCACAATTTGGTGTCAGGTCCAAGTGGTCTGCCAACCCTTCACAATTGTTTAGGACAGTGGTTCTCGGGGTGGGGTGGTAATGCAATTTTGCAGTATCTGGAGACATCCGTGGGGATGCTATGGGTGTCTAGCAGGTGGAGTCCACGGATGCAGCTAAAGATCCTACAATGCACAGGAGAGCTCCTACTAGACCCCACACCAGCCCTAACACAAAATCATCTGGCCAAAATGTCAATAGTGCTGAGGCTGAGAAAACTTGGGCTACACTTGTAGGCAGCACATCTGAGGTAAACATGGTCTGTCAAGTAGACACACTTACACAGGTCATCCCACTATTCCTGGGGAAGAAGAAAGAAGAATGATAACCCATACGCCATGCTCAGAATCTTTGACAGATTGCCACTGAGAGATGCAATGGTTGTTGTGCTCTACCCAAGTTAATTTATTCTATCTTCATAGGTAGGAGTAAAGGGTGGGGCAGGAGGCCAGGAGCATTCTTGGGAAAATCTCCCTCAAAGATACCAGGAACAAGGAAAACATTCTCCCTCCTAACAGTATCCATCCTCAGACTCTAGCCAGACATGTAGATGAACTTCAAACACCAGCAGGTGATCGATGTAACAATCAGGAAGACATCCTGCCCCGTTCCCTAATCTTAACATGCTTCCCCTTCGTTGTCCAGCCTCAAACCCTTGGCTTCCTAACCTGACTCAGATATCTGTCCTTGGCTCCACTGACTTGCCCCAAACCTTACCCTAGACCTCAGCATGATGATCCGACTCCTTTCTCCTTCTGGGGTTTATGATCATTTTTCTGACTCCTCATGTATAACTGAAGCCATAGACTCTATATGTAAAACTGAACCGGCCCCTGGCTAGGGATAACCTGGTAAAAGGGTGAGAAATCCACACATGGAAGGTCCCCGGGTTGCACAAAGTTCTTGATATTAAGAAAAGATAGCAATCACTGGGTATTTACTCTGTTTCAAGACTCTCCCAGTACTTTATCTATTTTCTAATTATTAGCATTACATGCATTGCACACCATTAGTACTCCTGTTGTACAGATGAGGAACACAAGGCAAAGGCTGAGAGGATGCAATTTTCTCAAGATGGCATGACTAGGAAGTAGCACATAAGGATGAGAATTCAGACTGTCTGGCCCCAAATCTGCCTTTGCTAACCACTACCCTACACCATGCCGGGGGATGGACATGAGAAAATGAAAGACAACTTCAGTGTGGGGAATGCATAACTAAGTTACACACAGGTCACTAAACAGAGACAAAGGGACCTTAAGTAAGAGAGGAGGTTTCCCCAGAGAGGCAGTGTTTGAGGCTTGATAAATGAGGGCTATTTCGAGGGCTGGGGACAGTCTTTGGTGGGGCTCTTCTCGCAAAAGCACGAGAACAACAGACAGAGGAACAGTGGCAGTTTGGTCTTGCTAGCTGAAACGTGGATCGTGAAGACAAGCAGAAAAGTGGAGCAGCTGGTGAGGCAGGCACAGTCTAGGTCACAGAGGACCTTAACACACTGCGTAAGCGTCTGACTTTTTCCAGAAGGCAGTAGCAGAAGGCCACAGGTCATTTGTGTCTTAGAGAGGCTCCTCTAAGCCCTAGTGTGGTAAACAGGTTGTGGGGTGATATTGGTCAACTAGGCCCAACAAAAGAGTTCTTATAAGGCCTGAACCAAGTCAGTAGCATTGGGCATGGGCAACAGCAGACAAATAAGAGAGGTATTTAGAGGGTGAAAACCTTTTGGGGTTTGAGTAAAGTTAAAAAACAAAATTTCTGTGTAAGTAAAGGGAGAGTTTCCTAACAAACCTAAAACCTCATAATAGCAAAGTTCCAGCACAGGGCACAGCCATCAATGGCCCAGGCCACAAAAGGCAGGAAGGAGAGAATTCCCTAATGGTGGCAGCAGAATCCATTCAGCATATTGGGTTGGCTAAAACGTTCGTTCCAGCTTTTCCGTAAGATGTTATGGAAAAACCGAACTTTTTGGCCAACCCAATACATCAAAAAAGCTCTCCCCTCACCAGTGGCCCTGTCCACACAGTTGTCAGGCTGGAGCCATAGGCCTCAACATGAATAACCCACAGCCTTTACATTGGCCAATGTAGCTGGAGAAGCATGGACTGAATTGAACTAAATGAGCAATTCCTAATTCTTATTTTAGTGAATAAGGAACATCATCCAATAAAATTAGGCATCATTCAAAATGATTAACACTAGCAACTTCCCATGAAATAATTTAATCCACTTGATTTAGGGAATCTGGAAACCTTCCACAAAACCGTTATCAACATATAGATAGTTTTCATTATTATTAATAAGAATCTGGTTTAGGCAAGTTGCATTAAAAAATGCTTTATACATCAAGTATTGAAACAGATGATATTCTTGGAGATGGCTGACAAAGCCTCTATTTACAGGTGCTACATCAAGGTTGTATGCAGGTCTGTGAGATGACCAGCCTCCCGCTATGGGTGACAAAGTCCATGCAGGTCACAAGGATTTTTGAGAGGAATCTGTGGCAATCAGCCTCAGCAGAACCATTTCCTGTAGGAAAAGCCAACGAATATTTGTGGACCTGGGAGTACCTGAGAACTCAGGCTGCAGGTCAGTTTTCCTATGCCAATTCCACTAAATTTTAATAATAATTTGTTAAATGAGATGCCTGTGCATCAAGTTTATTTCTTATATGGTAGGTTGATGTTAAAGTAGATATTGAAAATCCTTTTCTTTATATTCCTCTAGGTGTATTTTTTTTTCCATCTCATTTATTTTTAAGCATTTTTAAAAAAAAGAAATTTCAATGTAATAATAAAAAATGTATGTCTTCAGAGGAAGTAAAGTAAATGTACAAGAAGTGTCAATGTCTTCCTTATAAAGTAGAATGACTATCATCTCAGAGCACATATTTATCTTACTTTCTGTTGAGCTTTGAGGAAAATGAATAATCAGGAAGTGAAGAGGAGAGCAGTGCAACAGATCACTATGGATCCTTTCTTCAAGAGGTTATAAAGAGACATTTCCTCAGAGACTCATATAGTAACACAAAAAGATGAATTCCTAATGGCTGAGCAGTTAAATATTTTTAAAATAAAGCAATAGATCCCTAAAAAATAGAACTGTATATTTATTCAACCTCTGCAGGGAGGACTTTTGAAAACTAAGATTCAATAGAAGAGATGACAAAGGATAAAAAAGACAATTCTGACTACCTCAAAGTAAATATCACATGTAAAATAAAAACTTAAATTAAAAGGCCAATAAGAATTTGGAAAATATTAATTTATTGATATATTTATCATATACAAATCTCAAAGTTGATATCTAGTTGATATCTAGGGTGTCTAGTAGCATCAGTGATGAACCAAAGATAACATTAAATGAAGAGAAATGCTTGAATGTGGTTATTCAGTCAGGTATTAACTACATAATTGCAATCCAGGTACATGAGTCATTAGACATATTGCTACATAAAAACAAAAGCCTATATGTTTATATTTTGGGTGGTCTAGGAACCAGATGACCTGATGAATCCAATTGTTGAAACTACTAAAAGTTCTTGGCAAATAGAACAAAAATTATGTTTACATTTATCAATGATATTGATTTAAAAAACAAAAACAAAATAAACAAACAGGAAACCTCCAGCTTGATAGAGGAAATGACAAATAGTCTCTGGAGCAAAGAAAATTTAAAATAAGTGTCAAAGAATTTAAATATATGAAGTTTCAAGGAATGATATTTCTTGGTTAAAGATGAAAGCAAAAGGCATATGGTAAAAAAAAAATCATGAGTGAAGGACAGAAGAAACAATATAAACAAGTCAGATCAGCAAAATGTCTAATATTGGAATTATCAACTTAAAAATGTAAGCTTAAAGGAAAACAATTGAAACTGTGATTAAAGGACAGGAAAATATAGAATATAACCAAAATAGATTTTTCAAATTATCAAATTGAGATTCTAGAAGTGGAACAAAGTCAGTAATGAAAATTTAAAAATTCAATAACTAAGTTCAACAGCTAATTCAACAAAGCTGAAGAGTAAAATAAAGGATAGGATCAAATGAAATTATAAAGAATGAAGAACAGTAACAAAGACACAGATAATTGGAGAGAAATTTTAATAAACATTCAAGGTTAAAAAGCCTAACATAAGATCTGTTGGAATTGCTGAGAAAATGAGAGCTATTGAGAGAGACAATTTATTTGAAAGGAACAGCTACAGTAGTCAAGACGATGTGATACTGGGGTAAAGACAGACAAATTAAAGAGGCCAGAAATAGACCCACACAAATATGGACAACTCATTTTTGACATGATGCAAAGGCAATTCAATGGAAAAAGTATAGTCTTTTACAAAAAAATGGTGGTGGAACAATTGGATAGCCATATGCAAAAAAAAAAACCCAAAACCCTTTAGTCCATACCTCCCACCACATACAAAAATCAAAGGGATCATAGACCTAAAATTTAAAACTTAAACTATACAATTTCTAGAAAGAAAACACTGGAACAAACCTTTGTGAACTTAGGTTAGGTGAAAGTATCTTAGATATAACACTACTATAGATTTTTGTTCCCCCAAATACGATATGCTGAAGTCCTAATCTCCAATACCTCAGAATGTGACTTATTTGGAAACAGGGTCTTTACAGAGGCAACTGAGTTACAATGAGGCCATTAGGGTGAGCCCTAATATAATATGATTGGTGTCTTTATAAAAAGGAAACGTGGACAATAGAGATAGCCATGCACAGTGGGAAGACTTGGAGAAAAGATACAGGGAGAATGACATGTGAAAGCAGAGGATTGGAGTGATGCAGCTACAAGCCAAGGAACGCCAGAGATTGCCAGCAACTACCAGACACTAGGAGAGAGGCATGGAACAGATTCTCCCTCACAGATCTCCAAAGGAAGCAACCCTGCTGACACTTTGATTTCAGAACTATGAGATAATAAATTCCTGCTTTTGTAAGCCAGGTTGTGGTGCTTTGTTACAGCAGCAATAGGAAAGTAATACAAACACTATAAACATAATTCATAATTTTTTAAATGATGGTAAATTGGATGTTATCAAAATTAAGAACTTCTGTTCTTCAAAAGTATTTGTTAACAGAATAAAAGGATAAGCACAGACTAGGAGAAGATATTTGCTAATCATATATCTGATAAATGATTTATATCCAGAATATAAAGAAGTCTCAAAATTCAATAATAACAGCCCAATAAAATAAAAACAGCCCAAAAGAAAATGGGCAAAAAGTTTCAAGAAGAAAAAAAAAGATGTACAATGGCAAGTAAGCATATGAAGAGATGCTCAACACCTTAGTCTCTAGGAATTGTAAACTAAAATTACAATGAGATACAACTTCACACCTATTAGAATGGGTAAAATTTAAAAGACTGATCATACCAAGTGTTGGCAAGGATGTGAGGCAACTAAACTCCTATACATAGCTGGTGGGAATGTAAAATGGCACACTTTGGAAAACATTTCTGCAGTTTCCTAAAAAAGTTAACATACACTAATTTATGATTCAGTCATCCCATGCCAAGGTATTTACCCAAGAGTAATAAAAGCATATAAACATATAACTTATATCTGAATGTTCATACAGCTTTATCTGAAATAGCCAAAAACTGGAAACAACCCAAATGGGCATCAGCAGATCAACAGATAAACAAATTGTTTCATATCCATACAATGGTATACTACTCAGCAGTAAACAGGAATGAACTAATTTTACACACAACAGCAAGTTTTTAAATAATTAATGTAAGTGAAAAAAAGCTTGACATAAAAATTATATACTTTGTGACTTCATTTATATATAATTTTAGAAAATGCACATTAATTTATAATGACAGAAACTCAATTAGTGGTTTCCTAGGAATGGAGAGGAAGGGCTGGGAGGGGCATTAGGGAGGGATTACCAAGGTGCATGAAAAAATTTTGGGGGGGTGGATAATGGATATTTATTATCACGATAGTTTTGATAATTTCATGGGTGTATACATCTGTGAAATTTATCAAATTATATACTTTACATGTAATTTATTATATGTCAATTATACAAAAGTATAATATACAGAGTGTAACTTGATGTGCAGTTTCTTTTATGCCAATTATACAAACTATAATGTCAATTATACAAAATCATAATTAAATTGGATTTAACCCCCCAAAATATAAGGGAATAAAGACATGTTTATATTTTAGTATCTTCTTTTATAATAACTATAAATTGAATATAACCTTTAAAAATTGTGAATCACTATGTTGTACATCTGAAACATATAATACTGTACGTCACCTGTACCTAAATAAAAATAAAAAAATTTTTAAATGTGATCAGATAAATAAGAGGTAGAATAAATGCAACTTTGTAGATGAATGCTCAGCCTCTGGACAGATAGACTTGGATTCATAATTCTGAATCAGCTACTTACTCATAAACGTGATCTTGCTCAATTTAAAAAAAAAAAAGAAGAACATTGGAGGAAACAATATGGCATTAAAGCACATCAAGATACCAAGAGGAGCACAAATGTATTAATTATCATTGTGGTCCATGTCCACATTGTACCTGACGCTGTAAAAACATAACGTGACTAATCAGGATGCCATGATGTCTTTCATCTCTGTCATAGGGCTGCCACTGAGTATTGCTCTGGTCTGATCATCTAAACTACAGACATTAAGAATATATCATCATCTTGCCAGAAGACAATTTACCAGTGTCTAGTTCTTTTCCATGAATGTTTTTGGTCAGTTTAGATTTGAAAACAATGCAGTGAATCACAACATAAATAGGTTTTATAAGCTTGCTCAAGATAAGATCCTGGTAGGATTCAGGGTTTAAAAGAATTTTCTGTTTTTTCACTATAAAATTAATTTTTAATCACAATTTACACAGTATTTGAGTTAATATTCATATGATACCCATATTCACTATTGACTCAAAAAAATTCTTAGTTATACTTTCTATTTCTCCCCTTTTTTCTTTTGTTTAATTTTAAGATCTATTTGATGTAACTGTCCCTAATACACATATCACATATTTCATAAAAGTTTGTATCATTACAATGTTAAATAAAACTTCCCTATAAAATAAAAATTGTATTTAATATATAATAAATATTAAAGATAAAATATCAAATAAAAAATGCATCAATGACCATAGAACAATTAGAAGGGAATGTCTCTTAAAATTGTGGAATTTTTTTATGCCTCTTAAAATTATGGAAAGCTTTATTTTTCTTACTCCTTTCTTTTGAGCTTTCCAACTTTTATTTAATGAGTATATACTATGTTTATAGTGAAAGCAGTATCCTACAAACCTCAAAGTCTTAGGTTAAATTATTGTAGCATGTGATTAACTGTTTTTTGATCAAGCATTACTTTATGATGTAGATTATTGAATAAAACAGAGAAATGGAGCTAAATAACTTTTATTCCTAGTGTCAAAGTATAATGTTCCACTAAAATAGCAAATTGGGTATCAGCTGATTTGCTTCATTAGGTCCACAAGGGGTGCAAAGTCTCCTAAAATAGCCCCCAAACAGCAAAATGTAGGCCAGAACACCAAAAGGGATGCATTTGATGAACTGCATATGACATAATGTAAAATTCATAAATGGAAGCTGTCTGAATCTAAAAATACTTGAAATACTCAAAAGTAGCCAAACAAATCAAAATATTTCTAAAGGGATGCAAGCACTCACTCTAATAGGTGTAACATTGTGTATATTCCATAAAATGCATTGCATTGTGTAAATATGGATTTTGAGTGTCACTAGGAAACTTTCAATTAACCAAATTAGTGCCCATCATGGTGATGTCAGTGGGCAGGGAAGACCCACTGCCAGCACACAGACACTTGGCAGAAGCCAAACAAATGTCTGAATGGAAAGGGAAGAGGCACCAGGTTTAGCTGCCCTGGGAGGGAAGTTGACAAGAGGAAGAAAGAGTCTCAGAAAATGCAGTCAGTTGACACTCAGTGCTAATATGTGTCATATACAGTGAATAAGAGATCATTAAGAACATGCAGCTAAGAGAAAGAAACAGAAATACACAATATCATTGTAATATTATAAGCTCAGTATCCAGGTCTGTAAAAAGAGCAAACAAAGCTTAGAAGAGGTATTGGCATATCTGCTTTGAACATTGGGGGATAGAGTTGGGGGGTCAGTGAGGAGCTGCCCAGAAAAAGGCATATTTTCGGACCTTAAACCTGAGTAAGATTTTTGTCAAATAGAGAAAAGGGGGAAAATAATGATAAGGAAAATTGCAAGGGTGTGACTTGCTTATAAAATCAAAAATCCCTTTTCAGTACCAGAGTTTAAATACTTCAGGTGAAAAGTGGCAAATGTGAGTTCAAAGTTAGTTAGAGACAGTGTTTGGAGCTGAGAGAATGCAGGGCTGCATGGCTGTAACTTCTTCCTTAGGCATCAGAGACTCCATGAAGGTACTTTTGTTGTTGCTGTTGTTTTGTTTATTTTTTTTAAGAACAGAAATGAAACATGATCATTATTTTTTAAAAAGCTTTGAAGAAAGGAGTAAAAATGGAGGCAGAAATTATTTTAACAGTCCAAGTGAGAGATGATAAGGGACTGAACTGAAGCTCTGTCACTAAGGAAGGACTATAAAAAGACTTAAGAAACATTTTGAAAGATGAATAGTCAGGGCTTGGTTCAAAACTGACTGTGAAGGTGAGGGAGAAAGAGCAGGAGATAAGGTCTCTGAAAGTTCTAATTATGACAACCCAGTGGATGGCGGTATCATTAACCCAGATATGGAATGCAGGAAAAAGAGCTGGCTTTAGGAAGCAGATAATGAGTTTAGCTTTGGACATGCTGATTTGTATGTTCCTCTGGTACATCCAGAAATGTAGAAAATGGAAATAGAGGTCTGGAACTTAAAGGTGAGTTTTGAGTTAGTGAAATAGATTTGAGACTCAAGAGTCCAGTGCTGGTAGTTAAAGCTCTCAGAGAGGATCAGAGACTAATAATCAAAACAGGATACATGTATTTGGGTGCTCACTGTGTGGTCACTTTACATATATTCATTTATTTAATTCTTACAACGACCCCATACATTAGGTACTGTAGTTGCTTCTCCTATCCACAAGAAGCTGATTCACGAAGGGGTTAAAAACTTGTCCAAGAATAGAAGTGACCAAGCTGGGATTCACAACCAAGTAGTCACAGCACAGATGCTTAGCCAACACTTTTACTTTCCTCAGCCAGTAAATGACAAGGAGGATCACGGATATTTGGGGGGCAAGTCTAGGAAGAGAGACCAATGGACATCACAGAAGATAACCAAGGAGAGTGTCATGTTAAGAAAAGCAAAGGATGAGAAGGTTTCAAGGCAAGAGCAACCCACGGTGTCAAACACTGCAGAGAAGTCTCGGATGCCTGAGTAGGGGGTCGGGGCCAGAGAGCCGTCTTCTGGGAGGAGATGGGAAAGGAGGCTAGAGTGCAGGGGGCTCTGGTGGCCATAGGAGTGAAGGGACAAGAGCAGTCAGAGCAGAAGACTTTTCCAGAAAGGAGAGAAAGGAGGCAACAACTTGATTGGTAACAGAATGGAGGAGAGATTTATGGCATTTTCAAAAGCAGGGGTTGTCCTGACCTACATGTCTGTCTTGACTCAGATAAAAAAGCTGAAGTCTGCAAAAGGGGATCACAGCCTTACCACCAAGCTTGTCGGAATACACTTTAGGTTAACATAATAGGTCAAAGGGAAGGCACTCGTGTTTAGGGTTGCAGTCAGGAGCAGGAACTCCGAAAGGTTGAAGGAAGCCCACTAAGACGGCCCCCGCCAGAGTGAAGATCTTGAGTGCCACAGCCAGGAGGAAGCATGGACATCGGCATACAGAATGAACAGAGGACACCCAAGACCTTGAAGCGGCACTCACCTAAAGCTGCCTAAATGGTGAGGTCTGGGAATGCAGATTTAGCAATGGACTGAGGTGAGGCACATGTGGTTGGGGGAGGTCTTAGCATTCCCCAAGACAGAACCCTCTTCTTAAGATGACTAATGTCCTTCTAAGCCTCATATTATTCCAGGCTTTGGAGTTTTTGTGCATTCTCCCCCCTCACTGAATTGATATGCAGAAGAAGCTGTGCTGGGGCACGAGAACACTGGAGGTTACTGGTTCTCGGGGTCCAGTATGGCAGAGGCAGCAGCCAGAAGGACATGCAGAGAGCCAAACACAGAATCCACGATTCTAAATATAAATTATTGGGAAGTCAGAGGTGGCCGGAGACTGACAGAGCCTTTCCTCTCTTTTTCAGTGAACTTGGGTCTTGCGTGTAATTCCCACACCCATGAACTTTCTCCTAGAAAATGACAGCTAAAACCTCCATTTGGCACCACAGGGCAAGGAAGACATGGGCCTTTAATAGCGGGAAGGAAGGAGCTCTCTGGCCCTGCTCTTCGAATCAACCTACTCAGTACTTAGAAACCCACGTCATCGCAAATCAGCCAGGTACATGGGACCTTAGACAATGGAATTCTGCGACCACTTTCTATTTGCCCACCCTAACTCTTAACTCTTGACATTCTAGGTTCTCTAAGATCCCCTTTCTCCCAACTAGCCTTCCAATACTTTTCCAAGGATATCACCTTTATGCTATCCCTACCTCTTACCTGACAGCCATGTTTATAATTGCCTATCTGAATTAAACTCCATGATTTTCAAACAACATAAATTTAGTATGTGCTTTCTGGTCCTTGAAAGATAACTGAAGGTAAAAGATGTGCCATTTTCCATCTGGACTCCAGGGTCCAACTAGCCAAGCTCATCTCTTGCCTGGTTTTCCACCAAGGTGAGCATGGACAGACAAGAAAATAAAACAGAAAAGCTTGGGGATGGGTTGTGTATCCTTCCCCGTCAACTGTCCTGAATGATTCTCTTTTCTCTTCCCCAGCAGAACCACAGGGAAGCCTTCTGTTGTCACTCATTATCTTTGATTTGGAAAGAACAGAACCATTTTGCATAATACATGGGTCTCCCCTAAATTATAAATATGCTGTGACTTCAAATTTTCCCCACTGCCTCTGTCTATACCTTAATATCAGCTTAAAAATTGTCTTCCCAGAGTCAGGAAGATGAAAGGAAAATGAGATGTGGCAAGATCAGAAGTCAGAGCAAGGAAGTAACCATGTGTCCTGGCCAGCTTCTAAGATGTATGAGAGCATTTGACTTAACCAGATTCTCCCACAGCTCATATGGGTCTATTCTTCTGTTTCATTTGCTTCTTCAGTGGCTTCCAATGAGTCCACTGCTTCCTGAGAGCTGGAATCTTCCCAGGTTTGCCCCATTCTGTGCCCTGTCTCCCAGGACCCTGTTCAGCCTGAATCCTGACCCATGCACTTAACTTGTTGGGATAATTAGAAAGGATTCTGATTCGACTCAGTGGCTTACTCTACTGGAAGCCAACTTTTGAAATGGCTGTTTAATTGGTGTGGTTGTTTGTTTGCAGTATAAGATTTCATAATATCAAATCATATCTGGGTTCAAATAAAAAACAAACATTTTAATACCCTTTGCCTTCTGTTGTTAGGTTAAAGTAAACTAAAACAGGGATAGATTTAGAAAAAATAAAGAGCTCAAGGTAATAGCTGGAAAATAACTTCAGCCAGGCAGTGTTGTCAAATGTCCTGACATCCACTTCTGCTCAATGCAGTGATGTTGGGTCATGGGTTTTCTCACCTTGCATGTTGCATATCTCCTATACTTGTTGAAAAGTCAGGCTGCCATTGAGGGGTTCCTGCTTCTCTGTTTGTTTGTTTTTTTTCCCTGGTTCAGGTCCAAAACAAATCTACTCTTAGAAATAAGGCCAAATAGTAAACAGTTAGGTGGTATAATTCCTGAGAGGCCAAGTGGTAGGATAAGGAGCTATTGTCCCTAATCTAAGAGTAGTAAAGGCAGTATCCAGACACTCTGTCCCCTCCTGCTTATCCCCACTGTTACCTCTAAGAACTTACTACAAGGATCCCTGCAGTATCCCAACAGCTCACTCTTGGCAATGACACAGTGCTTTCAAGCCCACTGGTTCACTCTGTCAATGGGAGGGATCATTTCAGCCAAGGAAACCAAGGCATACAGAGTTTAAAAATGTGTTTTGGAAGCTTGTCTTCATTAACACCCATGGAGAGAGCCCCATGCTGTTCTAAGATCATGTTCCCTGTTGTTGAAGGGGCTTATTAGATTCATGAACTTCCTAGGTATTTACTGGCTGCATACACACTTTTTAATTTAATAATAAACAACCAGGGTACAGGGACTTGTTTCCTTTATCTTATATTCTACAGTACTTTGCAGGCACTATGTACTAAAACTTGGTTCTCAAGTTCAGTTGAACTGAACCTAGCACCATATTCTACACGCTTTCGTTTGTTTGTTTGTTTTCTTCTGGTATACTTTATTTTTTATTTATTTGTTTATTTTTATTGAAGTATAGTTAATGTACAATATTCTGTTACTGGTTGATGAGAATTTGAAATTGGGAGATTGGGATGACATATATATACACCATATATATACACTAATATGTATAAAATAGATAACTAATAAGAACCTGCTGTATAAAAATAAATAAATAAAATAAAATTTAAAAAAAATAAAAAAATAAAAATAAACTGCAACAACATTTCCAGGTTGTAACTTTGCAATATCTACCAAAATGAACAATAGCTTCACCCATGACCTTATCATTCAAATTTTAGGAATGTATCCTAAGAAATAATAGCACAAGTTGTAACGCTACACGCATATTATAGCACCTTTGTATCAACAACAACAACATAGAATAATAGTCCAAATGTCCATTAATAGGGAATGAGTATAATGAATAAAAGTATAATCACACAATGGAATACTATATATGTTTAAAATAATGAGGTCAGTATTAAGGCAAAGCATGAAAATGAAAACAATGCTCCATAAAAACAGACCAGAGTGACCAGCAGAATCCCTGAACAGCTGGGTCTTTACCTTGGTATTCCTTATACTTTACTGTAAACCCTCTGGTTTGGCTGCACCCCTAAAGGATATGCTTTGAAACTCCTGGAAAAGCTTCTCCATGGCTCCTGGTGAACAATTCTTACCACCCATCCTACTCCCCATCAACACTGTCTCCCACTCAAGGAAGTGGTCATGTTACCTGTTCCTGGAGAACATCTCACACTCTCATGCACTGACTACCGCCCCATGTTCATCCCTATTATACCAACATAAAGTAAGGAAGTGAGGACCAGCTTTGAGTGTCTGGTGAATGGTTATCATAGGCAGGGGAGACCCAAGATCCAGTGCAGTTGTTTTTTATCTTGAATACTGAGATCTTTAAGATACTTTAAAATTGACACTTTTTTAGTCTTACCATTTTTACGCTTCTTGCTCAAACTACTGTTGAGGGAGAAGAGGAATAAAGGTGGACATAATGTGGGTTACGAGCTAAGGGTTGCTTTCTGCCTATTCTTTGTGGCGTCAGGGGTGTGGTCCAAATCCAAGCATCCCAGCAGATGTAGCAAACTCAAATTCAGTTCTGGTATTAGATTATCTGTGGGCATCGGATATGGTGGGGAAAGCAGAACCAGGGAGCATGGAAGTGTTCATTCAAGCAGGTGGAACTGGAGAGACCCTGATGATTCTCTCTGCTTTCATTAATTCAACACACCCAACTCCGGTCAGTATCCCCTCTGAGGGTACAGAAGTGAGCACGATAAACATGATGCCTGTTGTCATACAGCTTGCTGTCTTTTAAGGGCGATGTACAATTCTGCTTTGGAATAGGATACTGGAAAGAGGTCACATAGGAGCAGAATACACACACATACATATATCATACACAAATGCACAAACGTTCTTTTCTCTTCTGAACACTCATTTTGAAACATCTTGTATTTTCTTTCTAGAAAATGGGTCTCTGTAACAATGGAAATGGCTGCTGTTTTCAGTCCAAGGGGATATAGGATTGTGTGTTTAAGGAGATACTAAATAAGCTTTGATGGCTGCTTGAATGGAACTTTCAATTTCAACTCTTCACCACCCAAAGCTCCCATGCGGATTAAAGTGGCAACAGGAATCACCGGCTGCAGACCCTACCCCTCACTTCCTTAAGTCCAGTTGCAAGCTTACTTCACCCTTGCTGTGCCCTTGGAATTAACAGCAAGAGTGAAGGTAACCAATCTCCCCCATCCCCACCCCTGAAAGACCACACACAGTGCAGCTGGGAGAAGGCAGCCGCCACTTTGAGTCACAGCCCCTCATCCCACTAAAGCTCTAAAGCCAACCGATTCCTAGGCAGTGATGTTGGGCGAGCCGCCTAGGCTGCAGGAGCATCTGATTCCTTTTCCTGGATGCTCTCTAGGGGTCAGATGCTGGGCCTAGCAAGATGCCCATGGGGCCCCAAAATGATTGCTTGGGAGGGCCTGACTGGGCAGGAGTTGAGACCGCTTGACCTGAAGTTAACCTTGCGTTTTTATCTCTCCCGCACTATGTACTTTCTGATAAATCTCATAAGTCTCCTCTTGTTTAAGTGACAGGCAGTTGGGATGGTGATTTTTGCTTCTGGCAAATCCTCAAAGGGGAAAATCAACCCACACATCCCAGAAGGGAGGAGAAATAGGTCAAAACAGAAGCAAAGTTGAATTCCTTAGCAGTGGGCAGAGCTTAGGAGGAGGGTCCCTGCTTTTGACTAGAGACCCCTCTATGGGCCCCAGCAGACACAAGCACCCAGAGAGGGGTGAGGGGGTTCCGTTTGGCTCTTGGCCCAGAAAGAGAGCTGTGGGCACATGCAAATCCAAGCAGCACACGCAGGCACATCACAGTGGACAACCGTGCATCCCAATGCTACCTCCCTCTCCTTTTGAGATTTCTGTATTCTCTGGCCAGCTTCCTGGCCTTTGCTTTATTGATCCTGGTAACTGTGGAGAAGAAAACGGAAAGACCACCAGAAAAACTAAATTAATCTACACTAGAAAGGGCAGAAAGCTATGCACGATAGGAAAATAAACAAATAGAAGCAGAGCCAAAGAGATAGGAGGAGAAGGGGAGAGAGCGAGGAGTCAGCCTAGGTTGTGTTTACAGAGGGTTTACGGGAGTTGGTAGATGTGAAAGGAGAGGTCGAGGGGCAGCTTCAGCACCTTGTAAATGAAAGGGTAGGAGAGAGACCAAGGAAAGGAATTTCAGAGTTTTGGATTTGGGTTAGCTAGTAATCCCTATCTAGTGCCTCTTAAAGAGCCCTCAGTAAAAAAGTCAATTGCTTCTCAGTGCTCTTTGGATATCATACTAGTTTTACTTCTGAATGCAGCTCCCTGTATTTGGACCAGTTTTATGTGGATTACATGTGATTAAACAAACGTGGCTCAGTGGATTTTCGAGTGCCTGACACCCAGCCGTCCAAAAGGGCCTCCAGATTCCGCAGGCTGGAGTCTGAGCCAGCTGATAGCCTGCGATTCCGGGCCAACAGCGGCTTGGGTACGTTCAGTCTGGAGGTTGAGAAGCCTCAGTGACGTGACTGAGAGGGCTCAGAAAGGCGGGAACCACGTGCCATAATTTTCCTCTAGACACCCTGTCTGTTAGCAGCTTTTCTCTGCCACCTTTGGCTAAATGCGGTGGCCATGCTCAGTTCCTCCAGCCACTCTGGGCACTGCTGACCATTCCCTCTTCCTTGGAACAACCTCTTGTGTGGCCTCCATAACACCACTCTCTTGGTTTCACTCAGCCTTGCTGGGCACCCTTTCCCAGCTTCCTTCACTGGCTTCTCCTCCTCCAGGTTCTGAGCTCAGGCCATTTCTCTGCCTACATCACTCCCTGAGTCATCTCATCTGGTTTCATGGCCTTAAAAGCAAACAAATGATGACTCAAGATTTAAATCTCTGGCCTGAACATCTCTCTGATCTCCAAAACCACATTTACAACTGCCCATATGACATCTCCATCAGATGTCCAACAGGAACCTCAAACACCACAGGGCCAAGGTTGAAATTCCACCTGGCCCTCTTCCCCTCACCCCCAAATCTCTCTCCATGCAGCTCAATGTCTCGACAAATGCAATTCATCTGTTCTCATTGCTCAAGACAAAATACCCAAGTCATCCTCAAATTCTCTTTTTCTCATACTCCCCACATCCAGTCCATCAACAAATCCATTGTCCATTTTCAAAATATATTCAGAATCTGACCACTGTCATACCCCTCACCACCAGCACCATCCTGATTCAAACCACCACCACCTCTAGCCTGAACTCCCACAAGATCCCCCACCTCGTCCTCCTGCTCCTGCCTCTGTCAGTCAGCATCCAGAGTAACCTTTCAAAATGTCAGCAGGATAATGCCATGCCTCCACTGAAAGCTAGCCAACAGCTTCCCAGCACTAAATAAAACACCACACATGCACACACACATATCCCGGAATTTTCTTCCCCTTTTACTTTGTTGTATCATCTTCCACAGCACCGATCGCAAATATACTATATATTTACATGTTTCTTTATTTCCAGTCTCCCCCCTAGAATCTAAGCTCCCTAATAGTAGGAATTTGTCCTGTTTTGTCTTATCCCTTATACCTGGAATTTTCTGACACATGGTAGGTATTCAATTAATATTAAATTAATAGATTATTGTTCTGAGCTTTATGCTTCCTTTTCCCAAGACAGGATATACCTTGCAAGGAACAAGGGTGTGAAATGGTGTATTACCCTTCCCAAGTAGTTGCTATTCTCATGCAAGAGTATTGTATTTCCCTGTCCCAGTGATTCCAACTTGGCTTGGTGACTTGCTTTCACTAAGAAAATAGGAGTATAAGTCACGGATACCACTCATAAGCTGATGCTTTAGGAGCCACAGTGTGGTTGCCCATCACTCTCATCCCAGATAGAGGCTAACCCTTCATCTCTGGTCCTGGAATGAAGATGTGGGACACAGCCCCAGTCCATCCATTATAAAGACATGGGACGTGAGTGAGAAATAAACACTCTGTGTTGTAAGCCACTGTAATCTGGGGCCAAGTGTCACGCAGCAGAAGGTAGCCTACACTCAGCTGATGAAGGTATGTATGGGGGGACACTCACGGGCCCATGGATGTTTGTGTGATGCTGTGTTCCCGCCTTGGTGAGCGTGTGCTCTCTGGGATGAGTGGGCTTGTCCTGCTCAGCAATTCTTCAGGGATGATCCTCCATCTCTCCAATCTGAAGAGGACAGGTAGAGGGGACACTCTAGGACATCAGCCATCCCATACGGGTATAATGTGGCCGCTTTACTTTTCCATGATGTGAGTTAGGGTCAGTGACGCTGACACACACTCAAAGTACATTGGCTATAATTTCCAAACTTGCTGCTAGACTTACTCATTCTGAGAAAGACTGAGGAAAGAAAAGAGCCAGCTGACAAGCTCTGTGCCCTGAGCCTGGGCCCAGATGCTCTGTCGGGGATGCAGAGAGTGGGAAATTCTTCCAACAACCTCTGGGATGAACGAGGGAAGAGTGATAACTAGAGTTTATGCCAGGTGGTGAGGCCAGCCATGGATCTCATCTGTGCCTGCTTTTTCACAACTAAAGGGTATATCCTCCAAACACTGAACTGAGCGCAGCTTCCCCCAGGCAACATTCTAAATCATGGGCTCTGGCTGTGTGTGGGGTGTGTGTGCTGGTGGGGTCCTCTTTCCTGGGCCCACTCACAAAGCAGACTTTGAGAAGTTAGACCCAAGATTTCCACAGATCCATGCACAGCCCTTGCGATTTCAAGGGTCTCCGTCCTAGGAGAATGTGCACTCATCTCGCCCAACTTCTTTTGGGCCACAGAGAACTGAGCAGCAGGGTGGGGCTGGACTGCTGCCTCCCGCACTCTCTCCTGGCCATTCCCTGAGGTCTGGCTCACCTCAGACAGATGTTAGGGCAACGCTTTGCATTTTATTCCCGACAGAACAATGCTTCTTCTCCTTTTCCAACCAAGGAATTTTCCATCATATGACACAAAGTGCATTCTGTGAATTAATGAGACAAGGAGGAAGGACTTGAGCTTCCTGTGGAGGCCCTGGGCGGGGGTGAGCTGCCCAGGAAATATCTAGAGGCATTTTTCCAAAGTAGCAGACCGCAGTAAATTGGTAAAAGTCAAGAGCTGTTTTCCGGAGCCCACAGAGACTGAAACTCGCAGCTGGGACCCAGGCATGATGTCTAACCTTTGCCTGACTCCCGTGCCTCTGTCCTAGCATGGAGTTTCTGCCCGGTCCTCTCCAGTCTGTGAAAGCTTCTGTCTTTAAAGCTGGATCATCTGTCTGTTGCAATTACTGCCCTGGCCAATGGACATGGGGGATTTGATCAGATTAGGCCAGGAATACAGAGAACATACAGATTGTACTCATCATCCATTGCTGTTTGTCAATTATGAAGCAAAGATCGTGTAGATGCTCAGATCTTGCAAGATGGGTTTGCCCCTGAAGCTTCAGGGATGAAGCACCATCGTCACATACAGCTCTCTCCTGGGATGAGAATCTGTCACATTATTTTAGTATCTAAGGAGCTTACAGCCAGGTCATCTATTCACAGTCTCATTTGCTATGCATAAAACTCGCTTTGTTGCTACTCTTACCAGCAGACCTAGAGTCCCACAGAGAATCAGACTGGATTAGAGTGAGCAGGCCCACACAATGTTTTCAACCAAGTTACACGATAATTTTTAAAAATAGGATATGCCATTTAAAACCATGGATACGTGGTTATTCTTAAACCTTGAAATATCTGGTAATACTGGCTCCAGACTTTAACATGGCAATGGTATACCAGAACTGAATAGCTAATTGTTGGACTTGAAACTAGCATACGTTCTTCAGTTGACCAGAGTCTCCACCACTCTCTATTGCATTATTCACATCACATCTCTTGTGGTCATTTGAGTCTGTGACCTTAAAAATTATTGTTTAGTGACACAGCTGCCAGCCAAAGACACTCAGATACTCTAATATTTTAGCTTCATCTCAGGTGGAATGTAAAGCATGTTGGGCTCTGGTCAGGATGCGGTCTCCATCCTGCCCCTCTGTATTGTGCCATCATTGTCCCAGGAACTAGGCACTGCATATCAGATTCCCTGTTTATTACCCCAGTGAAGATTTTGATTTAGGGATCTCTTTCCTGCGGCTGTTATGACTACAGAGGGCTTTTCTGGACTTCAGTCTAATCCACTTTTTTTTTAAAAATGTCAAAGTCACGTATTTTAATAATCTCACATATTCTTCATATTTTCTTCCATGTCATTCTCTGAAGATCAGCTTTTTAAAACTATTTTCTAAACTTTTTATTTTATATTGGAGTATAGCCGATTAACAATGCTGTGATAGTTTCAAGTGCACAGCAAAGGGACTTAGCCATACTTATACACGTATCCATTCTCCCTAAAACTCCCCTCCCATCCAGGCTGCCACATAACATTGAGCAGAGTTCCCTGTGCTATACAGTAGGTCCTTGTTGGTTATCCATTTTAAATATAGCAGTGTGTACATGTCGATCCCAAACTCCCTAACTATCCTTTCCCTCCATCCTTCCCCCCTGGTAACTATAAGTTCGTTCCCTAAGTCTGTGAGTCTGTTTCTGTTTTGTAAATAAGTTCACTTGTATCATTTCTTTTTAGATTCCACATATAAGGGATATCATACTACACTTCTCTTTCTCTGTCTGACTTACTTCACTCAGTATGACAGTCTCTAGGTCCATCCATATTGCTGCAAATGGCATTATTTCATTCTTTTTAATGGCTGAGTAATATTCCATTGTATATATGTACCATATCTTCTTTATCCATTCCTCGGTCAATGGACATTTAGGTCACTTCCATGTCTTGGCTATTGTAAACAGTGTTGCAATGAACATTGAGGTGCATGTATCCTTTTGGACCATGTTTTTCTCTGGATATATGCCCAGGAGTGGGATTGCAGAGTCATATGGTGGCTCTATTTTTAGTTTTTTAAGGAACCTCCATACTGTTCTCCCTAGTGGCTTTATCAATTTACATTCTCACCAACAGTGTAGGAGGGTTCTCTTCTCTCCACACCCTCTCCAGCATTTATTGTTTGTGGATTTTTTTGATTCCGTCTGCTCCTCCTGCTTTGAGCAGCGGCCAGTCTGGAAGGGGCATTTTGAGAAGGAGATGCAGTCTGTTTGATGGTTTCATTGTTGTCCCGTATAGCACCATGTTCAGCCTGTGAATGACTTGTTGTCTCCTCCTAAGCAGGAAGGTTCCTGCTGGTGGATAGGAGTTTCATAGTGACATGTCGGCATGATTCCAGAGTTTCCTCTAGACATATAGAACAGTAGGATCTACTGCACGTTATGGCGAAAAGTACAGGCTAGAAAGCCCATCAGATATTTACATCTCCCTGAACACAGCCACAATTGTCACTTGTGTCCCCCACCACTACAGGGAAAAAAAGGCTGTCATCTCTTTCTTGCCCTTAAAACACATGTGGTAAGCAAAAGCAGGCATTGGACAGGAGTGATCCATCTACCAGAATGACCCTCTGGTCTGCTCCTGTGTTCACTGCTGTACTCACTGGGTGGAAAGTCTTGACCTGAACTCTCATCTAGCCAATGGTAGCCTTGGTCTTGCTAGCTACTGCCACTCAGGGGTGAGTTTCACATCTGATGTCAAATGAATCAATGCAGACAGTTCTCTCTGGACTCAGGAGTCCATCCAATACTGAGATCTGCTCCTGCAGTAAACAAGTGACCTTCCCTATAGATCATGCTTTTCATATAACCCCAATATCCCAGAGCTTGGGTTAGAATTTGGATGTTCCCTCATTGCCAACTCTCCGTCTGTTTCTTTCCCTCAGTCTCTACCCTCTGAGCTCAGCTCACTGTCTTCTATTTTGAGGAGACTCCATCATATCAGCTGGTTGGGCTAGCTCTGGTTAGAGCAGGACCATGCATCAAAACTCGAGTTGATTAGTTACCAGGAATTCCTTTTCCTGTTGCTTGCTCATAGAGAATTCAGGTGAATATAGAAGAAACAGAAGGAAATAGGTGGTATCCCATTATCGGCTCTCTGGAAAAGAGCCCCGGAATATTTTATTATTAATTTAGCCTTCAGAAAAGTGCTCAGGATCAAACACCCATCTTATCCACAAATGACTATTTAAATGTAAATCAGATCACGTCACTCTTTTCTCAAGGAGCTTCCAACAGCCACCTGCTGCACTGAGAAAAAAAGCAAAGCTTTGCCTACAGCCCACAGGGCTGTCATACCTTGGTCCTGACCTATCTCCTCCAGCTCACCCTTGCCACAGGCTTCTCTTTGAAATCCATGATCCAGGACAATCACCTTCTTACAGTTCTTGAAAGGCCATGCACATTTTCCCTCTTCTGGACTTCCTTCTCCATAGATCTTGTCTGTCTGCCTAGATCACTCTTCTCATGGATTCTCATAGCACTCAGGTCTCAGTTTCACAGCAAGACATTTTCTGCTGACCCTTCTAGAGCAGGTCACTCTAATCCCCATCTCTGCACTTTACAATTTTCTCTCACAGTACTTATCAAAACTGGTAACTTCACAGTAATTTTTTAAAAATTGTGTATTGTATGCTTGCCCAACTAGACTATTCATGAGGCTAGAGATCATGCTTTCTTTATATACCAATACATCCTCATTGCTTGGTAGAAGTTCAATACACCTTTTTTGGATATATAAACAAATTCCAGATATCCACAAATGAATAAAATAATTAGCAGTACTAAATCAAATCTCATTTTCTGAAATTTAATTTTGTAGTTATCAAAAATCTATATATAGGTAGGGACGCAGGGAATCCTAGAATGCTCTCTTTCTATTCTCTGCCATCTCAGGCCTGAAATTATTTTACCCACTAAGCTTTCTGTTAATTTCATTTGGCATTTGCTGTCACCTGCTTCATCTACGCACAGGAGTAATACCTATAAAAGGGCCGAGACCTTTCTCCTTTATCTCTAAACTAGAGTAGAAGTGCATCTGTAGCCCTATCTCATTCAAACTGTCTTAAGACTGCCCAGCGTTGGATCTCAGCATGATTACAAACAGAATTATCTATAACTTCCCTTTTGCCACAGGCTTTGTTTTTCTTATGTTGAGGTTTCCTCTGTGAGTTGGAGAAAATCAAAACAGCACTTTAGAGAAGATCAAGAAGAAGAGAAGTATTAACGGCAAATATCTTCCTCTGAATGTCACTGGTATCCTAAAAAGCATTGAAGAGCAGGATGGAGACCAGAGCTTTGGCATTTGACACATCTTTTTTTTTTTTTTTTTTTTATGACACAGAGAACACTAACTATGAAAACCTTACTCAGAATTTATCCTTTAACAATGAGCATATACTTATCTTTCAAGGGAGAATAATACTATTAACATCTCAGGATTGTTTTGAAGATAAAATGAGACAATAGGACACCCCAAATAGTGTCTTGATCAAAAAGACATTAACTTCACTCCTTCTATGATTTTCAAAGGTCACTCTTCATCTCCAGTTGTAGAAGGAGTAAAGGTCCCCTCAGGAAATTTCCACTCTGGCCTGTGCAGTAACCCAAAAGAGGAGGGTCTCTAAAGCATTACACAAAGCACCCCCTCCCATAGCGGAAAAACTGAGTCTTCAGAAAATCGTAAAATACTACTTAGTAGGACAGCCTCTGAAAAGAACACACAAATGAAACCCTATCACCCCATGACTGGGCAACTTTGTCACAAGCTTCTTCTTCCCTCCCTCTACTCAGAGTGATATGTCACTGGTCACTTGATGAAGGATCTACCCAGTTTCTTGATTAATTTTCAGAGTATTCAGAAAGCCTCGGTCTTTCTGTAGTTTGTAGGTACCAAACTTAATCAATGTTTTCTATGAATCTGCTGGTGATAAAATGAGTGTTTTTTCCTCCTTTGTCTCAATACATAAAGTCCTCTTGTCAGATCCTCAAGGGGGACAGGAAGTGGGAGACAAAGGAAACTTCTTGTCCAGTTGGTGTCCACGTATTTTCTGAGAGAGAAAACACTCACATGGACACCTCAGCCATCCTCCTGGCCCCATCTTCGGCTTCCACTTTGCCTCTGTGTAGGCTTATTGGAGTCCCAGCTGCCTTTTTCAGTTATGCATTGAGCAGTGGCTTTTTGGGCACCTCTTGGTCCAACTGAAGATTCTAATATTGTATTATCTTTCAAACAGATTATATTTCCCCAAATTGATTAGAACACTTTCACCCCACATCCTCATCTCTGACTTTGCTCCTGCAGCATTAAGAGATAGAGTCTTACGCCGCTCCCTCTTGAATCTGGGCAGGAATGTTGCTCATATGGGACCAAGAGAATGTGGCAGAGTGATGCTGTGTGACTTGTAAGGCTGAATCACAGAAGGTGATGTAGCATCCGTCTTATGAGCCAGGACACTGACTCTTGGAGCCCTGAGTCATTGCGCAAAATGTCCAACTACCCTGGGACCACCACAGTGGAAAGGCCATGTATAGGCACACACCAGTTCAACAGCCCAGATGAGTTCCCAGAAGAAAACCAACAATAACTACCAGTCTTGTGTGTGAGTTGTTTCGCATACCCAGCCTGTCAAGCTTTCACAATTCTGCAGCACCAGCCAACATCTGACTGCACCTATATGAAAGAACCCAAGTAATATGAGCCTTTTCCAAATTTCTGACCCACAAGACTTTGAGCAAAATAGAGGTGGTTTTAAGCTATTAAGTTTTAGAGGAATTTGTAAGGCAGCAGTAGTAACTAGAATAATCCTGGATGGGCCATAGTAAACAGGTTTTCCTAGCACCTGGTTTATCTGGATTAACTCTATTTTTCAATCTTATGCCCCAGAAAAAAATAAACTTAAGTAGATGTCTCATTGGAAGCTTCCAACAGTCTATTATATGCCTGGAATTAAACTTTCATGTTCAAGCTGCCATTGAAGATATGGAGCATGTATGTCCATGGCAAAATTATGTTTGTTGGAAGGCAGATTAGACAAGCTAGTCAGGAATGTAACTATTCATTTTGATAGCAAATCTTTTTTCCTTTATTGGGAAGATGATCTGAATTCCTTACTCCAGAAGACTTTGGACCATAGTCCTTGAAGGTTGGATAAGGTGGTTTAAAGACTCAAATACCCCTGGGCATTGCAGAGTCTCAGCAATAAGAGATTACCAGGAGCTTATTTATCTGTGTAGAATGTCACCAAAGAGAGGTTTCTGGGGTTCAAAAGGAAGAAGCCCAGCTTTTGGTTTCTTTATGGCTGTGGGTCAGGAGAGAAGAATCCCATGAGGCTTCCTCACACCTAAGTGCAGACTATATCTGGCATCTGGGAAAGATTAAAAAGGAAGAGACATGGGGAATCAAAGATTCTGCACACTTAATATTCATCTCAGTACTGGAATCACTGTATCATTTTAACTCTAAGGACCAAAGTAAAGAGTCTAGAACTCTGAGGTGAAAATGAGAATTGTGTCCTACTGCTCCTATTACAGTTAAGTACTCAGTGAAATCAGTGGGAATATGGCTTAAGGCTTGCATGGATTACAAAGCAAATCCAAATTACATTTCTAATTAGCCCACAAAGAAAGAATAATTCTATAAAAATAAAGAGAGGTAGGCCAGCGTGAGTGGATTTATGTTTTAAATTCAAGGCATTTGAAACATGTTTCTTGGTAGGAAATTGAGTACCACTGAGACTTAATTGTGGAATAGTGGGACAATACCATATGGGAAAGCAAACAGAAATCATGGATCTACTACATGTCATGAATATCTTTCCCTTAAATCCCACTGGAATAGGTATAAAATCTTCCGAAGCAAACAAACAAAACTTTCCTGAATCTGCAAGGATGATTAACAAAATATCTGACCTGACTCATATTTAAATATGACTCTCCGAATACTATTCACGTTGCTGGTGAGAAGTTTTCAGATGCATCTTCCTCTGAGAAGTTCTTGAATCACAGTCATATTAAGAATACTCTACTATCAACTAAGCAGCTGGAACTCTATTTAAAAGTATTAAAATTTTTTGATAAACTATATGTATTAACTGCAAGAATACTCTGGAAGGTATAAAACAAGAATTGAAAATAGGCAGTGACAAGCCAATTTTGACTAAAAGGTATTTTTGAATTGTTAATCATTTTTTCTTTCTTCCAGGTAATTCAGTTTTCCAAGGTCATTGCCTTGGGAAAAGAATGTGATGAGAAGATAAAGTGGGAGTGAGTTAGGGTCAAAGTCTTGGCTTTGGTTTGCAATAGCACTGGTCCTTTGGTAATGGAGTGCTGTCTGTGCATAAGCATCATACATGGGAGACACACGACGGGAGATAGTGGTCTCCTTCCAAAAGCCTCATGGACCAAAGGGTGGTTAGGAGTTGGAGAGGGATGGGAGTGATATGATGAAAGCAGAGGAATTAGTGGACCTCAGTAGTAGTTACTGCAGGGCTCAGAGAACTGCTCTCTTGGAGCAGCTCCCAATTCCATAATCTCTATTTCATCACATAAGTCCATTGTTTCCCTCAGCTCATGACTCTGATATGAAGGGTCTTCCTTTTTTATATATAATGGCCTCTCTTTGCAATTATATCTCTTATTAACATTTTAATATCTGTTAAATCTATAGTAATGTTCCCTTTTTTACTCCTGCTATCGGTAATATAATCTTTTCTTTACTCTCATGTTCCCCCTTGCTAAGGAAATGTCAATTTAAATGATGTTTCAAAGAAATAATATTTGGCTTTGTTGATTTTTAATCAAGTACTATAAATAAAATAAATTAATTATAAATAAAATACTCCTTATTTTGTGTCTTTTTTCCCGACTTCCTGTGATACATGCTTAGAACATCTATTTTCAGTCTTTTATAATATATCAAATTAAGCTCTAAGATTCCTCTAAGCATAGCTTTAGTTGTATCTCACAAGTTTTAAAATGCTATATTTTCATCATTATTTGAGTCAAAATATTTTCAATTTTCCATTGTGATTTATTCTTTGGCCCACGGTTTATTTAAATGTGTTTTACTTAATATTCAAGTATTTGGGGATTTTATTTCTAGATGGATTCCACTGTGGTCAGAGAATAAACTCTGTATGACTTCAAACTTTTGAAATTTGTGTGGGTGGCTTTCAGGCCCATCGTACGGTTTATTTAGATAAAAATTTCATGTGTACTTTAAAAGATAATATATTATGCAGGGTTTGATTACATATGCATAATCAGATGACATTTGTTTCTATTTGTTAACAGATTTGTTGTTATTATGAAAGTCTTCTATAGCTCCACTGATTTCTTATCTCCTTTTCTTACCAGTTACTGGGAAAGAGATGTTAAAATCTCCACCATGATTTTGGATTTGCTGAAATCTTTCACACATATCATTTTGCTTTATGTATGTATTTAAATTTACATAATTTATCTTATTAAGTGCAAACAAATTTATGTCTTTATAATTTCCATTTAAGCAAAGGCTTTAATCATTGTGATATGTCTCTTTTTATATTTTTATTCTTTATTTTAGTGTGAGACTACTGGCAATAAATTCTCTTTTTCTGTTTGTCTGCAGAGTATTTTTCCATCATTTTTGAAATATGGAACAACAGGTTAGAGAATATTTTCTTTCAGAACTTGGTCTTGTTTTACCCTCTGTTGTTTGTGTCAGTCTTACTGCTGCTTCTGTGAAGCTAACGGGCCTTCTTTTCCTCTGGCTGCATTTAAGATTTTCATTTTGACTTTGGTTACAGCAGTTTTACTATAATGTATTCAAGTGTAGATTTCTTTGTATTTGTTCTGCTATGGTTTGCAGAACCTTGTGAATTTGGTCTTGAGGTCTTTCATTAGATTTTGTGAAATCCTTACTCTGTAGCTCTTCAAACATTTCTTATGCCCTGCTTTTTTTTTCTCTCTCTCTCTCCTTTCCTCCCAAGACTTCAATCACACATATTTAGACCTCTTAGTGTGCCCCATTTTTTTCCTTCAGATTTTATCTTTGTGATTAAATGTACATATTTTCTACTGCATATTTTAGTTCACTATGACTCAGTTCTGTTGCAATCAAACTTCCGTTGAACCCAGCTATTGGAATTAGTTCAGTTCCAAAATTTCCACTTTACTCTTTTTATAGGTTCCAGTTCTCCATTGAAATTTTTTATTTATTTTCTTGGACATGTGAACTATAGTTTCTTTACAGTACCTGTCTGATAACTCCAAATGCTGGAGTTGCATTGTATATCTGGAGGTTTTTGGGGTTTTTCTGGAGGTTTTTGGGGTTTTTTGTTTGTATGTTTGTTTTTTTTTTTTACATTATGGCTCTGTTCCTTTTTTCTTTTTTCTCTTGATTTTCACCCATATGGTCATTTTTTACTGTCATGTTTAGTTAGTTTTATTGTATATTTTTAAAATATAGAGGCTTTAGATGATTTATATTCTTCCAGATAGAATTTAATTTTCTTCTGACAGACTACCTTGGGAAGACTATCTTGATTTAATCAGGAATTAAGATGGCTTCAGGTTGTGTTCCAGGCTTTGTGAGGACTGGCCTTCTTCCAGTTTGCTCTCATTCTTAGGAGGGGCTGTTTAGGGGTCTCAACTAAATGTCTGTGTTGTTTCCCAGATCCCTCCTCCATGGCAGCCTTTAAAATTCGCTCTCTCTCTCTCTCCCCCAGCTTCTCTCTCCCGATCTCTCTCTCTCCCTGAGATTACATACATCTCTTAGCTTTTTAACATCTTAAATATCTGTTTGGCTTCTCAGTCTCTTAGGGATTGGTAAATGCCTCCAGAGAAAACTTCATGCAGAATGTCAGGCTCAGTTTTCTATGACACCCCTTTCTTTTGAATTTTGGATCCTCAAATCCACCCATTCCCAAAACTAAATTTCAGAATGTGGGTCCAATTAATAACAAGTATAACCCAATCTTGATATATGTATCAGTCTAATGTGCCAGTCTAAAGAAAGAGTGAATGTGGGGTAGTTCTGTAAAAGGAATTTCATGTGAGAACTAGTTAACAAGGCTATTGGAAGCATCGCAAAGCCAAATAAGGGAAGAGAAAGCAATCCAGAGATTAGCAACAACAGAAAGCTGCTTCTGCTGGTAGGGCAGAAGAACAATGTGATGAAGCGTTTACAGAGGCCAGGAGCCAAGTCTATCAGGTAGACACCAGAATCAGAACAGAGGCTTCCAACAAGAGTGGGGAATCACATGGGAGACAAAGCCAGTGCTAAGAAGAGAGCAAGAAATGTGATTCTCCCCTTCCCCTGCTGCCACTCAATTGCCAATGTGTCCTTTTGGATAAACCTAACTGGTAGTTGGGAAAAGAGCCTGAGAAATGTAGGATCAGTCTTCTTTGTGCAGAACAAAAGGACACTAAAGGCACCTACATGCAAAAGGCAAATGACCAGAAAGGTTCTTTTGGGGCCAGGTGCAGGGAAACTAATAGAAATATAAGACTTCCAGGTACCAATTACCTTCATTGACTGATTAAAAATATTCTTAGATTAGATATAAGATGAAGGAAGTTAAAGAAAAAAATGGCTCTACTGAGTCAAAGATTTTCCTAAACAAATATTAAACAACCCTGGAAGTGATCAGTCATTTCAGCAGCAGCCAATTTTGTGGGTCTTGGCCAAGATATTTTAAAATAGAATGGAATGGAATAGGATAGAATAGAACATAACAACTCATAGGGACTTGGAGAGAAAATATTTGTTCAAAAAGTTTTAAATCTCAGCCATCTAGGTGAGTTATTTAAAGTTGGTTGCATTTCACTGAAGAGGAAGCAGACAAGGATAATTTCATTTAAGAATATCAAGTCAAGACCCTTTAAAGAACAGAGAAAGAGGAAAGAAGATTAAATGCTCTTGGAAAAAAATTCTAAAGTGCCAAGTGAAATGCAAATTTTAAATATTCCCCAGCTAGTCAATAAATCCTTACAAATGTGTGGATTGTTCATCAGAATTGAAATAAGCCCTTGAACTTTGATTTTAATTAGTCTGGGTACATGCTGTTTAAAGAATCTTTAAATTTAGACCGTCACCTGTGTTGTGAAACATCTGACAGTAGAAACAAATTACCTCCTCACGGACTGATCTCCATTTCCTTCATTTTTCTCAGATATTCAAAGTGAAGAAAACAATGACCCCCTCACTGGGTCTTCATGAAGTGTTTTTGGCTGGGATAAGTGTCTCTAGTCAAAAGAAGGGCTTAATTTCTGGGAAGGCAATTTTAGTTGTTTTGATTAGACAGTTTCTGTGACAAAAGGACTAAGTACTGGATCTCAGTAGAGCCAGCTGTGTTCCCTTTATTAGCTGCTGAGATGTTAGGAGAGGGATCCAAGGTAACTGATGACCCGGCAGGTGGGAAATGGGTGGGCATGGAGGACAGAGAGCTCTCCTTTCAGCCAAAATTGTGATTGCTTGTGTTACTAACAGGAGGGTTCATTTTGATATTTTATTACTAATGAAAAATTTGTAAGTTAAGATCAGTTGGGTTGCAAGAAAGGGAAAAGTCAAATCATATTCAAAAAGGGAGTGTATTAACCTTCAGTTCTGGAGCTCAGAGGTGGAGCTGGTTTCAAACACAGTTTGATTGGAAGGTTTGACAATCCATCAGGACCTAGGTTCTCCCACTCTATTTATTCACTTAGATTTCCACCTCACAGCCTTCATGCTCAGACTAGTGGAGAGCCTCATAGTCACAAAAAGCCTGAAGCAGCTTTGGAACTTAAATTCTCTCCTGGTCTCAGGTAGTGTAGGGGAAAAGGCAAGAGTTTCTCTCCAATGACTCCCTGCAAAATCTTTTGTATCTCATTGACTTTGACTGAACAGTATATCCTTGAGTCAATCATTGTAGCCTGATGACTAGCTTTAACTTAGGTCACATCCTCCACAGAGGTCTATGCAAACACATGGCTTGTGAATGGAGGACAGAGAGTTGTTCAGAGGGAAATGAAAGTATTTGACAAAAGCGAAGAAGGAATGAAAGGTGGTTAAACACACCCATGACGAAAACACATGTCCTCTTTATATGGTGGCCAAGTCCACTCAGCCACAGCATACTGTCTTCCTGAGGTGAAATGTGTTTTTGTTTGTTGTTTGTTGGTTTTCCCCGTGCTCTTTTGTAATTACATCTTTGAATGGAAAAGTGTGGAGAACATTCCTGAGAGCAAACTTTTGCTTGAGGGAAGGGAAATAAGAGCCTTACCGTATGCTACTAGCTACCATGACCTCTTTTTTCAAAAGCTAATTTGCTCTACTTAAGACATACAAACAGATATTAAAACAATAGATTGAATATCTGTGAATTTGCATTCCTAATAAGGAATAAAACATTGTCAGCAGGACTAAATACCCCTTTGAAAGTCCCCCCAATTCTCTTCCTTCCTTTCCCAGAAAAATATTATCCTGAATTTAGTGTTTTTTATTCCTACACCTTTATTCATATATTATCTAAAATTTTTATGACTCTTAATACAATATGTAGTACTGTTTTGCATGTTTTCACATATGTAAATATATAATTATATTAATATACATATTATAAATATATAATTATTATATTAAATATATATATTTCATATATATGTAGTCATGTTGATTACAACATTTTTCTCAATTATGTCTGATATATGTAGCTCTAGTTCTTCCATTTCACTATTGTGCTGTAGTCCTGTTTTGGTTTTTTTTTTGGTGTTTGAATACATCATAATTGAATTATCCATTCTCCAGCTGATGGACATTTGTATTGTTTCCATTCTAGCTATTAGAATCAGTGTTGTATGAGTGTTTTCTACCTGTTTGCTGGCATACATGTTTAAATACCTCAATGGTAGAAACCAAGAAGTGGAATTGACAGCTCAGGGAATATAGGCAACTTCAACATTACTGGTTATTGTCAAATTGTTTTTCAAATAAGTTGTACCAACATACATAATCACCAGCAAAGTACAAGTATCCCTGTGGCTCCACATCCTTGCCAACATGATAGCATCAGATGTTTTCATTTTTACTGTTCTGACTAGTGTGAAATTTGTGGTTATAGTTTGAATTTCCATGATAGCTAATGACATAGAACATTTTGACCTATCTTTACTGACTATTCAAATTTCTTCTGTGAATTTTCTGTTTACATTTTTGCTGATCCTCTGTCCACACCTCAACACCCCCTCTGCTGCTTATTTCTTTTATTAGTGCTTTGTAGAATTTTGTATTATTCTGTATATTATTTTTTTAATTGGGGCCTCAAATATCCTTCTTCCAGATTTTGCGTTGTCATTGTATGTATTTCTTAATAAACAGAAAATGTAATTATAATGTGATCAAAATTACCATTTTGTTTTTATGATTTGTGTTTTCTGTGCCCTAATTAAGAGAGCCTTCCTTACCTCAAATTTAGAAAGATGTCTTCCTGCATGGCAGCCAGGCTTTCCCTGTTACTGAACTTCATGATGATGTTTATACAGAAGAAAGCCCATCTCACAGACAGATGGCTGGAGAGCTTTGCTAAATTAGCTGTGTCTTTCAATCTCTTTGAAGCAAGTGTTCCACACCAACGAGGAATGATTTCTTTGGGAAAGATCTTTCATCCCCTGTAGGATGCCTGTGGATCTATATACAGCTGAAAGGCATGTCCCATCCCAGTGGCACATAATGTGGGCGCTGAAGGGCAGCTGGAGGAAGGGGCCTTGAGCACAGGTTCAAATGCCCACAGGCCTATGCCAGAATCTCTTATGCATCTTTTTTCCCCACCGCACCCCCCTACACACACACGATGTCCAGGTAGGCAGCCTGGTCTGTGCAGCTGGGCAACCCATACTTAAGCGGTGGTTTTAATCACAAGACTGTGTAATTTTAGATTTGAAGCCGAAACACTGGTGCCTGTTAACCCCGATCAAGTTCAGGAACCCCTCTCTCTCTCTTACACTCTATCTCCCTTACCTACTCAAGAACAGCTGCATTTTAGCATTTGATTTTTTTTTATCTCTCTACTGTGAGACTTGCAATATGAGGAAAACAGTGAGGAAGATAGGAGGGAAGGTAATGAAAGGTAAAGCTTTCAAAACTAGAAAATATTTCCATCTGCCAACTAGAGAAAGCATTCTGACTGTGAAACTTATGGGGTAGCCACATTTATCCCTGACAGAATTCCGGGAATCACTTTACCTTAAGAAATTTTCTCTAGCATCAGTACTTAGTCTAGTGGCCATGGCCATTTGAGGCATTAGGTAACAAAGTAAAGAAAGAGGTCATTTTTGACTATCAGAAACTAGGGTAGCTTGTCACCGAGGTTAAGCCTACTACTATGGGGAAACAAGCTCTGTGCTGTGTCAGTCTTAGATGAGGTTGTAGGAATTAGGCTCTTTGTCAAACTGCAATAAAATCTCCATTCTCCTCCCCAATCTCTCCCCACCAACCATCACTATAATAACTCACATCTCATAATAAGCAATCAGCTCCCCTGTAGTCTCAATCTACTGACTACACCACAAATCAGTCTGTGAATTGCCCAGGTGCCTCTGGAGGCTTCCTAACACTTCAGCATGTGTCCTGTATCCCCAAAGACCAGCACACTTGCATTTGCAAAGGCCCCCTGAGCAGACAAAGAACAAGGCTAAAATGTTTGGTGTGGGGCCAGGGGAGGACATAATTTCATGTGATAGTAATAGGCCCCTCCATGCAATGGCACTCAGTATGTCGGTTTCTTCAATTCACTTTCTGTTTCTTCCATAATTCTTATTTTTAAAAATTTTTTCATTAAATTGAGTGATAAAACAGTGATTCATTTCATGATTCAACATTGATTTTATGAACTATCATATATTAAGTAGTTAACATGTTTTTCCCTCTTGAACATCAGGATAAAGAAATTATGTTGGGAAATTTGGGGTGGGGGGTCATGCCCCTCTTCTTCCCTTTCTTTTTTTCCCATGCTGTGTTCCTCCCCTTAAGTTATGAATTCTGAAGTCCTCTATTGAAATAAGCGTCAGGGGTGTTGTCACTCAAAGATCAAAGTGAGATCATGGGGTCTCTTAGACCTTGAATAAAGTCTTACTTATTTTAGAGGCTGTTATCTTTTTCAAAAAAGATAGACTCAAGAAATCTTTCACAAATCCTTTACCTTTCATCCTGCCTATCCAAGGCAATTCATTTTAATTCTGATTGTGCACTTTCCTTTGCTCTTCCTTAACAAGCTTTAGAAAGGTGGATGTCTGCCTCCCTGGGAGAGCCTTTGTCCAGCCCCACAGAGCTCTGGCACCATTAGCCTGACCTCCCCCCTTCTTATAAAAGCAGCATGCCTGGGTCTCCTGACAAGAGCTGGGCACAGGGAGGAAGGGCAGACCAGCTACTCTCCTAACAAGAGAGAGTCGATGGGAGTATTCTTCTCTAGAAAAGTATGGAACGTCTCTCAAGGAGACAAGCCATGACCACAAAGTCTTCTACCTGGGAAGGAAACACGGTTCACACTCATTTCCATCTCTGCCTTGAACAAGACTGTGATTGTGCCCACGGAAACACGTCTGGAATCAGTCAGAAGAATAGGACCATCCAGCGTGATGTGGGTTAGGGAGTGGGTGAGGGGGTGAAGAAGAATGAGATTAGATGATTAGATGATGGAAGTGGGGGAAATCCTTGACAAACAGATTCTTGCTGTGCCTACTCAGCCCTTCAGCAAACAACATCCTCTGGATGATGTTCTGCATCAAGATGAAAGAAGAGTGTTTGAGGTCTAAGAGTGAAAATTTGGGATCCCAGGTCCTGTAACTGTTCTTGTGCCTGGAGTAGGAGCTACTGAAACATGTTCAGTGTTCACAAGCCAAGTCGACACGACACTCAGATCACAACCTCACAAGAGAAAACTTTTTTGGAGGAAGTATCCATTTAGATTTAAGGCAATTCTCACTCATTCTTTCCTGAAGTGGTTTGCTAGTGTTATTCATTGGGTCTTATAAAAAAAACTCTGCAAACTGTTGTTTTGAAACTCCAAAAGGAGAATGTCTTCTGCAGTCAGGCTGATCCAGAACAGGGTCAGAGGGTTGAAAACATGTCCCAAGTGTAGTACTTCCTGAACTGGTTTCCTTCTCTTCACCTGAAACTTTTTGACTTTTCACCCTTTTATCAGCTTCAGATTCCTGGCAGCTTAGTTTCCAACCATCTTCACTCTGCCTCTGATTTTTTTACTATAAGAAATAAAGACAGGTTGTTTAACCTGAGGCGATCCAGCACTGAAGCATACCTGGCTCTTTGGTGGGACTAATATGGCAGACTCTGGGAGGGCTCCTGCCAAGGAGTACTTCCGAGAACTTCTGCTGCCAGTGTCCTTGTCCCTGCGGTGAGCCACAGCCACCCCCTGCCTCTGCAGGAGACCCTCCAACACTAGCACAACTTGAAGTCATATCTATGAATCCAGAGCTGAAATTAATGTCAGGGATCTGGAGCCCTGTTCTGTTGATCCCCCTCCTACAATTGCAGCCATTGGACACTTTCTGAGAGCTGCCATGTGGCATTGGGTCTTGGTGCTCCGGCTGGGTGTCAGGCCTGTGCCTCTGAGGTGGGAGAGCCAAGTTCAGGACACTGGACACCAGAGACCTCATGGCCCCATGTAATATCAATCGGCGAGAGCTCTCTCAGAGATCTCCATCTCAATGCTAAGACCCAGCTCCACTCAACGAACAGCAAGCTCCAGTGCTGGACACCACAGGCCAAACAACTAGCAAGACAGGAACACAGTGCTGGACACCACATGCCAAACAACTAGCAAGACAGGAACACAACCCCACCCATTAGCAGAGAGGATGCCTAAAATTATAATAAGTTCACAGACACCCAAAAACACACCACTGGACAAGGTACTGCCCACCAGAAAGACAAGATCCAGCCTGATACACTAGAAAACAGGCACCAGTCCCCGCCACCAGTAAGCCTACACAACCCACTGAACCAACATAACCCACTGGGGGCAGACACCAAAAACAATGGGAACTACAAACCTGCAGCCTGTGAAAAGGAGACACCAAACACAGTAATTTAAGCAAAATGAGAAGACAGAGAAATATGCAGCAGGTGAAGTAGCAAGGTAAAAACCCACTAGACCAAACAAATGAAGAGGAAATAGGCAGTCTACCTGAAAAGGAATTCAGAGTAATGACAGTAAGGATGATCCAGGGCTTCCCTGGTTGCGCAGTGGTTGAGAATCTGCCTGCCAATGCAGGGGACACGGGTTCGAGCCCTGGTCTGGGAGGATCCCACATGCCGCGGAGCAGCTGGGCCTGTGAGCCACAATTACTGAGCCTGCGCGTCTGGAGCCTGTGCTCCGCAACAAGAGAGGCCACGATAGTGAGAGGCCCGCGCACCGCAATGAAGAGCGGCCCCCGCTTGCCGCAACTGGAGAGAGCCCTCGCATAGAAACGAAGACCTAACACAGCCAAAAATAAATAAATTAATTAATTAATAATAATTTAAATAAATAAATAAATAAATAAAATAAAAAAAGATGATCCAAAATCTTGGAAATAGAATGAAGAAAATACAAGAAACGTTGAATAAGGACCTAGAAGAACTAAAGAGCAAATAAACAATGATGAACAACACAATAAATAAAATTAAAAATTCTCTAGAAGGAATCAATACCAGAATAACTGAGGCAGAAGAATGGATAAGTGACATGGAAGATAAAATAGTGGAAATAACTACTACAGAGCAGAATAAAGAAAAAAGAGTGAAAAGAATTGAGGACAGTCTCAGAGACCTCTGGGACAACATTAAATGCACCAACATTCGAATTATAGGGGTCCCAGAAGAAGAGAAAAAGAAAGGGACTGAGAAAATATTTGAAGAGATTATAGTTGAAAACTTCCCTAATATGGGAAAGGAAATAATCCATCAAGTCCAGGAAGCGCAGAGAGTCCCATACAGGATAAATCCAGGGAGAATCACGCCAAGACACATAATAATCAAACTATCAAAAATTAAAAACAAAGAAAAAATATTAAAAGCAGAAAGGGAAAAGCAACCAATAACATACAAGGGAATCCCCATAAGGTTAACAGCTGATCTTTCAGAAGAAACTCTGCAAGACAGAAGGGAATGGCAGGACATATTTAAAGTGATGAAAGGGAAACACCTACAACCAAGATTACTCTACCCAGCAAGGATCTCATTCAGATTCAACAGAGAAATTAAAACCTTTACAGACAAGCAAAAGCTAAGAGAATCCAGACCACAAAAACAGCTTTACAACAAATGCTAAAGAAACTCCTCTAGGCAGTTAACACAAGAGAAGGAAAAGACCTACAAAAACAAACCCAAAACATTTAAGAAAATGGTAATAGGAACATACATATCAATAACAACCTTAAATGTAAATGGATTAAATGCTCCAACCAAAAGACACAGACTGGCTGAATGGATACAAAAACAAGACCCGTATATATCCTTTCTACAGGAGACCTACTTCAGACCCAGGGACACATACAGACTGAAAGTGAGGGGATCGAAAAAGATATTCCATGCAAATGGAAATCAAAAGAAAGCTGGAGTAGCAATTCTCACATCAGACAAAATAGACTTTAAAATAAAGACTATTACAAGAGACAAAGAAGCACACTACATAATGATCAAGGGATCAATCCAAGAAGAACATATAACAATTGTAAATATTTATGTACCCAACAGAGGAGCACCTCAATACATAAGGCAAATACTAATAGCCATAAAAGGGGAAATCAACAGTGATACAATAATAGTAGGGGACTTTAACACCACACTTTCACCAATGGACAGACCATACAAAAAGAAAATAAATAAGAAAACACAAGCTTTAAAGGACACATTAAACAAGATGGACTTAATTGATATTTATAGGACATTCCATCCAAACACAATAGAATACACTTTCTTCTCAAGTGCTCTTGGAATATTCTCCAGGATAGATCATATCTTGGGTCACAAATCAAGCCTTGATAAAATTAAGAAAATTGAAATCGTATCAAGTATCTTTTCCAACCACAACGCTATGAGACTAGATATCAATTACAGGAACAAAAACTGTAAAAAATACAAACACATGGAGGTTAAACAATACGCTACAAAATAACCAAGAGATCACTGAAGAAATCAAAGAGGAAATCAAGACATATCTAGAAACAAATGACAATGAAAACACGACGATCCAAAACCTATGGGATGTAGCAAAAGCAGTTCTAAGAGGGAAGTTCATAGGAATACAATCCTACCTCAAGAAACAAGAAACACCTCAAATAAATAACCTAACCTTACACCTAAAGCAATTAGAGAAAGAACAACAACAAAAAAAGAAACCCAAAGATAGCAGAAGGAAAGAAATCATAAAGATCAGATCAGAAATAAATGAAAAAGAAATGAAGGAAATGATAGCAAAGATCAATAAAACTAAAAGCTGGTTCTTTGAGAAGATAAACAAAATTGATCAACCATTAGCCAGACTTATCAAGAAAAAAAGGGAGAAGACTCAAATCAACAGAATTAGAAGTGAAAAAGGAGAGGTAACAACTTACATTGCAGAAATACAAAGGATCATGAGAGATTATTACAAGCAACTATATGCCAATAAAATGGACAACCTGGAAGAAATGGACAAATTCTTAGAAAAGCACAACCTTCTGAAACTGAACGAGGAAGAAATAGAAAATATAAACAGACCAATCACAAGCACTGAAATTGAAACTGTGATTAAAAATCTTCCAACAAACAAAAGCCCAGGACCAGACGGCTTCACAGGCAAATTCTATCAAACATTTAGAGAAGAGTTAACACCTATCCTTCTCAAACTCTTCCAAAATATAGCAGAGGGAGGAATACTCCCAAACTCATTCTACGAGGCCACCATCACACTGACACCAAAACCAGACAAAGATGTCAAAAAGAAAGAAAACTACCAGCCACTATCACTGTTGGACACAGACGCAAAAATCCTCAACAAAATACTAGCAAACAGAATCCAACAGCACATTAAAAGGATCATACACCATGATCAAATGGGGTTTATCTCAGGAATGCAAGGATTCTTCAATATACGCAAATCAATCAATGTTATACACCATATTAACAAATTGAAGGATAAAAACCATATGATAATCTCAACAGATACAGAAACAGCTTTCAACAAAATTCAACACCCATTTGTGATTAAAAACTCTCCAGAAAGCAGGCATAGAGGGAACTTACCTCAACATTAAGGACTTAATGACACTATAAAACTTTTAGAGGAAAACATAGGCATAACACTCTATGACATAAATCACAGCAAGATCCTTTTTGACCCATCTTCTGGAGAAATGGAAATAAAAACAAAAATAAACAAATGGGACCTAATGAAACTTAAAAGCTTTTGCACAGCAAAGGAAACCATAAACAAGACGAAAACACAACCCTCAGAATGGGAGAAAATATTTGCAAACAAAGCAACTGACAAAGGCTTAATCACCAAAATATACAAGCAGCTCATGCAGCTCAATATGAAAAAAACAAACAACCCATTCCAAAAATGGGCAGAAGACCTTAACAGACATTTCTCCAAAGAAGATATACAGATTGCCAACAAACACATGAAAGGATGCTCAACATCATTAATCATTAGAGAAATGCAAATCAAAACTACAATGAGGTATCATCTCACACCGGTCACAATGGCCATCATCAAAAAATCTACAAAAATCTATAAAATCTATAAATGCTGGAGAGGGTGTGGACAGAAGGGAACTCTGCTGCACTGTTGGTGGGAATGAAAATTGATACAGCCACTATGGAGAACAGTATGGAGGTTCCTTAAAAAACTAAAAATAGAACTACCATATGACCCAGGAATCCCACTACTGGGCATATACCCTGAGAAAACCATAATTCAAAAAGAATCATGGGGGCTTCCCTGGTGGCGCAGTGGTTGAGAATCTGCCTGCCAATGCAGGGGACACGGGTTCAAGCCCTGGTCTGGGGGGATCCCACGTGTCGCGGAGCAACTAGGCCCGTGAGCCACAACTACTGAGCCTGCGCATCTGGAGCTTGTGCTTCACAACAAGCGAGGCCGCGACAGTGAGAGGCCCGCGCACCGTGATGAGGAGTGGCCCCCGCTCACCGCAACCAGAGAAAGCCCTCACACAGAAACGAAGACACAACATAGCCAAAAATAAATAAATAAATTAATTAATTAAAAAAAAAGAAAAAAAGAGTCATGTACCACAATGTTCATTGCAGCTCTATTTACAATAGCCAGGACATGGAAGCAACCTAAGTGTTCATCGACAGATGAATGGATTAAGAAGATGTGGCACATATATACAATGGAATATTACTCAGCCATAAAAAGAAACGAAATTGAGTTATTTGTAATGAGGTGGATGGACCTAGAGTCTGTCATACGGAGTGAAGTAAGTCAGAAAGAGAGAAAAAATACTGTATGCTAACACATACATATGGAATCTAAAAACAAAAAAAAAGGTTCTGAATAACCTAGGGGCAGGACAGGAATAAAGACACAGACATAGACAATGGACTTGAGGACACGGGGAGGGGGAAGGGTAGGCTGGAACGAAGTGAGAGAGTGGCATGGACATATATACACTATCAAATGTAAAATAGATAGCTAGTGGGAAGCAGCCACATAGCACAGGGAGATCAGCTCGGTGCTTTGTGACCACCTATAGGGGTGGGATAGGGAGGGTGGGAGGGAGACACAAGAGGGAGGGGATATGGGGATATAGGTGTACGTATAGCTGATTCACTTTGTTATACAGCAGAAACTAACACACCATTGCAAAGCAATTATACTCCAATAAAGATGTTAAATAAATAAAAAAATAAAAATATATGCCCCTAGGGCTTCCCTGGTGGCGCAGTGGTTGAGAATCTGCCTGCCAATGCAGGGGACACGGGTTCGAGCCCTGGTCTGGGAAGATCCCACATGCCGCGGAGCAACTGGGCCCACGAGCCACAACTACTGAGCCTGCACATCTGGAGCCTGTGCTCCGCAACAAGAGAGGCCGTGATAGTGAGAGGCCCGCGCACCGCGATGAAGAGTGGCCCCCCCTTGCCACAACTAGAGAAAGCCCTCGCACAGAAACGAAGATCCAACACAGCCATAAATAAATAAATAAATAATTTAAAATGGAGATTTCTTAAAATATATATATATATATATATATATATATATATACCCCTAAAAAAAAAAAGAAAGAAAGAAAGACCACTTTGCAGAACGCCCTGTGTATGAAGCAATCAGCCTTCTCTCTGAAACAAAGATTAAAATTCCACCATAGATGAACCTGGATCACTGGATATGACTTCATGGGTGCCTCCTTTTCTTTCTTCCATTCATACTTCTGCCCCGAGCCACCCCCTTAACGGCTCCAAGGATACATCATGTCCATATGTCACTTTTAACCTCTGGCCCAACTACTGATGCAAGTTTTCTAAAACTTAATCCCTAAGTATATGAGATAGCACAGAAATTTCAAAAAGACTTGGCAAAAACTAAGAAGGAAGAAAGAAAAATAAAATAAACATAGAAGGCTCACAGACACAGAGAACAGACTTGTGGTTGCCAAGCTGGGGTGGTGGGAGAGGGAAGGATTGGGAGTTTGGGATTAGCAGATGCAAACTAATATATATAGGATGGATAAACAGCAAGTTCTTACTGTATAGCACGGGAACTATATTCGGTATCCTGTGATAAACCATAATGGAAAAGAATATGAAAAAGAATAAAATTTTTTTAAAAATAAAATAAACATAGAGAAGATACAAAGAATAAAAAAAGTCATTTAACTTTCATTCATTATTCAATCCTTTATTCAACTAGCATTTATTGAACACCCATTAAGTGCCTGGAGCTGAAGATACAATGATGAACAGTATAGAAACTCCTGCCTTTGTGGTCAAAGAGCAGTTTGGGTTTATATGGCAGAGGTTTATGGAGCTCTATAGTGCCTTGCTTCTGGGGATCCAAATTCCTCTTTACTTTCATACTCTTGTCCAAGAAAAACAAACAAGTAATCGAACAATCCAGGAAGAGACTGCTATCCCATGACTTGGAATCTTATCTTCAATACTAAAGAGCTTCTGACTCTAATTTTCTTCCATGATCCTCATTTTGTCCTCATCATTTTTCACTGTGAGCTACAGAGCTTTACACATCCAGGAATGGGAGGACGCTCCACATGTCAGCTACAAATTCGGAACTTTATCATCAACTCAATGGACAAGTAGAAATCAGGCCACTAGCAGTGAGTAAAGGAAATGCTTAGGTTCACAAAAAGGAGGATTTAAGGTTGGAGAGAACAGATAAAATTCAGCCTTGAGGGATATAAGCAAAGCTAGACCTCAGACCCAATTCTTCCTGAGTTGTCCTTCATGGTGTGTGTGTGCATGTGCATGCATGACGGTAGCTAAGACACTGATAGAGACCACATAGGTTTTCTTATTACACATAGTGGACTGACATGATAGAGAATACATTTAGGACTGTATAAACTACACCTAAATCCGGGAAACTACTTCTTCTGCATTTGGGAGTGCCTATCTTCCCTGGCCATGCTGGCTACATAAGCTTCTCTTTGTAAACATCCAACGTATTCTAGGTATTCAAAACCATGAGAGGACTGGGATTTGGGAGCTAGGAGATGACTGAACTTGTAATTTAACACCCTGGACAATTCAAGAAATAATGGTTTCAGTAAACACTTCAATAAGATAATCACAAGGATACTGATAAGAAGTTCTAGACAAGATTGTCATGGGAAATAACAACTGGATGTACTAATTACCTGACTTTACAGAACAGGTGATGATTCCTATCACCCAAGATCTGGGGAATGGATGTTGTTCTTGACCAAATTATACAGGTCCCATCTAATTCCTTGAATTCTCTGGGCAGGTCCTCTCCTTCAGTACAAATACAAATGAAAGTACAGTGAATTTGTAATTTGGGATAATGGTGGTACCAAATGAGGCAGATTAATGAGGTATCTGCATCTTGTAGAAGGTTTAGCAATGCTTTCTTCATCCATTTCTCAATTATCTCTAACGAGGAACTTAATTTATATTTTGTCACCTAATTTCAGGCCAGGAGAGCTATTATATCAGCAGCATGTGCCAGTTAACTCATGATAGCAAAGGAATGAAGATTCCCCAGGGTGAACTGTGAAAGAGAAACAACTGCCTCAGAAATCATTATTTTCATTTTATTAAGTCTGTATATTTTTCCTTTTTATATAGTGAACATTTGCTTCTTGGGAAATTTTTTTTTAAATGAAAAAAGAAATCGGTGAATGTCACTATCAAAGAAATGAGTCTAGTGAAATAATTCACAGGCTTTGCACTTGAGAGATGTTTGAAGTAACTACGGGGTGTTTACTTTGGAGAAGAAATAACTTAGGAGGTCATGATGATTAGCTTCATGATATAAAAAGGTCAATAGTGTGAAAGAGCGATTCAACTTAGCATATGTCAACTCAGAGAACTGACCTCAGTATAGCATTTTATTATAAAAAGCTAATTCTCTAAAAATCAGTGTTGTTTTGTAATGGACCAGAATAAGAGTCCCAGAGAAGTGGTGAGGTTCCTGTCACTGGAGGTATCCAAAATGATGGATGACCTTTTGGAGTAGAATGTAATAAAAGAAGAGAAAAGTAGGAATGGTCAAAAATTAGCATCTATTCTATGCTAAGTCTTTTCATATATCATTTAACACCTGTTTCCATGAGGTAGATATTATTTTCCCAGTTTATAGTTTATGACACTGAGGCTCAGAGAAATGAAGTCATTTGACTAAGGTGACATGGCTAGAAAGTGAAAAGCCAGAAGTAGAAATCCAGTTCCACGGTTCTTTCCAAAATATTTGCTTTTGAGATAGAAGGAATAAATAAGGAGTTAGTCTAGTTGTCTGTAACTATGCTGCCTACTAAATCACCCTGACCACTGCCACTGATGCAAAACTAGAAGGTATTGAGCCTTGGGTACACAACTATCTCACAGCTAAGGAAAACTCCACCTGCCACCTGGTCCTGTACAAATCCTGGAGACCTCCAAATCAAATTAACAAGGAAGAGAAGTAACTGACATCAAGGGAGATTGCTTCTACCCAAGACGCCAGATCAAGACTTCCTACTTTAGCTTAACATGAAACCCTTGCTTTTCTTATTTCCTTTACTTTGGCATTGGCCTGGAAAGACTCATCCGTATCTCCCAGGCCATTGTTAAGGAGGGTAACCTTTCAGACTGCTGGATTTGTCATCAAAGATTCCGATCTATCCATGATTATCTAGATCAGATTCAGAAGAAATCACACTAAGAAATCTCACCAGCAGCACCTGTCTTTGCAAGGTATTTAGGATGACTCTTTACCTCAGGCTAGGGAAATGCAGTGAAAACCCGACTAATCCCTGGATTGAACAGGTAAGCACAGCAATCAATCCCTGTGAGTGAACCCACAGGGATTCCCTGGTTAGGAGATACAAATGAGAATATGATCAGAAACCTGAAGCCTCGTAATTATTAAGAGTTGACTCAGATGTAATGCTGGTCCTGATGTTTGCTAACTAGGAGAACTTTATCAATTTATTTATCATCTCTGTGCCTGTTTCTTCATCTCTAAACTGGAATAATTGCCATATTTATCTTGCAATTAAGATGCAAAAAACAAAAAAGCACTGGTACATGGTATGCACTCAACAAATTTCAGCTATTACTGCTCATAGTATCAGTTGGAACTATGAAAAAAAAATATTTCCAATATATTTGAACATCTAATATCAAACAGGAAATAAACACAGATCATCATCTGCCCTATTTGATGAAAATTTTTGTGTCTTCTCCTGAAGACTCTGGGACCATGCTTTCTCCTTCTACTCACTCAACCACTACTCAGTGACAAAGGATATTAGAGCTGGGAGAACTGACCCCAATTTCTTGGCTTTCAATTCCATGCTCCCCCATTCTAGCTTCTAGGGCTGGCCATGATGCCCCTGCCCTCAGCTGCAGAACAAATCCTGGCCAGGGTGGACAGTCATGCTTTAATCGTGCTCTTAAAGCCCATTACCCTGTGGGCTTGCTGAGGTTCCTGCTGTCCTCAGCTGCCCCATCCAGCCACCTGTCTGGAACCGGGCTACGTCTGGGTTCCAGCCCCACTTAAAGAACTTCTGCTACTGTGCAAAGCTGCCCTTTCATGTGGGTTGAACCCCATCCTCTATGACAACCAAAATGAGCTGAGAAGGCTCCTAAGGCAGGTTGGCCATCCAGGACCAGGAAGCTCCCCCTGTATGTTGCTGAGCGGCCGGGGAGGGTCGGGGGAGGAGGAGTGTGGCCAGTATCTATTCCATGCTTATTGTCTGCAAGGAACTGAGCTAAGCAGTCTACAAAAGTAACCTTATTAATGTCTCACAACAACCCCTCAAGACAAATACTAAGAGTATCCCCAGTTACCGATGACAGCTACTGCATGATGGAGACTCTACCTGAGCATAGCTCTCCCTTGCTCTAAAGTCCAAGATTTAGGCCGCCGTGTGGTAACTGTTCTTGATTAATATAACTGCTTAGAATTAGGATAGGCAACTTTCGGGCACAAGAGTGATGCAGGGGGAAATAAGAGTGGGGGGTTAAGGGAAGCATTACTTATTAACTGAAAATAAAGAGAACTTTATTGAATCCCACAGGGGAAATACATATATTTAGCATTATGGAAATATTTTACCTTAATATGTGTGAGTAGTAGAGGCTATTTCCAATCTGTTGTCTCAAAACTGGATGGACTCCGGAAGTAGTTCTTACTCCCTTGAATCTCAGCCCCAGCCTGGATAGGGCTCAGGTTCTTTTCTTTTTTTGAAAGGTGTTTTTTGTTTTTTGTTTTTTTGGCCACACTGTGTGGCATGCGGAACTTCCCCAGCTAGGGATGGAACCCACGCCCTCTGGAGTGGAAGCGTGGAGTCTTAACCACTGGACTGCAAGGGAAGTCCCAGGAATCAGGTTCTACACGCGGTTCTGCACACTGTGATTGGACTTCACCCACCACACTCCAGTGGAGACCAGTGCCCCCCAGTCATCCCAGCTTCCCCTCCGTTTCCCTACATACTACTGAGCTCTTAGAATGCTTTGTGGCTAAGCATCTCCAAATGGTGACAACATCATCCCAGTCAATACAAGTGATTTTCCTGGGAAATTATGTGCATGTAGGTTGATTCAAGAAGAATAAGCAAGAATGGAAAGCTGGCATCATGATGCATTTTCTAGCAGTCGTGCCTTTCTATGAAATGAATAGCATATTCAGGATACTTTTAAGGTATATAAACAAAGGGACTATTCACAAATGCGTCAGCTGGGTTTAAAGGAACTACAAGAGGTAGTGCAGTGCCTTGGGCTTAGCATCAGGGACTCTGTTACCCACCCCTAGGCCCAAAAGGATGAGGGGAGAAAGTATTTACTAGACTCAAGGTGGAGAGAATGATGTAGAGAAAGCTTCCTTGAGAGGAGCAGAGACCTTCAGTTGGAAAATACAGGCAGCCTTAGTAAACCTTGCAGGGAGGGAACTGCAAGAATTAATATCCTGGTCTTACTCTTCTTCTACCTTCTCATTATTTCCAGTTACAGCTCCCAAACCCATAGGATAGCAAGAGAAGTGTACATGATCACTTTCCAAGGCAGAAAATCAGATGGAGAAGAGAGAAAAGTAGATCTGGAAAGTAACAGAAAGCAAAAAGAAAACCACACACATAAAAACAGTTATGAATATAATTATACATCACAACTGCTTAGCTTATGAAGACCTATAAGAAGTGCTGTAAGAGGTTCGAATAAAATGTTATGAATTAGAGCAGAAGCACACTTGTGCCTTTATTCAAATCCTTCTTAGAGTATCGTCTTCAGAGAGAATTGGTGTTCCTGCAGCGCAGAAGGGTTAGTAAGACCAGTTTCCAACGTGGCCAACCAAAGACTGAGTGATATACAACAGAGCCAGTGATACACGGTGCTATGAACTAAACTGTGTCCCCCCCCAAATTTATACATATAAGCCCTAAGACCCAATGTGACTATATTTGGAGATAGGGTCTTTTAGGAGGTAATTATGATTAAATGAGGTCATTAGGGTGGGACCTTAATTTGATAGGACGGGTGTCCTTATAAGAAGAGGAAGGGCCGCCAAAGATCTCTCTTTTTCCAAGAGAGCATAGAGGAAAGGCCATGGGAGGACACAGCAAGAAGGTGGCCAACTACAAATCAGGAGGGAAGGCTTCACCAGAAACCAAACCTGTGACACCATGATCTTGGACTTCCAGCCTCCAGAACTGTGAAGAATCAAGTGTCTGTTGTTTAAGCCACCCAGCCTGTGGTATTTTTGTATTGGCAGCCCAAGCAGACTAATACATGTGGCTTCTGAGATTTGTCACCAGACTTTTTGTCCCCCTGCCTAGTCCACCCAGCCCAGCCCTGTAAGATTCTCTAACTGCATTACAAAGATGATTATTTCAACCCAAACAAATCCTTCCTTGGACTAGTAGGGAGTTTTACCCCTGATACTCACAGATCTGTGCTTTGCTACCTTTGTCCACAAACCAGAGAACTCAGAAGGTAATACCTCCCAATCCCCAAGCACTACACTGTAACTATCTAGCCAACCTGTTGGCCATTAGAAAAATGGATTTTGTTGGTCACAATCCAAGGCATTATAATGTGCGACCTCTGAGTACCTTCTTGATCATCACGATATGGTCTTTTGGCTTCTGCCCTTTGAAAGTATCATTTGCCTCCCATAAACATACCTTGTAGATTATAGTATTATTAAGATCATAACTTTGGACTTTATAATGTAGCCTCATGATCCATTCTCCTTACCCCACCAAGACTTTATAAACTGGAAACTGGCCTTCAGACTGCCACTTCAGACATGATAAAATGGTCTTGTGACCATACCCCTTGGACATTATAATGCAGCCTCTAGGCCAATGTCTTGGGATATTATGTTACAGTTTTCTGGTCATCAACTTGGACCTTTCAATTCGGTCCACTGGCCACTGTCTCTGAGATTTAGTTCTAACAAACAGATGAATACCTAGGGTTTAACTTTGTCCACTTCTGGCTTGCTCTCCTCTCTCTGTGCTCCCCTTCTTGCCATCCCAGCAGACCTTGTGGCAGAGCCTGTGTGAATTATGACAAGCTGAAAAATCTAAGACTTGAGCATGCTGGCAAGTTTGATTATTTTTTCTGCAATTCCAACAAAGTGGAATAATGGAGTTATCTAACTGCAGGATACAGTTAGAAAATGCATTTCCTTAAAAAATCAAAATGTCAGTGCAAGATAAAGCAACTAGACTTTGTTCAAGTCATCAAAATTCTCTCTTATTCTTTTAATTTAGTGGAAAGAAATGCCAGTTGTGACCAATGTCTTCTAGATCAATATTACACTTCAGTGCTCTATGAAGAAATGTACAAAAGGCAAAGTGTGACAACCCATGGCGTCTCCTTATTCTTGCCTAGGGGTCTTTGGTGTTGATGCTCTGCAATGGCTAATAAGGAAAAGTTCATGATGTTGCCATAAGGAGAGTATTCTACCCACATAGCAGGGTCTCTCCAGCCTTTAGGACTACCAGGGAATGGGGAAAAAGCAGACACAGTTGATCACCACTGCTCTGTGCCTCGAGTTATAATTTCAGGCTTGACCGAGAAGTCTTAACGCACAATTTCTCTAACTTTGAAGCTTAAATAAATATCTTTAGGTTTCTATTTTTTAATTTCCTTTTTCAAAGCATTAACACAGGTCTCCTTGTTGAGATGCAGTAGATGTCACCGAAAGGAAGCAAAGCTGCATGCCCACTGCTCAAATTCAGGTATGCCCGCACATGTCCCGTCATGTTCTGCTCAGTTGCTAGGACTGGTTCATGTCATGGTATTTATTTTACCCTCCTGTAAGGATGAGGTAAAAGCGCAATTGAAGCTGAGGGACTTCCCTGAGTCTGGGACAAAGGGAATGAGAATAAATACCATTCTCTTAATTCCAGGCACTAACGTAAACAAGAAACTGTGTCCTCCCCCACACCCAACTCCCACAACACACACACGCGCGCACACACACACACACACACACACACACACTTCCCTGTCTGGGGAGTAAGCCTCAGAAAACCAGTTTTGTCCTTGACCAGTAATTTAGGGCTTTACCCAGGGCATTTTCTTTCACAGTATCTTTAGTCTTAAAGGAAGATGTTCCAAGTTCCCAGGGATAAAATGAAAGACTGAATCAAATTCAATAGTATAATTCTTGGTTTTTCACTCTAAAAGTCTGAGAACAAAGCGTACCTTGTGGCTGAGCGACAGAGCTATATTCTTCACTGGCCATCTCAGAAGGGCAGTAGAAAAAGCCTTGGTAACGGAGAGGAAAACAAGGCTGAAAGTGAGAGCAAGGGAGTTTGTGGAGAGTAGGTTGCAAGAGAGGAGTAATAACGATCTCTCTGGGATGCTGGTATGACATCAGCACAGAGTGTGTGGAAGCCCCACCTAAAGCAAGAGAGGAGGCCTTTTCTGCTTAGACTTTAACTCCATTAAAAATGTGATATCAGCTCACATTATTTTATTAGTGATATAGTATCTATTGAAGGCCTATATTAAATAATTCTATACAGTAAGTGACCTTGGACTGAAACACCTTCAGGACTACCAGTGGAGCAGAGACATATTAATGACTCCTGATGTGGAAACATGCCTGAGCTTGATCATCTGCTGGGACCCCGGCACCATTGGCCCCCTTCTATGCCGTCTCTTACATCACAAGGACTACAAGCCTAGGAGCTGCATTTCCTAACCAGCTGGGTTCCGGTTTAGATTCTGCCAGTGAAAGGCACTCATGTGAGAGATGGAAGGTGGACAATGAGGTGAAGTCATATTGTTTTTGTGGCAGATACAGACAGATGCATGGGTTTCAGCAGATGGCAGAGGAGTGCCCGGGGTTTGGAGCATATTTGAGTGAATCACTCACTTTGGCGCTACATGAAAGTGAGGTATCTCATGCAGGGGGTGGTTTCTGATTATTCTATCACATATTGATTTCCTAGAAGCCATTAGAAGGTTTCCCTATCACTCCCTCAGTCCATCTAATGGTATTGTAGTTTTCTATACGAAATAGTTTCCTGTTTGGAATTTTACAGTGCTTTCTGCTTTCCTGACCAAATCCCACCTGGGAAAAGGATACTACTGGGATGAGGGTAAGTGGGGTGGCTTAGGAAGAAGCACCTGCTGTGGGGAGGATAGGACACGTGAAGATTTCATCAACTCTTCTAGGGACACTGAGCTGTATTCTTGTTGTTGATACCCTACATTTCTACCAATATGACTTTGGGCTATTTATCTGGGGAAATTATCACTGTACTCATGTAAACATAATTTACATCACTCCTCCCTCCCCCCAACCCTATCCCCTGCCTTGTTCTTTATCTTATTAACAAAGAAAAGAGACAAAAAATGGTTCTAACAAAGAGCCCATTGTTCTTTATTATCTTATACACTAGCCCCTGCCCCTCCTTCCACCTTCACCTTTCTTAAGGAATTATAATTACTTATATTCTACCTTCATTTGGTTGTTTCCAATGATAATCCTAGTTGTTTTTTTCTGGAGTTTTTAAACTCTGAATCTATTGTAAATTGTAGTAGGCAGACTTGTATCATTCTAACATGAAGACACATAACAAGTATTCAAATTTGCTGAATCAAGATTTAAAGGCAGAAGTTGTTGTTTTCAGTCTCCCTCTTGACAATATCTCATGTTTTACTGGTCTTTATGGCTGCTGAGCCAGTGCATCAAGCTAATGTTGCCACAAAACACTCTATAATCCTGAGTTTTGTGTCTCAACTCCTGATGGAAACAAATAGCTCTGAGCTCACTGTTTAATGCGGTTTACTCTGAAGTGTTATTAGATACAACACCTTCTACTCATGCACAGTGAAGCTCATCATTCCCTCTTCTCCCAACCAGAAGTCCTGAAAACTCCACAGCTTCATCAAGTCCTCTTTCCTCCAGGGCATGTATGGAAGAGTCCAACTGGCCCATCTCATGGAAGCTCCTATATACCATGAGATATACCCACTTAGCACGGAAGGAGAACAGATCTAGTTAAAATGAGACAAGGGGTAAATCCAGTTAACCAGACGCACAGAAACTGCAAAACATAACCCTATACCAAAAGTAAATGAAGTATAAGGCACCACTGCCAACTCCTCCCTGTTTTGGAACCTTGATATTTCATCAACTAAACTTGAGGTGGGACCATGTGACATGTGGACCAAGTAAAGACATCAGTGTCAATCCATATAAAATATTAGTAGAACTTCATTCTTGTTCTTTTTTGATAAACTATTAAAATAGAAGCCCTTATCTTTTTTTTTTAAAATGCATATTGCAATGGATGATCTTGAGCACCCCTAGAGTGTGAACAGCCCATTTTGGAAACCACTGGTCAAGAACACTGCTTCGTACCAGGTGGTTCATGGGCCAAGAAGACAATATTCTTTTGTCTTCCACTAGTTCTTCCCTTGGTCCACTGCCCCCTTCTGGCTTTTAAACAATGGCTGTGCTCTCTCCACTTCTCCATGATATCCATTATGAAATGTGTTTGGGGCTGAAAAGTATATTTGTAACACACCTATGAACCAGAATTCTGTCTAGAAAATGTGTCTTCTTCTAGGTGGTAATTTTGGAAAACTAAGACCCAAAGGACTTTTTTGACTTTTCTACTCACGTTTATTACCCTGCAGTTGAGCGGGGTGTGAGAAAGAGGAGGTAAAAATGTACCTTTGCTGTCAGTTGACTAGCAATTAGGAAACAGTGACCTGGACACAAGATGGCTAGCCAGCCTTGTTCTCAGAGTGGAGCCTGAGTGGGGGAATGCACGAGCCTGAACCCCATTTCCCTGGGGCTCCAAGAACCTCCCAGTAACTGTGGCAGGTTACCTGACCTCCTCACAGGTCCCTCTCAGGAGCCAACTATGAGGACAACGCTCATCGTGACAGATGAATAGCACTCCACTTCAGAAATCTTTCTCTTAGAATCATCAGTGGTTCCATTTTTGCTTCAGCTTTACACGGAGATCTCAGAGACCCAGAGAAGGTTAAGGGGAAGTCAAAATTGAAGTTTTAGGTGCTCAGAAGGAACTTTAAATTCATGAGTTTCACTAATCCATGAAAAGAGAGCCAAACTTTATATTGAAGTCAATGGGCAGTTAAAGAAGGTTTGTGCACACAGGCATGACATAATCAGACCTATGTTTTAGAAAAAATTCCGGCAGTGGCTTGCTTGGGAGAACGCCAAGCGGTTAGAGTTCATTCTCTTGAAACACCCATATTTTCTGAGTTTCTGGTATCCTTGTGTTTTAATCAAGTGCTCCTTTGAAAGTGCAAGCTCTTTTGTCAGCAATTTCAGTTCTTTGTAGAGCATCTGGTTCTATCTGGTTGCCCATTGCTGGGCCTGGGAGAATCTACCTCACATAGACCCAGAGAAAAATAAGAGCTCAAGTCAAGACTCTGCGACTATATACTGAGTTCCCAGGTCTCTGGAGACTTCACTACCACATGCCTTCTTTCATTTCCAAAGGAAAGAGCTTGTGTCTGTTTTCCTATAACACTGGCATCAGCCCTCTCAGTAGTAGACTTAGGAAGAGGTTCTCACAGCAAATAAGGGCTTCCATGTGTGGCAAGGAGGGGAAATGTGGTGAGGAAACATATTTCAGTTCCACAGGTTTACTGTCAACAATCACAAGGGTGAAAATGACCTGAAAAATTTGAAAGAGCCTGTCACTGTTATTTCAGTGCATGGGTTTGGGTAGATATAAATTCAACAGCTTGCTTGTGAAAACCTAGAGCTAGATTGATATCTCCCTTAGCCATCAAAATAATCAAGGAAAGAGGAATCTGAAAGGAAGAAAGGAGGGAGAGAAGGGGGAAAAGAAAAGCATATTTTCTGGACATTAGAGGAACGGAAAGGGGCTGGCATCAACTTTCCCAGAGCTTATGTTAATGCCAAGTGTTCCACATGCTTTTTCTCATCCAGTAACCCACGGCTATAGAAATAGAAGCCCCCAAACCATGTGCACCTTCACTCTGGCTACTCCACTGGCTTCAGCACAAAGATATTTTCCTTCTTAGTGAGTGCTCTAAAGATCTGTTTGTGGTTCTTGTTTTGAAGGAGAAGCCACCCTCTGGTTTGGATATCTCTGTGTGAGGACGTGCTCATCTGTCCCAGCCTACACCTGAGGACTAGACAAAGGACCTCTGTGTTCTTTGTAGCCCTGCTGTCCGCCTGTACTGGTGACAAGGTCATCCTGGAGGAGCTACTTTTGCAGACCACCATCCTGAACTACCCCAGGGGCCAACATTCACATTAAAACCTATGTGAATGGTGTCCCTGGAATATTGACCCTCACTTTCTGCAGGGCTGCCTGTGGTAATTGTGTCTTTGGTACCCAGGGCATACACTGATGCCTGATATTTGGATACCACTGAGCAATAGATATCCTTGTGTCCTCTAAAACATATACTCCCTTAATTGGGAGCAAGAATTAGGAGTCTAGACTCAGAAAAGACAACCATCCCAGAGCAAGGTCTCCCTAAAAAAGCTCTCACCTCCCTGTACCTATACACGTTAGAGTTCTGTCTTTAACTGTCAATGTTTCCTGTTATCATATAATATCACATCATATCACATCACATCCTATCACATCATATCCTATCACATCACTTAACATCACATCACATCACATCACATCACATCACATCACATCATATATATAAGGAAGAAGGTCAACATGGAGTCCTGGGAGAGGTACACTGAAGGATCCCAGGAATCATCAACCCTATGGAAATTATGCAAAATGTTTTGCCTGTATAAATACTTGCATTTTTTTCATGAAGAAAAATTTCCATAGTTTTTTTAATGAATTTCTCAAAGTGTTTTAAAACACAAAATGGTTAGCAACCAGGAGTTTAGAGGTAATTCACTTCTCATTTGGATATTTTAGCCCATCATTATTTGGTAGTTTATGTGGTTCCCAGTTGTCTCTTTCCTCAGGGGTTAAGAAGCCCTGACCATTTTTTTTTTTTTTTTTTGGTCTTTCTTTTGCTCTACTTGAACTCTCTTTCCTTGCTTCCTGTGCCCCCCTCCAGGCTTTCCATTTATCTGTGTGCAAACATACCTGCTGGCCCAAATTATCACTCAGAAGAAATGTTTCATTTCTCATTCGGGAGTATTAATGGCCACAGAGTCTGTATGCTTATCTCATCTGTGTCCCAAGAACATAAGACGCCTCCAACAAGGAAGGTTTTCTTTTCAAATAAAGCAATCTCACACCTGTCATATTCCTCTCTGACAGAATGGTTTGTTTTCCCTGGCTTGCGTGCTCCTCAACCTCTGGAAGACATTTGCCACCCGGGAGAAGATGCCCACAGTGGGGGCAGCCGCTCAAGTTCATGCTTCACACTGGTCCCTTTGTCACCCTTAGTAATTTACAGCAGTTCTTTGGGTACAGTAAGTGTCTAAATGGGAGGGCAAAGCCTTTACCAAGTCTCCTCATAAATGTGCACAGAATACTATCCTGCAATAAACTCCCCAATCCAGGGCACAAAGTAGTCGTATATATGGATGGTTTTCTTTTTTCAGTTTTTCCTGTAGTCTGATTTTTTGTTCAGTGTCTGTTGGCGATGGTGTAGTTGTGGGCTACCAGTATATACATTTCCCCTTTCATGCAGCAAAACCCACAGGTCACAAGGCACAGCCAATCACTTCTCCAAAACGGTTAATTATGTAAAAAATTCCTAGCCCAATAATGTCATATTGCTGTACATTTTTCAGGTTTGCATAAATATTTTCAGTTGTTGATCTTCACAACAACCCTATCAGGTTGATAGGGAGAGGGTAGCTAGTATCATATTACACAGGCAAAGACATCTTCAAAGAGATTAAAGTTACCCCATACACTAATAGCTAAGAAGGATCGGACCCTGGAGGTTTTTGTTTTGTTTTGTTTTTTAATCAAAGTCCAGTGCATATTCCATGATATGAGACTGTGTCTGAAATTTGAAAGTACACAAATTCAACGTTAATATGCCTACAATCATCCTCTGACGGGAAGTCTCAATTTAGTCTCTAGGTTTCAAGAGTGAGAAGGTAGAATTTCAAGGGGTGCTGGGGGTATGACTTCAGGATAGTTATGTAATCCTAACAAACGTCAGAGTCCTAGAAGATCGTCTCTTTTCTGAAGTCACGAATAATCAAAGTGATTACAAAAGTGATTCCATATTCTCCTTTGCATCTCTCAAAAGAACACAAATAGGAAAGCAAGTAATGCTTCATTGCAGTGCCTCTGATGAACCCAGGGTCCTCTGTCCCATAAACCCCAGACCTCAGAGCTACTCCAGAGCAGCGGCCATGTCATGCTCCCAACATCCCTCCCTGAACTTGCCGCAGGGCTGCTTATCCCTCTTTACTTTCCTCCCTTAAACACCCATCTTCTAGCTTCTTCATTTATTTATTGACACAGAGTTTCTGGCAAAGTACTTCTGACTTCTCTCCCAAATATCAATCCAAAAGTAACATAGAAGTGAAAGGAGTGAGAAACATGGACAAGAGAATTATCTTCTTTCTGGTGGCCTGTGTACTTATCCTGCAGATAAAGTTACATCACAGGGCCACTAAAACAAGGTAAAAAAAAAAAAATCGTTGCATACTAATTAAATCATTCTACTTCTCCCTCTTCTTAGCCCCAAATATTTTGTAGTTCTCTAGTACATGCTTTACGAAATTATCTAATTCAGACAACTCTACTTAGACCATGTTAGGAAAGAACTATTTATCAAAACATAAAGTCATTTCATGATTCATCATTTTATGTTTCATGGGCCCTTGACTCTTGTCTAGTCTAATAAAAACAGCAGCACTATTTAGTCCTTAGCACACCGGGGACCTCAGTTCCTAATCCTTCTCACCCTTCCAATTCCTCTGCTAATGATTATATGAGAAACTTCAGCTTCTGGGGCAAAGACCCTACTGCTCTGTCAGAGAGAAAGAAAGGTGGGAAATTTCTGGATACTGATAGACTTTAGGCTCCTGTTCAAATGTAAATAGAGAGAGAGACTTGAGGGCAGAGAGGACAAAAAATTACTGTTCTTAGGAATTTGCAAAAAAGGAAACTGAAATGGCCAAGAAACATACAAAAGATGCCCAACCTTACCAGTAATTAGAGAAATTAAAATTTGAACCATAAACAATATGATTCTACACCAGCAATTCTGCAAAAATTTTAAAGTATGACAATGCCAAGTCATGATATGGTATAGAGACATGAAGACATGTATTACACTATTGATGGGAATATAAACTGGTCAACCACCTTAGAAACTATTTGGAAATATCTAATAAAGTTGAAAATTTAGATACTCTACCACCTAGCAACTCTATACCGGCATATATATTCTATAGACCACCTTAAAATTGTGTCATAAGGAGCTGTAGATAAAAACGTTCACAGCGTAATAAATCGTAAAATTTTCATACAATGAGATACCATACAGTACTCAAAGTAAGTGAATACACCTGGAAAAATCAACATGAATAAATAAATAAATGTTACAAACAAGGCTTTGAGCAAAAATCAAAAAACACAAAAACAAAACAAAACAAAGCAAATGGCACTAGAATATTTCCAGTATAATACAATTTACATAAAGTTGGAAAACATGCAACTAAATACCATATAGTCTTTAGGGATACTTAGGTGGGGAAGAACAGCATAAAGAAATGGGTAGGTGTGAGAACAGCAAATCAGTATACCGGGCACATTTTGGAGGAAGGACCTCCAAATAATGGGATCGATGAGGGGTATACAGGAAGTTCAACTAATTTTCTACTTCTTGGATATACTGTGCATTGGTGTTTATGATATTTTTCCTTACAGTTTTAAATGTATAAGATCTTTCATGCTTTATTATTTAAAAAGTTCCAGTGCCTTGACTGCATGTTGGACCTCACTACATTACAGCTTTACTCCTATCACTCAACTGGGTTCTGGAACTTTGCATGGTGGGAGGGGGACTGGGGTGGTCACTGCCAGTGGAAGCCAGGTGAGAAGGTCTAACAGTTAGGACGGATGTGTTCCACTGATCAGCCAAATAGAAGGTTTGGCAGCAATTCCTCTCAACAGCATGAGAAGGTCATGAGGGTAAAAGAAAAAGAAGGCAGGACTCAGAGTGTGGTTTATTGCCACTTCTGAAAGTGTAGTTGTACTCCCCATTAAAGGGGAATCCATCCTGGCACGGAAACACGTTTTCTGTGCAGATGTTTGGGTTTAATGCATCACTTAGGCTCCAACAAGGGAGGCTTCACCTCGAAAGCACAGCTGGATCCTCCTGGCTGGCAGGTTCTACTCTCCACATTAAGGGGTCAGAGAGTAGGAGGGGTTGTGACACCTGTTCCCTAATTAACAATTTAGAAGTGCTTATTTCTCCAGCACTACCCTTGGTAAAGAGAACTGCTAATTGCACTTCTGGGGCTTTAGTGGCCTTGAAGCATGGTTACATGTGGGCCCAGGACAGGACTCTCTTGTCTTAAACAAACTGATCTTCTGCCAAGTGTGAGGTCCTCACCTGGAGATGAGTTACTACATATGCAATTCAAGGATGAAGAAAATGTCAGGGGAACAGGGTGAAGGTAGACAGGTCGGGTAAGGTGGGGGAATCCACAGAGTAAAAGACACTCATCTGGCTGGTGAAACACTTGTAGAGAAAAGTGTGATCATCAACAGGTGCAAGTGCAAAGGATGGCAGCAGATCGCGGAAGGCAGTTCGTGGCCATGGAAGGCCAAGATAAGGAATGCAAGATTTTGACTTACAGGCAGTGGCAGGTATGGGGTATTATGCTGTGATTAAAAGGCAATATGATGTCCAGAACTTAGAAAGATCACCCTATGCTACATCTTTTGCTGTATTACCCTGTGCAATTCATTTCTCCTTACTTTGCTTTTACACATCTCATCAAAGCACGGAACAAGTGAGCAGGGCCTAGGAATGTGCAGAGACAATACTCACTTAAAACTCTGTGAGCAGGTTAAGGAACGAGCTGTCAGGATGGAAAGTAAACTCACTACCCCAAAGAGGGAGACATCCATCTCCTCAGCCAATGAGTTGGATAAGCTTTGGGCAAATGACTTCCAACCATAACGTGGTGTTGTTCTGAAATGAAATGAGTCACCAAATTATTGGGGGTTTTACAATCCTGGCTAACTGGCTAAACTCTCTAAAGGCTTCGGAAGATGACAAGTGAAGAAGCAGACTGGTCTTCTATTGGTCATGCTTTCAAAGAAGCAAGCACCTTCCAGCTGTTGAGAGTTGAGCCCTGCTGTGCCAAGCCACACCACCGTATCCTAGAAAGATGGTACCTTTCCTTCGCCACGATGAAGGAGGAACCCAAGAGGAAGTGAAGACCCAAAAACTGAGTCCTCTAAATATTTTGACCAAATTCTTAGTATGAATATTCTCAAGGAAACTTTGAATATTTTCCCATTTCATCTTTGTTCTAAAACAAGAATAGGACTCCTGTTTGAGGTCTGAGGGAAGATAGAGGGACCCTCAAATTATTAACTATAAGCTTGATATGAATTGTTTCCCATGGGAAGCCTCTGGTTTTAAGCTTCCCCAGTCATGAACTACTTTGACACAGTAGAGAGTGTGGCACAAACTGCAAGGGTTTGCAGCATGATTCTGCCACCCTCCAATTCTATAATCCTGGGCACATTACTTAACCTCCATATGACTCAGTGGAACGGGGAAAGTAATGATCACTATCCTTAGGACGCAAGTGAAGATGAAATGAGGGCTGGGAGGTTAGTAAGTATCTCCAAACAAGCCCATTATCCAAATTGTTAGTGTCTGTGTATGTGTGTGCAAGTGTCTGTTCAAGATGAAGACAAGTGGGTTCCATTTCACACCACAAAGCAAGAAATTTAATAACATGTAACAGCAGATATATCTTCTCCCCCAAATACTTCTTTGGTTGCTAGTGTTTAGGACTCCGGCTATTGGAACACCCAGCCTAGCAACTATAATTCCCATGCAGCTTTGGACCTCAGGTTTTGATCTTTGCTGTTCTTCCAAACCCCTTTCTTACTGCAAGAAACTAAGCTCTGTCCTAGCTCCCCCAATCCCTAGAGTCCATGTCCATGGTTTCTATTAACCTTCAAAGAAATAGAGGGAAAATAAAATAACACATTCTTTGTCTTGTTATTTTCATACTAGGAAACTGTTAGAATTTGGACGTTGTCCAGCTGCCTCATTTAACGTTCTGCTTTCAACCACCTGTCGCCTGTTTATTTTTAAACACTTACTGTTTACCATTATTTGATTTCTAGTAATTTAGCTTATTTTTCATGTTATTGTCATTATCTTATTTCCTTTGTGATTGAATATTTTTACATTTCACAATACTTCACCATACGATTGACTTTTAAAATATTGTTTTATTTTTCTTATGCATGTTTCCTTTTTTTCTGCTCTGGTGAGAGTATTGATTATAATCTGAATCAGGACTTCCAGAATTAGTGTAGAAATGATCATTGACTTTTGTTGTTGTTTCAGTTTTTGCTCTAAATTTTCTCCTTTATATACACTTTCTGTTTGTTTGTATTTTGGAATAACTGTGACACAGAAAGAAAGTGTCCAGATTGAATTTGTCTTCATTTATTCTCAGTATAAAAAGCAAACAGCTAGTATGTGTATTATCCAAACCTGCACACTCTGGGCATTTGGGGATCTTGTTCCCATTTAGTTAAATTTAACACTCAATAAAAATGTAATCTTGAACTATTTTTGTATATTTTCTTTTTTAGATTTTATCTAATCATTCGCTTTTATGCCATTTCATGATTTTAGTACTTTTATCATATTTTATTAGTACATTCCATATTGACCTAGTCTTTTCTTTACATTTAATAATTTTTCATTTCTTAACACTTTTCTATTTTACTTTAAGTAAATTTAATTTTCTCTTTGTATAAATATGTAATGTACTCTTTGTGTAACCATTTTTCCTTTTGTTTGTTTTAGCTTATCTTAACTTTTTGTTCTTTTAAATCTTCTAATCCTTAGAGTTTTGGTCTTGTTTTGTTTTCTTTGCCCTTATTCTATTTGAATTTTAATATATTTTAATTATATTTCTGTCTTTCCATGATATTTTGACATTATATATTTATGCACTTCGGTCATTTTATTCATTGTATTATCAGTAATTTAAAAGAGATTTTAAATTCCTACATTCCTAAAATACATTGAATGCTCAAAAATACTAGTCCTCCACTCATTCTCTCCAACCATGTAAGATCTGTGTTACTGTGTCTACATTTTATTTTAAACCTTTGGATATTTATTGTATTATTTAATTTTTGGTTCATTACTTTCATTTTTAATTATATTCTATATTTATATCTCTCTTTTAAAGTATCCAAATTGAAATATGACCTATTGATACACACAAATATGACAAATCGTACAAAGATAAGAATAAAAGTTGACTATGAGCGCCTGCACAGATAACCCCTGTGGACAAGTATTCACACAGTATGACTATTAAAGCATTCAAACAGTATAGAAAACTAGAGAATGAAAAGGAAAAGCTGTCCTCTATCCATTTTCATCCCTCCTGTGAGAGCTAACCGCACGTACACTCCCTAAAACCATTATTAATATTAATTTCCTATCATTCCAGATGTCTATTTGCACAAATGTAGATATAAAGACAGAGAATTTTTTTACTTGAATTTAATAGGAAAAAATATGCTAATGTGAAATCAAAGGGCTTGCCAAACTTCAAACAAGTATTTCTTCACTAACAGAGTATAATTTTATAAAAGCTTCCTTTTTGGTTTAAGAAATAATATTATGGGAAAAAAATGAAGATGCTGAAGTCATTACTCACTTGTTAATATTACGGTTAAGCTTGTGACAGTAGCGTTTGTTTCCCTACTATCAAAGATAAGGAAATTAGGTCTCCTATACTTTTTCCCAAGGTCCTTCCAAGTTCCATGCATTATATGATTAGTATTATTTTGTAACTTTATAAGTACTTTTTCTTTGTAACTTTGTAAGTACTTTTCTTTTTTTCTTTATATACACACACACACATATGATGGTACAAGGTGATGATCTGATCCACATATGCATTGTGAAATATCATCACAATCAAGCTAATTAGTATTTCCATCACCTCAAAGTTACCTTCATGTGTTTATGTGGTGGGAATATTTAAGATCTACTTTCTTTTCACCTCTCTCTAATGAGTCTCATTCTCATAGATAGCCAGCCCTGGACTCCTGTCTTTGAATTAATGCTCTCTATGCCTTTTCTGCCACAGTTTCTCTGTTCCTTCATTTTAATTCATCTAATAATTGGTTTTAATTCATCTAATAATCTAATTATACTTTTGTAGCCCTCTCAATATCTTATTATCAAGGCCAGTGTGACTGAATCACAGCAAAAAAATAAAGTGACTTAAAATGATGCTAGTGAGATACTCTGAGCCTAGTAACTTATGTTAAGAATTTTGAGTTGTATCTTGAGAGGACATTGAAAGGTCTTCAGCATGGGAGTGATCTAATCAGTCAAACCACCATCCTGGCTTAGATTTAAAGACTGGAGTGGAGAGGCAAGAGCAGACATGGATACAGTAGTAAGGAGATGGATGTAGGACAAGAGATCGTGGTAGTCTGGAGTTAGGTTGTAAAGGGTAGATAAAAAGCAGAGAGTGATTTGAGAACTATTTGAGCTGTGGAATCAAAAATATTTGGGGACTGATGTCTGTGGGGATTGAGATTTTAAGATTGCAAGTTTCTTATTCAAATAACTAGATAAAAAACAGAAATATACCCACAGACATAGAAAACAAACTTATGGTTACCGAAGGGGGGGGATAAATTAGGAATTTGGGATTAACATATACACATTACTGTATATAAAACAGATAACCAACAAAGGACCTACTGTATAGCACAGGAAGCTATACTCAACATTTTGTAATAATCTATAAGTGAAAAGAATCTGAAGAAAATATATATGTATTCTATACACCTGAAACTAACACTGTATTATAAATCAACTATATTTCAATAAAAAAGTAAAGAAAAAATAAACTCAAAAAAAAAAAGAGAATTTGAACTTAAATAAAGATGAATGAGTTTTCCAAAGTGTGTCAGTGGCATCTCCTACCCCAGGTTCTTAACTAAATTATTAGAGAAAAGATATATTTAATTATTTGATTAAATAGAGAACTTAGTCATCCGTGGGATAAAATGAAGATTCCTTTACCTTTCAAGGAAAATAACTAGATAAAATAGATGAACAATTAGGTAGATAATTTATGGAGAACAGAAACTCAGAAGGAAAATCAGCACCAGAGAAAAAAATCATCAGTTCAGTTTAAAACCTTCATCCTAGGTAAACTCAGCTCAATGTTTATCTCATCTAAATGGCCCACTCCTCTCATCTGGCACCATCATATGAATCTCACCATCATAAGAACTCCTTAACTGAGTTCTTTTCATATCCAGGGCATCTCCTGGATATAATTAAAACTAAAAATGTAGACTTAGAAATAATTAGTATGGCTTAAGTTAAAGATACTTAGTAGTACTAGAGAGGTATATTTATCTCAGAGTTTTAGTCCCAGGACAAATAATACCCACAGCTTATAAACTTCTTCAACCATAAATCATCAGATAAAATACTTTAAATCAAATAAACCTTGGATCATATTCTTGCTTCATCATCATTTTTTAAAAGTAATTAATTTAAAATTTAAATTTTTTAAAATTTAATTAATTTTTAATTAATTAATTAATTTTTAAACTTAATTAATTTTTATTTTAGCTTTATTGAGGTATAATTGACAAAAGTGTAAGATATTTAAAGTGTAAATGGTAGTGATTTGATATATGTATATATTGTGAAAGGATTCCCTTCATTTAGTTAATTAAAATTAGCACATCTACACCTCACACATTTATCTCTCTTGTGTGTGAGAACATTTAAGTTCTACTCTCTTAGCAAATTTCAATTATGCAATACAGTGTTATCAACTATAATCATGTTTTACATCAGATCTTCAGACCTTATTTCATTTTATAGTTAAAAGCTTATAACCTTTTCCCAACCTCTCCCTATTATCCTCAACTCCCAGCCCCTGGAAACCACTTTTTAAATTATCTGTTTCTATGAGTTTGACATTTAAAAACTTTTTTAGATTCCACATATAAATAATACTATGCAGTACTTGTCTTTCTCTGTCTGGCTTATCTCACTTAGCATAATGCCCTCAATTTCCTTCTTTCTCATGGTTAAATAATATTTAGATATATATCATATATATAAGCACATAGCACATCTTCTTTATCCATTCATTCATTAATAGACACTTAGGTTGTTTCCATATCTTGGCTTTACGAATAATACTGCAATAAACATGGGAGCACAGATACTTCTCTAATACCTTGTTTTCATTTCTTTCAGATATATATCCAGAAGTGGGATTGCTGGATCATATGGTAGTTCTATTTTTAATTTTTTGAGGAACCTTCATACTGTTTTCCATAGAGGCTGAACCAATGTACACGTCCATCCACAGTGCACAAGGGATTCTTTTTCTCCATATCCTTGCCAACACTTATCTCACTTTTCTCTTTGATAAAAGCCATTCTAACAGCTGTGAGGTGATATCTCACTGTGGTTTTGATTTGCATTTCTCTGATTATTAGTGATGTTGATCGTCTTTTTCATGCACCTGTTGGCCATTTACATGTCTTCTTTGGAAAAATGTCAGTGCAGTTCCTTTGCCCATTTTTTGATAAGATTGTTTTTTTGCTATTGAGTTGTATGAGTTCAATGTCAATTCATTTATGACAGAGGAGCCAAGAATATACAGTGGGAAAAGGATAGTTTCTTCAATAAATGGTGTTGAGAAAACTAGACAGCCCCATGCAAAAGAATGAAATTGGACCTCTCTGTTACACTGTACACAGAAATCAACTCAAAATGGATTAAAGACTTGAACATAAGACCTGAAACCATAAAACTCCTACCAAAAAACATAGGGGTAAGTTCCTTGATATCAGTCTTGGTAATGATTATTTTTTTAATTTGACACCAAGAGCAATGGTAACAGAAACAAAAATAAACAAGTTGGACTCCATTGAACTAAAAGGTTCTGCACAGCACAGGAAACCATCAACAAAATGAAAAAGCGAACTATAACACAGGAGAAAATATTTGCAAATCATATATTTGATAAAGGGTTAACCTCCACTGCCATTTAAAAGTCTTTCAGGATTTAGGTTGCTCTAATCCTTGAGAAAGAATTTACTTTTACTTACTTTTAATATATGCTACATTCTAAAAAGTTTCAAAGTGATACCATATTTTTCCAAAGGGATTCTTCTACCCCCTCAAACCACATATTGGTCAGGTTGTGGGATATGTTCTCACAACCTGATACAAACTATTTTCTAGAAAGTGAGGTTTCTCCATCCAATATTTTACATGAAAAGTTGCCAAGCATCAACCAAAGATGCTTTGCCATTGCTCATATTTACAGCATTTATCAATTACCTGACATTTGTAAATAGGATGTTAGACTGTCTGAAGCTTTTGTTTGTCTCTCAATGGTTATCCACGAACAGCAAATAGGGACAAAAAGTCATGAAGTTCAACACACTTGAGCTGTTATAAGGGCAATGAAGGATAAACACAACTCTGCCAGGGCTACTGTAAGGTTATAGGTGTGTACCGCTTCAAGAAGGGCAATTTACACCATGAAATTGGATTAACGATTGCTCAAATGATCAAAATACAAGTATGAATGTGTTTCCTCAGAAGGGATTTATGTTTTTTAAGGCAAGGTATGTTAGCCAGCTCAGACTGGCATCACAAAATACTACAGACTGGGTGGCATAAACAACAGAAATCTATTTCCTCACAATTCTGGAGGCTGGAAGTCCAAGATAAGGGTACCAGCATAGTTGGGTTCTGGTGAGGATTCTCTTCCTGGCTTGCAGATGGCCACCTTCTTGCTGTCTGCTCACATGGCCTTTTCTCAGTGTGTGCACATGGAGAAAAAGAGAAAGATTGATCTCCTGCTCTTCTTATAAAGCCACAAATCCGATCAGATTAAGATCCTAACTTATGACCTCACTTAACTGTAATTACATCCTAAAAGCCCTGTCTCCAAATACAGTCACATTGGGGGTTAGAATTTTAACATATGAATTTTGAGGAAACACAATTAAGTCCATAACACAAGGTAATATAATAAAAGGGATTCCCATCATAGTTTGAGCATCTGTGATTATTCAGTATCTCCAGGCCCCTTAATGAGAACAACACACATGGATACTACCCAACCAGTGGTGCTTATACTGGTGCAAAATATAGTTTCTCATGATCATACCATTCCATAATATAAATGCATTTCTCTGGATTCTTAGTAAATCTGGAATTGTTTCTTAATGGCAGTAAAAATACCAATGAGATATTCAAATAGTCAGAATGTCCTCAGCTTCTTGGCTCTCTTATCTGTTTCTAGCTATAAAGTGTTTCATGTTGAAGGCATGACATAAGAACAAAGTTTCTATAAGCATTTTAAAGCTATTTTCCTGTTTTACTTTCAAAAAGGGGAAGATAAAGATTTTCAATCTTCCAAAAATTTTAGATGGAAAATCCCATAGAATTGCATCATGTGGTTCACTCATTGTCCTGAAGAAAAACTCCTATGCAACTAGAGCTCCTTCAAAAGCAGTATTAGAGCTGTACATGCATATGGTAGAAATTATCATGTTCTCTTATCACTTATATTGGTTTCAGTAAGATCTGTAAATGTTAGGCCTAAATCAAGAACTGATAAATTCTAGCATGGTGTATTGTGGCCCTCCAAAATAGACAACTATCCTTGATCAGTGAACTGAGTTATTCTAGGTAAAAATAAGAGAAAATAACTACTATAATTGAAAGTATACATTCATCAGAATCTAAAGACTTCAAACTCCGTGCTAGAAACTCTCTGTATCATAGGGTAAGGTTGGGGTGGCGGTGGTATGAAGATACATATCTGAACCTTTCTCAAAGAAATGTACTATGTCTTTTATTGCTAAACAACCCACTCTCAGGAAGTCATTGGCGGGGTCCGTGTCAAAAGTTGACATCTCTACAGAAACATTTTTCAGGAGGGGAAATCAATGCTTTGACGGGGACACCTTTATCCCTGTATTAATTCAATCCCATGTCTAACTCAGAAGTGACTTAAAGCCTATATTTGGAAACAATGTTTAAGACTCTGTTTCCTTCTTTCCATGCCTAGGCAGAAAAATCTTCCCTCTGAGGTCACAAAACATTCTACCTGCCTCCAAGTGCATATACTGCATTTTCCCCCCACCAAAGTGCATATATTTATTTGTTTAACTGTCTGATACCTTTTGTCAGATTAAAATGTCATTGACAGTAAGAATTACATCATATTGCTCTTTGCTATGGTGATAGGAGCCAGAACATAAAAATAGTTCCTGGATTAGTCCCAGCACATGTAATTTTCTGAAGTTATGTAGTGGAGTTCAAAATCGGCATGCATTTGTTGCCAGGAGCACAAGGTCAAAGGAGACAGGAAGTGAGGCCCTGAGGTACGGGACTCTGACTTTTTCAATTGAGACAAGCGTTTCACGCTAGCTAAGTCAGTACCCTGGACAGTGCCATGGGGACTGGTTGTAATAAAATTTGATACGCTTTTATCTGTAAAAAGCTCAGAATGATGTTCTAAAGTTCCATGGTTGGCAAAAGGACCAACCACACTTACAATGAGCTTTGTTCTTATGGCTCTTGAGCTCTGTCCTCACTGTTCTTCCCAGCTTTTAGTAACATCTTCATCAGAAGTGACGTTCAGGTCTTGCTGACCATTCCATTAGGATATCTATACTTTTGAACAAATATAACCAATTGACAAGATGGGTTTTTTTTACTTTTCATGGAACTTTCTTTTTCCTTTACGTGCTTTATATGATGGTGAGTATGGAGTAATGACCATGGTCCTTAATAGATATGAAATGGATAGACAAAGACTATTCAGCCATACTTCCATAATACAGCTGGCTCACAAATGATTTCTCCTATGTGTTTCATGGTAAGATAGTACTTGTTATGTCAATTCTATGTGCTGTCACACCCTTTGGGGTTTCTGATTTGATTAAAAGAACTAACCTCACTTTTTTTCTTGCTTCAAAACTTCTATTGCCTTTATATGTGCGCCTCCTTTCTGCTTAATAATACAGCTTTATCTCTGGTAAATTCTAACTGAGACACAGCAAACACATCATTAGGTAAGCAACCTAAGCTGAAAATTGGCTATATTTTTAAAAAGCTGATGCATGGGATTTGGAGGTCTTACCTTACCTGACAGATGGCCAAAGAAAATTAAAGAAAATGGTTACAGCAGATCCCTTCCTCCACACTTCAATGCTTTGTTAAATAAGAATATGCCTATTTAATTAATATTGATTTAACACTGACTGTCCTTGAGACATATTACCCTTTGACACATTTTTACCTTCAAAACTGCCAAAATTACAAAATGTATAATTATAAAGAAAAATTCAAATCCATTTCTAAGCCCAGGGTTACCGTGGTTTGTTATCACCAATTCCCAGCTACTCCAGGAAGGAGCTACATGTCTCAGCAAGCAGCAATGTCTTTATTTATGACCTCCAGAGATTCACTAGTTTTGCCAGACATTTCTCAGAGCATGTCCCAGGTCACCCAGGAGTGGAACTTTAGGGCAGGATAAAAGATTCTGAATATATTTGGCTTATGATCCTGGCATTTGTTAGAACATGACAACTTCACTTTGATAGAAATATTAGGTAGTTATTTCTTTGTAAGTAAATAACACAAAGAAGGAATTTATCACTTGGAAGAAGAGGGCAAGTTTATTATTCTTGACACGTTCTATCTGCATTTGAATAATGGATAAATAACCAGAAACCCTTGTTTACCTAAGGTAAGACTTCTTTTTTCTTTCATTTGAAAATTTGCTTATTCAGTTCTCACTCTTGGATTGCATCCAAGTTTCAGAGACGGCCTTTAGGTAATAGTCCCTTCTAGTAAAACCCCATCCCTCTGTGAGGGGAAATGTACACATCATTAGATCCAGCAAGCATCTTTTGAGATCCACACTCCATTTTCAGTCTCAGAATACTAGGTCTGTCCTCCCACGTATAAATTTTACTCAAATATCGTAATTAATCAGCACCCTCATTTGTGTCATGGTGCAAATCACAACATTTTTTCTAACTCTGACCCCTCAATGAGTGAATGACATGCAAGAAAGCCAAATATCTGTTGAACTTTCCAGGTAGACACTGACTGGAGGAGGAGATGGGAGGCACTCATTTCAGCCCTAACCAACCTGGAAGTCATTTACCCTTGGAAGTCCTCTGCCCAAATCTGGGCAAAAGCAGTGTTTTCAGAATAGCGTGATCAGAGGCTCTCTTCCTGGGGCAATGTAGAGCTAAACGTTAGAGGTCTAGAAGTGAAAAATCTTGGCTACTTTTATCTCTAGTAATAACGGGGTGGATTTGTAAGTAATAAGACAGAAAATAAAGAAAAGCCTGGGACTAGGGTGAGCCATTGCTTCACCTAATTTAAAGAAAGATGCATGGTCACTCAGACTGGTATGATATTCTTGATAGGGTTGAGGTTAAATGGTTGGGTATGAAAAAGGGTCAAGATAAAACCAGCTGATGTAACAGAATGATTCTGAGTTGAAGCGCAGAAGTCAGGGCTGGTAGAGGCCATCTCTGGAGCAGTCTTTGCTAGAAGCATCAGGGACAGTCCCCCTAGTTACTGTTGCTGTGAGAATGGGGTTTTGCCAAAACAGCTGCCTTATTTTCCTTTCTGGTATGACTTTGCTTTTCTTCTTTGCTTTGTTTCTATGGTAATCATGGCCCTTTTCTCTGGATCAAGACCCCGTTCACTCTCTAGTCAACATCCACGGCCACAACTCATTTCCACACTCCCATGAAGTGAATTATCACAGAGAATGAGTGTTTGGGGTGTGCTGAAGACAGAGAAATGATATCAAATGTCTCTGTCTGAAAACCAGTAGATTACTGTAGCAACTAGAAGAGTCATATAATTGTCCCAGAAAGTTCTCACTTCCCATTCCAATCTCTGGAATAGCTCGTCCACTTGGCACCTTCCTCTAAGAACACAGAGAGCCACACTGCACAAAGGACTTGTATCAATGCAGAGATCTCAAGGAAGGTTTAGTGGAGTCTCTCATGCACATCTCAGCACCATCTTCAGTCCTAAAAAGGCAGTTGTCATAATTTCACATGTGGGCATCTTCCAGGAGCCCCTTGGGCAAATAAATGTCCCATCAGTCCAAAGCTTTCTGATTCACACCATACAGTTCCAAAAAGAAAGGAAAAATTGTATTTTGGAAAAAAAAAATAGAACTAAAAAGTTGTAACTGTTAACTATTATTTTCAAGTAAAGCATTTCAAGATATGTATGCTTCTTTTTTCCAGAAGATGTTTTATATTATTTCTACAAACATAACATGTCACGCCTGCAAAGTTCACATTAGGAATGTCTGCTTACAAGCTCTGCCAACTCCTTGTTGAATATTTCTATGAAAGAACACAAAGAAGGGGCTGCTCCTGAATCTGCCTCAAGTGAGTCATGGAGTTTTGACTTTATGTCACTGCTGCCAATCATTTCTGCTCCAGAGGAAACTATTAAAAGGATTGGACAAATCCCACCTTTGAAGCTCTCTGTGGTTATAGTCAAGCTTTCTATTTTGATTCTTCCTAAAAGGTGAATATTTGAAACAAAAGGACCTTCCAAGTATTGGGAGGACTGAAACCAATGTTGTGATATCATTGACTGAAGAATGAAAAGGCAATCATATAAGCCTTTGATTAAACTCTAGTCTCTTGCTACCTTAAACCTTCTGCCTCATTGATCATTGCATATTAACAAAAAATAGACCAAGGCTGAAAACTGGAGCCATCCTTTATTTTGACATACACTTAAAATAGGGAATAAACCCTAGGCAATGAAAGAATCATGGACTTGGAGCTCTGGAATGTGAAGGTGGGCTTATATTTCCCCATTTATTTACTAATCTGCAAATATCTCAGCCTTCAGATACTTTCCATATACTACAAATTATTATACTTTTTCCTTATGTAACAAAAAAGTATGGTCCAGTAAGAGACAAACACCCATGAACAATGCTCAGATGAGCTCAAGCATCTCCTGAGCATTTCATTAGCCATCCCGGTGTTCAGATTGACTTATGTGCCTCAGGTCCATCTTTTCCTCACCATTAGCCATTGTTAGACCATTATGACTCCCCGCAGTCCCTCAGCTTACTGCTTCCAGAGAGGAGGTGCAATCGTGCCCAGCGGGGCTGAGCTAGTTTTCACTATAACTAATTTTCTGCCAGAATCTATGAGTAATGTCACATTTCATGCTGTTCCAATAAAAACATTTACTCCCTGGCAAGGCTAGTGAAGAGCCTGATGGAGAAACTACAGAAAGTCCCCAGGGGGGCAAAAGGTGACTGAGGAATTTTGTCATGAGAAAAATTGAGTACCCACCTAGGCTGACACAGCATATCAAAACAAAGAAAAAAGAATGAGGTAATCAGGTCATGACCCAAAGACTTTGAGACATTTATTCATATACTCAAAAATATATTTTTAGCACCTACAATGTGCCAGACACTGTGCAAATAGAATTGTCATGTCTGTTCAAGGGACACAATCCCTTGGAGCCAGAAGGTCTGGGATCTGCTCCATGTTTCCACCTTACTGAGCTGTGCAACTTAATAAAAACGGCTTAACTTTGTGAGGCCCCTGGCTCCTAATCTTCTAATCTACATATTAGTCATCTGTTTCACAATACAGCTATGTAATAATCTATATATTTTATATAATATAACCTATATAATAATCATTCAAATCTTAACTTATTGATAGAAATTCATGAAGAGTGTCAGTATACCTGTTGGAGGCATATATATATACATATATATATACACACACACACACACACACACACACAGAGGGAGAGAGGGAGAGAGAGAGAGAGAGACAAAGACAGAGACAGAGAGACAGAGATAGAAACAGAGAAAACCCTTAAGAGGAGGATATTCTCCTATATAAACACTCATCTACCCACTGTAGAAGAAAGGTAGGTCCTTCCAACATTCAGCTAACATATATGTGTCATCTCCATATTGCTGTCTACCCATGAAGCAAACACAAAGGTCAACTGGACACGAGAGAGAGTAATGGGAGTACCCAGTTCTCTAGGGCATAGTCTTAAACGTTATGCAAAGTTGATATTGAGACATCAGGAAACATGCCTGAAGCATAGTGCCTTCAGAAGAAGGTACGGTCAACTGATGGAAGTCTCTAGGACCATCCCATCAGTTTCTCTCTATTTACAGTGTCTGAGGAAATTTGAACATATTTACATGGATATACTTTCTCCTATGATGGTGCTTTGCTGAAATAAATTCCCCCTTCTGTATTAGCCTCTAACTTGTTATCACTACTGCTTTGAGGCATCTGACTCAGTTTATATGAAGACTATAGGAACATATAGGTAATATAACTATAGGATTTATTTAGTATGCTCCATACAGGTTGCCCAACACCCTCATAGACCCACCCCCTTAGTTGTATCTCAAGGTGGAAATGGGATGCCTAGAACCCTAATCCCTTAATCCTCAAGTGGCCACCATGAGGTAATATACCCTTACTACCCAGAATACACACTGGACATGGCCCTCTATAGCCACTGACTGGTGTTCTGCTTCCAGGTGCCAGTCTGTTCTTCCACCATGGTTCTAGAACCATATCACTTTCATGGCCCTTCTAGTTCATCTCATGGTCAAGAAGCTGCCTAAACAGCTTGCTTAATGCTCCCTTCCCTGGAAACCCACCCTGCTTACTTCTTGATGTTGGGTTGTGGGTTCCTCTTGAGAAGGAGGCATCCAGAGGCCCATTTTTAGGGCAACAAGAAATAGAAAGACACTTGCAGAATGAGTAGATCCAAAAATTAAAAGAGGGATAGTGGGGTCTCTCAGTCCAGTCCCCCAGCCATCTTCTACCAAAGCCCCTCTGTGGTCTCAGGAACTTTACTCTGTTCCTGAGAACAGGTCAGAACTCTCTTCTTAAGAATGAAGAATGAATAAAGGCTGAAATAAAATGAAGAATGAAGGGCGAAATGGGTGACGGTGGTCAAAAGGTACAAACTTCTAGCTATAAGATAAATAAGCCCAGGGGATATAATGCACAGCATGGTGACTATAGTTAGCAATACTCGGTTGTGTATTTGAAAGTTGCTAAGAGAGTAGATCGTAAAAGTTCTCATCACAAGAAAAAAAAATCTGTAACTGTGTGTGGTAATGGATGTTAGCTAAATTTATTGAGGTAATAATTTCACAATGTATTTATAGATCAAATCATTATGTTGTACACTTAAAACTATCACAATATTATATGTCAACTCTATCTCAATTTTAAAAATGAGGCTGAAGTGATGGGACATTGAGTTTCCCCTTAAAATCTGGTAATATTGCCTGTCCACCTCTACCTCACCCCATCCTCAGCCTCACACTCTTGCAAAGGAGAGGACTGATGATCATTTCTCCCCAGGGGGTATTTAGACTTTAAGACTGAGACAATCGATGGAACAGAATAGAAAGACCAGAAATAAACCCACACACCTATGGTCAATTAATTTTCAACAAAGGAGGCAAGAATATCCAATGGGGAAAAGACAGTATCTTCAGCAAGTGGTATTGGGAAAGTTGGACAGCTGCATGCAAATCAATGAAGTTAGAACACACCCTCACACCATACATAAAAATGAACTCAAAATGGCTTAAAGACTTAAATATAAGACATCACACCAGAAGAGAACATAGGCGAAACATTCTCTGACATAAATCATACCTATGTTTTCCTAGATCAGTCTCCCAAGGCAACAGAAATAAAAGCGAAAATAAACAAATGTGGACCTAATCAAACTTAAAAGCTATTGCACAGCAAAGGAAACCATAAACAAAAAGAAAAGAAGCCTACAGAATGGGAGAAAGTATTTGCAAATGATGCAACTGACAAGGGCTTACTTGCCAAAATATATAAACAGCTCATACAACTCAAAAACAAAAGGACAAACAACCCAATTGAAAAATGGGCAGAAGACCTAAATAGACATTTCTCCAAAGAAGAAAAACAGATGACCAATAGGCTCATGAAAAGATGCTTAACATCGCTAGTTATTAGAGAAATGCAAAACAAAACTACAATGAGGTACCACACTTTACACCAGTCAGAATGGCCATCATTAAAAAGTCTACAAATAACAAATGCTGAAGAGGGTATGGAGAAAAGGGAACCCTCCTGCACTGTTGGGAATGTAAATTGGTGCAGCCACTATGGAGAACAGTACGGAGGTTCCTCAAAAAAGTAAAAATAGAGTTGCCATATGATCCAGCAATCCCACTCCTGGGCATATATCCAGAAAAAAACTATAATTTGAAAAGATACATGCACCCCTATGTTCATAACAGCACTATTTACAATAGCCAAGACATGGAAACAACCTAAATGTCCAATGACAGATGAATGAATAAAGAAGATGCGATATATATGTATATATACACACACACATATATATACACACACACACACACGCACACACACACACACACACACACACACTGCAATATCACTCAGCCATAAAAAAGAATGAAATAATGCCATTTGCAGCAACATGGATGGACCTAGAGATTACCATACTAAGCGAAGTAAGTTAGAAAGAGAGAGACAAATACCATATGATATCACTTATATGTGGAATCTAAAATACAATACAAATGACCTTATCTATGAAACAGAAACAGACTCACAGACATAGAGAATAGACTTGTGGTTGCCAAGGGGGAGAGAGGGTAGGGGAGGGAAGGATTGGGAGTTTGGGATTAGCAGATGAAAACTATTAAATATAGGATGGATAAACAAGGTCCTGCTGTATAACACACTATATTCAATATCCTTTGATAAACCATAATGGAAAAGAATATGAAAAATAATATATATATATGTATAACTAAATCACTCAGCAGACATTAACACAACATTGTAAATCAACTATACTTCAGTACAATTTTAAAATATAAAATAAAAATAAAACTGAGACAATTCAGATTGCTTTGGAATACTCTATATTGAATGTAGTGGTCTATGAGCAATGTTTCTGGTAACAGGCCCACCTCCTCCATCACAGCTGATTTGGCTAGCTGTGTCCATCTCAGCTGGTGAGGGCAAGTGGAGGCAAGGTAGAATTACTATCTAGAATTATTTAGATATTACCTGGTTCTGCCTAATATTGCTGCCATCTCTGTACTTCCTACACACACACACACACACACACACACACACACACACACACACACATCTGTTTTCCTGATAAGGCTTCACTCATTTTTCAAAAATCTACTGATAAATGGCCTGAAATTGCAGAGTTCCTCCTTGATCACAGTTCACAATTATGAGCTTCTTCCCATGGTTAAGCACTGCACACCACTCCTCACCCTCTCCCCTCCTCCCACTAGCTCCTCCGTTCCCAGATTTGCCAGCTTGCTCCCACTACTCCAGGCGTACAGTGAACTCAACAGCACATGTGGATGTGCCAGTCTTTCCTGGGAACCAGTAACGACACAGCTTCTCAGCCCATCTCAGCCTTCTTGACTTCTTGCCCTCATTCTGCCAGTCTGATGTTCTTAGTGCCCATGAAATTGAAGATGAGAGAATGTTTATGAAAGAAATGGCCACATTTAAACTCCATTTTATGCTCACCTCCCAGATATTGATGGGGACCTAAGAATAAACTAATCATTATCTAGTCAAGAATAAAAGGCCCTAAACAAAGAACAAAGTTTTACTTAGATGGCCAATAGACTGCCATTCGGCAGTACTGATTTGTGGCAACACTTCGCCAACTTTCAGTTTGCATAAGAATTACTTGAGGGAGTTTCTTACAAATGAAGAATCCTAGTCTCTACCCTCAGAATCTCGGAAGCCTTGGGTGGTCCCCAAAATATAGGTATATCAGGAGCTTCTGATGGAGGTGGTCTATGGACAACACTTTGCAAAACACTGGATTATGGTTAAGAGAAGAGTTTGAGGCCATGCTTTCCTCTTTAAATGAGATGATTACTTTTCAATTAATGTCTTCTGTGATTATATGGCACAGAAGATTCATTAAACAAAATTAAAGAGAATAGAAAAACTTACATGTTTATCTGTGCCTTGAATGCTGTGAATATACTTCTGAAGGCAATCTGTATCCCTTTTTATAAAGATTCAGATTTCCATTAGCAATTGAATTTGATGACAGTCCCCCCGAGATTAAACAAAATCCCAGTGGACACCCTGATTTTTCTGCTACTAGTTACATTTAAGGGCTATTATCTATAGGACATTAAGGAGGATATTATCTATAATCCTAAACCCTAATTTAAAAATACAGTAATATTACAACTTAAAAAGAAAGTTTTGTGTTTAATACCCCATCTAGGTGCATTCGAAGAGAAAAACGCTGAACATTGTGGAAAATGCTTCAAAAAGTCCTTGGATTTAAGGAATATATACAAATAAGCAGTCAAAGCAAGGTAAGGGAATGCTAACAAGTATTATTTCTTAAGTATGCTACTTAAGGTAGGTATTGTTCAACATAAAAAATGCATGTGAGTAGAAAACACTAAAAGGCAAAATATAAACTGAGAAATATATATAATATTGATTTAAAAGGTATAATGGTATAATTACATAAAGGGCTCTTGACTTACTGCTCCTCCCTTGCCCTAGAGGATCTTCCCTTTTTCTCCCTTTCTGCCATTCCAGCAAGCTACAAACCCTCTGACAAAAATGCCTCTGCACCTCTAGCTCCTGCAGAGGTTAGCGTCTTCAGTGGAGTCTCCTATTGCAGGTCCCTGTAGCTGACAGGGTCTTGGTGCTCTGGCCTGGTGTCAGGCCTGAGCCTCTGAGGTGGGAGAGCCGAGAACATGACATTGGACCACCAGAGACCTCCAGGCTCCACGTAATATCAATCGGCAAGGCCTCTCCCAGAGATCTCCGTCTCAACGCTAAGACCCAGCTCCACCCAACGGCCAGCAAGCTCCAGTGCTTGACACCCCATGCCAAACAAATGGCAAGACAGGAAAACAATGCCACCCATTAGCAGAGAGGCTGCCTAAAATCATAATAAGTTCACAGACACCCCAAAACACACCACCAGACGTGGACCTGCTCACCAGAAAGACAAGATCTGGCCCCACCCACGAGAACACAGGCACCAGTCCCCTCCACCAAGAAGCCTACACAAGCCACTGAACCAACCTTACCCACTGGGGGCAGACACCAAAAACAACGGGAACTACAAACATGCAGCCTATGAAAAGAAGACCTCAAACACTGTAAGTTAAGCAAAATGAGAAGACAGAAAAAAATGCAGCAGATGAAGGAGAAAGGCAAAAATACACCACACCAAACAAATGAAGAGGAAATAGGCAATCTACCTGAAAAAGAATTCAGAGTAATGATAGTAAAGATGATCCAAACTCTTGGAAATAGAATGGAGAAAATAAAAGAAGAGTTTAACAAGGACCTAGAAGAACTAAAGAGCAAACAATGATGAACAACACAATAAATGAAATTAAAAATTCTCTAGAAGGAATCAATAGCAGAATAACTGAGGCAGAAGAATGGATAAATGGCCTGGAAGATAAAATAGTGGAAATAACTACCGTAGAGCAGAATAAAGTAAAAAGAATGAAAAGAATTGAGGACAGTCTCAGAGACCTCTGGGACAACATTAAATGCACCAAAAATTGAATTCTAGGGGTCCCGGAAGAAGAGAAAAAGAAAGTGTCTGAGAAAATATTTGAAGAGATTATAGTTGAAAACTTCCCTAACATGGGAAAGGAAATAGTCAATCAAGTCCAGGAAGCGCAGAGTCCCATACCGGATAAATCCAAGGAGAATCACATCAAGACACATTTTAATCAAACTATCAAAAACTAAATACAAAGAAAGAATATTAAAAGCAGCAAGTGAAAAGCAACAAATAATACACAAGGGAATCCCCATAAGGTTAACAGCTGATCTTTCATCAGAATCTCTGCAAGACAGAAGGGAGTGGCAGGAGATATTTAAAGTGATGAAAGGGGAAAATCTACAACCAAGATTACTCTACCCAGCAAGAATCTCATTCAGATTCGAAGGAGACATTAAAAACTTTACAGACAAGCAAAAGTTAAGAGAATTCAGCACCACCAAGCCAGCTTTACAACAAATGCTAAAGGAACTTCTCTAGGCAGGAAACACAAGAGCAGGAAAAGACCTACAAAAACAAACCTAAAACAATTAAGAAAATGGTAACAGGAACATACATATCGATAACTACCTTAAATGTAAATGGAATAAACGTTCCAACCAAAAGACATAGACTGGCTGAATGCATACAAAAACAAGACCCGTATATATGCTGTCTACAAGAGACCCACTTCCGACCTAGGGACACATACAGACTGAAAGTGAGGGGATGGAAAAAGATATTCCATGCAAATGGAAATCAAAAGAAAGCTGGAGTAGCAATTCTCATATCAGACAAAATAGACTTTAAAATAAAGACTATTACAAGAGACAAAGAAGGACACTACATCATGATCAAGGGATCAATCCAAGAAGAAGATATAACAATTGTAAATATTTATGCACCCAACATACGAGCACCTCAATACATAAGGCAAATGCTAACAGACATCAAAGGGGAAACTGACAGAAACACAATAATAGTAGGGGACTTTAACACCCCACTTTCACCAAGGCACAGATCATTCAAAATGAAAATAAATGAGGAAACACAAGCTTTAAATGACACATAAAAGAGATGGATTAAATTGATATTTATAGGACATTCCATCCAAAAACAACAGAATACACTTTCTTCTCAAGTGCTCTTGGAACATTCTCCAGGATACATCATATCTTGGGACACAAATCAAGCCTTGGTAAATTTAAGAAAATTGAAATCGTATCAAGTACCTTTTCTGACCACAACACTATGAGACTACATATCAATTACAGGAAAAAAAACTGTAAAAAACAAAAACACACGGAGGCTAAACAATATGCTACTAAATAACCAAGAGATCACTGAAGAAATCAAAGAGGAAATCAAAAAATACCTAGAAACAAAATGAAAACACGACGACCCAATACCTATGGGATGCAGCAAAAGCAGTTCTAAGAGGGAAGTTTATAGCAATACAATCCTACCTCAAGAAACAAGAAAAATCTCAAATAAACAACATAACCTTACATCTAAAGCAATCAGAAAAAGAAGAACAAAAAAAACCCCAAAGTTAGCAGAAGGAAAGAAATCATAAAGATCAGATCAGAAATAAATAAAAAAGAAATGAAGGAAACAGCAGCCAATATCAATAAACCTAGAAGCTGGTTCCTTGAGAAGATAAACAAAATTGATAAACCATTAGCCAGACTCATCAAGAAAAAAGGGAAAAGACTCAAATCAATGGAATTAGAAATGGAAAAGAAGTAACAACTGACACTGCAGAAATACAAAGGATCATGAGAGATTACTACAAGCAACTGTATGCCAATAAAATGGAAAAACTGGAAGAAATGGACAAATTCTTAGAAAAGCACAACCTTCCAAGACTGAACCAGCAAGAAACAGAAAATATAAACAGAACACTCACAAGCACTGAAATTGAAACTGTGATTAAAAATCTTCCAACAGGGCTTCCCTGGTGGCGCAGTGGTTAAGAGTCTGCCTGCCAATGCATGGGACATGGGTTCGAGCCCTGGTCTGGGAAGATCCCACATGCCGCGGAGCAACTGGGCCCGTGAGCCACAACTGCTGAGCCTGCGCGTCTGGAGCCTGTGCTCCGCAACGTAGAGGCGGCGACAGTGAGAGGCCCATGCACCGCGATGAAGAGTGGACCCTGCTCGCCGCAACTGGAGAAAGCCCTCGCACAGAAACGAAGACCCAACACAGCCAAAAATATAAATAAATAAATAAATAAATTTATTAAAAAAAAAAATCTTCCAACAAACAAATGCCCAGGACCAGATGGCTTCACAGGTGAATTCTATCAAACATTTAGAGAAGAGTTAACACCTATCCTTCTCAAACTCTTCCAAAATATAGCAGAGGGAGGAATACTCCCAAACTCATTCTACAAGGCCACCATCACCTTGACACCAAAACCAGAGAAACATGTCACAAAAAAAGAAAACAACAGGTCAATATCACTGATGAAGACAGATGAAAAAATCCTCAACAAAATACTAGCAAACAGAATACAACAGCACATTAAAAGGGTCATATAACATGATTAATTGGGATTTATCTCAGGAACGCAAGGATTCTTCAGTATATGCAAATCAATTAATGTGATATACCATATTAACAAATTGAAGGATAAAAACTATATGATAATCTCAATAGATGCAGAAAAAGCTTTTGACAAAGTTCAACACCCATTTATTATAAAAACTCTCCTGAGAGTAGCCATAGAGGGAACTTACCTCAAGATAATAAAGGTAATATATGACAAACCCACATCCAACATCGTTCTCAATGGTGAAAAACTGAAACCATTTCCACTAAGATCAGGAACAAGATAAGGTTGCTCAGTCTCACCACTATTATTCAACATACTTTTGAAAGTTTTAGCCACAGCAATCAGAGAAGAAAAAGAAATAAAAGGAATCCAAATCAGAAAAGAAGAAGTAAAACTGTCACTGTTTGCAGATGACATGATACTATACATAGAGAATCCTAAAGATGCCACCAGAAAACTACTAGAGCTAATCAATGAATCTGGTAAAGTAGCAGGATACAAAATTAATGCACAGAAATCTCCTGCATTCCTATACACTAATGATGAAAAATCTGAAAGAGAAATTAAGGAAATACTCCCATTTACCACTGTAACAAAAAGAATAAAATACCTTGGAATAAACCTACCTAAGAAGACAAAAGACCTGTGTTCAGAAAGCTATAAGACACTGATGAAAGAAATTAAAGATGATACAAACAGAGGGAGAGATATACCATGTTCTTGGATTAGAAGATTCAACATTGTGAAAATGACTATACTACCCAAAGCAATCTACAGATTCAATGAAATCCCTATCAAACTACCAATGGCATTTTCACAGAACTAGAGCAAAAAATTTCACGGTTTGTATGGAAACACAAAAGACCCTGAATAGCCAAAGCAATCTTAAGAAAGAGAAACGGAGCTGGAGGAATCAGGCTCCCTGACTTCAGACTATACTACAAGCTACAGTAATCAAGACAGTATGGTACTAGCACAAAAACAGAAATATAGAACAATGGAACAGGATAGAAAGCCCAGAGATAAACCCACGCACATATGGTCACCTTATCTCTGATAAAGGAGGAAAGAATATACAATGGAGAAAAGACAGCCTCTTCAATCAGTGGTGTTGGGAAAACTGGACAGCTACATGTAAAAGAATGAAATTAGAACAGTTCCTAACACCATACACAAAAATAAACTCAAAATGGATTAAAGACCTAAATGTAAGGCCAGACACTATAAAACTCTTAGAGCAAATCATAGGAAGAACACTCTTTTACATAAATCACAGCAAGATCCTTTTTGACCCACGTCCTAGAGAAATGGAAATTAAAACAAAAATAAACAAATGGGACCTAATGAAACTTAAAAGCTTTTGCACAGCAAAGGTAACTATAAACAAGATGAAAAGACAACCCTCAGAATTGGAGAAAATATTTTCAAATGAAGCAACTGACAAAGGATTAATCTCCAAAATAAACAAGCAGCTCATGCAGCTCAATATCAAAAAAACAAACAACCCAATCCCAAAATGGGCAGAAGACCTAGACAGACATTTCTCCAAAGAAGATATACAGATTGCCAACAAACACATGAAAGGATGCTCAACATCACTAGTCATTAGAGAAACGCAAATCAAAACTACAATGAGGTATCACCTCACACTGGTGAGAACGGCCATCATCAAAAAATCTACAACCAATAAATGCTGGAGAGGCTGTGGAGAAAAGGGAACTCTCTTACACTGCTGGTGGAAATGTAAATTGATACAGCCACTATGGAGAACAGCATGGAGGTTCCCTAAAAAACTAAAAATAGAACTACCATATGACCCAGCAATCCCACTACTGGGCATATACCCTGAGAGAACCATAATTCAAAAAGAGTCATGGACCACAATCTTCATTGCAGCTCTATTTACAATAGCCAGGACATGGAAGCAACCTAAGTGTCCATCAAACAGATGAATGGATAAAGAAGATGTGGCCCATATATACAATGGAATATTACTCAGCCATAAAAAGAAACGAAACTGAGTTATTTGTAGTGAGGTGGATGGACCTAGAGTCTGTCATACAGAGTGAAGTAAGTCAGAAAGAGAAAAACAAATACCGTATGCTAAAACATATATATGGAATCTAAAAAAAAAAAGAAAAAAGAAAATGGTCAGAAGAGCTTAGGGGCAAGACAGGAATAAAGATGCAGACCTACTAGAGAATGGACTTGAGGATACGGGGAGGGGGAAGGTTAAGCTGAGACAAAATGAGAGAGTGGCATGGATATAGATACACCACCAAATGTAAAATAGCTAGTGGGAAGCAGCCGCATAGCACAGGGAGATCAGCTCGGGGCTTTGTGACTGCCTAGAGGGGTGGGATAGGGAGGGTGGGAGGGAGGGAGATGCAAGAGGGAAGAGATATGGGGACATATGTATATGTATAACTGATTCACTTTGTTATAAAGGAGAAACTGATACACCACTGTAAAGCAATTATACTCTAATAAAGATGTTAAAAAAAATAAAAATAAAAATAAAAATAAATAAAAATAATAAAAAGAGCTCTTGAATATAAGACACAAATTATCCAGTGGAAGCAGTAGCAAAATTCACAAGCCCTACACTCAAAACAGAAAACACAAATGGACACTCAACATTTGAAAAAGTATTCCATCTAATTAGTAAAAAAAAAATTATCAATTTTAATAATGAGATGTTTTCCCTAAATAAGCTAGAATTTTTCAAATGATAATGCCCAAATTTAGGAAAATAAGAATTTTAAATTAATATGACCATTTTGGAGAACAATTTGGCAATATATTACTCATTAATTCATTAAACATATAATTATTGAATACCAAGCCTGACCTGAGGCACTGGAGACACAAAAGTGAGCAAAATTTCTTAAACACCTTAAAAGTATTTATATACATTGATACAGCAAATATTGAGCAATCATTTATGAAAAAGGATGTTTACTATAAGATTATATATAAAAATTAGAAATAACCCAAATGTCTAACAAAGGGGCATTGTTAGATTATTGAGGGTATATCCATCTTATGAAATTATGCAATCATAAAAAAAACATTTAGAGGCATGAAATATATATTTACCACATATATTTAATTAGAAAAAGAAGTTTATAGAAAAGTATACATAGTATGATCCCATTTCACAGAAAATACACATATTCATATTTATGTTTGTATAGAAAAATGTCTGGAAAGTTATACATCAAAGTATAACAGTATAGAATTTTTATTTTAAATTTACTCTTACTTTTTATGCATTTTTCTAATATCTGCTAAGTGTAAATTGCTTTATATAAAAGTTCTTTTTTTCTCATGGATTTTTTTAATTAAACATTTTTATTTTGAAATGATTGTAGATTCCCATGCAATTATAAGAAATAATACAGACTAATCTTCTGTACCCTTCACCCAGTTTCCTTTAATGGTAATATCTTGAAAAACTATAGTACAATATCACAACCAGGATAATGACATTTATATATTCAAGATATAGAATATCTCCCTCACTGCAAGTATTCCCTGCGTTGACCATTTATAGCCATGCCCACGTTCCTCCTGCCCTAAATCCCTCATTAACTCTGGAAACTACTAATCTGTTTTCAGTTTTATAATTCTCTGAAAAACGTTTTATAAATTGATTCATACATATGTAAATTTGGGGGATTGGCCTGTTTCACTCAGCACAGTTCCTTGGAGATTCACACAGGTTGTTGTGTATATCGCTAGTTCACTGTTTTTAATAACTGAGAATTTTCCTTGGAATGAATGCACCACACTTTGTTTAACCACCCATTGAAAGACACCTGGGTTATTTCCAGTTTTTAGCTATTACAAATAAAGTTTCTACTAACATCCCTGAATACATTTTTGTGTCAACACGAGTATTCATTTCTCTGGGAGAAATTCCCAGCAGTGTGATTGCTGGGCCATATGTAAGTGTATGCTTTTTTTTTTTTTTTAATCTTGAATTTTCTTTTATTTATTTTTTTATACAGCAGGTTTTTACTAGTCATCCATTTTATACACATCAGTGTATACATGTCAATCCCAATCTCCCAATTCATCACACCCCCACCCCCACCCCCAGGTAGGTTGACTTTATGTTGACTTAGTTTTTTACAAAACTTCCAAATTGTGTCCTAGGATATCTGTACCATTTTGCATTCCTGTAAGCAATGTATGTGTGACCCATTTTCTCAGTATTCACCAGCATCTGACATTATCACTATTTTAAAAATTATTATAGCCATTCTAATAGGTAGTGATATCTCATTGTGGTTTTAATTTTCATTTTCCTAAAGACTAACGATGCTGAACATCTTTCATGTGCTCATCTATACCTCCTCTTCAATGAAATGTCTCTTCATGTCTTTTCCTCATTTTCTAATTGGATAGTTTGTTTTTATCCTGTTGAAATTTGATTGTTCTTTATATATTCCAAGTACTAGTCCTTTGATGGATATGAAGTCTATGATCTTTTTAAAATTAACTTTTGTATATGGTGTTTGATTTTTTTTAATGTTGAACCAGCTTGCATTCACAAATAAACCCCATTTGGCTGTAGTATATAATTATTTTTACATATCATTGAATTCTGCTTGTTAATATGTTGCAAAGGATGTCTGCATTTATATTCACAAGGGATACTGGTTTTTAGGCTTCTTCTTTTGTACTATCTTTATCTGGTATTGGTATCAGGGCAATATTAACTTCATAAAATATATTGGGAAGTGTTCCCTCTTTTTATATCTTATGGAAGAGATTATGTAGAATTGATGTTAATTATCTTTTTTTAAAATAAATTTATTTATTTGTTTGTTTTTATTTTTGGCTGTGTTGGGTCGTCGTTGCTGCGCACAGGCTTTCTCTAGTTGTGGTGAGCAGGGGCTACTCTTCGTTGTGGTGCGTGGGCTTCTCATTGCTGTGGCTTCTCTTGTTGCGGAGCATGGGCTCTAGGCTTCAGTAGTTGTGGCACGTGGGCTCAGTAGCTGTGGCTTGCGGGCTCTTGAGCTCAGGCTCAGTAGTTGTGGCACACGGGCTTAGCTGCTCCGCAGCATGTGGGATCTTCCCAGGCCAGGGCTCGAACCCGTGTCCCTTGCATTGGCAGGCGGATTCTTAACCACTGCACCACCAGGGAAGCCCCATTAATTATCTTTTAAGTATTTGGTAGAATTCTCCAGTGAAACCATCTGGCCCTAGAGATTCCTGTTTGCGTAACTTTAGAATTAGGAACTCAATTTCCTAAATAGTTATAGGGTTATTAAAATTATTTACTTCATATTGGCTGAAGTGAGGAAGTTTGTGCTTTTCTAGGAATTGGTTCATTTTATTTAAGTTGTCACGTTTATGTGTGCGAGTTGTTCATAGTATGCCCATGTGTGTTAGTTTTCAATGGCTGCTGCGACAAATTAATATAAACTTGGTGGCTTAAAGCAACAGAAGTTTATTTTTTCACACTTCTGGAGAAAATTAGTCCAATATCAGTTTTATTTGACCAAAACAAGCTGTCAGCAGGACCACGCTCTCTCTGGCAGCCCTAGGGAACAATCCATTCTTTATCTTCTTCCAACTTCTGGTGATATTCCCTGACTTGTGGCCATACCACTCCACTCCCTGCCTCTGTAATTACATGTCTACTCCTCTTCTGTATGTATCCAATCTCCCTCTGCTTCCATCTTATAAAAATACATGTGATGGCATTTAGGGCCCATCTAGATGATTCAAGATAATCTCTCCATCTCAAGATCATTAATTTAATCACTTCCACAAAGACCTTTTTCCTAAATAAGGTAATATTTACAGGTCCTAGGGATGAGGATCTTTGAGGCCACCATTCAGTCCGCCACACCTTATTATCTTTTTTATGTCTGTAGGGTCTGTAATAATATCTCTTGTTTCATCCCTTATGTTGGTAATTTGTGTCCCCTCACTTTCTCTTTTTTTGGCCTACGTGGGGCTTGCACAGCTTCTTGAGTCACTCATTTTGTCTCAGCCCTTGTTTCTTCCAGTACTTTTTCTACCCTGCCTCTCCCTCCTCTCCTTCTGGGACCTCAATGGCACAAATATTAGAGATCTTTAGATCATTAAATATTAGGACCTGTTAGAGTCCCACCAGTCCATAAATTTTATTCATTTATTTTTCAGTCTATTTTTATTTCATTGTTCAGATTGAGCACTTTCTATTGGCCTATCTTCAAATTCATCAATTCTTTACTCTCCCCTCTCCCTTCTGATGTTGAGTTCATCCATTGAGGTGTTTATTTATTTATTTATTTTAGCTACTGTAATTTCCAGTTCTAAAATTTCCATTTGGTTCTTCTGTTTCTTTGCAGAGACGTTCTTTTTATCCACTTTTTTCAAGCATGTTCATAATTGCTAGCTGAAGAATTTTTATTTTGGCTGCTTTTAAATCTTTTTCAGATAATTCTAATGTCTCTGTCATCTTAGTGTTGGCATCTAATGATTATCTTTTTGCATTCAGTTTGAGATCTTCCTGGTTTTTGGTATGACGAGTGATTTTTTTCATTGATACTTCGACATTTTCATTTGATCTCCTTCCTGGGTTGCTTCTTGATGTGTTGGCTCAATGGATCTTGTCACTGGAATTTATATTTAGGCTATGATAGTCCTCCCACCCACTCTTTCACACACACCTTTGAACAACCCTTCCTTATTCAGATAGCACACATCTCTCTCCCCAGTGCTCCACTACTTTAAAAGTAAAATTTGAAGCATTTTAATCTTAGCTCCTTCATAAATCTCTTTCCATGAAACTTGGCATTTTCACAGAATTTCACTGGTCCCAATCTCCTGTGAAATGAAAGTCTCCTTGTTATGAGGTTTCAGTAAACCTGCTGTCTCCCTTAGAGTCCCCTCACCTCTTTACTTCTGCATTTGCCTCTGACTTATCTAACTCGAAAGAACTACAGGTAAGCCACAGTTATTTACATATTAACTTGGATAACCCTGAAACAGAAATAGCACCAAATGTGTGACCAATGCTCATGAGTCAATAAATAGAAAGCCAGGTAGGAAGTAGAGTGGGTGAATGTGAGGGCAGGTCGTTTAGAGGGAAAAAAGGTTTCAGGTGACACAAGAATTGTAGAAAGGTGACAGTGAACAGAGGGATTGCTTTAATTCATGTTAGAGGTCATTTCATTTCTAAACCAATACGTTTTCACAGTTTGACTTTTCATCTTGACTTGAGCATAGACAATGGTTGTAAAGGTAAATTTCAGGGGAATGTGAGTTAATTGTTCATCAGATTAGGCCAGTCTCCGAAATGTCATTTGCTGCTCTATCCTGCCAACTAGACCTAGTTTCACACTCACAGGACTTTAATATCAGGGCCCAGGAAGACTGGCACCTCCCAAGATCTGAAGTAGCTCAAAGGAGATTTTCTCCTTGACACATGAACTTGATCAGTTAACCTGCGTCACAGTAGTTCTCAAATACAGATCCTACATGGGGTATTTGCCTTTCTGCTTCTTCTAGACTCAGCCTCAGTAAAAATCAAACAGATAAACAAATACAGGCTTGAACTGAATTTCAAAGCATTGCCAGATAAATCTTTCAGAGTTTATTTGATACTGGCTGTGTTTATAATATAGCCTGTTTTGTTTTTTTTTTCCTTCTCCTGTTTAGTTTCCAGGTAGTCTTAGGTTTAAGTGTTGGCCTAGGGACTTAATATCACCCCTGCTCTTCATATATAAATCACAATTACAAGATCCCTTGGCCTTCTGTTCTTCCTGCCTTGTAATGAGCTAAGAATGGGAAGTAGATGTAATCTTCAGGCTCTTTCATGCTGTGACACATCAGCTGAAAATGACATCTTGGAAAAGGTTGTGTTCTGATCATAATAAATGTGTTACAGAAGGAAGATGAAGCTACAGTCTCATGTATTGTCTGTGAAGTGTGCTACATAACTTTTCTCTACAGTCATTAGCCTTCATTTTAATGTTTCTCTTTCATTAGCTTTCCTGAGCAAAGAAAGCTATAACATTTTTTTTAACATCTTTATTGAAGTATAATTGCTTTACAATGGTGTGTTAGTTTCTGCTTTATAACAAAGTGAATCAGTTATACATATACATATATCCCCATACCTCTTCCCTCTTGCGTCTCCCTCCCTCCCACCCTCCCTATCTCACCCCTCTAGGTGGTCACAAAGCACTGAGCTGATCTCCCTGTGCTATGCGGCTGCTTCCCTCTAGCTATTTTACATTTGGTAGTGTATATATGTCCATGCCACTCTCTCACTTTGTCCCAGCTTACCCTTCCCCCCACCCCATATCCTCAAGTCCATTCTCTAGTAGGTCTGTGTCTTTATTCCCGTCCTGCCCCTAGGTTCTTCATGACCATTTTTTTCCCCTTAGATTCCATATATATGTGTTAGCATAAGGTATTTGTTTTTCTCTTTCTGACTTACTTCACTCTGTATGACAGACTCTAGGTCTATCCACCTCACTACAAATAACTCAATTTCGTTTCTTTTTATGGCTGAGTAATATTCCATTGTATATATGGGCCACATCTTCTTTATCCATTCATCTGTTGATGGACACTTAGGTTGCTTCCATGTCCTGGCTATTGTAAATAGAGCTGCAATGAACATTGTGGTACACGACTCTTTTTGAATTATGGTTCTCTCAGGGTATATGCCCAGTAGTGGGATTGCTGGGTCATATGGTAGCTCTATTTTTAGTTTTTTAAGGAACCTCCATACTGTTCTCCATAGTGGCTGTATCAATTTACATTCCCACCAGCAGTGCAAGAGGGTTTCCTTTTCTCCACACCCCCTCCAGCATTTATTGTTTGTAGATTTTTTAATGATGGCCATTCTGACTGGTGTGAGATTATATCTCATTGTAGTTTTGATTTGCATTTCTCTAATGATTAATGATGTTGAGCATTCTTTCATGTGTTTGTTGGCAATCTGTATATCTTCTTTGGAGAAATGTCTATGTAGGTCTTCTGCCCATTTTTGGATTGGGTTGTTTGTTTTTTTGATATTGAGCTGTATGAGCTGCTTGTAAATTTTGGAGATTAATCCTTTGTCAGTTGCTTCATAAAGCTGGAACATTTAAAGCTAAGTTAATGCAAAATGTTTAAGCAATGTTGCTAGGAGCCAGTGTCCTGGAGATATTGTATATTGAACAAGTTACCACCATCAAGTATTCCCCAGGCACTGAAGCAGCAGATTTGATCTTGGGCATTTGCAAAAAGCATTTCAGATGTGGTCCCTTAATCAGATAGCTTAAAGTCCACGAGTTATAATACTGGCATTATAATAAAATAAAATAGAGTAAATGTAAACATATGGCAAATAAAGGAAAAGGTGGGAGAGGTAGGTAGATAGATAGATAGATAAACTGAACTTAGGTAGAATACATTCAAGTAACAAATATATTGTCAGTAGACTGAATAAAATCTTGCAGAGTATGCAAAGTTAAGGGGCCATATGGATAAATAAGTAGAGGAGGCTTGAGCTGGACCAGTTCAGCAAGATTCTGTGGAAGAATGATTATTTCAGGATTTGCTTGCAAGCACTGTAATAACATGTAAGGCATGTTTGGGCTAAGTTTCCAAGTCAGAGGAGCATGATGTAAATTCATTTATGAGATGTCAAAGGTTTGGGCTGAATTGTGGCTTAAGAGACATGGGAGATTAGGTGAAATTCTGAGTATGGATCATAAATGTACAGGACCCAATGGATATCCAGACTGTAGGTTAAAAATTTGGGCCAAAAAAGGGGGGGGGGTTATTTATCTAACAAGAAGCTTTTGAGACATAGCTCACTTAGCTCATACCATCCAGAATCTCCAAGGTTGGCTATTTCCAGAGCCTGTCATTCCTGGAATAAACACATAGGAAGCTTAGTCTCTGATTTACTGAGTTATTCATGATCTGGCAGCCTGGTGGACTTGCTTAGAAGACCCGGATCAGGGTCTAGGACTCCTAAAATCCAGGGAGTAAGCATCTGGGTGTCACTCAAGTCATTCATGTTAGTTGAGAATCTTTTGGAAGCACAATGGAAGACAAAAGACTTGGAGTCTGGGAGTCCAGTCTCATTTCTGTGATTACCAGATATGTGCCCTTGGGCAAATCATGCGGTATACGTGAGTCTCAGTATCTGAATCTAGAAAATGTGGAGTTTGTTCTACATTAGCATTTCCTAAACAGTCTTCAAAAAGCTGTTCAGTGGCTCGTGGTAGATTATATTCAAAGACGGCCACAAAAGTTCCTTCTTCCATTCCATGTGCCGCTTTGCAATGTGACTATTCTTCCATCTATAGTGGACATTAATTTATATGCCCTTTGAATCTAGCCTGGCCTTGTGACTTGCTTTGTTTAATATTATACAGCAGAAATGATGTTATTTGATTTTCAAGGCTTAAGAAGCCTTATAGTTTCTGTTGTTTCTCCTGAGCCCACCTTGGAAGGAAGATTTGGGGAAGATGAGAAACCTCATGGAGGAGAAGTGAGGTACCTCAGGTGGCACCAATTGCCAGACCATCTTGGAGTTTCCAACACAGGAAATCTACAGAATTGTGAAAAAATAACCCATCATTGTTTTTTTAAGTCACTAAATTTGGGGGTGATTTATTATACAACAATAGAAAACTGAAATGGTGTTCAATATCAATATGATTTTACTATCAAATAAGTTAGGTGAAGATTAACTGGGCAGTATAAATAGGTTTCTCAGACTGGACTGTCAGAGCTTCTAATGTGCTGACATTGCTTTAAAACTCCAAACTGTGAGAGAGATTTGTATACCTTGTCTGCCAGACTTATTTAATCATTGTTTTCTCTAGAAAACTGTCTAATCACTTGTGGGTCGCAGTTTGGGAAACGCTGATGTAGTTGAATCCCAAAGGCCCTGCCCGCTCTAGCATTCTAAAAATCTGCAAATGAAGCAGGGAGGGTTTTGGTCACTATTTCTTCTTGATTATCTTGATGACAAGAAAACTCCTTCCATAGTTGGTTGTTACCAAATTTCATTATGCACTTCCACTGAAACCATTTTTTAATCAGTTAACAGAAGAAAGCAGTATTGGAGTTATTAATGAGCAATTAAATAGAGATTAAAGAGCTATTAACCTGCAGCTTGGTGGTGGAGTCTTGGCTGTCAGGTGGTGTGGGAGCCTGACGGATGTGGACCCATGAGAGGCTGTCACAATGATGAAACAAGCAAAGAGCAGGCTAATAGATTTATCTATTTCTTCTTGGCAGATTGTAATAGTATATGGAATCGTCCTGCTGATCTAGGGATCTACAGAAAGCTCTTAATAAAAAGAATGCAACTAGAAGAAAAAGAACTGCATTCTCTATACCCTGTACTCTCTCAGACTAGTCACATGATCAGAGGGAGTACATGTGATGCTTGTGTGCACATATATGTGAGAGTAGACGTGGGTAAGGGTTTTGCAAGTCCTGTTTTTCGTATTGATTAAATGTGGCTCTTTGTGCATATTTATGTTTATCAGAGTGTTTCTGACTTAGTCTGTAAGTTTGTGTGGACATCTGTACATGCATTTTCTTTGTATACTCATGTGGTTTTTGTGTGTGGAGGCAAACATGCATACAGATAAATATGGCTGGGACAGTACGTGACTGATAATGATCCATGGTTCTCTGTGAACCTGCAGGGCATAATGCAAGGTGACAGGAATAAAACAGAGCCAGAGGAAAAGGAAAGGGGCCATTGGGACACAGTGGTTTCATGAGGTCAGTATACCATATAAGTGGCTCCACTGAGGGGAAGTTCTGCCTTTGTCTGGGGTGAGTGAACTGGCTCCCTGTCTTAGTGAGTTCATCCTCCATTATGGTAAGGAGATCAGAGACAGCAAGTGGAAATGAGTCAATAAGGAAATGCAAGCCTGGGAATCAGATCAGCAACTTCAATCTACTCCTGGCTATGACTGGCCCAATGTCTTATTTGAGATAGAAAGTTGAGAACTATAATAAATAAAGCTTTTTTAATAGCTTAGAGAGGAAGAGAAAATTTCTCTGTTCTCTCCCCACTTAATTAACATTTGCCCCAGGTAAACTATTACTCTTTTGTTTTTTGATGAATTAGTCCAATCCAAACTCATTTGGGTTCCTGTCATTTAGTAATTTCTAAATTCATTGAGGTCCTCACTCTTAAGTAGTTTGCAGCACATATTTGAGTAGTGTCAAACCCTCCATTCACATTTTACATGCACTGTTTTATTTAATTTTCCTAACAGCTGAATTAGGTGGTATTGTTATGTCCATTGCACAGAGGGGCAAGTGAAGTATGGAGAAGTTCAGGACCTGGTCATAGTCACACATCTGTGAAGATTTCAGATTCACATCTATAGCGGATTGACCCCCAAACCCATGTTTCTGATAACTGCACTACACTGGTTCTCTTAAGAAGAGAATTGCCCAAGCTTACCTCCTATCATTTCTTTCTGCTTGGGGTCAGAACATGGGCATGGAAGGACTTTCACTTGGTTCCTTGGGGCTGATGAAAAAATCTGCTGGCTTTACCCCACTATACTTGTTTCTCAAGAGTATACTGAGAAAAACTGTGGTCACCTAATACACACACCTAGAAGTAAGGGAAGGTACTCTCCTTGGGTGGAATGATTTCCTCAACTCTGCTTCAAGTCCAACTACTAGAGGAGGAAATACCCTGCTCCAGAAGCAATGGCTGGAAGGCGTCTGGGAAAAAACAACTGGGAGCAGGTCACTTGGCTCTATGACCCCAAGTAACAGTGTGCTGAGTCCTCTGGTAGCTAGGACAGGTCATGACAATTAATGACAATAAATCCATTTTAACCAAAAAAATCCCCAAAGCTCATTCCTTCTGGATCAACAATGTTCACAGCTTTCCATGGGGCAAAAATCAGCTGCTATGATCTGAGCAGCTTGGAGCATGTACTACCAGGTTTAATCTACAAGCCTTGAGCTTGTCAAATAGGCAGGTACTAAGAAGGCTAGGAAGTTTCGATGAGGTTATAAAAAATTCACTTCTGCAGAAAACTTAGAATTAGCCCTTGATAGTGTTCTTCCTTTTGATTACAGATAAAAAGATGAGATAATAAAATTAGCATGAGCCTCTGGTCCTGACTTCCTAGGCTTCCCTCATAAGAAACTGACAACTTGTGGCCAAAAGGGGAAATATTTTGTTGGGTTAACTTTCAAAGGAGAAAAGAAAGGTGCCAACGTTTAGCAAACACCTATTTCCTACCAATTACTGTGATGGAGTTCCACACACGTTGTCTTATTTGATGCTCATACCTGCCCTAGGTGGTAGACAGGATTGTCTCTATTTTATATTTGAACCTCCAGGGTGTTACAGCTGATAAGAGGCAAAACCTGACACCAACATCAGTACATTCTCTGTTTTTGTTTTGTTTTGTTTTCCACTCTACATCTGCCTAATCCAGGTCATTATGTTATTGTTTAAACAATTTGTTTATCCCCCAAACACATAGATGCCTACTACCTCACTACCAAGGGGGAGCTTTGAAACTGGCAGAAGACAAAATGGCACATAGTGTAACAGGCTAGTCCGGTGGGGTAGAAATTTTGCAGGAAAAGCGAAAAGATCCTAAACAGAACCTGACTGCAGAAAATCCTCCTTTGCTTTGGGGAGTGGGGGTCTTGTCTTCTGCATCCAGTAACTAAGATGGGACCCATGAGTACCTTCTGCCCTTTCCTTGGTATATCCAAGGGTAGCCAGCCAGTAGGGAGCTTTAGAGAAAGGATGTCCATGCAGCAGGCCTCTGAAGCACGCCTTCAAGTGTCGGTCTTGGACTGAGACAACAGCTACCCTGCTTAGTCCACATAAGGGCCAATCAGGTCATGAGAGTAGGAGCCGTGTGGGCATTTGGAGCTAGAGCTCCTGCTGGTAAACAAAACTGTGTCTCCGGCATTCCCCTATGCATACATCCTTCACCCATGTGGAGGGAAGTGTCAGGACAGGGATCCAGTATTCAGACATCTAGATTCTGGCATTATCTCTCATCACGTATTTATAATCCTGCTTTACACAGGAGGAAATTGAGGGCTCTGAGAGATAAGTAACATGAAACCAGTAAGTGATTGCACCAGGATTGCACAAAGTCTGTCTGAATCTAAAGTCTATTACCCTTCTCGCCACTCCCTCAGCTTCAGTCTAGGAAGTTGTCTGGGAAGGGCCTGGCAGTAGGTTATGGTTACAACCCCAAGACATGTACTGAATTATTATGTTCAGGGCCGACACTGTGATTTGCATAGCAGGATACAAAATTACGTATTGCCCCTGCCCTCCAGAAGATCCTGATCTAGTGGAAAAGACTCAGTAGAGTCAAAAACAAACCATAAAAAGGGGGATAATAAAGGTTTATTGCAGAGATTTATAAGAATAAGACACATTAAGTTTATATTCTCCTGGGAGGTGTGAAAGACAGTTTTATTGTAAAACCTTGTCTCTGAAGGAATGGCAGTTTCAAGAAATGGCGATACATAGGCCTTTTTAAGCAGTGAGAACAATATGAACCATGACAAGGGGCTCGAAGCCTGAAGGACATATTGAGGGATAAGCAAGTATTTGGGGGGTCACTGCATCAGATGAAACAGAAGGAGACTGGAGAAGAGCTGAGGCTAGAAAAATAGTTTTGAATTTGAAAACAATATTAGCTGATAATAGAGAGGCTTTCATTCCAAGTAGTCTGGAGTGTATTCTTTGCTTAGGACCATATCCTTTGCATAACAGGGAATCCCAAAAGTTCCCTGGAAAAGGACTTTAGGAAACTTCTATGGTGTCTGTGTAGAGGAACAACAGAGCAGGTGGAGAACTAGAGCCTGGGAGTTCAGGCAGGAGTGTTCATTTATTTAAGAGTAAGAATGATGGGTCTGTTGCTCATCGTCTCACTCTGATCTTTGTGTCTTTCTGCCACTATGTGAGGCACAGACCCAAAGCCCTAGTATGAGCCTTTTACAAGCAATGGTTCTCAGCTGGGAAGTGATGATTTTGCTAAGCATCCAGAGTAAAGATTTAGGGTGGGATTATTGGGAAACCTGTCAGAGTTTAAAATATCTAGCTGCACAAAGAAATCTCTGTCTTCAGGGTCACAGCGAGGAACCAACAGAGGGCCCCAAAGGCAGTGTCTCTGGCAAAGCAGAGGTGGCTGATTCTCTTTTCCCTCAGGGTATTAAAGAGAGAATATTGACCACAGGATAACATTTTGCAGAAAGGGAATCCAGTTGTCGGGGCAGTAGCCAACCAGGGGTATAACCTGTAAGGAGACACTGGGTTCTGTTTCACAAAGGTTTGGGTACTGCAACTTACAGTCTATCTACCACAACCTGTGCCAATGCTGGGATGAGAAGTTCAAGTTGAGTGTCAGATCTAACTGTTTCTAATAAAATTCTAGGCAGGCTTGGTTGTCTGTCTCCTTACCAGGCAGGTGAGCCTGGGACGGGTCTTCAGTGGACCCCAACAGACAGAAGGACAGCCTTCCAACCAGATACCCCGGGTGTATCCAAGCCTGGTTGTACTCAGGTATTGGTTGAGTCTGGACTCCTGCCATGAATATTTGTCTAAGCTCCCTCATCCTATTGGCTTTCACTGTCCTCCCCACCCCTCTAACCCATATGAAGGGCAGGTCTGGTTCCATTTGCCCCTGATAGAAGTAGATTTAGTGGAGCCATGTCACTACACCTTCCTGCCTATTAGCGCCATACTCCAGGGATCCTGGTATTTTTCCCATACTTATTAGGACAAACCCTTTGCTCACTAACTCCAACCCATGCTAGCCCAATGGCTCCTAAGCTTTTTTAAACAATGTATTTTGGGCTATGTTTTTTCTCAGTGGATCTTGGTCTACCTTAGGGTTTCGTTCTATTCTTGGCCCCACTAGACCTTGCATAATCCTACCCTCCAACCACTTAAAGTCATTTTTAAGTAGTGTAACCTTAGGTAAGTTAACAAACCACTCCCCATCTCAGTTTCTGTGTGTGTAAGTGAAGATAAAGGATAACTCCTTCAGAGCACTGTCAGGAGGATTAAATAACATCAAGTCTACAAAACTCCTGAACACAATGGCTGACATAATTCTGGCTATCCTCAGATCATGAGGGACAAAATGGAGAATGGCACTTCTCGGGGAGGGGATCAGAATGTGTGGATGAGAGTGGAAAATGTGGAGCCTTTTTTTTTCTCTTTTCAAGACTGATCTCCCTGCAAAATATTTAACTTCAAGACACTAGCCTGTGACCCATAGACACTGTTGTCCGAGGTGGTCTGTGTCAGCTCAGCAGTTCACCCAACTCTGGCTGGAGGGTGATGATCTCTTTTCCAACTATCTTTCACCCTTCCAGGTGCTCCCTATTTCTAAAGTGAAAAATTCCTAAAGGTAAGGATAGGAGTTGTGCTCCCAAAGCATAGGCATCTTAATAATTTAGGCTGTGTCAGGTGCCCCTTCTATCTCCTACCACAACACTTTGCAATTGTGTCATCATAGGACTTGTTTTGCAACTGTAGGTTCTGATGATCCGCATCCCTGCAAGACTGTGACCTCTGAGGGCAGGAGGTATATAGTTTTCCCTGTTGTACCACCCGGGAGAAAGCCTGGCAAACAGTAGGGGCTCAAAGAACTTTTGTAGAAATAAATGCATGACTGAGTTAATGCAAAAGGTACAAGGGACTCCATAATCCGGAGACTCAAAAACAAATGGAGAACTAACCTAAGTATTCATCAATGGAGGAATGGATCAAGAAGATGTGGTATATATAAACAACGGAGTATCAAACAACCATAAAAAAGAAAGAAATCTTGCCTTTTGTGACAACCTGCATGGACCTTCAGGGCATTAGGCTGAGTGAAATGAGTCAGAAAAGACAAATAGTGTACGATCTTACTTATATGTTGAATCCAAAAAAACAAACTCATAGAAACAGACAAAAGATGGGTAGCTGCCAGAGACAAAGCAAGGGGGTTGGGAAAAGTGAGCAAAGTGGGTCAAAAGGAACAAACTTCCAGTTATAAATAAGCCCTGGGCATGTAATATACAGCATGGTGACTGTAGTTTGCAATACTGTATTGTATATGTGAAAGTTGCTAAAACAGTACATCTTAAAACTTCTCAAGATTGGTTCCAGATGGAGGAGTAGAAGGATGTGCTCTCACTCCCTCTTGCAAGAACACCAGAAACACAACTAACTGCTGAACAATCATCGACAGGAAGACACTGGAACTCACCAAAAAAGATACCCCACATCCAAAGACAAAGGAGAAGCCACAATGAGATGGTACAAGGGGTGCAATCACAATAAAATGAAATCCCATAACTGCTGGGTGGGTGACCCACAAACTGGAGAACACTTATACCACAGAAGTCCACCCACTGGAGTGAAGGTTCTGAGCCCCACGCCAGGCTTCCAAACCTGGGGGTCTGGCTACGAGAGGAGGAATTCCTAGAGAATCAGACTTTGCAGGCTACCGGGATTTGATTGCAGGACTTCGACAGGACTGGGGGAAACAGAGACTCCACTCTTGGAGGGCGCACACAAAGTACTGTGAGCATCAGGACCCAGGGGAAAGAGCAGTGACCCCATAGGAGACTGAACCAGACCTACCTGCTAGTGTTGGGGGGGTCTCCTGCAGAGGCAGGGGGTGGCTCTGTCTCACTGAGAGGACAAGGACACTGGCAACAGAAGTTCTGGGAAGTACACCTTGGCGTGAGCCCTCCCAGAGTCCACCATTAGCCCCACCAAAGAGCACGGGTAGGCTCTAGTGTTGGGTCACCTCAGGCCAAACAACCAACAGGAAGGGAACCCAGCCCCACCCATCAGCAAGCAAGCAGATTAAAGTTTTACTGAGCTCTGCCCACAAGAGCAACAGCCAGCTCTACCCACCACCAGCTCCTCCCATCAGGAAACTTCCACAAGCCTCTTAGAAAGCCTCATCCACCAGAGGGCAGACAGCAGAAGCAAGAAGAACTACAATCCTGCAGCCTGTGGAACAAAAACCACATTAATAGAAACATAAACAAGATGAAAAGGCAGAAGGCTATGTACCAGCTGAAGGAACAAGATAAAAGCTCAGAAAAACAACTTAATGAAGTGGAGATAGGCAACGTTCCAGGAAAAGAACTCAGAATAATGACAGTGAAGATGATCCAGGACCTCGGAAAAAGAATGGAGGCAAAGATAGAGAAGATGCAAGAAATGCTTAACAAAGACCTAGAAAAATTAAAGAACAAACAAACAGAGATGAACAATACAATAATTGAAATGAAAAATACACTAGAGGGAATCCATTCCCACTAGAGGGCATAACTGAGGCAGAAGAACAGATAAGTGACCTGGAAGACAGAATGGTGGAATTCACTGCTGCAGAAGAGAATAAAGAAAAAAGAATGAAAAGGAATGAAGACAGCCTAAGAGACCTCTGGGACAACATTAAACGCAACAACATTTGCATTATACAGGTCCCTGAAGGAGAAGAGAGAGAAAGGACCTGTGAAAATATTTGAAGAGATTATAATGGAAAACTTCCCTAACATGGGAAAGGAAATAGCCACCCAGTCCAGGAAGCACAGAGCATCCCATACAGGATAAACCCAAGGAGAAACATGCCGAGACACATAATAATCAAATTGGCAAAAATTAAAGACAAAGAAAAATTATTGAAAGTAGCAAGGGAAAAATGACAAATAAATGACAGAGAAACAAAGAAAAGAATAGCAAAGATTTAAAAGCTGGTTCTTTGAGAAGATAAACAAAATTGATAAACCATTAGCCAGACTCATCAAGAAAAAGAGGGAGAGGACGCAAATCAATAAAATTAGAAATGAAAAAGTAGAAGTTACAAGAGACACCGCAGAAATACAAAGCATCCTAAGAGACTACGACAAGCAACTCTATGCCAATAAAGTGGACAACCTGGAAGAAATGGACAAATCCTTAGAAAGGTATAACCTCTCAAGATTGAACCAGGAAGAAATAGAAAATATGAACAGACCAATCACAAGTAATGAAACTGAAACTGTGATTAAAAATCTTCCAACAAACAAAAGTCCAGGACCAGACGGCTTCACAGGTGAATTCTATCAAACATTTAGAGAAGAGCTAACACCCATCCTTCTCAAACACTACCAAACAATTGCAGAGGAAGGAACACTCCCAAACTCATTCTATGAAGCCACCATCACCCTGACACCAAAACCAGACAAAGATACAAAAAACAAAAAGAAAATTACAGGCCAATATCACTGAAGAATATAGGTGCTAAAATCCTCAACAAAATACTAGCAAACAGAATCCAACAACACATTAAAAGGATCATACACCATGATCAAGTGGGATTTATCCCAGAGATGCAAGGATTCTTCAATATACACAAATCAATCAATGTGATACATCATATTAACAAATTGAAGAATAAAAACCATATAATCATCTCAATAGATGCAGAAAAAGCTTTTCACAAAATTCAACACCCATTTATGATAAAAACTCTCCAGAAAGTGGGAATAGAGGGAACCTACCTCAACATAATAAAGGCCATATATGACAAACCCACAGCAAACATTATTCTCAATGGTGAAAATATGAAAGCATTTCCTCTAAGATCAGGAACAAGACAAGGATGTCCACTCTCACCACTATTATTCAACATAGTTTTGGAAGTCCTAGCCACGCCAATCAGAGAAGAAAAAGAAAAGGAATACAAATTGAAAAAGAAGAAGTAAAATTGTCACTGTTTGAGGATGACATGATAATATACATAGAGAATCCTAAAGATGTCACCAGAAAACTACTAGAGCTAATCAATGAATTTGGTGAAGTTGCAGGATACTAAATTAATGCACAGAAATCTCTTGCATTCCTATATACTAATGATGAAAAATCTGAAAGAGGAATTAAGGAAACACTCCCATTTACCATTGTAACAAAAAGAATAAAATACCTAGGAATAAACCTACCTAGGGAGACAAAGGACCTGTATGCAGAAAACCATAAGACACTGATGAAAGAAATTAAAGATGATACCAACAGATGGAGAGATATACCATGTCCTTGGATTGGAAGAATCAATATTGTGAAAATGACTATACTACCCAAAGCAATCTACAGATTCAATGCAATCCCTATCAAATTACCAATGGCATTTTTTATGGAACTAGAACAAAAAATCTTAAAATTTGTATGGAGACACAAAAGACCCCGAATAGCCAAAGCAGTCTTGAAGGAAAAAAACGGAGCTACAGGAATCAGACTCCCTGACCTCAGATTATACTACAAAGCTACAGTAATCACGACAATATGGTACTGGCACAAACACAGAAACACAGATCAATGGAACAAGATAGAAAGCCCAGAGATAAACCCATGCACCTATGGTCAACTAATCTATGACAAAGGAGGCAAGGATATACAATGGAGAAAAGACAGTCTCTTCAATAAGTGGTGCTGGGAAAACTGGACAGCTACATGTAAAAGAATGAAATTAGGACACTCCCTAACACCATACACAAAAATAAACTCAAAATGGATCAAAGACCTAAATGTAAGACCGGACACTATAAAACTCTTAGAGGAAAACATAGGAAGAACAATCTTTGACATAAATCACAGCAAGATCTTTTCTGATCCACCTCCTAGAGTAATGGAAATAAAAACAAAAATAAACAACTAGGACCTAATGAAACTTAAAAGCTTTTGCACAGCAAAGGAAACAATGAACAAGATGAAAAGACAACCCTCAGAATGGGAGAAAATATTTGCAAATGAATCATCAGACAAAGGATTAATCTCCAAAATATATAAACAGCTCATGCAGCTCAATATTAAACAAACAACCCAATCCAAAAATGGGCAGAAGACCTAAACAGACATTTCTTCAAAGAAGACATACAGATGGCCAAGAAGCACATGAAAAGCTGCTCAACATCACTAATTATTAGAGAAATGCAAATCAAAATTACAATGAGGTATCACCTCACACCAGTTAGAATGGGCATCATCAGAAAATCTACAAGCAACAAATGCTGGAGAGGGTGTGGAGAAAAGGGAACCCTCTTGCACTGTTGGTGGGAATGTAAATTGATACAGCCACTATGGAGAACAGGATGGAGGTTCCTTAAAAAACTAAAAATAGAATTACCATATGACCCAGCAATCCCACTACTGGGCATATACCCAGAGAAAACCATAATTCAAAAAGACACATGCACCCCAGTGTTCATTGCAGCACTATTTACAATAGCCAGGTCATGGAAGCAACCTAAATGCCCATTGACAGACGAATGGATAAAGAAGTTGTGGTACATATATACAATGGAATATTACTCAGGCATAAAAAGGAACGACATTGGATCATTTGTAGAGATGTGGATGGATGTAGAGATTGTCATACAGAGTGAAGTAAGTCAGAAAAAGAAAAACAAATATCGTATATTAACACATATATGCAGAACCTAGCAAAATGGTATAGATGAACCGGTTTGCAGTAGAGAAATTGAGACACAGATGTAGAGAACAAACGTATGGACACTAAGGGGGGAAAGCGGCGGGGGGTGGTGCTGGTGGTGTGATGAATTGGGCGATTGGGATTGAAATGTATACACTGAGGTGTATAAAATGGATGACTAATAAGAACCTGCTGTATAAAAAAATAAATAAAATTAAATTCAAAAAAAAAAATTCGCCTTCCAGTGCCGGGGATGCAGGTTCGATTCCTGGTCAGGGAACTAAGATCCCACGTGCTGCAGGACAACTTAGCCCATGCACAACAACTACTGAGCATGGAAGCTACAGCTAGAGAGCCCGCATGCCACAACTAGAGAGAGAAGCCCGCGTGCTGCAATGAAAGAGCCCATCTGCCACAACTACGACCCAATGCAGCCAAAAATAAATAAATAAATACCTAAAATAAAAAATAAACTCAGTGTTGAAAAAAAAAATTCTCATCACACACACACACACTCACAATGTAACTATGTGAGGTGGTGATTATGCTAACTAAACTTATTGTGGTGCTTATTTCACAATATGTACATATGTCAAATTATTGTGTTGGCACTAAACTTATATAGTGGTTAAAAAAATGGAGGGCAGAGTAACTAGAAAGGCAAGATACAGTTTCTTGTCTCTTTCTCCAAGTTTCCAGGTAACTGATTAGGGTTTACAGCAAACGGGTTTTCTCAGATTATTGTCCACAAGGAAACTCTAAGGCATTATTCTTGCCCTTTCATGGTATCTGGGGAGCAGCACTGGTCTTGCCCAAATAACCTCCGTTATTTCATTCCTCTACTCTGCGCGAACATGAGCAAGACATTTTAACCTCAGCCTCATCCTGTGAGATTCAGAGTGGTTCTGTGCCTTGCCTCATGGTCCTCATGGGGTGAGACCTGGTGGGCAGATGAACATAGGAACAGGTAACAAGTGGGCCTAAGACAAGAACACACATTGCGCTCTTCTCTATCTGCCTGAGTTAATTTTTAATAAGGCAAACAATGAATGTTTGAGCTTCCTTCCTAAAATATTTTGACTAGTAATTTAGTGAGTGGGAAGGTTTTAGCCAGGCTGTCTCCAAAAGTGTGAGTAAAAAAACCAAAATGAAACATGCTAATTTTAAAGAAAATTAAACTACTGATAGCAAGCAATTTGGTAAAATACTCATTAAAGTGTGGGAAAGGGAGGGAAAATAGTTGCCCAAATTTGTCCTATTGGGATCCTACTGTACCACCAAGGATTTGGCCCCATTTGAAAATCTGGGGTGCTAGACTGTATGCTGTAGACTAAACAGTGTTTCAGCAACATCTTCACAAAGTAAGACCAAGTAATGCCAATATACCAAAAAGCTCTGGATATTCTGGGGCTCAACCCTACTTCCTCCCTCACTGAGCTGACCTGCACTGAATTTCTTCATTCCAAAATGTCCTCAAGGAGGACCTTCAAGATGGTGGAGGAGTGAGCCATGGAGATCACCTTCCTCCCCACAAATACATCAACAATACATCTACATGTGGAACAACTCCTACAGAACACCTACTGAATGCTGGCAGAAGACCTCAGACTTCCCCAAAAGCAAGAAAATACCCATGTACGTGGGTAGAGCAAAAGAAGAAAGAAAAAACAAAGACAAAAGAATAGGGATGGGACCTGCACCTCTGGGAGGGAGCTGTGAAGGAGGAAAAGTTTCCACACACTAGGAAGCCCCTTCACTGGTGGAGACGGGGGGTTGGCAGGGAGGAAGCTTCGGGTCCACTGAGGAGAGCGCAGCAACAGGGGTGCAGAGGGCAAAGCAGAGAGATTCCCGCACAGAGGATCGGTGCCGATCAGCACTCACCAGCACAAGAGGCTTGTCTGCTCACCCGCTGGGATGGGTGGGGGCTGGGAGCTGAGGCTCGGGCTTCGGAGGTTGGATCCCAGGGAGAGGACTGGGGTTGGCTGTGTAAACACAGCCTGAAGGGGGCTAGTGCACCACAGCTAGCCGGGAGGGAGTCCGGGAAAAAATCTGGACCTGCCTAAGACTCAAGAGACCATTGTTTCAGGGTGCGCGAGGAGAGGGGATTCAGAGCATAGCCTAAACGAGCTCCAGAGATGGGCACGAGCCGTGGGTATCGGCACGGACACCAGAGACGGGCATGAAACACTAAGGCTGCTACTGCAGCCACCAAGAATCCTGTGTGCGAGCACAGGTCACTATCCACACCTCCCATCCCGGGAGCCTGTGCAGCCCGCCACTGCCAGGGTCCCGTGATGCAGGGACAACTTCCCTGGGAGAACACAGAGCATGCCTCAGGCTGTTACAACATAACGCCCACCTCTGCCGCTGCAAGCTTGCACCGCATTCCACACCCCTCCCTCCCCCCAGCCTGAGTGAGCCAGAGCCCCCTAATCAGACACTCCTTTAACCCCCTCCCGTCTGGGTGAAGAACAGATGCCAGAAGGCAACTGACATGCAGAGGCGGGGCCAAATCCAAAGCTGAACCCCAGAATGTGCGCCAACAAGCAATAGAAAAGGAAATTTCTCTGCACAGCCTCAGGAGCAGCAGATTAAATCTTCACAATCAACCTGAGGTACCCTGCATCTGTGGAATACCTGAATAGACAACGAATCATCCCAAAATTGAGGTGGTGGATGTTGGGAGAAACTGCAGACTTGGGGTTTGCTGTCTGCAACAGACTAGTTTCTGATTTATATGTTTATCTTAGCTTAGTTTACAGCACTTGTTATCATTGGTGGCTTTGTTTATTGGTTTGATTGCTCTATTCCTTTTTTTTTTTACTTTCAATTTTAATAATATCTTTCTAACTTTTTATTTTAATGACTTTATTTTCTTTCTTTCTTTTTTTTTCTCCCTTTTATTCTGAGCTGCGTGGCTGACACGGTCTTGGTGCTCCGGACAGGTATCAGGGCTGAGGCTTGGAGGAGGGAGAGCTAAGGTCAAGACATTAGACCACCAGAGACCTCCCAGCACCACATAATATCAGTCGGTGAGAGCTCTCCCAGAGATCTCCATCTCAACACTAAGACCCAGCTCCACTCAACGACTGGCAAGCTCCAGTGCTGCACAACCCATGCCAAACAACTAGCAAGGCAGGAACACCACCCCACCCATTAGCTGAGAGGTTGTCTGAAATCATAATAAGTTCACAGACACCCCAAAACACACCACTGGATGTGGTCGTGCCCACCAGAAAGACAAGATCCAGCCCACCCACCAGAACACAGGCACCAGTCCCCTCTACCAGGAAGCCTGCACAACCCAATGATCCAACCATAGCCACTGGGGGCAGACACCAAAAACAATGGGAACTATGAACATGCAGCCTGCGAAAAGAGACCTCAAACACAGTAAGTAAGGTAAAATGAAAAGACAGAGAAACACACAGCAGATGAAGGAGCAAGGTAAAAACCCATCAGACCAAACAAATGAAGAGGAAATAAGCAGTCTACCTGAAAAAGAATTCACAGTAAGGACAGTAAAGATGATTCAAAATCTTGGAAATAGAATGGAGAAAATACAACAAACGTTTAACAAGGACCTAGAAGAACTAAAGAGCAAACAAACAATGATGAACAACACAATAAATGAAATTAAAAATTCTCTAGAAGGAATCAATAGCAGAATAACTGAGGTAGAAGAATGCATAAGTGACCTGGAAGATAAACTAGTGGAAATAATTACTGCAGACCAAAATAAAGAAAAAAGAATGAAAAAGAATTGAGGACAGTCTCAGAGACCTCTGGGACAACATTAAACACACCAACATTCGAATTATAGGGGTCCCAGAAGAAGGAGAGAAAAAGAAAGGGACTGGGAAAATATTTGAAGATGAAAACATCCCTAATATGGGAAAGGAAGTAGTCCATCAAGTCAAGGAAGTGCAGAGAGTCCCATACAGGATAAATCAAAGGAGAAACATGCCAACACACATATTAATCAAACTATCAAAAATTAAATACGAAGAAAAAATATCAAAAGCAGCATGCGAAAAGCAACAAGTAACACACAAGGGAATCCCCATAAGGTTAACAGCTGATCTCTCAGCAGAAATTCTGCAAGCCACAAGGGAGTGGCAGGACATATTTAAAGTGATGAAAGGGAAAAACCTACAACCAAGATTACTCTACCCAGAAAGGATCTCATTCAGATTGGACGGAGAAATTAAAAGCTTTACAGACAAGCAAAAGCTAAGAGAATTCAGACCACAAAAACAGCTTTACAACAAATGCTAAAGGAACTTCTCTAGGTGGGAAAAACAAGAGAAGGAAAAGACCTACAATAACAAACCCAAAACAATTAAGAAAATGGTAATAGGAACATACATATCGATAATTACCTTAAATGTAAATGGATAAAACATTACAACCAAAAGACATAGACTTGCTTAATGGATATAAAAACAAGACCCATATATATATGCTGTCTAAAAGAGACCCACTTCAGGCCCAGGGACACATACAGAGTGAAAGTGAAGGGACGGAAAAAGATATTCCATGCAAATGGAAATCAAAAGAAAGCTGGAGAGGGAGGAGCGTCAAGATGGCAGAAGAGGGCTTCCCTGGTGGCGCAGTGGTTGAGAATCTGCCTGCCAATGCAGGGGACACGGGTTCGGGCCCTGGTCCGGGAAGATCCCACATGCCGCGGAGCAACTGGGCCCGTGAGCCACAACTACTGAGCCTGTGCGCCTGGAGCCTGTGCTCCGCAACGGGAAAGGCCGCAATAGTGAGAGGCCCGCACACCGCGATGAAGAGTGGCCCCACTTGCCGCAATTAGAGGAAGCCTTCGCACAGAAACGAAGACCCAACACAGCCAAAAATAAATAAATAAATAAATAATTTAAAAACTTAAAAAAAAAAAAAAATCCCATTTCAAAAAAAAAAAAAAAAAAAAAAAAGATGGCAGAAGAGTAAGACGTGGAGATCACCTTCCTCCTCACAAATACATCAGAAATACATCTACATGTGGAACAACTCCTACAGAACACCTACTGAATGCTGGCAGAAGACCTCAGACCTCCCAAAAGGCAAGAAACTCCCCACGTACCTGGGTACGACAAAAGAAAAAAAACAAACAGAGACAAAAGAATAGGGATGGGACTTGCACCATTGGGAGGGAGCTGTGAAGGAGGAAAGGTTTCCACACACTAGGAAGGCCTTTCGCGGGCGGAGACTGTGGGTGGCGGAGGGGGGAAGCTTCGGAGCCACGGAGGAGAGCACAGCAACAGGGGTGCGGAGGGCAAAGCGGAGGGATTCCCCCACAGAGGATCGGTGCCGACCAGCACACACCAGCCCGAGAGGCTTCTCTGCTCACCCGCCGGGACGTATTGGGGGTGGGAGCTGAGGCTCGTGCTTTGGAGGTCAGATCCCAGGGAGAGGACTGGGGTTGGCTGTGTGAACACACCCTGAAGGGGCTAGTGCACCACAGCTAGCTGTGAGGGAGTCTGGGAAAAAGTTTGGAGCTGCTGAAGAGGCAAGAGACTTTTTCTTGCCTCTTTGTTTCCTGGTGCACAAGGAGAGCGGATTAAGAGCGCCGCTTAAAGGAGCTCCAGAGAAGGGGGCAAGGCGTGGATATCAGCGCGGACCTCAGAGACGGGCATGAGATGCTAAGGTAGCTGCTGCAGCCACCAAGAAGCATGTGTGCAAGCACAGGTCACTGTCCACACCTCCCCTCCCGGGAGCCTGTGCAGCCCACCACTGCCAGGGTCCTGTGATCCAGGGACAATTTCCCCGAGAGAACACATGGCACACCTCAGGCTAGTGCAACATCACGCCGGCCTCTGCCGCCACAGGCTCGCCCCGCATTCCGTACCCCTCTCTCCCCCAGGCCTAAGCGACCCAGAGCCCCCGAATCAGCTGCTCCTTTAACCCCGTCCTGTCTGAGCAAAGAACAGACGCACTCAGGAGACCTACATGCAGAGGCGGGGCCAAATCCAAAGCTGAACCCCAGGAGCTGTGCGAACAAAGAACAGAAAGGGAAATTTCTCCCAGCAGCCTCAGGAGCAGCTGATTAAATCTCCACAGTCAACTTGATGTACCTGCATCTGTGGAATACCTGAATAGACAATGAATCATCCCAAATTGAGGAGGTGGACTTCGGGAGCAATGATATATATATATATTTTTCCCGTTTTCTCTTTTTGTGAGTGTGTATGTGTATGCTTCTGTGTGTGATTTTGTCTGTATAGCTTTGCTTTTACCATTTGTTCTAGGGTTCTGTCTGTCCGTTTTTATTTGGTTTTTTTTAGTATACTTTTTTCACTTGTTATCATTGGTGGATTTGTTTTTTGGTTTGGTTGCTCTCTTCTTTCTTTCTTTCCTTCTTTTCTTTTATTACTTAAAAAAATTTTTTTAATAATTATTTTTTATTTTAATAAATTATTTTATTTTACTTTATTTTATTTTATTTTATCTTCTTCTTTCTTTCTTTTTTTTTTCTCCATTTTATTCTGAGCCATGTGGATGACATGCTCTCGGTGCTCCAGCCAGGCAACAGGGCTGTGCCTCTGAGGTGGGAGAGCCGAGTTCAGGACACTGGTCCACAAGGGACCTCCCAGCTCCATGTAATATCAAACGGCAAAAATGTCCCAGAGAACTCCATCTCAATGCCAAGACACAGCTCCACTCAATGACCAGCAAGCTACAGTGCTGGACACCCCATGCCAAACAACTAGCAAGACAGGAACACAACCCCATCCCTTAGCAGAGAGGCTGCCTAAAATCATAATAAGGCCACAGACACCCCAAAACACACCACCAGATGTGGACCTGCCCACCAGAAAGACAAGATCCAGCCTCATCCACCAGAACACAGGCACTAGTCCCCTCCACCAGGAAGCCTACACAACCCACTGAACCAACCGTAGCCACTGGGGACAGACACCAAAAACAACGGGAACTAAGAACCAGCAGCCTGCAAAAAGAAGAGCACAAACACAGTAAGTTAAGCAAAAGGAGAAGACAGAGAAACACACAGCAGATGAAGGAGTGAGGCAAAAACCCACCAGACCTAACAAATGAAGAGGAAATAGGCAGTCTACCTGAAAAAGAATTCAGAATAATGATAGTAAAGATGATCCAAAATCTTGCAAATAGCATGGAGAAAATACAAGAAACATTTAACAAGGACCTAGAAGACCTAAAGAGCAAACAAAAAATGGTGAATAACACAATAAATGAAATTAAAAATTCTCTAGAAGGGATCAATAGCAGAATAACTGAGGCAGAAGAACGGATAAGTGACCTGGAAGATAAAACAGTGGAAAAAACTACTGCAGAGCAGAATAAAGAAAAAAGAATGAAAAGAATTGAGGACAGGCTCAGAGACCTCTGAGACAACATTAAACGGACCAACATTCAAATTATAGGAGTCCCAGAAGAAGAAGAGAAAAAGAAAGGGGCTGAGAAAATATTTGAAGAGATTATAGTTGCAAACTTCCCTAGTATGGGAAGGGAAATAGTTAATCAAGTCCAGGAAGCAGAGACAGTCCCATACAGGATAAATCCAAGAAGAATCATGCCAAGACACATATTAATCAAACTATCAAAAATTAAATACAAAGAAAAAATATTAAAAGCAGCAAGGGAAAAACAACAAGTAACACACAAGGGAATCCCCACAAGGTTAACAGCTGAACTTTCAGCAGAAACTCTGCAAGCCAGAAGGGAGTGGCAGGACATATTTAAAGTGATGAAGGAGAAAAGCCTAAAACCAAGATTACTCTACAGAGCAAGGATCTCATTCAGATTTGACGGAGAAATTAAAACCTTTACAGACAAGCAAAAGCTAAGAGGATTCAGCATCACCAAACCAGCTGTACAACAAATGCTAAAGGAACTTCTCTAGGCAGGATACACAAGAGAAGGAAAAGACCTACAATAACAAACCCAAAACAATTAAGAAAATGGTCATAGGAACATACATATCGAGAATTAGATTAAATGTAAATGGATTAAATGTTCCAACCCAAAGGCATAGACTGCCTGAATGGATACAAAAGCAAGACCTATATATATGCTGTCTACAAGAGACCCACTTCAGACCTAGGGACACATACAGACTGAAAGTGAGGGGATGGAAAAAAATATTCCATGGAAATGGAAATCAAAAGAAAGCTGGAGCAGCAATTCTCATATCAGACAAAATAGACTTTAAAACAAAGACGATTACAAGAGACAAAGAAGGACACTACATAATGATCAAGGGATCAATCCAAGAAGAAGATATAAAAATTGTAAATATTTATGCACGCAACATAGGAGCACCTCAGTACATAAGGCAAATACTGACAGCCATAAAAGGGGAAATCGAAAGTAACACAATCATTGTAGGGGACTTTAATACCCCACTTTCACCAATGGACAGATCATCCAAAATGAAAATAAGTAAGGAAACACAAGCTTTAAATGATACATTAAACAAGATGGACTTAATTGATATTTATAGGACATTCCATCCAAAAATAACACAATACACATTCTTCTCAAGTGCTCATGGAACTTTCTCCAGGATGGATGATATCTTGGGTCACAAATCAAGCCTTGATAAATTTAAGAAAATTGAAATCATATCAAGTATCTTTTCCAACCACAACGCTATGAGACTAGATATCGATTAAAGGAAAAATCTGTAAAAAATACAAACACATGGAGGCTAAACAATACACTACTTAATAACCAATTGATCACTGAAGAAATCAAAGAGGAAATCAAAAAATACCTAGAAATAAATGACAATGAAAACATGACGACCCAAAATCTATGGGATGCAGCAAAAGCAGTTCTAAGAGGGAAGTTGATAGCAATACAATCCTACCTTAAGAAACAAGAAACATCTCAAATAAACAACCTAACCTTACACCTAAAGCAATTAGAGAAAGAAGAAGAAAAAAACCCCAAAGGTAGCTGAAGGAAAGAAATCATAAAGATCAGATCAGAAATAAAAGAAAAAGAAATGAAGGAAACGATGGCAAAGATCAATAAAAGTAAAAGCTGGTTCTTTGGGAAGATAAACATAATTGATAAACCATTGGCTAGACTCATCAAGAAAAAAAGGGAGAAGACTCAAATCAATAGAATCAGAAATGAAAAGGAGAAGTAACAACTGACACTGCAGAAATACAAAGGATCATGAGAGATTACTACAAGCAACTATATGCCAATAAAATGGACAACCTGGAAGAAATGGACAAATTCTCAGAAATGCACAACCTTATGAGACTGAACCAGGAAGAAATACAAAATATGAACAGACCATACACAAGCACTGAAATTGAAACTGTGATTAAAAACCTTCCAACAAACAAAAGCCCAGGACCAGATGGCTTCACAGGCGAATCCTATCAAACATTTAGAGAAGAGCCAACACCTATCCTTCTCCAACTCTTCCAAAATATAGCAGAGGGAGGAACACTCCCAAACTTATTCAACGAGGCCACCATCACCCAGATACCAAAACCAGACAAAGATGTCACAAAGAAAGAAAACTACAGGCCAATATCACTGATGAACATAGATGCAAAAATCCTCAACAAAATACTAGCAAACAGAATCCAATAGCACTTTAAAAGGATACACCATGATCAAGTGGGGTTTATCCCAGGAATGCAAGAATTCTTCAATATACGCCAATCAATCAATGTGATACACCATATTAACAAATTGAAGGAGAAAAACCATATGATCATCTCAATAGATGCAGAGAAAGCTTTCAACAAAATTCAACATCCATTTATGATAAAAACTCTCCAGACACTAGGCACAGAGGGAACTTACTTCAACAAAATAAAGGCCATATATGACAAACCCACAGCCAACATTGTTCTCAATGGTGAAAAACTGAAACCATTTCCATTAAGATCAGGAAGAAGACAAGGCTGCCCACTCTCAGTACTATTATTCAACATAGTTTTGGCAGTCCTAGCCATAGCAATCAGAGAAGAAAAAGAAATAAAAGGAATCCAAATCGGAAAGAAGAAGTAAAGCCGTCACTGTTTGCAGATGACATGATACTATACATAGAGAATCATAAAGATGCTACCAGAAAACTAATGGAGCTAATCAATGAATCTGGGAAAGTAGCAGGATACAAAATTAATGCACAGAAATCTCTTGCATTCCTATACACTAAAGATGTAAAATCTGAAAGAGAAATTAAGGAAATACTCCCATTTACCACTACAAGAAAAAGAATAAAATACCTCAGAATAAACCTACATAAGGAGACAAAGGACCTGTATGCAGAAAACTATATGACACTGATGAAAGAAATTAAAGATGATACCAACAGATGGAGAGATATACCATGTTCTTGGATTGGAGGAAACAACATTGTGAGAATGACTATACTACCAAAAGCAATCTACAGATTGAATGCAATCCCTATCAAACTACCAGTGGCATTTTTCACAGAACTAGAACAAAAAATTTCACAATTTGTATGGAAACACAAAAGACCCTGAATAGCCAAAGCAATCTTGAGAAAGAAAAACGGAGCTGGAGGAATCAGGCTCCCTGATTTCAGACTATACTTCAAAGCTACAGTAATCAAGACAGTATAGCAGTGACACAAAAACAGAAATATAGATCAATGGAACGGATCGAAAGCCTAGAGGTAAACCCACACACATGCGGTCACCTTATCTTTGATAAAGGAGGCAAGAATATATAATGGAGAAAAGACTCCCTCTTCAATAAGTGGTGCTGGGACTACAGGACAACTACATGTAAAAGAATGAAATGAGTACACTCCCTAACACCATACACAAAAATAAACTCAAAATGGATTAAAGAGCTAAATGTAAGGCCAGACACTATAAAACTCTTAGAGGAAAACATAGGCAGATCACTCTACGACATAAGTCACAGCAAGATCCTTTTTGACCCACCTCCGAGAGAAAAGGAAATTAAAACAAAAGTAAAGAAATGGGACGTAATGAAACTTAAAAGCTTTTGCACAGCAAAGGAAACAATAAACAAGATGAAAACACAACTCTCAGAATGGGAGAAAATATTTGCAAACGAAGCAACTGACAAAGGCTTAATCTCTAAAATATACAAGCAGCTCAATATTAAAAAAAACAAACAACCCAATCCAAAAATAGGCAGAAGACCTAAATAGACATTTCTCCAAAGAAGATATACAGATTGCCAACAAACACATGAAATAATGCTTAACATCACTAATCATTAGAGAAATGCAAATCAAAACTACAATGAGGTATCATCTCACACTGGTCAGAACGGCCATCATCAAAAGGTCTACGGGGGGCTTCCCTGGTGGCGCAGTGGTTGAGAATCTGCCTGCCAATGCAGGGGACACGGGTTCGAGCCCTGGTCTGGGAAGATCCCACATGCCACGGAGCAACTGGGCCCGTGAGCCACAATTACTGAGCCTGCGCGTCAGGAGCCTGTGCTCCGCAACAAGAGAGGCCGCGATGGTGAGAGGCCCGCGCACCGCGATGAAGAGTGGTCCCCACTTGCCGCAACTAGAGAAAGCCCTCGCACAGAAACGAAGACCCAACACAGCCATAAATAAATAAATAAATAAATAAATAAATAAATAAGAACGTGAATTTCTTAAAAAAAAAAAAAAAGGTCTACGAACAATTAATGCTGGAGAGGGTGTGGAAAAGGGAACCCTCTTGCGCTGTTGGTGGGAATGTAAATTGATACAGCCACTATGGAGAACAGTATGGAGGTTCCTTAAAAAACTAAAAATAGAACTACCATATGACCCAGCAATCCCACTACTGGGCATATACCCTGAGAAAACCATAATTCAAGAATAGTCTTGTACCACAATGTTCATTGCAGGTCTATTTACAATAGCCAGGACATGGAAGCAACCTAAGTGTCCATCAACAGATGAATGGATAAAGAAGATGTGGCACATATATACAATGGAATATTACTCAGCCATAAAAAGAAACGAAATTGAGTCATTTGTAGTGAAGTGGATGGACCTAGAGACTGTCATACAGAGTGAAGTAAGTCAGAAAGAGAAAAACAAATACCATATGCTAACACATATATATGGAATCTAAAAAAAAAAGAAATGGTTCTGAAGAACCCAGGGTCAGGACAGGAATAAAGACGCAGATGTAGAGAACAGACTTGAGGACATGGGGAGAGGGAAGGATAAGCTGGGGCGAAGTGAGAGAGTGGCACTGACATATATACACTACCAAATGTAAAAGAGATAGCTAGTGGGAAGCAGCTGCATAGCACCGGGAGATCAGCTGGGTGCTTTGTGACCACCTAGAGGGGTGGGATACGGAGGGTGGGAGGGAGACGCAAGAGGGAGGGGATATGGGGATATATGTATACGTATAGCTCATTCACTTTGTTATACAACAGAAACTAACACAACAATGTAAAGCAATTATACTCCAATAAAGCTGTTTAAAAAAAAAAATGTCCTCAAGTCCATCACAAGTCCTCTGTTCAAGTTCTCTTCTCCTATGTTCATTCCCGTCCCTTAGTTTTGTCTCATTTTACAAAGGACAAGACAGAACCTTATCTTCACCCGAAGCCTGGAGCTCAGAGAATATGGAGACCCTTCTGGTCTGTGACCGCTGAAGGAAGCTAGCTGACTGCTTTGCATGCTCATGGTTTCCTTCCTTGAGCTTGAAAGTGGCTAAATGCATTCCAAGCTTCTCCTATGCAAAGCAGGATATTTTTCTTTAAAGTTCTTTTGTTCTATAATTGAAGGTTGCAGCTAGCATACCTGTAAAAATGCAAAGGCTCATCTTACAATTAATCTTTTGTCTCCAACTTTTCTATGAGAATTGAAATATTAAAATGCAAACTCGTAGGGCAATACTTGTGCTAACACTGCCCAACTGAAAGCTTCCCACACCCAACAAACTGTAAGTGTTTCCAAGCAGTTTCTGGGAACCCTGGCACCCCCAAGTGGACAATCCCATGCTGGAAAACAATAGATACGTGACCTAATCGTCCCCACTCCAGTCAACAGCCAGCCAATAGCCAGTAATGAGAGTGACTCCATCCTAGACCAGCCAACCCTCTGCCAGCACACCAGCTGATGAAGACACCTAAGCAAACCCAGCGGACATCAGGGGAACCCAGCCCAGACCAACAGAACCGCTCATTCATAGATCTATGATCAATAAAAAACACTTAGTGTTTTAAGCCACTAAGTGCTGTAGTGGTTTGTTATGCAGCCACAGATAACCAATATACTAAAATCTATGGTTATTTCATCTCTTCTTTTCTCCTGCATCTTTGCCTTAATTATTCAGAGAATTCACGTGTGTATTAACTCCAGCCTGGTAGAGTCTGCGAGAAAGGCTCAGCAAGCCCAGATAGAACAGCTTTGCAGCACAGATGGAACTATAACACAGATTTTTTTTTTTTTTTTTTTGGTCACTGTCTCTGCCTCCAAGTACTTGTTGAAGTTGCCATGAAGACCACACAATTCCCTTCTCAATTTTCTGGATAAACACAATCATTTCCAATGTGTTTTTTTTTTCATCTATAATTTTAGCTTCAGGAAATATAGTAGTCAGGCTGAACAAGAATAATCAGAAAGGCTTCTTGGAGGATGTAGGAAAGTACACAATTCTGAAAATGAGTTAGACTTAGTTAGATTTTAAGAGGAAATTTCCTGTTCAGGGAAAGGAGAATTGGGCAAGGATAGGCATTGATTGATTCACCCAACAAATATGATTGAGCAACTACTCGGAGTCAGGCTCCATTCTAGAAAATGTGGATAAGTCCGTGAATGAAACAGACAAAATTCCTTCAGGGGAACAGGTAATGAGTGAAAAAGTAAAATACTGTCAGAGGGTAGTAAGAGCTGGAGAAAAATAAAAATTGAGATTTCTGGGTGTTGGAGAGTGGGTTGCAATGTTTAAAAAGGTGGTCAGAGAAGGCCTCATTCAGAAGATGACATTTGATCTGTGCCCTGAAGAAGACTAGATTGTAAGTTTGGCAGATATACAGGGAAAGAGCATGCCAGGCAGAGGAAACAGCAAGTGTGCGAAGCCCAAGGAATTAGCAGTCTAGGGTCTGCAGAGAAAAGCAAGGAAGCAAGTGCAGCTGGAGCAGGTTGATCAGGGGTAGGAGAGTAGAGGGCAGTAGAAGATGAGATCAGAGAGGAAATGGGAGAGGGGCTTTGAGCAAAGGGTGGCGTGATCTGAGCTAGGTTTCAGAAGAATCACACTGGCTGCTGTGTTGAGCACAGACTATTGGCAGCAATGGTGGAAGCAGCGACCCCCATCAGGAAACCATTAGCATAATCTAAAAGAGAAGTGACAGTGGCTTGTGCTCTAATGGTGGCTTGGGAGTTTGATATGGAATATGGCACTTGGAACACAGGTAGATTTTGAAGGTAATGCTGAAAAAATTTGCAGATGGACTGGATGTGCTCTGTGACATAAAGAGAGGAGTGAGAGTGAATCTATTGTTTCATAATTTGCCACTTACAAGAAGGGACAATCAGGTTTGGGTGAGAAAATACGAAGTTTGCTTCGGAATAGGAAAGTATAACTCCTATGATGCAGTCTGCATATCCCAGTTTGGTCAGTTTGCCTGAAAAATGTGTTATGGGCATGAAACTGGTGGGATGTGAATCAAGAGAGTTTGGGTCAAGATAATGGAAGGTTCTCGAATGTCTTAAATAACAGAGTCAAGAGTTTGAACACTTTTCTGACTGTGGGGATGGGGTCATAGAGGGCCAGCAAAATGCTTTGAAACTCGTTGTCCATTAGTAGCCCTCAGAGTGTGGTGGGGAAGGGAGTAGGTTATAAAAATCAGGGACTACCCACTCAAACATTTAGAGCAGCCACGTAGTGAGTACAAATGAATGAAGCAGGATATAAGAAAGCAAAAGCCCAAGCTGTCTGTTAAATGCAACTGACTGTTGGTCTCAATGGCCAGGGGACAGTTTGATTGAGACTGTGACCTTCCATCCCTGGAGGGAAGCTGCCATTTATCTCCCAGGTATTATGGCCATATATAAAAGCATTCCCAGCATTGTCAGATCTTCCAGTTTTTTTTGTTTTTGTTTTTTAACGAAAGCTAGAAATCTGGATTTTTATGTGAACTCTCTAGATTTGTGTAATTTGGCAAGCAATTTATTTAAACACACAAATATACATACCGGAGGCAAAACAACTTGCAACTTGAGAAAGATGAGGCCCACTGGCTGCTAGTACCAACCTCTGATAGAGATGTCCTCTATACCCTGCTTTTTGGGAGATCTGATTCAGAAGCCAGATTCTTAGGCCCCCTCAGGACATCCTGATTTTCCCATCAGTCACCATCAGAGGGTAGCTACTGGCTCATTCCTGGACCGTGGTCCTTGTAACTCTGACAAGATGATTTGGCTCAGGGTGTGATGAGATCACCAGATCATTGCTCTCCTGCTCCCATCAGAATTAGAGCTTGTAGCAATAAGGCTGGTAGTCTTCCTATATATACCCTCTGCACACACCGCAAGCACTGCAATTCTCTGTTGTAAAGCTTTCCCTGCATGTAAAAGACTACTCCCTTAGAAGACTGCAGAATCTGAAACCCTGGGGACAGCCCTTTGTCAGTGACAAAGGGAGTTGGTGCGTATGTACTGAAGCTTCATCACTTCTTGGGTAAGACGACTCTGAGGCAGCTTCCACACCATCTCCCAGAGGCCCCCAGCCAGACTGAGCCCTAACTGCCAACAGTAGTAACTTACTCATTAGTACACCATATACTGACTTCAGTCCCTTACTGGTGTATCCTGGCACAAATATGTGCATTCAAGTCCTTGTCCCAGGGTCCCCTGGGATAAAGCATCATACGCTCCGCCTTGTTGAGTGGCCAGAGCCGCAGTGTGATTAGGATGAGTACCGACATTTGCAAGCTCCTCTGCTGGGGCTGGATTCTGAACCATGTGGGGACTCTGTGACAAACAGGCTGATTTTTGGCCCTTCCAAGCCTGGTTTGATTGACAAAGGCATACAACTCTGCTTGAAACAAAATGTTTTTTAGCTCTGTCGTAAACAAGCTAATCCACAGACAAAGTACTCCCTCTGCTTCCTCTCGCCTCAGCCCCAGCACAATTTGTTTGGGATCCTTGGTTGACCTTTTAAGTGTATTTCAGTGGAGGATGGAGAGAAAAAATAAAAAGCCTCCCATCTGCGTTCATACAAGCAAATGACTACAGCTTAGGGCAAAGTCTCTGATCATAAAAGGGACAGGGCACTCTACCAGCTGCCTAGACAAGCCAGGGGCCTTTAGAGCCCAGCAGACACCCAAGCTCTGTTCCCCCCGCAACTTTTAGGGAATCCCTTCAGCAGAGCTAATTGGGGGCTACCTGCGTCTGTTCATCTGGCTTAAGAAGAGAGAGAAGGAAATAGGACAAAAACAGCTTAGGCAAGCACTGAACTCAGCACAGCCCCTGATCTGATTTCTGGGGCATCAGGAATGGCTCCGCACAGGACTACATTCCCCCTTCCTGCTTGTCTTTCTCTTGTTATTCCCCTGGTGCTTAAATGCTGAATTTTGTCCTAGTACGACAGTAGGTACAGTCAAAATAAAGCTAGACTGGAAAGACCGTGAGGGCAAGGAATGCGTGTGTCTCGTTTTCTGATGTGTCCTCAATGCCCAGCACAAGTCTGCCCATAGTAGGCATTTGTTTAATCACTGTATGCTGAATAAGTAAGTAAGCAAATACATAAGTAAGTCCTAGGGAAAGTTTCAATATAAAAAGAAAACAAACTTGTTCTTACAATGTCATTAATAGATTTAAACAAACAAACACGCAATCCCCCCTCCCACCCCGGCCCGCCCACACCCACACACCAGTTCTAGGTGCAGGAAACACAGCAATGTTCTAGCTATGGAAGAAAGGTTTAGGAAACATGTTTTAGTCTGACAGGGATACTGATGCTCCGCCTCCTTCTTTTTCAATTTATTCTCAACAGTTGTTAACAAGGTCCCAGAATTTTAAAACCGGGTTAAAACCATTACCTTATTTGCTAAATTTTTAAGTCACATTTGCCTCTGATTTGCTGGTTCAACGATTGCTCAAACCTTTCCTCACTCAGTTTTCTCACCTATAAAAGCAGTTATAATAATAACATCCTCCTTAAGAGGTTCTTATGAGGATTAAGCGAATTATTTCAGGAAAAGTACATGGAACAGTCTCTGGCACATGGTAAATTCTGTTAGCTATTGTGATTATCTGACTTCTGAACAATGGTAGAGTGAACAAGATGACATGAACCTTTCTCCACTCTAAATCCCATCAAATTATTCTTTACACCTTCCAAAAAGTGTCATTTCTCAGCAGTAGGTGTGACTAAACCTGGCGACAATAGCTTTACACATTTCAGAGGAACCAAACTAATAAGCATCTCTCCATCACTCATGAACCTACCTCCACTGCACCCAGCATGACCTCACCAGCTCCTGTTTCAGAAATAAATTCTCTACGAGTAAGACTGGAAGAAAGGCAGCCCTTACCACAGCCTCCTTCGCAGTCCCACTGTGGGTCTGACAGGCAGATGGAGGAAGTGGGCCTGGGACCCCACTCTCATTCCCCACAGCACTGGGAGAAAGCTGCCCTGAGGGCCTCCTCTCAGTCCTTAGCCGGTGGCCTCCAACCTCCAAGCCTTAGGCAGAAAGGGCAACCCTCTGATAAGAAAGAGGGCTGTGAACAAATAGACGGAAATAAAGATGCACAACCTGCAGAACTCCCTAATTTCAATCCTTGAGGATGCAGATCCCTCAGCCCCTGTACAACCAGCTGTATTCAAGCTCCCTTAACAGAACTAACACCCAGTCAGCCAGCAGATTCAACCCAAACCAAAAAAGCCTGCTCAGCCACTTAGAGAGGATATAAATACTTCAGTACAAACATATAGATGGATGGGAAATGAAGAGTTGGAATGAAGAGCTTTCTAACTCTGTAACTAACTTGTGATCTGATTAGCTGATGGGCTCTGCTCTAATCGGGTCTTATGAGAAGCTTCACTGATAACCCAGACCAATCAATTTTTGTTAAAAGCAATCCTGTCTGTGTCATATTCCACAAAATCTGGACTTTACTATTACAGCTCTCTTAGAGTGGGAGAGAGAGAGAGAGGTAAAGACAGGGAGAAAAACAGAGACGGAAGCAGGCAGACAGACAGAAAGAGACATAGAGATAGAGAAAGAAATTTGGTTAGACGTGTTAGCAAGGCAGCTTGTCAAATTAAACATAGAATTAGCTACTTAGGAATTCATGCATTTAAAATTTAAATATAAACAAAAATCAAAACAAAACAAAACTTGATTAAAACTAATTCCAGAGGGAAGTCTTGGTATTAGCTTTTAGGACTGAAAATTAAGAGGACCTGAGAGTATAACTGTCCATGAAAACGGTTTGGTATAAAAAAAAAAAAAAAGCTGTGATGAGTAAATTCTCATTGATATCTGTGGATCCATTTTTTAGGGCTGTTGAAACAAAGCCACTAACTGGGTGGCTTAAACAACATAAATGTATTGTCTCAAAGTTCTGAAGGCTAGAAGTCCAAGATCAAAGTGTCAGCAGAGCTGGTTCTTTCTGAGGGCCGTGAGGGACAATCTGTTGCATTCCTGTCTCCCATCTTCTGGTGGTTTGCTAGCAATCTTTGGTGTTCCTTGGTTTCTGTGGCATCACCCCACTCTCTGCCTCCATCTTCACATGTATTCTCCCCATGTGCATGTCTGTCTCTGTATCCAAATGTCCCTTTCTTACAAGGACACCAATCATATTGGATTAGAACCCACCTCAATGACCTCATCTTAACTTGATCATCGGCAATGACCCTACTTCCAAGGAAGTTCACATTCATAGGTACTGGGGGTTAGGGCTTTGGCATCTTCTTGGTGGACACAATTCCACCCATCATAAGCTGAAGGCCTCCATTTTCAGTTTTCAACACAAACAACTTCTTCAAGTGAGTAGAACTCTAGTTTAGCTTAGTTTCATTTAGATACACTTAGTTCCTACAGAAACTCATTTAATTTTGCACCTTAAACAAAATTTTGTGATGAATTTTTTTTTTTTTCAGAGCAGAACATCCAATCTGTAGGTCAATTTAGAAACTTGACAAACTTTCTCAGGTACCATCTGTATTAGTTTCTTACAGCTGCTGTAACAAATTACCACAGACTTGGTGGCTTAAAACAACATAAGTGTACTCTCTTACAGTTCTGAAGATCAGAAGTCTGAAATGGGTTTCACTGGGCTGAAACGAAGGTACTGACAGGGTTGTGTTCCCTCTAGAGGCTCTACAGGAGGATCCATTTCCTTTCCTTTTAAAGTTCTAGTGGCCGCCTGTATTCCATGCCTTATGATCCCTTCCTCCATCTTCAAAGTGCACCACTCCAATCTCTGCTTTCATCATCAAATTGCCTTCTTCTCTTCTGTAGTAAGTAATTATATGTCCACTTCTGCCTTCCTTTTATAAGGATACTTGGGATTACATTTAGGGCACACCCAGATAATCCAGGACAGTCTTCCCATCTCAAAATCCTTAATCACATTTGTAAAGTCCCTTTTACAATATACAATAACATTCACAGGTTCCAGAGATTAGGACCTGGATATCTAGGAGGGATGTTGTTCAGCCTACCATACCACCCATCCTAGATCAACGCAAATGACAGTCCACCCCATTTTCACAAAGGAAAACCTTAAAAGAGCATTAGATGTGGAGAAACGGGAACCCTTCTACACTGTTGGTGGGAATGTAAATGGTACAGCCACTATGGAGAACAGTATGGAGGTTCCTTAAAAAACTAAAAATAGAGCTACCATATGATCTAGCAATCCCACTCCTGGGCATATACCCAGAGAAAACCATAATTCAAAAAGACACATGCACCAATGTTCATTGCAGCAATATTTACAATAGCCAGGACATGGAAGCAACCTAAACATCCATCGACAGAGGAATGGATAAAGAAGATGTGGTACATATAGACAATGGAATATTACTCAGCTGTGAAAAAGAACGAAATAATGCAATTTGCAGCAACATGGATAGACCTCGAGATTGTCATACTGAATGAAGAAAGTCAGACAGAGAAGGACAAATATCGTATGATATCGCTTACATGTGGAATCTGAAACAATGGTACAAATGAACTTATCTACAAAACAGAAATAGAGTCACAGATGTAGAAAACAATCTTATGGTTACTAGCAGGGAAAGTGAGGGAGGCATAATTGGGAGATTGGGATTGACATATACATACTATATATAAAATAGATAACTAGTAAGGACCTACTGTATAGCACAGGGAACTCTACTCAATACTCTGTAATGACCTACATGGGAGAAGAATCTAAAAAAGAGTTGATACATGTATATGTATAACTGATTCACTTTGCCGTACAACAGAAAGTAACACAACAATGTAAATCAACTATCCTCCAATAAAAATTTTTTAAAAAGAGCACTCACTTTGCTGTACAACAGAAAGTAACACAACAATGTAAATCAATTATCCTCCAATAAAAATTTTTTAAAAAGAACATTCATTTGATAGACGTTTCCTCAAACTTCCAGTTTTCTTTTCAGGTATAGGTTCCTCTTTCAACATCTTATCAAAGAAAAGTCTGATTTCAAATACAATAATGCCCCATTGATCAGTGCATGGATAGATCTGAACTGTAAGAATATTTGCAACTATTATTAACCTTCAATTCTGCAAACACACAATAATTTCTTATGCATTACCATTTTTACAAAATCTGTGCTGTATGTTTTCTGCATGATACTGGGAATGAATGCAGCAAAATCCTCTTGGCAAATCAAATCATTTCAAGTTTTCTAAATTAGAGATGTTTAGCACCTCTTCTTTTAAATCTACTCCTTAATAATTTTAAACCACTTTTACATGAACTCAGAGCATGTTCCTGTCAAACTGAATAAAAGAATAAATTTGCCACTGTAGAAGTAAGATTACTGTTCAGAAAACATTCTCTCTTACTCTCCTCATCCCAACCTCTATGGAGAAATTCTACTTTGCACCCATTGATGTTGAACTTAACATGTAGCCTTTTTTCAATGTGGATGTAGGTGGAAGTGACAGTGTATCACTTCTGAGCTTAAGCTTTTAAATGCTTGTTGTTGCAAGCTACTGAGTACATGGTTACACAGCATTTTATAGCAATAGTTGATAAACACAGTCACTAATTATTTTTAATCATTATAAGCCAAGAGTAGCTCCAAAAAGCAATTGACCTTGATATTTGATTTTTAATTAATGTATGGATAAGACATATAACAGCAAAAACATTCACTTTAATGTCAATCAGCATAATATTTATTATTTCGTAAATTAACGTTTATAATTTTCATTAATATGAGTTATTCTTAAATTAAGCTATCAGGAAAACAGCAGGATGTGAAGTTATACATATAATACAATCTCAACTGTGTAAAAAATTCATAGAAAAAATAATAGTGAATTACTTATGGTGAAGGTTATTACCTGAGTACTTTGTTGTTTACTAAATATGATCCACCCGATAGAATTTAGCTATTTACTACATATTATCCTATGTTATGTTTATGATGTATCTAAAATACATAATAACAATATTTGTTCTTGAGGAAAAGAACCCAGACGTTCACTTAGGAAACTGAACCATGGATCAAATTTTAAGTTATGATAAGGGGAGAAGAGAGGTATGTGCCCATGATGAATATTAATTATGAATGGACAGATAAGGTTATGTTTTTAATTTCTTTCTCTCCAATATGCTAGCTAGCTGGGAATATTGTGTTTTCATTTTTAAAAATCAAGTGTTTTAATTTTTCCTTCTCAGCTGAAAGCTGATGATGTACAATAAATGTTCAAATAATAGAAATAAGAGCTCCAGAGATATTATCTTCAAAAATTGTGCTATGATTTGGCTTTTATTTTTAAATAACTGATTTTTTAACATTTATTATAATACACCTACAAAAGGTAAAAGAGCTGATTTTTCAATCATGATTAATTATATGAGTTTTCCCTTTTCTTACCTAGAAGCACATACTTAAAAAAATTCCCACTTACTTTTACGGAGAAGATCAAGGCTGTGAAGTTGTCATACCATGTATTTCTCAAATTCAGAAACGGAGGGGTCTATGTTTTCTGAATATCCTGGAGTAGGCGGCCTTTAAGGGTAAAAGAAAATGAATTACATCAAGCCACAGCTTTCCAAAAATATCTTGCAAAATAATAACTTTCATATATTAGGGCATATACGCATTCATTTAGCAAGTATTGAGTTGTACCACACATTGTTTTAAACAGGGAAGACCAGACATAAACAAGAAATTAGGGTCCCTGCCCTTATAAAGCTTAAATTTTTTAGTGAATTAAAAGCTAGTTGCCTTCTTGAAGGATGAGAAGGAGAGAGAAATTCTGATTCCAGTGTCGCTGAGGTCTTTTGTCCCATTTCAAAGACAAACAAACAAACAAAAAACCCATGAGCTAAAAGCATTGGAAACCACCTAAAAGAAAAACTTCTCTAAGTATGAGCAATCATTTACTTTAAATAAAAATTTTCTGAAATTTTATTAAAACTGTCAATGTCTAAGCTCCACCCAGGTCAATTAAATTAGAATCTCAGGGGAATAGAGACCAGGAATTTTCATTCTTAGCATAAATTCACCTAAATTCATAGAGGCAGAGAAAGTTAAGCAAATTGAAAAGGCAGAGGAACCGCTCTCAATGGAAAGACCAAGGGAACACCACTGAAGAAACAAATAATGAAACAGAAATAAAATTTACCATATAAAGAATTCAAAATATTATTAATAAAAATGTTAACTGATCCCAAACCCCCTGACTACCCTTTCCCTTCATCCTTCCCCCCAGTAACCATAAGTTTGTTCTCTAAGTCTGTGAGTCTGTTTCTTTTTTGTAAATAAGTTCACTTGTATCATTTCTTTTTCGATTCCACATATAAGGGATATCATACGATATTTCTCTTTCGCTGTCTGACTTACTTCACTCAGTATGACAATCTGATACAGAAAAACGCATATGTGATCTGGAAGATAGAATAATGGAAATCACCCAATCAGAACAGCAAAAAGAAAAACAAATGTTAAAAAACTGAAAACCGTTTAAGAGATCACTGCAGTAACTTTAAGTGTACCAATATTCGCATTATAGAGGCCCCAGAAGGAAAAGAGAGAGGAAGGGATCAAAAATATACTTGAGGAAATTAGGGACGAAAACTTCCAAAACCTGAAGAAGGAAACAGGTATACAGGTACAGGAAATACAAAGGGTCCAAAACCAGATGAACCCAAACAGACCCACACCAAGACATGTCATAATTGAAATGGCAAGTTAAAGAGAATTCTAAAGGCAGCAAGGGAAAAAGAGTCATATACAAGAAAATCCCCATAAGGCTATCAGCTGATTTCTCTGCAGAAACTTTGCAGGCCAGAAGGGAGAGGCAGGATATATTACAAGTGTTGAAAGGGAAAAACCTGTAACCTAGGATACTCTTTGATATAAATTAGCAATATTTTTTAGATCTATTTTCTAAGGGGAAAAAAATAAAAGCAAAAATAAACAAATGGGACTTAATTAAACTTAAAAGCTTTTGCACAGGACTTCCCTGGTGGCGCAGTGCTTAAGAATCCGCCTGCCAGTGCAGGGGACAGGGGTTCGATCCCTGGTCCGGGAAGATCCTACATGCTGCGGAGCAACAAATCCCATGCTCCACAACTACTGAGCCTGCACTCTAGAGCCCACGAGCCACAACTACTGAAGCCCGCGCGCCTAGAGCCCGTGCTCTGCAACAAGAGAAGCCACTGCAATGAGAAGCCGCAATGAAGGGGAGCCCCCACTCGCTGCAACTAGAGAAAGCCTGTGCAAAGCAACGAAGATCCAATGCAGCCAAAAATAAATAAGTTAATTAATTAAAAAAAAAAAGCTTTTGCACAGCAAAGGAAACCAATGACAAACTGAAAAGACAACCTACTGAATGGGAGAAACTATTTGCAAATGATATGACTGACAAGGGGTTAATAATCCAAAATATATAAACAGCTCATATCAAAAAAACAAACAACCTAAGCAAAAAATGGGCAGAAGACCTGACTAGACATTTTTCCAAAGAATACATACAGATGACCAACTGGCACATGAAAAGATGCTCAACATTGTTAATTATTAGAGAAATACAAATCAAAACAAGATGTCACCTCACACCTGTCAGAATGGCTGTCATCAAAATGACCACAAATAACAAATGCCAGCAAGGATGTGGAGAAAAGGGAACCCTTGCACACTGTTGGTGGGAATGTAAGATGGTGCAGTCACTATGGAAAACAGTATGAAGGTTGCTCAAAAAACTGAAAATAGAATTATCATATGATCCAGCAATTTCACTATTTCATTCCTGGATACATATCCAGAAAAAACAAAACACTAATTCGAAAAGATACATGCACCCCAATGTTCATAACAGCACTATTTACAATAGCCAAGATATGGAAGCAACTTAAGTGTCCATCAACAGATGAATGAATAAAGAAGTTTTTTTTTTTTTTTTAACTTTTGGGTTTATTTGTTTATTTATTTATGGCTGTGTTGGGTCTTCGTTTCTGTGCGAGGGCTTTCTCTAGCTGTGGCAAGTGGGGGCCACTCTTCATTGCGGTGCGCAGGCCTCTCACTATCGCGGCCTCTCTTGTTGCGGAGCACAGGCTCCAGATGTGCAGGCTCAGTAGTTGTGGCTCACGGGCCTAGTTGCTCCGCGGCATGTGGGATCCTCCCAGACCAGGGCTCGAACCCATGTTCCCTGCTTTGGCAGGCAGATTCTCAACCACTGTGCCACCAGGGAAGCCCAAGAAGTTATATATATATATATATAGCTATATATATACATAATAAGTTATATATATATAATTATATATAATGGAAAATTACTCAGCCAAAAAAATAATGAAGTTCTGCCATTTGCAGCAATGTGGATGGACCTAGAGAATATTACACTTAGTGAAATAAATCAGACTGAGAAAGACAAATACTATATGATATCACTTATATGTGGCATATAAAAAATAAACAAATGAATGTATATAGCAAAACAGAAGCAGACTCACAGATATTGAAAACAAACAAGTGGTTACCAGTGGGGAGAGGGAAAGGGTGAGGAGAAAGATAGGAGTATGAGATTAAGAGATACAAACTACTAGTTTAAAATAGATAAGCAGTAAGGATATATTGTACAGCACAGGGAATTATAGCCATTATTTTTAATAACTTTTAATGGAGTATAATATTTAAATATACTGATTCACTGTATTGTACACCTGACACGAATATAATATTGTAAATCAACTATGCGTCAATAGAAATTGTTTTAAATAACAAAAAGAAAAGGACCAGGGGTGAAAGAGCAGCCCTCACCTAGGACACGTCCATCTTGAAGCTGAGGGAAAGAGAGGATGATGGGCCATTCTAGGCTCTTAAAAGTTCTGGTTCAGATGTGACACATATCAATTGCACTCACATTTCACCACCCAAAGCAAATCAAATGTACAAACCTATTGACAGAGGGGTGAAATAGCATCTACTTGCAGGAAATATAATCTAGAGGGGGCCCCACAAAGAGGGGAATGGGAATATTTGGCTGAATAGTAGTAATATACTACATTAGACTTCTAATTATCTAATTTATGTTTTATTTCTTTGTTTTGTTATGCAATATCCACTATCTTTGCTGAAATTTTCGTTTAATGATCTTTTTTTAATCTATGGGATTTTTTTTCTTGTAATGAGATTTTTTATTGTACTCTGATCTTTAAAACTTTCTAATAATACCACTTTTTAAAAATTTCTATTTTCTTGTGGGTCACTTTTGGTTGTTTAGATTACTCATCGCACAAACTTTTAGTTGATGTAACCTATTGGTAGCTAAAATAGACTCATTCAGAAAAGATTTATGTCATGGTTTAATTAATTCATTCTATGACCCATTTTCCTTGCTACCTTAGTGGGCTTTTCTTCCCACTCATCCCCTGCAAAAATCCCTCTACTGTTATATACTCACGTTATTGCTGAATTTCTTACACAGTTTTAGTGTGTTAAGTGTCACTCTTTTTGTTTTATTGACTGTATAGGATTTTTCCCTGTTACATTAATAGAGTCATTTCAGCAGGACATTTTAAGTAGGAGGGGGACAAAAGTGTGAGCTGCGGTCACAGTATTGACCATCATCTTAGAGAATCAATGAAATAAACATTCAATCCAAGAAGCAAAAATTCTCTTTAAAAGCCCTCAAAGTGAAACAAAGAGAACAGGAGAAAAACATTACAACGGGTACATAAAACTGTTTTTTTTTCTTTGACAAGACCAACAAAATATGTAAAGTTAAGCAATAGTGATCAAGGAAAAATGAAAGGAAACAGAAATGCACACTTTGGGGAATCATAAAATAGGTATATTCTCAGATACAGAAAAAAATTTAATTCTGTGCTTTTTAAAATATTTCATATTTTAAAGCATAAAGATGGAAAGCATTTTAATTTGTTTTACTGGACTAAAATAACCCTGATAATAAAATCTGTCAAATAGAGCACTAAGAAATAATCTACCAACCAATCCTTCCACTAAATATAGAGAAATAAAATGATTAAAATTATAGGCTTGGGAGTTAAATACATCTTACATTTAAATACAAGTATTTAAATACTTGTATTTTCAAGAAATATTTTGTGACTTGGATACTTAACTATTCTAAATCCTTTCTCTAAAGTAGGATTATAATACCTACCTTAAGAAAAACTGCCAGGGTTGCACACTTTAAATTTCTTACAATTTTATTTGTCAACTGTAACTCAATAAACCTGAAAAATTACTTTTTTAAAAAAACAATAACTGTGAGGATTAAAAAGTGAGGTAAATAAGTTCTAAAATACTGTAGGCATTCAGCTTATGGCTTATAATGCTGCTAAAGGATGATGATGATGATGATGAAGATGATGATGGTGGTGGCAGTGGTGGTGGTGGTAGAATTGCTGCAACATCAAAAACAAAATTTCAGCAAACTGAATCCTGGAGTGCATTATAAAATAGATTCAAAGGAGTCATACACTGTTCATTCTGGAAATGCCACAAAGGTTCAACATTACAAATATATTTATTTAATTCACCATGTTATAGGTAAAAGGAGAAAAAATAATGTATGAACGTTTCAAAAAATGTTGGAAAGCATTTGATAAATTTCAACATTCTCTTTGAATTCAAAACAAACTAGGAGGAGACCTTCAAGATGGTGGAAGAGTAAGATATGGAGATCACCTTTCTCTACCCAAATACATCAGAAATACATATACATGTGGAACAACTCCTACAGAACACCTACTGAACTCTGGCAGAAGACCTCAGACTTCCCAAAAGGCAAGAAACTCCCCACGTACCTGGCCGTGTGGCTGACAGGGTCATGGCACTCTGGCTGGGTGTCAGGTGTGTGACCCTGAGGTGGGAGAGCCGAGTTCAGGACAATGATCCACCAGAGAGCTCCCAGTTCCACATAATATTAAATGGCGAAAGCTCTCCCAGAGATCTCAATCTGAATACTAAGACCCAGCTCCACTCAACGACCAGCGAGCTACACTGCTGGACACACTATGCCAAATAACTAGCAAGACAGGAACACAACCCCACCCATTAGCAGAGAGGCAGCCTCAAATCATAATAGATCACAGACACTGCAAAACACAACACCGGAAGCAGTCCTTCCCACCAGAAAGACAAGATCCAGCCTCATCCACCAGAACACAGGCACTAGTCCCCTACACCAGGAAGCCTACACAATCCACTGAACCAACCTTAGCCACTGGGGGCAGACACCAAAAACAACGGGAACTATGAACCAGCAGCCTGTGAAAAGGAGACCCCAAACACAGGAAGTTAAGAAAAATGAGAAAACAGAGAAACACACAGCAGATGAAGGAGCAAGGTAAAAACCAACCAGACCAAACAAATGAAGAGGAAATAGGCAGTCTACCTGAAAAAGAATTCACAGTAATGATAGTAAAGATGATCCAAAATCTTGGAAATAGAATGGAGAAAATAAAAGAAACGTTTAACAAGGACCTAGAAGAACTGAAGAGCAAACAAACAACGATGAACAACACAATAAATGAAATTAAAAATTCTCTAGAAGGAATCAATAGTAGAATAACTGAGGCAGAAGAACAGATAAGTGACCTGGAAGATAAAATAGTGGAAATAACTACTGCAGAGCAAAATAAAGAGAAAAGAAAGAAAAGAATTGGGGACAGTGTTAGACACCTCTGGAACAACATTAAACGCACCAACACTCAGATTATAGGGGTCCCAGAAGAAGAAGAGAAAAGAAAGGGACTGAGAAAATATTTGAAGAGATTATAGTTGAAAACTTCCCTAATACGGGAAAGGAAATAGTCAAGTCCAGGAAGTGCAGAGAGTCCCACACAGGATAACTCCAAGGAGAAACACACGAAGATACATATTAATCAAAATATCAAATACTAAATACAAAGAAAAAAATATTAAAAGCAGCAAGGGAAAAGCAACAAATAACACACAAGGGAATCCCCATAAGATTAACAGCTGATCTTTCAGCAGAAACTCTGCAAGCCAGAACGGAGTGGCAGGACATATTTAAAGTGATGAAAGGGAAAAACCTACCACCAAGATTACTCTAACCAGCAATGACCTCATTCAGATTCAACGGAGAAATTAAAACCTTTACAGACAAGCAAAAGCTAACAGAATTCAGCATCACCAAGCCAGCTTTACAACAAATGCGAAAGGAAATTCTCTAGGCAGGAAACACAAGAGAAGGAAAAGACCTACAACAACAAACCCAAAACAATTAAGAAAACTGGTAATAGGAACATACATATCGAAAATTACCTTAAATGTAAATGGATTAAAATCTCCCACCAAAAGACATAGACTGGCTGAATGGATACAACAATAAGACCTGTATATATGCTGTCTACAAGACACTCACTTCAGACCTAGGGACACATACACACTGAAAGTGAGGGGATGGAAAAAGATATTCCATGTAAATGGAAATCAAAAGAAAGCTGGAATAGCAATTTTCATGTCAGACAAAATAGACTTTAAAATAAAGACTATTAAAAGAGACAAAGAAGGACACTACATAATGATCAAGGGATCAATCCAAGAAGAAGATATAACAATTGTAAATATTTAGGCACCCAACATAGGAGCACCTCAATACATAAGGCAAATGCTAACACCCATAAATGGGGAAATCAACAGTAACACAATCATAGTAGGGGACTTTAACACCCCACTTTCACCAATGGACAGATCATCCAAAATGAAAATAAATAAGGAAACACAAGCTTTAAATGATACATTAAACAAGATGGACTTAATTGTTATTTATAGGACATTCCATCCAAAAACAATAGAATACACTTTCTTCAAAAGTGCTCATGGAACATTCTCCAGGATAGATCATAATGTGGGTCACAAATCAAGCCTTGGTAAATTTAAGAAAACTGAAATCGTATCAGGTATCTCTTCTGACCAAAACGCTATGAGACTAGATATCAATTACAGGGAAAAATCTGTAAAAAATACAAACACATGGAGGCTAAACAATACACTACTTAATAACCAAGAGATCACTGAAGAAATCAAAGAGGAAATCAAAAAATACCTAGAAACAAATGACAATGAAAACACGATGACCCAAAACCTATGGGATATAGCAAAAGCAGTTCTAAGAGGGAAGTTTATAGCAATACAAGCCTCCCTCAAAAAACAGGAAACATCTCAAATAAACAACCTAACCTTACACCTGAAGCAATTAGAGAATGAAGAACAAAAACAACCCAAAGTTAGCAGAAGGAAAGAAATCATAAAGATCAGAGTGGAAATAAATAAAAAAGAAAGGAAGGAAACGACAGCAAAGATCAGTAAAACTAAAAGCTGGTTCGTTAAGAAGATAAACAAAATTGATAAACTATTAGCCAAACTCATCAAGAAAAAAAGGGAGAAGACTGAAATCAATAGAATTAGAAATGAAAAAGGAGAAGTAACAACTGACACTGCAGAAATACAAAGGATCATGAGAGATTACCACAAGCAACTCTACGCCAATAAAATGTACAACCTGGAAGAAATGGACAAATTCTTAGAAAAGCACAACCTTCAAGACTGAACAAGCAAGAAATAGAAAATATAAACAGACCAGTCACAAGCACTGAAATGGAAACTGTGATTAAAAATCTTCCAACAAACAAAAGCCCAGGACCAGATGGCTTCACAGGCGAATTCTATCAAGCATTTAGAGAAGAGCTAAAAAACCTATCCTTCTCAAACTCTTCCAAAATATAGCAGAGGGAGGAACACTCCCAAACTCATTCTACAAGGCCACCATCACCCTGATACCAAAACCAGACAAAGATGTCACAAAGAAAGAAAACCACAGGCCAGTATCACTGATGAACACAGATGCAAAAATCCTCAACAAAATACTAGCAAACAGAATCCAACAGCACATTAAAAGGATCTTAAACCATGATCAAGTGGGGCTTATCCCAGGAATGCAAGGTTTCTTCAGTATATGCACATCAATCAATGTGATAAACCATATTAACAAATTAAAGAATAAAAACCATGTGATCATCTCAATAGATGCAAAAAAAGCCTTCGACAAAATTCAACACCCAATTATGATAAAAACCCTCCAGAAAGTAGGCATAGAGGGAACCTACCTCAATACAAACCCACAGCCAACATCATTCTCAATGGTGAAAAAGTGAAACCATTTCCACTAAGATCAGGAACACGACAAAGTTGCCCACTCTCATCAATATTATTCAACATAGTTTTGAAGTTTTAGCCACAGCAATTAGAGACGAAAAAGAAATAAAAGGAATCCACATCGGAAAAGAAGTAAAGCTGTCACTGTTTGCAGATGACATGATACTATACATAGAGAATCCTAAAGATGCTACTAGAAAACTACTAGAGCTAATCAATGAATTTGGTAAAGTAGCAGGATACAAAATTAATGCCCAGAAATCTCTTGCATTCCTATACACTAATGATGAAAAATCTGAAAGAGAAATTAAGGAAACACTCCCATTTACCACTGCAACAAAAAGAGTAAAATATCTAGGAATAAACCTATCTAAGGAGACAAAAGACCTGTATGCAGAAAACTATAAGACACTGATGAAAGAAATCAAAGATGATACAAACAGATGCAGAGATATACCATGTTCTTGGATTGGAAGAATCAACATTGTGAAAATGACTATACTACCTAAAGCAATCTTCAGATTCAATGAAGATTGAATTCAAATACCATTCAAATAACAATGGCATTTTTCACAGAAGTAGAACAATAAATTTCACAATTTGTATGGAAACACAAAAGACCCCAAATAGCCAAAGCAATCTTGAGAAAGAAAAACGGAGCTGGAGGAATCAGGCTCCCAGACTTCAGACTATACTAAAGCTACAGTAATTAAGACAGTAAGGTACTGGCACAAAAACAGAAATATAGATCAATGGAACAAGATAGAAAGCCCAGAGATAAACCCACGCACCTATGGTCACCTTATTTTTGATAAAGGAGGCAAGAATATACAGTGGAGAAAAAACAGCCTCTCCAATAAGTGGTGCTGGGAAAGCTGGACAGCTACATGTAAAAGAATGAAATTAGAACACTCCCTAACACCATACACAAAAATAAACTCAAAATGGATTAGAGACCTAAATGAAAGGCCAGACACTATAAAACTCTTAGAGGAAAACATAGGCAGAACACTCCATGACATAAATCACAGCAAGATCCTTTTTGACCCACCTTCTGGAGAAATGGAAATAAAAACAAAAATAAACAAATGGGACCTAATGAAACTTCAAAGCTTTTGCACAGCAAAGGAAACTATAAACAAGATGAAAACACAACCCTCAGAATGGGAGAAAGTATTTGCCAATGAAACAACTGACAAAGGATTAATCTCCAAAATTTACAAGCAGCTCATACAGCTCAATATCAAAAAAAACAAACAACCCATTCCAAAAATGGGCAGAAGACCTAAATAGACATTTCTCCAAAGAAGATACACAGATTGCCAACAAACACATGAAAGGATGCTCAACATCACTAATCATTAGAGAAATGCAAATCAAAACTACAATGAGGTATCTCTCACACTGGTCAGAATGGCCATCATCAAAAAATCTACAAATAATAAATGCTGGAGAGGGTGTGGAGAAAAGGGAATCCTCTTGCACTGTTGGTGGGAATGTAAATTGATACAGCCACTATGGAGAACAGTATGGAGGTTCCTTAAAAAACTAAAAATAGAACTACCATACGACCCAGCAATCCCACTACTGGGCATATACCCTGAGAAAACCATAATTCAAGAATAGTCTTGTACCACAATGTTCATTGCAGCACTATTTACAATAGCCAGGACATGGAAGCAACCTAAGTGTCCATCGACAGATGAATGGATAAAGAAGATGTGGCCCATATATACAATGGAATATTACTCAGCCATAAAAAGAAATGAAACTGAGTTATTTGTAGTGAGGTGGATGGACCTAGAGTCTGTCATACAGGGTGAAGTAAGTCAGAAAGAGAAAAACAAATTCCGTATGCTAACACATATATATGGAATCTAAAAAAAAAAGGGTTCTGAAGAACCTAGAGGTAGGACAGGAATAAAGACACAGACACAGAGAATGCACTTGAGGACACGGGGAGGGGAATGAGTAAGCTGGAACGAAGTGAGAGAGTGGCATGGACTTATATATACACTACCAAATGTAAAATAGATAGCTAGTGGGAAGCAGACGCATAGCACAGGGAAATCAGCTCAGTGCTTTGTGTCTGCCTAGAGGGGTGCGATAGGGAGGGTGGGAGGGAGACGCGACAGGGAGTTGATATGGGGATATATGTATATGTACAGCTGATTCACTTTGTTTTAAAGCAGAAACTAACACACCATTGTAAATCAGTTATACTCCAATAAATACGCTAAAAAAAACTAGGAAAATTTAAAATAGATAGCTATTTATTTAGTATGATTTAAAGTTAGCTATCTGAAATCAGTAGAAAGTATTGTCCATGTCTTGAAACATTCCCATTAAAGTCAGGAAAGAAAGAGTAAACCTAGCATCACTGTAATTATTTTGTATTTTTCTAAAACTTCTAGTAAATGTCACAAAGAAAAAAATGTAATAATAAAATGGAAGGGTCAAAATCATCATGGTTTTCAAATAATAAGACTGCTTACCTAGAAGAAACTAAAAATATCAGATTGAGATTATTAGAATGGATGAGGATATTAAGGACATATTTGGACAAATTCACAAAAATGTATTTTCAAGAGACTCACTGTACGATTCAGCAAGTAGCAAAATCATCTATCCAATCTAAAAGCCTGTTAATAAAGGACTGGCTAAATAAAATTCTGTCATACCATGGAATACACGCTTGCCTTAAATGTAATGGTGCAGAGCTAATTTTGTCAAAAAACATACTTGCTTTTTTAGAAATTTCAGATGATTTTGCAATAAGCATGTATATATTACTTTAAAATCAGAAAACTAGAACTTAGCTACTTATTTATACCAACAAATTTTGGCAAAAACATAGGAAAGCATATCCTCTCATTAAAGGGTAAATTTGTTAAATTATTCTCAGGGCAAGATCATCTATATTTATTAAGTCTTTAAAATGTCCACACTCAAAAGGATAATTGCACCTCTAAGAAATGCCTTAAGGAAACAATAAGGGATGTGAAAAAATATGCACATCAGGGATGTTCAATATTTATTCAGTATAAATTGGAAATACTGGGATAACTCAAGTGCATTGAGCTCTTACACTAGGAGGGTCTGCTAGGCTCTTCTATGTGCAGCTGGGCAGTGTTATTACCCTGGTGAGTGTGAGAGCTGGACGGTTTCGGTATAATCCTATTTCCTTTCCATGCAAAAGCCTGTCGTTTATGTCACCACCAGCCCTCTAGGAATCCATGGACTGAGAGATCATGAGTGTTCTGGGCTGCTGAGCAGATTGTTGTTCACACCGGATGGATGACATGGGGTGGTGCTGAGCAGTCTTGGGACGACGGAATCACTACCAGAAGAACGGCCTTGGGTGCTCTGCTGCGCATCAGCTATTGCTTATCCCCACCGCACAGCAATGCAGAGGAGAGATGGTCCCCGAGGCAATTCCGCGAAAGTGACTGGTGCTGGAGATGCAAGGGAGACTCAGATGGCCCCTCCCCTCCTTTTCCTTTTTAGCCCATGTTATAATTTACTCAGTTTGGAGGCAGAAGCAATTACTTTACAAGTATATATACAGATCTGTCTTTCTTCTACTCAGACCTGGAATACTAAACTTCGTCAAGTATTTGCAGGCTTTGTTTTCTGGTTCCAAAGTGAGTTACGTGTGTCAATCATTCTAAGGTAGGAGGGGCCAATGAGAATGAATAGGAAGACAGTCAATGAAGGCACAAGGCAGGATGGAGAGTAAACATATGATATATGACCTGAAGTGTTACCCCTCTGCACAACCATTATTTTATTTAATCTTCACAAGAAACTTTCTATACACAGTAGTATAGAAGAAGTATATAGTCTTATATACTACGGTAGTATACACAGTAGTATATAGTCTTTTAAGTCTACCTATAAACATTATATAGACAATATAGAAATATTTCCATTTTATAGACCAGGAAAATAAACATAACCAAGTTAAGACCCATGTCTAAAGTCACAGTCTGTAAGTAATAGACCCAGGATTTCAAACTCAAGTTGTCCAATCTCAAAGCCCATGAATTTAACTCCTAACCCATACTGAAAGAGCATAAAGGTCAAAAAATAAGTCATTGAAAATATAGTTAATGAACAAAAATTTTTAATTATTAAATCTTATCTAGACATTTCAGGTAACTGCTTACTTAGAAGATAACTTAATTTCATGGGGATATATCACAATAGATAAAATTAAAAATTTGATCAATTTTTAAAAAATAAATTACACATGCACTGAAAAAATACTGGAAACACTGTAAAAGGTTGGGATTTGTTACACTGGTGGGATTGTAGGTGATTTTTATTTTCTTTTCTCTATATTTTTAAATTTCTATTATACACATTAATATCTGTACAACTAGAAAACAATATTCAAATAACTGCCCACATGGGTTTCTGTGCAAGTTACTAGAAAAATGTCAGTATAAAGCAAATTAAAGAATTGGACCTTTCACTTTGGAGCATGCATTTTCAAATGGTAAATAAATGAGCTGCAGGAAGAATCTTAGAATTACTGTAAGTGAGATTTTAAAGCCACGTTAGAGATCATTGCATCAACCTCTTCATTTTGCAGATGAGGAAACTGAGAGAAGAATAGAAGAAAGTCAGCATCCTTGACGCAATAAATCATTACCCTCTTAACAAAATTGAGAATGGACATTAATTCCTTAAAAGGTTTTTGATCTCTTGCCCTTCAGATAAATCAAAATCAAAATTAACAATGTGATCTTTAGCCTCTGCCCTGAGTGTAGAATTTAGCTAGCATAGAAGAAATGAGTGTTCTGCAGCATTCATTTTCTCTTTAAAAGCTACAGAGATTTAAAAAACAACAACAACAACAAAAAAACCCAAAAAACCAAATGCTGTCCCTTCCCCTCCACCAAAGCAAGTGTTGCTCTTGCTTCCATTAGCTAAGAAGAAAAAGACTCCTTGGAGGACTCTCTTATTTTGCATGCGTGCACGTGCGTGTGTGCATGAGTGCGTGTGTGTGTGTGTGTTATTTCTGATTGTGAAAGCATTAGACATCCATTATAGAAAACGTCGAAAATGCTGAAAATGATATAGAAAATCTTACGCATATATTATATTGTCACACCAAAACAATGATAGTTAACATATAGTTCTAGATTTCTCCCTTCTCTCTTTCTCCTTTTCTCTTCTCTTTCGATAGCTTTTTATATCAATCTTTGTTAGTCCACTGAAAAAGAATCCATTCCCTAACACATGTGCCCAGTCCTGACCTCTCTATCTCCCGGCACACTCAGGCAAGATCTTATGGGGGCTGAGGTGGTTTCAATTGTTGTTCAAAGACATTCCCTCCCTGGCCCGGACCACAACCTCCATGGGAGTAGAAACTTCCAGCTCCTTGATATCCAGCTCGGCAGGTGATTTGCTTTCACCAAGGAGATTTTGAATGATACAAACAAAAGCTTGAAATGTATTTGCATGGGGAGGTCTGTCCTCTCCCACTTTTGCCATTTCTCCGAGAAAAGTTTCCCTCTGGTGACTGCTGCTCCTTCTGCCAGGGGCCCAGAGTAGAGCAGAGATGATTCAGGGACGCTGTACACCTGGGGCAAGAAGCAGAGTCACCCCAGCAGGCCCGCACCTGAGTGAAAGAATAAATGATTGTTGCTCTAAGCCATTGAGCATTGGCATTCAGAGACCACACACAGAAAGGTACCTCAAGGCAGAGTCCCCACTGATGGGCCTCTTCATGTCAAGGAGATTTTCCTTTGTTAAAGTTTCTTTGACTTATTTTGATTTTTTTCCACCAGTCATATTCTTCTGTTTTCCCTGCGGCACTATGGTGGTCCAATGAACATTTTTAACCTGACTTTCCTCAGGTCATTTATCCCTTCTACTGAGACAGTTTATAATGCATAGTCATCTTTTTACTGTTTTGATTTATTGCTATCTCATTGTGTCCATTTGAAGAAGTGAATCTGAACTCCAACAGACAAGAATAAAGTGAAGGAAAAATAGTGACAGAGTCTGTGAGACCTGAAGTTAAAAGGAGTCCCATGAATGTACATGGTAAAGAGGAAAGCAGGCTGAACCCCTAGTGCCCGTGGGAAGGGAGAGAAACTCAGATGCACGTAGACTGAGCAGTGGGCGTACGGTCAGAGGGTCCAGGCTCTGGCAGACCCCAGCCTCCGTGAGACCCTGTGTGGACATCTGGTATTTGTTTTTTTAACTTGGCAGACTGGCTACCCCTTTCTTTTGGTTGATGCATTCCAATCCCTTTTAGGAAAGTATTCCCTTTCACTACTGCATGTAATCTTGGAAGGACTGAATCAATGAAGTCTAGCCTCCTCTGGCCGTGTTGAGCACGTGACCCAAACTTGGATATTTGGACCTTCCCACTTAAGGTTTTAAATCTTGCCCACGATGACATCAAGAAGGAAAACTCTCAGAGATGATTCATCCTGAATAACTGAAAAATTGTCCATTAATTTCCACTTCCTAGACTTCTGGCACTGTGTAGGCCCCTTGTTCTTCCAAAAGACTACTGCAAAGTTTTCCCTTCAATTCAGGATATTGTAATTAAGTCTCTGGTTCTTATTGTTAGTCTTCCAGTGTCTGGTGTCTTCCACCAAAGAAACTTAACCAATATAGCACAGATTTGGAGAAGACCTGGGTTGATACTCAGGCTGGAATTACCCTTATTGCATTTTGATTTTTTAAAATATTTCTGCCATGAAAGAAAGGCATCTTATGTTTTTATGATCATATGATATACTCTTATAGTAAACATTTTGAATAATTCACAAAAAGCAAAAATAATAATGAAATCTCCTGAAATCCTACCTGAGATCATGAGCACCACTAACATTGCTTTGACCATCTCTTCATGTGTCTCTTTGCACAGCTCTGTGTAATTTAACACGAATGGGATTGTATCGTACATGCCGTTTCTATGGTGAATAACCTCTTAATACAGTCTTTTTTGTTTGTTTTTGCTTTTCTCTCCTTTTCCGCTCATCTACCAATGCCAATATAACCCAGTTGATACCTTTTCATAGCTTTCCTTCTATTTAGATAATTATATACTTATATATTGCATATACAAATGCATACAGATACTTTTTCTGTTGTTTCAGAAAACTAGGATCATATTACTGCATTTTGCTTTGCTCACTTCACCCTTCATAGTCAAAATCTATCCAAGTTAACTTATTTCCACAGTCAGTGAGCATTCAATTTTGCAGACAAGCCAACATTTATTCAACCATTCCCATATAGATAGGCATTTTTTGTAGTTGTTCAGTCATTAGATTAATGAAGCAATAAACATTGCTATGAAAATTGAAAGAAAATGATAAAATATTTTTGCTGATAATATGATTATATACCTGGGAAATTCAAGAGATCCTAGTAAAAAAATGAATGAAACAAGTAAGGGTACATGATAAGGTGACTGGGCCCAAGACAGGTATACAGAATCAATAGTGTCTTTCTATGCTAGACCTAAAGGGAGGAAAAATAATCAATTCATGGTAGCAACTAAATGAAAAAGATTTCTTAGGAATGAATTTGATAATAAATAGTATTATACCTATAATAAAAAACTATTAAATCTTTAAGAACATAAAATAAAATAGGAATAAATGGAACACTGTATTTTTTGGATGTAAGATAATATCATTAAAACATGATTTCTCCCATAATTAATATAAAACGTATAAATATATTTAATTCAATTCCAATTCTGTGGTGGTTGTTCTCTTGAAACAAGATAAAATGATCTTTGAGAAAATATGAAAAAAACAGTCTGACAGTACTCAAGAAATGTATAAGAAGACTAATGAGAGGGACCCTACTTAAAAGATGCTAAAAGGCATTATAAAGTTGCTGTGCACAGAACAGGATGATACTGACATACTTTTCTCTAATCCTTTTGCTAAGTACAGCTAGAAATTGTGAACATTATCTATAAAACCAACCTAAAAAGACTCTGTAAGTTGAAGAAAAGAAGGCAAATGGATTAGGACCTCAGCATCCAAAGAATAACACAGGGGTAAGTTCCCTGCATTTTCTTTTTGCTTCATATACCCCAGACTTGGAGCTGAAGGAGCCAGTAACCCAGAAATTCCAACAAGCACAGACAAAAATGGTCCCAACAAAAGTCTGCTCTTTCCAGTCAAAGGAGCAGGAAAAGGAAGTCTGGCAAAGCAAAAAAAGTATTAGACAATAATTCTTCCATTCCCACCAACACCGCAGAAAAAACTATCACGTCATCCTAACCCCTGCCAAGGAAGGTGGAGTAGAGTAGAGAGCCCAGATGTCCACATTTGCCAGGCTGGAAAGGAGGTACCTTATCCCCCACCAAAACCACCACCGCCATGATGGTTACCAGAAAAGGCTGAGTAGAAAGCCAGGATTTTCATCTCTACTGGAGGCGATGACCCCACACGCCACCTGTGGTGTCAGCCTGGACTTCCACCCACAATTGGCAGTAAAGAGGCGTCCTCCCCACTTCCCACGGGAAGCCTAGTGGAGAGTCAGGACTTTTACCACTGCTGAGTGATAATGAGGTGACCCTTCAGTGGTGTCAGTGGAGGACACGTAGGGAACATTAAGGAGACACTTCTACCTCTCCCAGCCTGGAGGATGTGATCCAAGGTCTAATGAGGAGCCAGAACTCCCAGTTTCATAGTAGCAATGCAGAGCCCCATCCCACCCCACCCCGGGTGTTAACAGAGGCTAAGTGGAGAACTTCAACTTCTACCCCAACTTGACAGCAGCTAGACTATGCACTCCCTGCCCCTGCTATGGCAGTGTCAGGCAAAGTCAACTGAAAACAGAAGGTTTAACTAAGATAAGAATTTCATAACATAACACCCCAAATGTCCAGACTTCAATTGAAAATCGCTTGTCATGTCAAGAACCAAGAAAATCCCAAATTGAATGAAAATATGCAATCAACACCAAGATGGCAGAGACATTAGAATTATCAGACAAAGATTGTAACCAGCCATGATCAAAATGCTTCAGTGAGCCGAAAGACAATACATATTAAGTTCTTCAGCACATAGCACAGGTCTTAACCTACATAGAAGCTTAATAAATGATAAAGTAAACTAAGTTGATGGTATGGTTAGGTAATGACTAGCTGTATACACCTTAGGAAAATATGCTTAGTAATTATAATAAATAGAATTCATTTCCTCTCCAGATCACTGCTCTGAACATAATCCTGTCTTCCAGATGTCCGAGATCAAGGTCAGACGATAATTGGGGGTATGGGGGACTGAGGGGAGAGGGAATTAGGGAGATGGTATCAAAATTTTGTTCTCTGAGGGAAGCTCCAACTATTCCTAGAAGGAATGCCTTCCTCAGAGGAAAAGGATGACATCCAATATCCCTGTTCACAAGAGAAAGAAGCAATGCTGCCTGCAGAAGAAGGAGCTGGGGTCTTTGAGCGACAAAACAGGGACCTGGGCTCTATTCTGGGGAGGTCCCAAGGTGGGACTGAGTCTAGTGCTCATAAGACTTCAATTCAGTGAAGGAAACAGAAGAAGGAGCAAGAACAACAGGAGATGAAACAGGAGGATGAGGAAAGGGGAGAGAAGAATGAGATGGAATGACAGACTCAGAGGAAGGGCAGAAGCAGAGTCAGACACTGGGATCCTTGAAGCTCAGACCTTTCTCATTAACCCAAGGACTCACCGTGTGTATTTTGCCAAGCTGAACTGTGGTTATAAGATGAGACACAGTGATGCCTGCTACCTCTCTCTGAGTCATGCCTACCTTTTGGGATTCTCCCTTTGATTCCAGCTTCATAAGCAAAAAATAACTGTATCCCAGTTATGACACTGGGATGTCGTAAAACCAACATCCTTTGTCACTCTTTTTAAAAATTTTCACTAGCATTTACTGAGCAGCAACTTTGGACCTGATGTAGAACTGGGCTCTGAGGGATTCCAAGCTGACGAAAAAACCCTTTAGGAGCCCCCAGATTGAGCAACAGGAGGGTGGCCAGGAAGTATTAGGGATACCTTTGAAAGAAAGGTAAGAATCCAAAAGTTATTTTAAAAAAAGATAGATATAGATATATTTAATTATTACACATTTTAATAGAAAATTATATGATTATTAAAGTCAACAGATAAAAGATAGATTGGGGAAATATTTATAACACAGATATATGATAATTTAATATGACAAAACTTCTCCTAAATTTACAACAGAAAGACAACTATCCAATAGAAACACAAGTAAAAGATACAAAGAAGAAATTCACAGAAGGAAAAATGCAAACAATCAATAAACATGTTGAGATACTTGACCTCACTAGGAATAAAAGAAATGCAAGATAAAACAGTCTCTCTCCATGTTCATCTGGGCCAGAGCAATCGCAGAACAGGTTTGGTCGAACTTAGGTAACTTTGTCAGAAGAGCTCTTTTAAAGGCTCTCTGGGCTTTCTGGTCTATTCGCTTCCAGCCAGTCCATGAAGTAGCAGCCTCAGCCAGGGATCCTGTCAAGTCATATTGTTCAAGGGAGATGGGCCTGGGGAAACTGGCCTCCCGGTGGAAGGTACAGGTGCTTTGCCCATCCCTCTCCACCACAGTATTCAGGTTCCCCCCAAACTCTGCCTCAGCAAGTTGGAAGCACCTCAAATCTGCCTCTTGGAAAGTAGCGTTGCAGGACATCTTCGCTGTGCTAGACATAGGACGTGGAATTAGAGGCAGCTAGAAAAGACCTGGCTGGAGTTGTATGTATAGGGTGTGGAGAAGGTGATCAGGATCGTCCGGTATTACCCGCTTTCTCACACCCTAGCCTAGTTTGTCTGTAGCGTGGGGATCAGCTTTTTCAACTCTGCAAGGCTGCAGGTTATTTTACTCCCACTTGGTTGGACTGCAGGCTTCAGACAGTCTTCCTGACTGAGGCCTCTCTGCTTCTCTTTGGTCCAGATCAAAGGAAGCACCTCACTTCCTTGGAGGGTTTTATGGTAGCTGGTATCCAAATTGGCCTACCAATAAACCATACTCCAGATATTCTTGTCCTTGCATAGTCCTCTCCCCTAGAATCTGGACTGTCCGTTTGACTCTCTTTTAACCTATAGAATGCAGTGCAAGTGACACTTTGTGACTTCCAAGGCTGAATTATAGTCAGTCTCTCAGCTTACGCCTGGACCTCTTGGAATGCTAGGAACAGTCCCTCTTAAACCCAGCTGCCAAGCTTTGAGAATCTCAAGTCACAGGGAGAGATCACATGAAGGCACTCTGGTCAACAGCCCAGCTGAGCTCCTGGAAAGCAATCGGCATCAACGTCCAGCCCTGTGAGTGAGCTGACTAAATATCCAACCCACTGAGCCTTCAGATAACTGCAGATCCAGCCACCATCAAACTTCAATATGACTGACTATAAGCAAGAACCACGAAGCTGAGCCCAGGCAACCTGCAGAACCATGACAGATCATGACAGATCATAATATGTGTTTTAAGCCATTGAGTTTTGGAGTGGTTTGTAACATCTATTAGACAATCAAAACAGGACTTACTAAAGGCGGGGAGAAGTGGCCAACCTCAACCTCCTGATTTTTTTCCAAGATCCCTACTGCTACACTTTTGAAGATGAGTGGTCTGAATCTCAAAAGCCAACACAGGACAATTCAACCAGTTACTTCATTACTGCATAACAAGGCGTGCAAATCCCTCTGCCTGAAATAGAGGGTTTTCCACCCACTACCCTTCTCAATATGGCAATTCAGCCAACTCCACATCAGTGCTTGACACTTTCAACTCCTGCTTTCTGGTGCCAAACTCTACATTTGGTTCTTTCAGTTGAACAGAAGAGAAGACTCATTCCAAAATGGCTTAAGTACTGAGAAAATGTATTGATTCACATAATTTAAAAGGCCAGACATTTTTCTGGCTCCAGGAAGGCTCACAGGATATTCCCTCTGCTTCCTCTGGATCCATTTCTTCTTCAAGCCCTTATCTTCAAGCCTAAGGCTCTCAGTAGCTTTAGACTTCCCCTCATGTCTTTAGCACTTACAAGTTTCACATAATTACAAGATTCATTTTAAATCCTGGCCCTAGCTTTTACTAACCCGTGACCTTGGGCAAGTTAAAAAAGCTCTGGCTTTACTTTTCTTCTCTATAGAATGGAGACAATAATCATAATATATCTCTTAGAGTTGTAAGTATTAAATGAGTAAATATACATAAAGCACTTAAAACTGTGTCCACCATTGAGAAAGAGCCCTAAAAGTGTTACTGCTGTTGTTGTTATTCATAGTAATAGTAATACTAGTAGCAGTAGTAGTAGCAATAGTAACATTCTTTACCACCAACCAAGCACAGCAGAGAAAAAAGAATCTATGTTCCAGCGAGCATCCCATGAGGTTCCTTGGCTCCCTTTGGGTTCCCTGAACCCATGCCCCAAAGGCGGGATATATCAGTTGGCTCAAGATGCTCAGAGTGAACCAGGGTGGGGTCAGTCCTACAAGGCTGGGAAAGAGGAGCTCTGCCAGGAGAGAAAAGGGGTTATGGATTCCAGGGAGGCAATAGGCATCCCCTAGGAAGAGAAACTCTTCAGTACTCAGGCCTCACTGCCATACTGCTGAGCCCACCTTGGCAATGCCTCCTCATGTTCTTCCCTCAAAGGCCACTAATGAAAAGACTAACCTTAATCAGTCTGATTCGGAACAAGAGACCTTCTCATACTCCTCTGAGCATCTCTCTGTGTGTAGACTATGCTCTTGGCAGAGATGGAAAATTGATGGAGTAGCAGGGGAGCCTGTTGCTTCTGCTGCGCTCTCACTGACACCTTCTCCCCACACCAGAATGTTCTCAGACCTGGGCAGACTGAGGAAGGGGCCCCTGCATTCTGAGGTCTCTGCCAGGACCACACACATCCCCTGTGTAGGACCTTCCTGCTGGGGTGCAGAAGGAGCATGCCCAAATACTAAATTCTCTGAGTGCCAGACTTCAAGTCTTTCCAACTCCAGGAAATCCTTTTCATAGTGGGTCCAGATGGATTTGTATTTTTCAGAGCAAGACTGGTTCATGTAATCAGTAGACCATAAATCCCCTCCCAACAGTGCAAGGAGAAAATGCCACACTACAAATGATACATGGTGTTTCTTGATCTCAATAAAACATTTGTCTCTCTTGTACATAATTAATTGTTAATTGAAAGTATGATGAATTATAGCTGCCTATAATTAATTTACTAAGAGGCTTCAGTGAAATATGACTCTGAGCCTTTCTCTAGCCCTATTTTTGCTTTACCAAGCAGAGGCAGAATTGGATCCTGTGTGGATTGTTTTGTGGCCTGCTGTGCTCTAAGCACGACAGATTGGTAGGGTGGGGCAGGTTTGGAGTTAGGCATGGATGGTAGCATAATAAAAGGATGGCCTCCCTGAGGACAGCATCTGGCATTTGGGTTATCCATCTTTCCCAGCACAAGGGTGAACGGCTCTTCAGTTCTGAAGGATGAAGCCATCCATTTGAGCAACCATGAAGGCCCTGGTAGGAGCAGAGAACTTGCCTCCGGCCCCAGGCAGAAGTCTTCAACCGGCCTATCTTCGTAATAGAGAAAAAGGTGTCCCATGAGGTCAGGGCCAACCTGGTTTTTTCTGGATGTCAGGTAGGGATGGGAAAGTAGTTTATCTTTTTTAGTGTGAGTTACCTGAAAGGGCTCCCCCTTGGTCCAGATGGACTGCAGAGAGCAGAAGAAGTGCCCCTGAAGATAACTGCCCCAGTACGTGGGACTGACCCCCGAGGTCCTGTGAGTTTACTCCGTAACGTCTCACAAAGGGCCCCCAGAGGGATAATCACTCAGTATTCCTAGGACATCCTGGCCAGATAGCTGCTCACCTCTGCCCGGACTACCTCTAATGGCCCAGAGGCAACCACCTCCCCTAGTAGCTCACTTTACCCTCAGAACTTCCAAAGGGGGAGCTGTGTGAAGGATCAGGTAGGGAACCGACTATTTTTCACCATAGTTTATCACTAGCAGTATAATTAAAATTTCCTTTGATTTTTCAAACTATCAATATCTCCCTCCTCATGTTATCTGCATGTTGATTATGTCCTTCATTTATGAAGTTTATTTATGAAGCCACTTGTACTGTCTGTTCCATTCACAAGTCACTTTCTACCCAGGCTCACTGCCTGTTCTTATACCTCCTCCTCTCTCTCCAGAAGCCCCTTCCAGGCCTCACATTCATCCCTCATCCATACCAGCTGCTTTCCACCTGCACCCAGCACTCCTGTCTCCACTGCCCCATCCTCACCTCTTCCGACCTATTCTCACACCCTCATTCTCCCTCCACACACACCCTCCTCCCATCCCCAGTCTTCTTCTCATCCTCACTTCAGCCTCCCCCCACCACTCTGCCCCAATACCTGTCCCAGCCTCACATCCTACTCTCATCCTCATGGTAGCCCTTTCCCCTCTCCCTCCATCCTCACACTGTCTTCCTCATCCTCACATCTGTCTTCTGTGGAGCAATCACACTTCATCCCCAGACACTATCATATCACCTCACCTGGAATAATTTTACTTCTTCTCTGTCTAAATAGAGATAGATACTCCCCAGTCCTGCTCCACCCAGAGTTTTCTCTACTTAAATGTCTCAAGCTTGGAGACTGGGTCCTACCCTTTCATCAGTACCCATGTAAGGAAACAAGTAGCATCTCTACCTTTGTGGGGTGTGGGGAAAGCCTAGATGATTCCTGCCCTCCTAGGGACCATCTTTCCAGGTGACTCCTGGGACATTTTGGAGGCAGATAAAGATGCATGTGTCATCATTCAGTATCATTACAGTCCTCAGAACAGCTGGAGGATGAAGAATGAATTTTCTTGGTAAAGAACACTCTGAGGATCCTTTGTTTTATCTTATTTTTGAGAGAAACTGACTCTTTGCCATTACTACCTTCCTAGGCAGATAAGCATTCCAATCAGCAATAATCATGTTCACACAAAGCACAAGAATTATGATATTTCCACCATGCAAAAGTCAGAAACAAGAAGAAGGGTATGGGTGAGAAAAATTTAAGCCGGGTGGCTTGAAATAAGGAGAAATGATAAAGAGCTTTGAAGACTTCTGGTCTAAAATGATGGCTGGCAGCAGCTCCCAGTACAACCTCTTCCAACCTCTCACTAATATACAGATGAGAATACAGGGAAAACACTAAAACACAACACGGTAAACAAAGTCATGCAGACTTAGAGAAGAATGGACTCTAATTTTGATGTAGATAAAGCTGATTTGGGAAAATCCTACTAAGGTTTTCATCAAAGGAAAACTCCACCTTAATGTTACAAAAGAGAGACCACCTTCAAAACTGAAGGAAGAAAAGGAGTGCCTTCTCCATCATTTGTTGTTTGATTCAGAGACCTGAGTACAACCAGAAAACTGGGAAACAAACCAACTTTTTCCACAGAAAATGGTGCTCTGTAAAACAGGCTGAACACTGATCCAATTTTTCTTCACCCAGACAGGTATTTTTAACATAGAGGTAAAAAAATACATATTCCAAGAAAATATTGAAGCAGAATTGTAGCTAAAGGAAACTGATCTTGCCAGTGAATTGCCGAAATGTGGTGCCTACAAGTGAAGTGTTGTAAATAAGGGCTGAAATTCAAAAGACACTATAATCAAAGCTTATTGAAATTGTAGTCTTCCTTCCCTTACTGCATAAGGCACTGAGGGTTGGAAAAATGAATTCATTTGGTAGAGAAAAGAAATACCAGATGCAAATACTGACATGGGCATCTTAATCTCATTCTGGCCATAGATCTACGATGGGGATTCAGGGGACTCACCATCCAAAGCTTGCTACTATTAAGTGCCACTTGAGAGACACTCAGAAGATGATGAATTATATGGAAATGTTCTAATTCCCAGGATTCACTGTCACCTAACTTTTTTCAGACTCTGCTCCTGGGAACAGAACATTTCTTATTTGTGATATCCACACCTCCCAGCTTGAATGCACCTCTGGCAGGCCCTCTCCTTACTCCTTGCATGATGGAATGGTGGAATTCGTCTCTCATTTGTTACAGCTATGAGAGGCAGATTTTTGGGAACACCAAAGGAAACAACATTGTTTCCATCTCAAAGATTATCTCCTATGGTGTAACCTACAGAAGAGAAAGGGCATGAGAATAGAAATGCCCCACTAAGCTCAGGCGTGGGGGCCTGAACCTGCAAGTTGGATACGGGGTTACAGGTCTGCTCTGCTCTTAACCCCAAGAGAACTTGTGCCAAATCCTATAGACAATAAGGAAGAAATATTAAAACAACTTGAAATAAGAAAAGAAACAAGAGAGTTACAATATAAAGGCTATTATTTTTCAAAAGGGCCTCATTACCGTCTGTAATCCTGTCCCAGCAACAGCCTTAGAGGAGAATATGCAACATTATTGACGATCACATTAGTAAGACATCAGAAACCAAATTCTCTCCAAATCTGGTTGTAGCGGCAGGCGTTAGGCCCTACAACCAGAACAAGAAGAAATGGCACCAGTGGAGTGGTCATGTGGTAAAGAGAAGGGATGAAAGAGCCTCAGACCCTGGAGAGACCACATGACTTAAATAGAGTAACTTCCCACTGGGAAGCAAAATTGGATCCCTGAGAGGGAAAGAAGCAAGGAGCTTGGGAATTATCCTTACCACCTTATTTAGGGGTTTTTCCTCCCCCTTTACACTTATTCCCATAATGGTACGCTTACAGAAGTTTGAATTGCAGTGAGAAGGAAGGGGAGTTCTTTCTTCTAGAAATGAATCAGAGGAGCTCCAGTACCCAGGCTCTTTGGAAGGAGAAACCAATGCGGACCCTTTGGCCAGAGTCATGAGACCCAATCTCCATCTCATTGGACAGGCAAGAAAGTAGGGATATAGGAATGCAGAAGGGCCCAGTCTGGAGAGGCTGCACCTTGGAACCCCGGCCTCAGTCACCTCTGCTGCTGTATCCTTGCCCTTGAGAGCCCTCTGTTTTGATGCTTGGTCACAAGGATTTTTATGACTGTCACCCGTGTCATGCAGGTTAACCGGATTCAATGATTCTCAACCCTGATTGAATATTATAATCACCTGGGGAGCTGTAAAAACAAACAACAACAACAAACCCTCAGACCAATTAAATCGGAACCTCTGCAGTGGGGACCCCAGTATCAATATTTTTATAAAGCTCCAAATGTGCATGAGAAAAGCTCTTCTAGTGTAACCGTCTCCCAGTCGGCCTCTTTCGGTCTCCCAGCCTGTGCCATAGAAGCCTTTGTTAAGCCTGTTAAGCCCATTTTCACCTAACAAAATGCTCATAAGAGTAAGTTATTGATTTTGGATTCTAATTACTACTTAACCTGTAGTCCCATATTATTCTTTCGTATTATTACTCTGTGATATTGTCCCACATTATTGTTCGTGTAATTTTTCTAGGTTAACATAATCCATTCCATCCTCTGTGCCTTTATAAATTTAGCCAAAAAGCAGAGCATGAATCTCACACACACACACGCATGCGTGCGTGCCAGTCAATCTCTCTGTTTTGCCTCAATTTTCTTGGGAGAGCAACCAAACTCAGAGCCACTAGCAAAATGTGGAAGGAAAGAAAGAAACTCGGGCAATCTGAGAGAATTGGAGATATGACAAAATTAAGTTGAAATTTACCAATCTGTCAAAAATTCCTAAAGCGCAATTTAAATTGCAGTTAGCAGGACCTGTAACTGCACCCTAGATAATTTGTTTTTTTCTTTTCTGTTTTAAGTATCTTAATCTGTTACATGTACAGTTTCATTAGCTGTGTGTTTGTTTTTTCTTATTTTCCCATGACCACTCAAGTCACTTGTAGTGAAATCAATGTATCTCAGATTTATTTTCACCTTTTTCTCCCTACCTGCCCAGGTCTGTCCAGAGATGTGGTTGGCAGAATCATGGCCCCCCAAAAACATCCATGTCCTAATCCCTGCAACCTGTGAATATGTCACCTTACAGGGCAAAAGGGACTTTTAGATATGATTAAGGAAAGGGCCTTGAGATAAAAAGATTATCCTGGATGATCTGGGTGTGCCAAATCCAATCTCCTGAGTCCTCAAAAATGGAAGAGGAAGGAAGAAAGAGGGGGAGTCAGAAAGATGCTATGTGAGAAAGAGGTGCTGACTTCTGAGAGGGAGGAAGCAGGCCACAAGCCAAGGAATGCAGTAGCCTCTGGAAGCTGAGGATGGCCCATAGTTTACAGGCAGCAGGAAAATGGGGCTCAGATCCTCCAATGCGAAGTACTGAATTCTGCCAACAACCCAAATGAACAAGGACATGGATTCTTCCCTAAAGCCTCCAGAAACTAACTCAACCTTGTGGACACCTTTTTTTAAGCCCACTGAGACTGTGCCAAGCTTCTGGCTTGCAGAACCGTTAAGATATTAAGTCCTTGTTGTATAAGTATTTAAATTTGCGGCAATATATTGCAGCAGCAATAGAAAACTAACACAAGGGTGAACTCTATGGTGGTTTGCAAATTAGTAGCACGGACTATAAGGCCAGCAATCTATACACCAAAGCTAATGGTGAATTCCACTCTTCTTCTCCCCTCTTCTCCATTTCTGACCCTTATGGATATAGGGTGTTTTCACTGGTTAAAAAAAAATAGATAAAATTCTTAGACTTTATCAAAGCCAAGTCAAGGAAATTCTCATCAACTAATAATGCTAATTGGGTGGTAAAACATCCCTAACTTTACTTTCAGTCTTCTTTCTCTTCCTTGAAGCATATCAATAGGGCAAATGGGCAGATCTGTGAAAAGACAGTGACCTGGTCACTCAGGAGAGAGTGTGTGTGCCCACACACTTGTGGGACCTGCACAGGGTCTTCCTCAGGGTTTGGAGCAAATATCAAGAAAGCTCACCCTTGAAAGTGAAGGAAGAGAAGGTGCCAATATTGGTTTATTTGTGAATTATCACACTTATTTTACAAAGGTCCATGTACTATGCAAAGTGTCTTATGCATGTCATCATCTTTAATCTTTACAGCAATAAAAGAAAACCAGGAGTATTATGTCCCTTCTACTACAGAGGAACTGAGGCTCAGGAAGATCCAGTAACTTTCCGAAGGCCACACAGAGAATAAGAAGATTTTGCCCGTTTTCAAAGTAGTCAAGGATGAAAGTCTCTCCCTAAAGAATATCAAGGCATATCCAGAAATCTTTATCCTGCATTTATGGACACAAACCACCTTTCTGGAGTACAATTTTTACCTGCCCAAGCTGACAATCAGCCACTGGTGTCACTTCAAGTGTACCAATGCTGCAAGTTTAAGAGCACCTACTACATGCCAAGCAGGAGACTAGGTTACTTACATCTGTTATTCCTCATTTTCACAATAATTTTCTCATGTAGACAATCGCTCCATTTTCCCAAAGAGGAAACTAAAATTCACAAAGGATAAGGGATGTTCCCAAAATCAACGAACGAATAAACAGCAAAGCCAGAGTTCTGATCCCTGTCAGGCTGGTCCAAGCACACATCACCTCCAGGATTCCACAAGATCAGGCCCCTGTGAATCTAGCTCATGTGAAGTTCCTTCTCTGAACTTCTCAACTCTGGGAGAACTGACAGATTCAAAAGCTTTTGCCCACATCTGCCCTGAGGACCCCACGAAAATTCAACCACCCTGCGAAGTCTTATTTGAAATTATCAGGCAATCAAGATTAGTTATCACCTTCCCTTCCATGAGATGGGGGACAAATTGTGTCCTTGAAATTTCTACAGAGAACTGTGGAGAGAAAAGCAAACTGGCCAACCCAGTAAGTGATTATAGCAGTCATTGTGTTGACCAAGCTTAATTGATGGAAGCTTCAAACTGAGTTGATGTAAACTTTAATATCGTTATCTGAGCTTCCCAATACATACTGCGGGTGTTTGCCTTCCTTGAATACAAGGGAAATATTTATTATATGACTGTGTAAAACATGTAGCATTCTGTTTCCAGAACCAAGAGTTCTCACTGCCAAATACTAAGATCCTGCTAATTGATACACTGTGGTTTTTGGCCAGCCACTGTCTTATTTCCATAATGTCAGTTGGTGGTTTAGTACATTTTATTTTTCTTATGGTTTGCTTGCACTGTTCACTCTGGGTACAGAGCCAATTCATCCACCAGAGCATTCAGCGTGAATTGCTGGCCACCAAGCTGTGGCACTGCAGCTTCTGCGTAGATTTCAAAGACAGGCCAATTATTTTGTGGTATTAGTTTGCATTATATTTGCCTGTTACTGTTTTTTAAAAAGAGAGAGAAGCAAACTATAGGAATACAGGTGGAGTCAACTTAGCAAATTCCTAAGCAACAACCCTTCAGCAGAGGAACAGGGGAGGAAGCTGAAATATGAGTAAGAGAATGGAGCCCTTTAGAAAGTCAAATGGCTCAGGTATTATTTACTAGCAAGGGTAACAGGTTGTGCTGGATTTTAGAAAATTGGAAATTCTTTGTGGCAGATCTTTCTGTTCATCTTAGAATGTTATCGCTTAGTAAGATTTCTGTTCCCCAAAGTTCATTCTCTATGGGCAGGTATAAACTGGACCTAAGCTTAGTCAGTGTTCATTGATGATCTGTAGACGTGGGCATTTTTCTTCAGGTTGCCCAAGATCATTTCTCTGAAGGACACAAAATAATCAAGTGACCAGAACCATTTTCCATTCTGAGTCAACATTTTAAAAATGTTATCCTGAATGTGATAAGATTTATGGAATTCATGAAAGTTCTGGACTTCTCAAAAATTAGTGTTTATCAGCAAGGTAATCAACATGATGATATAAGTTCTGAATGTATATCTGTATTATCAACATGGTTCAGAGGGAAAAGTCAGAGCCAATGGAATTGACATTTTTGGTTGAATTGAGTGCAATTTGCAGTGTGCTAGGTTTGGTTTTTTTTTTTTTTGTATGATAACCTTGGCTTGTCCTGACAGTTTAGAAAATAAATCTTCATTATATCTCCTGAAGATCAGACACCCATCTGTCAGTTCATTACGGTAGTTGTAGAGAAAACATTTGGAAAGGGTGATTGAACAAAAAGTAATTCTTGGCTAGAGGGAACTCCCAAACTGCAGACAAACAGAATGGACTGCACCTTGGAAAACACAGAAGTTGGAAAGAACTCAGAACCCTGCTAGAAAGGAAACCAACCTGGGAAAGCCTCCTTACAGTTAGAACAGCATCGTTAAGACAGTACACGCCGAAGAAGAGTGGACAGCTGTCAAGTCTGGAGGAACAATAGCCAGACATGTAGGCATGACATTCCGAGGTGTATTGACAATGAGCCTCAAAAAGTATATGGCAGCTGAAAGAGCATGGGCAATGCTGGGTGCTGAGAAACAAAAGCCAGAGTTGGAGAGAGTACTGAGGGCCTGTTCTTTCCCAGAACCCAAGTTGTTGAAGGCAAGCAGGAATTTATGCTCAGGATCTCTTGTACCCAGAATAAAAGGAAATCATCCTACTAGACATATATTGTTTTTGCTTCCCTAGCACCCAGCTTCTCTTCTTCTGAAAAGAGTGCCTAATATTTTCTTTTGTGAAATCATCCTTTCCTTTGTCTTTGAATATATATTAGGTTAGGCTCACCTCACTTCAGGTCCAAGAATGGGCATGTGGCCCTAATCCATTCAATTAGGATATCAAAGTCAGAGGTGGAAGTGGTGTGATAAACCATGGTCAGGGATGACCATGGAAAGACCCTAAGGAGATATAAATAGAAACTCCCTAGGCTCTGTCATTTACTGCAGAGAAGAGGAAGCTGCTTAGTGCTAGTATAGCAAGAATTTGAAGGTCTGAATATCATGCTTGGATCACTGCTTGCTGAATAACATAATTATTGCCTTGGATCACAGTAGAAGTCATTTCTGGATGCTGAAGTAGCTAGATGAGTAAAAGGCATGTGGTCCTCTGACCTCGTGAACATCTTTTCCACAGGAGTTGCTAAGACTTTTAAGCTTGCCTATGCGCAAAACAAGGTCACTGGGAGCCTCATCCACAAACTTGCATCCTCATCTTATCTATATGTATGATTTTTGCCCTGCTTACACCATGCTTTGGAGGTAAAGCAATGTAAGCCACATTTGAACTGAGTCCAAGTTGGATTTATTGCCATTCCTTGAAACCCAGCCAGCTTTTGTAGTTGAACCCAGCAGAATCTGACTATAACATATTAGAACCAATCACAGGTGACCCAGGGATGTTGAGTGAAGCAGCTGAAAGGGAGAGGAGGAATTCCTATTTCTGTTATTTTTATAGCTATAAAGTTACTATACTAGGGGAAAGGGAGCGGGGGAGGGATAAATTAGGAGTATGGGATTAACAGATACAAACTGCTATACATAAAATAGATAAGCAACAAGGATTTACTGTACAGAACAGGGAACTATATTCAATATCTTGTAATAACCTATAATGGAAAATAATCTGAAAAATATATTTATGTAACTGACTCACTTTGCTGTACACCTAAACCTAACACAATATTGTAAATCAACTAAACTTCCAATACAAAAAAAAAAAAGTGACTATTCTAACACTGTTGGGAGAAATCTTGCTACCATATGAGGAGATCCTGCCTAAGAACGGAAAAGCAAAGAAAAGCAGAGTGAGAGATAGAGATCAGATCCTGATGACATCATTTAACCCTATACCTAAACCTAGCTATTTTTTGATTCTTCACTTACAAGAACCAAAGTTTTACTTCTTGCTTAAGTTAATTTGGGTTCAGATTCTTTTCATTTTCAACCAAAAAAGGAGTCCTAATTTATCGTCATACATGGACAGTATTTTGCAGGGTTTTCTTGAAGATTCCAGGGATGAAGATGTCCAACTGTGTCAATTAGGTGCCTACTGTTTCTCAGCTCTAATAGTATCCCTCATCTGTTCTGTTGAATCTAGAGCTGGGAGCCTGCAAACCACATTTCCCAAAATCCTTTACGAACTGTCTTCCTGTTAGCTTTGGCCAACGGGAGGCAGTGGCAGGAGATTAGAAAGGAGGTGGAGGGAAGAAAAGACTCTTCCAGCTTCCATTTCTGACTACAGGAGCAGACAGATATGGCTCCAACCTCTAGCATCTTTTCACACTCCTGGCTCCAGCCACTATCAGTGGTGCCACCACCAGCAGCACTGCTCTGTCTTAGTGGTTGGAGCACTGACACAAGGTGCCTCACCATAAATCTGAACATCTGCAGCATGGCAACCTCCTGCACAGCTTAAATACCGGCCCTGCGGGGGCTCCTCTTCAAGCCACTAGTGCAGCTCTGGAGTCCTCACTACTTTTCTTCCATGTCCCTAGGCCTAGACTTGTGAGATAAATGTATGCTTTTGTATTAAGCCACCAAATATTAAGGAGCATGTTATCTAGCCCTACAGTGGTCACAGATCATTGTTACAACTTACACGACCAACTTAAACCTCCTTAACATAATGTGGTTTTCTGTTTTCCCCTACGGGACACTGACTATACCAACTAACCCTGCCAAAGTGAGGGGCACAGTGGGACTTGGATAACTTGATGATCTCCAATGAGGCTATTAATGTTAGTAGGTACATGGTTCTCCTAGGGTCAGGCCAGTTGGTCAATTACTATCCTGGTGACTGGTCTCCCACCTGGTCATTCCCTGGGACTATACTCCTTAAGTGATGCACGGTTGCCTCCCACTGAAGGCATGGGTACCCATGATTAAAGCATGTATTTAGTTCACCCCGACTCCAAGTAACTAGAAATACCTTATTTTGCCTTACTCTCCCAAATGTAGGATAAGAATTGTACAGTGTGTTATTAATAACACTGTACAAATTTCAGCAAAACCTACTATTCTGATTATCTACTGCTGTACAACAGCCTACCCTAAAATTTAGTGGCATGAGACAACAATGATTTCATTATGCTCTCAGATTCCATGGGTCAGATATTTGGATCAGGCAGAGCAGGGATGGCTTGCTTGTCTCTGCTCCACAATATCTGGGGTCCCAGCTCAGACTTGACTGCGTGAGGCTGATTCAAATGGCTGGGCTGGTATCATCTGGAGACTCTTCACTCATAAGTCTGGAAAACTGGTTCAAATAGAGCACCTACATGTAAGCTCTCCATCATAGCAACCTAAGGGTAGTTGGAATTATTACATGGAACTCAGGGTCCCAAGAGTGAATGTTCCAGAAAATAAGGCAAAAGCTGAATGGCCTTCATGAGCTAGCCTCAGAAGTCACACAGAATGCTTTCTGCCATACCCTCTTGGTTGAAGCAGTCACAAGCCCATTCAGGTTGAAGGGCACAGGACATATACCCACCTCTATGGTTAGACAAAGAACATGTAGCCCTGTATTAAAACCAACATGCTCACCATTCTCTTGGAAAATGGTATGCAAATAAAATTAGCCCCTCTTTCTTAAATATCATCTTTTTATTGCACTATCAATAATGTGTAGCCTCTGAATTAGCTGCGGGTCCAGAAGTCACTAGGATAACCGAAGGAGGACAAAGAACTGGCTGGTTCCCAGATTTGTGGAGAGTTTAATTGATCATGTGGTACCCTCTGAAAATACAGCTGTAGGTGATGAGGCAATGAGACATTTCAAGTCTAGATAAAAAATGCCATTTTCACAAATTATAACAGTTAAGCTGCATTTCCGCATTGTATGATCTTTAAAATCTCCTTATAGCCTACCTCCTCACATCCCCAAAATGAAACACATTGCACAATATGGAGCGGGTTCATCATCAGATGAGATGGACAGAATAAGAAAAAAAAAAAAGCAACCCTCACCCCTGAATGTAAAACATGGCCCTACAGGGTCTTCTGAAATGATAATAACCTCCTGGGGCCCCTTGTAGTCTACGGAAGCCACCATCAGTTCTAGAAAAAAATCCACAGATGGATTCCTCATGCATCTGGGTGCTCCTGCCAATGGTAGTACTCGGATCCAGATCTGTCCTTTACAACATCCAGCAGTCACACATTAGAGATTTAAATGAACAGTAAACTTGCATAAACCCCACACATTAAATAAAGGGATGGGAAAGAATCTCGGCACTATCTAGCTCTGCTTGTATCACAAATAGAAACTATAAATGTATCTAAAATAAAGGAGGTTATGGATTATCACCACATGGCACCATCCATAGATAATAAAATGTGGGCTGTTCAAAGTTGTCCATAGGGACAAAGGGGTTGAGCGTAAAGGCCAAAGCAGTTTGGAATATCTGCTGACTTCAGACTTGCTCCTATTAACTTATGCTCATAATGCTATTACTGATCCCAATTCTAATTTAGTTTCCCCTCTTTAAGCCCTTCTGACACGGACATTAAGGAATTTTGATTACCTTTTGAGCTTCCCTTTGCTTCTAAAATCCAGTTATTTTTCATATCACACACAGTCATGACCACTGCCTAAATATTTTGATTGGAACTCAAACTTCCCCCAAGGTTTTGTAGCATGCATAGCATTGCAACTTTGACCTCAAACTACCAAAAATTTCAAAAGCACAATCAACAGCCTTATTTGGTCCCACTGCCTTCCACTCTCTTGCTTTGTTGCAATGAATGCCCTCAATGATACTCTTTTCATCCCACCTCTTCCTTATTACACACCCTCTGGACTGTGGGACTGTGTCTGAAGGAGTATAGACAGCACCAGGATTGGATGGAGAACAGCTGGAGTCCAACAGATCTCCGCTGGAGATGCCTAGGAAGCACTCGGAGGTGAGTTGTCAGAGCCAGATATGGTCAAAAAGAGAAAAAAACAAAACAGAAAACTAAAATGGAACAGCTCTGTTCTAGGATAATGTATTGTTTATTATGTATTTGCTCCAAGGAGTGCAAATACCTTGCCCAAAAGAACATACTGCCATTCCTGATAAATTGCCAGAAATACTCTCTGCAAGACTCAGAAAGCAAGGTCTCTATTTGTTTCTACGGAAACCTCAGCTTGACATGAGGTACCTCATACTACAGCAATCTACCGACACTAACAAGACCTGACTCATGAGTTAGGAGAGAGTGGGAAAAAGAGAAAGGCATGTTAGAACAACAAAGAGAAATCTGAAATATTACTCTTCATTCCCAGGCCCTGGAAAGGCACGTTGCCGGGGACACGGTGAATGTGGAGTTCATGTTTATGGAATGAATAATTTATCTTCCTCACCTCAGTACTAGCACATCCACTGTGTCTGCTAGAATCCTGGTACCTCCCTCCTTCCCTCCACAGAGAGACATCCCACCCCCTGACCCCACTCATGCCACTCCCACCCCCAACAGAACTCTTAGGAAAACAAGAGGCTTGGTGAATGCTCCTTGATAAACTCTTCAGCAGAGTCAGCTGGAGCAAACTCTGTCCTACCTGCTTATAGGTGCTGCAGCTCTCTGCCTGCCCCATCACTTTCACCTCTGCAACTGCTGCCTCCAACTTCCTGTGACAGCCACCTCTGGCCAAACTCCTTGTTGCCCTCCCTGAGGTTCCATTCCTAACCATGCCCCTGTGCCATGCCCCTGTGCCATGGATCTATCTGCTTCAGGAGCCCAGACACCCCCAGCACTGGCAATATTACTTCTCCGCATCCTGGGTGGGTGCAGCTACCTGCTTCAGAACCAACCTCACACTGACCCTAAATGTGCATTCACCCTCTGTCTTCCAGGAAGGAAATTCGTTCCAACCCAAGCTGGATCATTTTCCCTCCTCAGCTCTCTGTAGTTGCTTTAACTCCAGAGATTCTCAACCACTGCGCCACCAGGGAAGCCCTAGTTCCTTATCTTAAAACCTATCAAGGACCTGTCAGTTAAGTGAAGAGGCATCAGAGTTCACCTACAGAATATATAGAATATATTTCTTGGGGCTTCCCTGGTGGCGCAGTGGTTGAGAATCTGCCTGCCAATGCAGGGCACACGGGTTCGAGCCCTGGTCTGGGAGGATCCCACATGCCACGGAGCGACTAGGCCCGTGAGCCACAATTACTGAGCCTGCGCGTCTGGAGCCTGTGCTCCGCAACAAGAGAGGCTGCGATAGTGAGAGGCCCGCGCACCGCGATGAAGAGTGGCCCCCACTTGCCGCAACTAGAGAAAGCCCTCGCACAGAAACGAAGACCCAACACAGCCATAAATAAATACATAGATAAAAATTAAAAAACAGGAGCTGTTGTTTTAAAGAAAAAAAAAAAGAAGACTATATAGAATATATTTCTCAAAGAAACACAGAAATGATGGAGCATCAAGGGCAAAGGCTCAGTTTGCAAACTCTGGAGAGCTGAAAAAAGTTTGAACACTGGATTTGATCAAACTGGGTGAAAAGATATTTGATGCAAAAATCAAATGCCAGCCTCCGTCTTTATTAAGTCCTCTATACATCAGAATGAGCTTCTTTCAGAGCTTAAAATGGTGGTTCTCAAATCTTAATGTGCATTAGAATTACCCGGAGGGCTTGTTAAAAGTCAGATTACTGATTCAGTAGATCTGAGATGGGGGCTGAAAATCTGCATGTCTAACAAATTTCCACATACTGCTGATGCTGTTGGTCCAGGGACCACCCTTAGAGAACCACAAGTATAAAGGCTTGGCTTTCGGAGAAAGTGGCCTTATTCTTTGCATAAAGGAGAGGCTGTCGGTTAGGAAGAGAAAACAGTGTAGAGACCTTCAGGAAAGAAACCAAGTTACCCTCAAACTCTTCTGGGTAAGAAAGAGATATCAGTCTTCCACAGCCCCTACAATGGGTGAATATGAATGGGGTGGGGGAGTTGGCATGGAGGCCCTCCTCACTCTTGCCATTCCAGAGAGAATCCTAGAGGTCCTGGGAACTCAGACGTTGGTGCAAAGTCCTTGGCTATCTTCAGAGCCCAAAGCAGAAATCACAGTTCAACAGCTTCTCACAGATGGCACCGTGCATGGGTCTTCACATCTCCCACAAACTCAATTAAATGCATTATGTTGTTTCCACTCACCCTTGAGTTGAGGCTCAAGCACTACATTTTGTGGGGCTCCCTTGTGTGCTTTTTCACAACATGAAGCACCCTCTTTAATACTAGGATTCCATTAGGCTGCTCCTTTTCCTCTAAGATAGAGAGGGAAATGCCTTGTGCACGATCTTAAACATTAAAATGCAGGTATAGGATCTGCCACCAATGAACTCTCACTCATGTAACAAAGATGGAGCTTTCCCACATCCAACCTTGGCCTGTCCTCAAGTCCTCCTGTGCCTTTAAGAGTACAGAGGCTGGCAGCATGGGCATGTTTCTACGGAGTAGTTGCCAAGACAATGGACTCTGATGCTCAGGGAAATATTAGTTAAAGTGAAAAACAAGGCTGCTGATTTTCCAAGATCAGAAAGTAACCCTTTCTATTTGAATTGTATTGCTAAGGGGCTAATGGTTTAACATGTATGAAGCATCAGCAGCCTCCCAGGCTTCCTCCCTGCACAGCTTGTGAGCGACAGCCTTTTCCTCTCACCTGACTGGGCCTCTGGGGCAAGGAGGTGTTACACGAAAGGAAACCTGAGGAACAGAGAACTTAACTGCCTGGTCCAAGATCACAAACCTACCGTGTGGCCGACAGGGTCTTGGTGCTCGGGCCGGGTGTCAGGCCTGAGTCCCTGAGGTGGGAGAGCTGAGCTCAGGACATTGGACCACCAGAGACCTCCTGGCCCCATGTAATATCAATAGGCAAGAGCTCTCCCAGAGATCTCCGTCTCAATGCTAAGATCCAACTCCACTCAACGACCAGCAAGCTCCAGTGCTGGATACCCCATGCCAAACAACTAGCAAGACAGGAACACAACCACACCCATTAGCAGAGAGGCTGCCTAAAATCATAATAAGTTCACAGAAACCCCAAAACACACCACTGGATGTGGTCCTGCCCACCAGAAAGACAAGATCCAGCCTCATCCACCAGAACACAGGCACCAGTCCCCTCCAGCAGGAAGCCTATACAACCGACTGAACCAACCTAACCCACTGGGGGCAGACACCAAAAAAAAAAGGGAACTACAAACCTGCAGCCTGCAAAAAGGAGACGCCAAAAACAGTACGTTAAGCAAAATGAGAAGACAGAGAAATATGCAGCAGATGAAGGAGCAAAGTAAAAACCCACCAGACCAAACAAATGAAGAGGAAATAGGCAGTCTACCTGAAAAAGAATTCAGAGTAATGACAGTAAAGATGATCCAAAATCTTGCAAATAGCATGGAGAAAATACAAGAAACATTTAACAAGGACCTAGAAGACCTAAAGAGCAAACAAAAAATGGTGAATAACACAATAAATGAAATTAAAAATTCTCTGGAAGGAATCAATAGCAGAATAACTGAGGCAGAAGAACAGGTAAGTGACCTAAGAGATAAAATAGTGGAAATAACTACCACAGAGCAGGATAAAATAAAAGAATGAAAAGAATTGAGGACAGTCTCAGAGACCTCTGGAACAGTCTCAGAGACCTCAGGGACAACATTAAACACACCAACATTTGAATTATAGGGGTCCCAGAAGAAGGAGAGAAAAAGAAAGGCAGTGAGAAAATATTTGAAGAGATTATAGTTGAAAACTTCCCTAATATGGGAAAAGAAATAGTCCACAAAGGCCAGGAAGTGCAGAGAGTCCCATACAGGATAAATACAAGGAGAAACACGCCAAGACACATATTAATCAAATGAACAAAAATTAAATACAAAGAAAAAATATTAAAAGTAGCAAGGGAAAAACAACAAATAACATACAATGGAATCCCCATAAGGTTAACAGCTGATCTTTCAGCAGAAACTCTGCAAGCCAGAAGGGAGGGGCAGGACATATTTAAAGCGATGAAAGGGAAAAATCTACAACCAAGATTACTCTACCAAGCAAGGATCTCATTCAGATTCGACAGAGAAATTAAAAGCTTTAAAGACAAGCAAAAGATAAGAGAATTCAGTGCCACCAAACCAGCTTTACAACAAGTGCTAAAGAAACTTCTCTAGGCAGGAAACACAAGAGAAGGAAAAGACCTACAATAACAAATCCAAAACAATTAAGAAAATGGTAATAGGAACAAACAAATTGATAATTACCTTAAATGTAAATTGATTAAATGCTCAAACCAAAAGACACAGACTGGCTGAATGGATACAAAAACAAGACCCGTATATATGCTGTCTACAAGAGACCCACTTCAGACCCAGGATCACATACAGACTGAAAGTGAGGGGATTGACAAAGATATTCCATGCAAATGAAAATCAAAAGAAAGCTGGAGTAGAAATTCTCATTATCAGACAAAATAGACTTTAAAATAAAGACTATTACAAGAGACAAAGAAGGACACTACATAATGATCAAGGGATCAATCCAAGAAGAAGATATAACAATTGTAAATATTTAGGCACCCAACATAGGAGCACCTCAATACATAAGGCAAATACTAACAGCCATAAAAGGGGAAATTGACAGTAACACAATCATAGTAGGGGACTTTAACACCCCACTTTCACCAATGGACAGATCATCCAAAATAAAAATAAATAAGGAAACCCAGGCTTTAAATGATACATTAAACAAGATGGGCTTAATTGATATTTATAGGACATTCCATCCAAAAACAACAGAATACACTTTCTTCTCAAGTGCTCATGGAACATCCTCCAGGATACATCATATCTTGGGTCACAAATCAAGCCTTGGTAAATTTAAGAAATTTGAAATTGTATCAGGTATCTTTTGCAACCACGATGCTATGAGGCTAGATATCAATTACAGGAAAAAAACTGTAAAAAATACAAACACGTGGAGGCTAAACAATACATTACAAAATAATCAAGCGATCACTGAAGAAATCAAAGAGGAAATCAAAAAATACCTAGAAACAAATGACAATGAAAACATGATGGCTCAACCTATGGGATGCAGCAAAAGCAGTTCTACAAGGGAAGCTGATAGCAATACAATCCTACCTCAAGAAACAAGAAAAATCTCACATAAACAACCTAATCTTACCCTAAAGCAATAAGACAAAGAAGAACAAAAAAACCCCCAAAGTTAGCAGAAAGAAATCATAAAGATCAGATCAGAAATAAATGAAAAAGAAAAGAAGGAAATGATAGCAAAGATCAATAAAACTAAAAGATGGGTCTTTGAGAAGATAAACAAAAATGATAAACCACTAGCCAGACTCATCACGAAAAAAAAAGGGACAGGACTCAAATCAACAGAACTAGAAATGAAAAAGAAGTAACAACTGACACTGCAGAAGTACAAAGGATCATGAAAGATTACTACAAGCAACTATATGCCAATAAAATGGACAACCTGGAAGAAATGGACAAATTCTTAGAAAAGCACAACCTTCTGAGACTGAACCAGGAAGAAATAGAAAATATGAACAGACCAATCACAAGCACTGAAATTGAAACTGTGATTAAAAATCTTCCAACAAGCAAAACCCCAGGACCAGATGGCTTCACAGTCGAATTCTATCAAATATTTAGAGAAGAGCTAACACCTATTCTTCTCAAACTCTTCCAAAATATTGCAGAGGGAGGATCACTCCCAAACTCATTCTACGAGACCACCATCACCCTGAAACCAAAATCACACAAAGATATCACAAAAATGAAAACTACAGACCAATATCACTGATAAACATAGATGCAAAAATCCTCAACAAAATAATAGAAAACAGAATCTAACAGCACATAAAAGGTTCATACACCATGATCAAGTGGGGTTTATCCCAGGAATGCAAGGATTCTCAATATATGCAAATCAATCAATGTCATATGCCATATTAACAAACTGAAGGATAAAACCCATATGATCATCTCAATAGATGCAGAAAAAGCTTTCAACAAAATTGAACACCCATTTATGATAAAAAACTCTCCAGAAAGTAGGCATAGAGGGAACTTACCTCAACATAATAAAGGCCATATATGACAAACCCACAGCCAACATCGTTCTCAATGGTGAAAAAATGAAACCATTTCCTCTAAGATCAGGAACAAGACAAGGTTTCCGACTCTCACCACTATTATGCAACATAGTTTTGGAAGTCTTAGCCACAGCAATCAGAGAAGAAAAAGAAATAAAAGGAATCCACATCGGAAAAGAAGAAGTAAAGCTGTCACTGTTTGCAGATGACATGATACTACACATAGAGAATCCTAAAGATGCTACCAGAAAACTACTGGAATTTGGTAAAGTAGCAGGATACAAAATTAAGGCTCAGAAATCTCTTGCATTCCTGTACACTAATGATGAAAAATCTGAAAGAGAAATTAAGGAAACACTCCCATTTACCATTGCAACAAAAAGAGTAAAATACCTAGGAATAAACCTACCTAAGGAGACAAAAGGCCTGTATGCAGAAAAGTATAAGACACTGATGAAAGAAATTAAAGGTAATACAAACAGATGGAGAGATATACCATGCTCTTGGATTGGAAGAATCCAAGAAATGTGATTGTGAAATGACTATACTACCCAAAGCAATCTACAGATTCAATGCAATCCCTATCAAACTACCAATGGCATTTTTCACAGAACTAGAACAAAAAATTGCACAATTTGTATGGAAACACAAAAGACCCCGAATAGCCAAAGCAATCTTGAGAAAGTAAAACGGAGCTGGAGGAATCAGGCTCCGTGACTTGAGACTACACTAAAATGCTACAGTAATCACGTCAGTAAGGTGCTGGCACAAAAACAGAAACATAGATTAATGGAACAGGATAGAAAGTCCAGAGATAAACCCATGCACATATGGTCACCTTATCTTTGATAAAGGATGCAAGAGTATACAATGCAGAAAAGACAGCCTCTTCAACAAGTGGTGCTGGGAAAACTGGACAGCTACATGTAAAAGAATGAAATTAGGAATGAAATTAGTACACTCCCTAACACAATACACAACACTAAACTCCAAATGGATTAAAGACCTAAATGTATGGCCAGACACTATAAAACTCTTACAGGAAAACATAGGCAGAACACTCCATGACAAAAATCACAGCAAGATCCTTTTTGACCCACCTCCGAGAGAAATGGAAGTAAAAACAAAAATAAACAAATGGGACCTAATGAAAGTTAAAAGCTTTTGCACAGCAAAGGAAACCATAAACAAGACGAAAACACAACCCTCAGAATGGGAGAAAATATTTGCAAAGGAAGCAACTGACAAGGGCTTCATCTGCAAGATATACAAGCAGCTCATGCAGCTCAATATGAAAAAACAAACATCCCACTCCCAAAATGGGCAGAAGACGTAAACAGACATTTCTCCAAAGAAGATATACAGATTGCCAACAAACACATGAAAGGAGGCTCAACATCACTAATCATTAGAGAAATGCAAATCAAAACCACAATGAGGTATCAGCTCACACCAGTCACAATGGCCATCATCAAAAAATCTACAAACAATAAATGCTGGAGAGGGTGTGGAGAAAAGAGAACCCTCTTGCACTGTTGGTGGGAATGTAAACTGATACAGCCACCACGGAGAACAGTATGGAGGTTCCTTAAAAACTAAATGTAGAACTACCATATGACCCAGCAATCCCACTACTGGGCATATACCCTGAGAAAACCATAATTCAAAAAGAGTCATGTACCACAATGTTCACTGCAGCACTATTTACAATAGCCAGGAAATGGAAGCAACCTAAGTGCCCATCGACAGATGAATGGATAAAGAAGAAGTGGCACATATATACAATGGAATATTACTCAGCCATAAGAAGAAATGAAATTGAGTTATTTGTATTGAGGTGGATGGATCTAGAGTCTGTCATACAGAGTGAAGTAAGTCAGAAAGAGAAAAACAAATACCGTATGCTAACACATATATATGGAATCTAAAAAAAAGGTTCTGAAGAACCTAGGGGCAGGACAGGAATAAAGACGCAGATGTAGAGCAAGGACTTGAGGACATGGGGAGGGGGAAGTGTAAGCTGCGACGAAGTGAGTGAGTGGCATTGACATATATACACTACCAAATGTAAAATAGATAGCTAGTGGGAAGCAGCTGCATAGCACAGGGAGATCAGCTGGGTGCTTTGTGATCACCTAGAGGGGTGGGATAGGGATGGTGAGAGGGAGATGCAAGAAGGAGGGGATATGTGGATATATGTGTACATATAGCTGATCCACTTTGTTATACAGCAGAAACTAATACAACAATGTAGAGCAATTATACTCCAATAAAGATGTTTAAAAAAAAAAAAAGATGTATGAAGCATCAGATGCAGGACAATAGTGGAAAGTCCAGATTCATTGAAATAAAAATTCCACTGATAAAAATGGGCATACCAACCTCTATGACCCATTCTCAAACTATTAGTAGCTCAAATTACTCTCGTGTGTGTTTTTTTAATTATTTGAGAGATAACATGAGATAGTCCGGTTTAGTTCGATGAATTTTCACTTAGCAGCTGCAAGGTACTGTGCCAGATGCTAATGGCACACAGATGAAAGCAGCTAGTCCCTACCCTCAAGCTGATCACTGTCTGATTACTTGGAATTGGAGTGCTCCTCTAGCCTCAGGACTGGAGGTTGAGAATTGAGTACTACCTTTAAGAGCATGGACTGTGGAATCAGAAATGTGAGGTGTAAACACTGAATCTACAGCTCGCTGGCTGTGTGGCTCTAAATGATTTGATTGATGCCACTGAATCTCAATTTCTCCACCTTTAAAATAGGGATAGTAATTCCTCCCTAACAGCCTGTTAAAGAATCGATGAGAAAATGCTTGTGCAGCACTGAACATCAGACCTGATACACAGCAAGAGTATAAGAGGCATTTTCTTTCTTGGCTCCTGTCCTCCAGGCTGCCTGCCTGAGACTGACGTCTAAAACAAGGAAGCTGGCAACTGCAAGCCATGGCCCCCACCTACCTGTACCCTGAAATTGTAATTGGGTAGAATATTAAAGGGTTTGAGGGTTTTACATTTAAGTCGCTCTGGATGTTGACACCATTCTAGTTTGTACCTGGGCTATTGCTTTGAGACTCATGTCTTCATTTCTTTCTTGTTCAGCTGGGTCCGTGTCTTATCCCTACTTTCTCCCTATGTCTGAGATCCCATCTCAGTGTTCTACTTGGTCACCCATCTCCTAAGGAATTACTGACAGGCCTTTCTCCTTTTCTTTCCCTTTATTTTTAGATGAGCATTATTTCTGTGGCCGCAGTAATGAGTTCGGATTCACTGACTCGTCTGCCTTTTAATCTAATTGGATATATCCCCATATATTGAAAACCACTCATTTTATCTCAGCCTCAGAGTAAAACAAGACTGGAGAGTGCTCGTGTCTCTGAACTAGATGAAGAAGTTCAGGTAATGGAGCATATGGATGAGCTCTAGGTAGACCAGAGTCCCCTGTACTAGAATTATGTGACTTCCTTTGAGTCTTGGCCCCAATCCCCACTCTGGAGAGCCTAACACCTTCACTATGAAGCTGACTTACTAGGCATGACTAGTGATCCTGCCAAGGTTATCCTGAAGTTAAAAATAAGGACTACCTAGCACCAAGTGCCCAGACTCCTCCAAGATGTGCACCATCCCTAGAATGTGGCCTTAATAATAAAAATTTGGTAGGGTGGAGATCAGCTGCTTAAAAAAGTAGTAGGAACCAGCCTACCTGGGAATGAGTGCTCAGTGTAAATTTCTCCCACATAGCGCCCAGAGGTCCAGGCTCCCAAAGGAGAATGGAGGTGGCCCTGGAAGTCTTTTCAGAACAACAGACCACTAAAAATGGGATTTTTTTTTTTTTCAGAAAATTCTACAGAGACACCTATCAGCTGCATGGAGATTCAAATGTCAAGGAACAAAGGTAAAAACTAGGAAATCTATCAGTGGACCATTAAGAAAGCCCAGACAATAGAGGAAGGTGGCTAAGTTGAAGGTGGCACTAGTCAAGGTAAGGAAAAGCCATGGAAAATGTTGCTGCATTGATGATATAGCCAACAGAATTTGGTGATGAATTGGATATATAAGCAAGGAGATGAGTCAATGAGAAATTCAAGGATTTGGGCCTGAGGGCCTTGAAGAATACAATTGTTTTTCATTGAGATGAGAAAGTTTGAGGAGGAAGCCGCTGTGGAAGAGATTAGAAGCCAAATTTTGGAAATTATAATTTTGAGTTACATGTTAAATATCCAAACAGAAAATGACATAATACAGACAAGTTACTTGATGTATACAGTAGGTATTCAATAAATGTTTGTTCCTTTCTCCAAAAAAATTAAATAAATACATAAACATCCAAACAGATATGTGCAACAGGCATCTGGATACAACATTCAAATGTGGAGTTCAGAAGAGGGGTCAGAATTTAAGACTAAAATATATGGGTTGTCAGGCTGTAAATAGAGTTTAAAGCCAAAGAGTGAGATGAAATAACTGGTGCATGAGTACAGACAGAATAGCAAAGGTGTCTAAAAGAAAACTGTTCCTCTACTCATACTTCTGACACCAAATGTTTGGATTTTCCACAGCAAGCAATTCTCCACGGACATCAACTGGGTATCCTAAAATTTAATTCACTTTTGAAACTGACTACACAGAGTTAGTGCAGATCCCATAAGTTAAGGTCTCAGTCCCACAACACTGCCCCCAGTGCAGATGCTAGTCACACGTATTGGGTGCCCACAGTATCCACACTTCTGTCTGATTTGCTATAGATCAAGAGTTCCCACAACCCTCTCCTCAGATTTGATAATTTGCTATAATGGCTCACAGAGCTCAGGGAATTGCTTTACTTATGTTTACTTGTTTATTACAAAGGATAACCTAGATGAAGAGATTTTGAAGGGTCCTGAGCACAGGAGCTTCTGTCCTCATAGAATTGGGATGTGCCACCCTCCTGACACATAAATGCATTCATCAATCCAGAAGTTCTCTAAACCTCAGAGCTTAGGAATTCTTACGGAGGCTTCATCACGTAGGCATGAGTAGCCATGACTGATGATTCACTCAATCTCTAGCCCCTCTTCTCTCCTAGATGATGGAGGTGGGGCTGAAAGTTTTAGAAAGTTCTGGTATTTCTAGTGATCCATCCCCACCGTGAAGCTATCCAGGAGCCCACCAAGAATCCTGATAAGAACCAAAGATTCCCCTATCACCCAGGAAATTCCAAGGGATTTAGAAGTTCTGTGTAAGATGCTCCTATCATCCCTATTACTCAGGAAATTATAAGGGTTTTAGGAGCTCTGTATCTCCTGGGCAGAGACCAAATATATATTTCCTATTACGTCACAGGGCCCAATGACTGAGCAGTAGGACACTCCAACATTCAGAGGCCTAAGGGATGGAGCCCCGATGTTCTAAAATTGGTACAAGAGGCTGAGGATCAAGGGCAGAGTTAGCACTGGAGCTTTGGGAATCACAGTGCAGACATTGCCCTGAATAATCAGAAAGGAAATTCTACTGCTGAGGTGGAAGACAAAATAATCTAGGAAGAGTGTTTGTTTAGAGATGCCCTAGGCCACAATATCATGTTATTAATAATGGTAATGAGAATACAGAATCATAGGTCTAAACCAAGGATTCTTAAGCTCCTTGGTCTCAGGACCCCACTGCAATCTTAAAACTTATTTAAGTTTTAATTAGGAAGGCCACATCTATTGAGGTTTAACACACTGGAAATTGAAACTGAAAAGATTAAGCATTAGAACAATCAATGTCATCACTCATTAGGTAACTTCTGGAAAACTTCACTGTACACCTGTGAAAGGAAAAAAAGTGAGAAAGAAAAATAACATCTGAGTGTTGTTATAAAAATGTGAAAGTGTTTTTGACCCTGTGGACCACATAAAAGGGTCTTGGAGAGCCTCAGGGATCCCTCAGCCCCATGTTGCAAACCACTCATCTAAACAATAGTAACAGTGGAAATTGGGTAATGGGTATGTAAGAAATAGACCAGAAATAATGTGACTGATGGGCTGTGGAGGGTGGTATGGGTGACTGAAGTGTCTCCCATGACACCCAGATTTGGGCCTGGAAACTGTAAAGTGGTGTCTTGCAGTGAGATAGAGCAGTGGTTTTCATAATGCAGTGGTCACCCTTTAGAGGGCAGACCATTCGATTCAATGGGTGGCAGCCACCACTTGTTTAAATGAAACAGACAAGAATATAAAAGGCCATGAACTTCTTTTATATATGTATGTATATAAGTATAAGAATACTGAGTCCAGTTGTCAAATATAGCCCCTGGTATGAGTCCAGTTTGAAAATTCTTGAAATAGCGAATTAGTACTAGAAGGAAATCACCTCCTAGTTATGTCCTCCATTCCAGAAGGACTTACCAAAATGTCACTCTAAATGTGACAATCCTTTATTTAAAGCCTTTCAATAGCCTCTCCTCTTTTACTATAGGACAAACTCGAAACACCCTAGCATGGCACAGAAGGCCCCAGATGGTGTGACCCCCCCCCACCTCTCAAGTGCTAACCTGTTACAGTCTCTCACAAACGCCCTATTCTCAAGTCAAAAAGAACATTTGTTGAATCCCCAAATATGCCTTGATTTCTCTGGTGCCTGTATAAACCATGCCCTTTTATGTCATTTCTTCTGCCTAGAATTAGACCCAAGTCATGTTTCAAGCTCCAGCTCTCCCAGGTGTGGTGGAACGTGACCAGATCCTCATGAAAACTTCCTCTTCCTAGGAACATACGCAAACATTTCTATACCATTTTGTAACTAGGTGGAGCATATGACCAGCTCTGGCCAGTGGAATGTAGGTAGAGAGTGATGTATGTTCCTTTTAGGCCAAGTCCCCAAACTATTCTGTGCTATCCTATATGTTTTCCCTGTTTCTTCTCAGACCACAGATGGAGAGAATCTCAAGGCTCTAGCAGATGTCAGAACAAGTATACAGTTGGCCCTCTGTATCTGTGTGTTCCACATCCACAGATTCAACAAACTGCAGATAGAAAACATTAGAAAAAAATTCCAGAAAGTTCCAAAAGGGAAAATTTGAATTTGCCACACACCAGTAACTATTTACAAAGCATTTACATTGTACTAGGTATTATAAGTAATCTAGAGATGACTTTGGTATCCACAGGAGGTCCTGGAACCAACCCCCCATGAATATCGAGGGATGACTGTAATGAACACATCACCGATCCCTGGATTTTTCATGAGCCCAAAATAAACATTTTTTTAATTACACTCTTTATTCAATATTTTCCCTAAATTTATAGTTTGTTGATCGAGTTTATTCATAATATATTTTACCATACAAAAGTATCAAAGATTTGAATAAATGTATCTGTTTTCTTTGAAAATTTTATATAAAATTCATTCTTTTTTTTTGCCATATCATCTATATCCTTATTTTTTTTTTTTTCATGTAATGTCTGAAACATTTATATTAACATATTTCCATACATATTTCCATACAAATACAAATATAAGATTTTTAGAAATTTCATGTAATGTCTGAAACATTTATATTAACATGTTTCCATACAAATAACCCAATGAAAGTTTAGTATTAGTTGTTTTGTTTGTTTTTTTATACTGCAGGCTCTTATTAGGCATCAGTTTTATACACATCAGTGTATACATGTCAATCCCAATCGCCCAATTCAGGACACCACCATCCCCACCCCACCGCAGTTTTCCCCCCTTGGTGTCCATATGTCCATTCTCTACATCTGTGTCTCAACTTCTGCCCTGCAAACTGGCTCATCTGTACCATTTTTCTAGGTTCCGCATACATGCATTAATATACGATATTTGTTTTTCTCTTTCTGACTTACTTCACTCTGTATGACAGTCTCTAGATCCATCCACGTCTCAACAAATGACTCAATTTCGTTCCTTTTTATGGCTGAGTAATATTCCATTGTATATATGTACCACATCTTCTTTATCCATTCATCTGTTGATGGACACTTAGGTTGCTTCCATGTCCTGGCTATTGTAAATAGACCTGCAATGAACATTGTGGTACAAGACTATTCTTGAATTATGGTTTTCTCAGGGTATATGCCCAGTAGTGGGATTGCTGGGTCATATGGTAGTTCTATTTTTAGTTTTTTAAGGAACCTCCATACTGTTCTCCATAGTGGCTGTATCAATTTACATTCCCACCAACAGCGCAAGAGGGTTCCCTTTTCCACACCCTCTCCAGCATTAATTGTTCGTAGACCTCTTTTTATCCTTATTTTTTTTTAAACATCTCTATTGGAGTATAATTGTTTTACAATGTTGTGTTAATCCCCTCCTTCTTGCATCTCCCTCCCACCCGCCCTATCCCACCCCTCTAGGTGGTCACAAAGCACTGAGCTGATCTCCCCGTGTGATACAGCTGCTTCCCACTAGCTATCTATTTTACATTTGGTAGTGTATATATGTCAATGCTACTCTCTCACTTCGTCGCAGCTTACACTTCCCCATTCCCATATCCTCAAGTCCATTCTCTATGTCTACGTCTTTATTCCCGTCCTCCCCTTGGCTCTTCAGAACCTTATTTTTTTTCATAGATTCCATATATATGTGTTAGCATATGGTATTTGTTTTTCTCTTTCTGACTTACTTCACTCTGTATGACAGACTCTAGATCCATCCACCTCAATACAAATAACTCAATTTCATTTCTTCTTATGGCTGAGTAATATTCCATTGTATATACGTGCCACTTCTTCTTTATCCATTCATCTGTCGATGGACACTTAGGTTGCCTCCATTTCCTGGCTATTGTAAATAGTGCTGCAATGAATATTGTGGTCCATGTCTCTTTTTGAATTATGGTTTTCTCAGGGTATATGCCCAGTAGTGGGATTGCTGGGTCATATGGTAGTTCTATTTTTAGTTTTTTAAGGAACCTCCATAGTAGCTGTATCAACTTACATTCCCACCAACAGTGCAAGAGGGTTCCTTTTTCTCCACACCCTCTCCAACATTTATTGTTTCGAGATTTTTTGATGATGGCCATTGTGACTGCTGTGATGTGATACCTAATTGTACTTTTTGATTTGCATTTCTCTAATGATTAGTGATGTTGAGCATCCTTCCATGTGTTTGTTGAGAATCTGTGTATCTTCTTTGGAGAAATGTCTCTTTAGGTCTTCTGCACATTTTTGCATTGGGTTGTTTGTTTTTCTCATATTAAGCTGCATGAGTTGCTTGTATATTTTGGAGATTAACACTTTGTCAGTTGCTTTGTTTGCAAATATTTTCTCCCATTCTGAGGGTTGTGTTTTCGTCATGTTTATGGTTTCCTTTGCTGTGCAAAAGCTTTGACGTTTCATTAGGTCCCATTTGTTTATTTTTGTTTTTCTTACCATTTCTCCAGAAGGTGGGTCAAAAAGGATCTTGCTGTGATTTATGTCATAGAATGTTCTGCCTATGTTTTCCTCTAAGAGTTTTATAGTGTCTGCCCTTTCATTTAGATTGTGAATCCATTTTGAGTTTATTTTTGTGTATGGTGTTAGGGAGTGTTCTAATTTCATACGTTTACATGTACCTGTCCAGTTTTCCCAGCAACACTTATTGAAGAGGCTGTCTTTTCTCCACTGTATATGCTTGCCTCCTTTATCAAAGATAAGGTGACCATATGTGCGTGGGTTTATCTCTGGACTTTCTATCCTGTTCCATTGATCTATATTTCTGTTTCCGTGCCAGTACCGTACTGTCTTGATTACTGTAGCTTTGTAGTATAGTCTGAAGTCAGGGAGCCTGATTCCTCCAGCTCCACTTTTCGTTCTCAAGATTGCTTTGGCTATTGGGTGTCTTTTGTGTTTCCATACAAACTGTGCAATTTTTTGTTCTAGTTCTGTGAAAAATGCCATTGGTAGTTTGATAGGGATTGCATTGAATCTGTAGATTGCTTTGGGTAGTATAGTCATTTTCACAATGTTGATTCTTCCAATCCAAGAACATGGTATATCTCTCCATCTGTTGGTATCATCTTTAATTTCTTTCATCAATGTCTTACAGTTTTCTGCATACAGGTCTTCTGTCTCCTCAGGTTAAGTTTATTCCTAGGTATTTTACTCTTTTTGTTGCAATGGTAAATGGGAGTGTTTCCTTAATTTCTCTTTCAGATTTTCCACCATTAGTGTATAGGAATGCAAGAGATTTCTGGGCATTAATTTTGTATCCTGCTACTTTACCAAATTCATTGATTAGATCTAGTAGTTTTCTGGTAGCATCTTTAGGATTCTCTATGTATAGTATCATGTCATCTGTAAACAGTGACATCTTTACTTCTTCTTTTCCAATTTGGATTCCTGTTATTTCTTTTTCTTCTCTGACTGTTGTGGCTAGGACTTCCAAAACTATGTTGAATAATAGTGGTGAGAGTGGGCAACCTTGTCTTGTTCCTGATCTTAGTGGAAATGGTTTCAGTTATTCAGCATTGAGGACTATGTTGGCTGTGGGATTCTCATATATGGCCTTTATTATGTTGAGGTAAGTCCCCTCTATGCCTACTTTCTGGAGAGTTTTTATCATAAATGGGTGTTGGATTTTGTCGAAAGCTTTTTCTGCATCTATTGAGATTATCATACGGTTTTTATCCTTCAGTTTGTTAATATGGTTTATCACATTGATTGATTTGCATATACTGAAGAATCCTTGCATTCCTGGGATAAACCCCACTTGATCATGGTGTATGATCCTTTTAAGGTACTGTTGGATTCTGTTTTCTAGTGTTTTGTTGAGGATTTTTGCATCTATGTTCATCAGTGATACTGGTCTGTAGTTTTCTTTTTTTGTGACATCTTTGTCTGGTTTTGGTATCAGGGTGATGGTGGCCTCATATAGTTTGGGAGTGATCCTCCCTCTGCTATATTTTGGAATACTTTGAGAAGGATAGGTGTTAGCTCTTCTCTAAATGTTTAATAGAATTCGCTTGTGAAACCATCTGATCCTGGGCTTTTGTTTGTTGGAAGATTTTTAATCACAGTTTCGATTTCAGTGCTTGTGATTGGTCTGTTTATATTTTCTATTTCTTCCAGGTTCAGACTCAGAAGGTTGTGCTTTTCTAAGAATTTGTCCATTTCTTCCAGGTTGTCCATTTTAATGGCATATAGTTGTTTGTAGTAATCTCTCAAGATCGTTTGTATTTCTGCAGTGTCAGTTATTACTTTTTCATTTCTAATTCTGTTGATTTGAGTCTTCTCCTTTTTTTTCTTGATGAGTCTAGCTAGTGGTTTATCATTTTTGTTCATCTTCTCAAAGAACCACCTTTTAGTTTTATTGATCTTTGATATTATTTCCTTCCTTTCTTTTTCATTTATTTCTGATCTGATCTTTATGATTTCTTTCCTTCTGCTAACTTTGGGGTTTTGTTTGTTCTTCTTTGTCTAACTGCTTTAGGTGTAAGATTAGGTTGTTTATTTGAGATGCTTCTTGTTTCTTGAGGTAGGATTGTATTGTTATAAGCTTCCCTCTCAGAACTGCTTTTGCTGCATCCCATAGGTTTTGGGCCATCATGTTTTCACTGTCATTTGTTTCTAGGTATTTTTTAATTTCCTCTTTGATTTCTTCAGTGATCTCTTGATTATTTAGTAGTGTATTGTTTCGCCTCCATGTGTTTGTATTTTTTACAGCTTTTTCCCTGTAATAGATATCTAGTTTCATAGTGCTGTGGTCAGAAAAAGATACTTGATATGATTTCAATTTTCTTAAATTTACCAAGGCTTGATTTGTGACCCAAGATATGATCCATCCTGGAGAATGTTGCATGAGCACTTGAGAAGAAAGTGTATTCTGTTGTTTTGGATGGAATGTCCTATAAATATCAATTAAGTCCATCTTGTTTAATGTGTCATTTAAAGCTTGTGTTTCCTTATTTATTTTCGTTTTGGATGATGTGTCTGTCCATTGGTGAAAGTGGGGTGTTAAAGTCCCCTACTATGATTGTGTTACTGTTGATTTCCCCTTTTATGGCTGTTAGTATTTGCCTTATTATTGAGGTGCTCCTATGTTGGGTGCCTAAATATTTACAATTGTTATATCTTCTTCTTGGATTGATCCCTTGATCATTATGCAGTGTCCTTCTTTGCCTCTTGTAATAGTCTTTATTTTTATTTTTTATTTTTTTTTAAATTTATTTATTTATGGCTGTGTTGGGTCTTCGTTTCTGTGCGAGGGCTTTCTCTAGTTGTGGCAAGCGGGGGTCACTCTTCATCGCGATGCGCGGGCCTCTCACTGTCGCGGCCTCTCTTGTTGCGGAGCACAGGCTCCAGACGCGCAGGCTCAGTAGTTGTGGCTCACGGGCCCAGCTGCTCCATGGCATGTGGGATCTTCCCAGACCAGGGCTCAAACCCGTGTCCCTTGCATTGGCAGGCGGATTCTCAACCACTGCGCCACCAGGGAAGCCCAATAGTCTTTATTTTAAAGTCCATTTTGTCTGACATGAGAATTGCTACTCCAGCTTTCTTTTGATTTCCATTTGCATGGAATATCTTTTTCCATCCCCTCACTTTCAGTCTGTATGTGTCCCTAGGTCTGAACTGGGTCTCTTGTAGACAGCATATATATGGGTCTTGTTTTTGTATCCATTCAGCCAGTCTGTGCCTTTTGGTGGGAGCATTTAATCCATTTACATTTAAGGTAATTACCGATATGTATGTTCCTATTCCCATTTTCTTAAATGTTTTGGGATTGTTACTGTAGGTCTTTTCCTTCTCTGGTGTTTCCTGCCTAGAGAAGTTCTTTTAGCATTTGTTGTAAAGCTGGTTTGGTGGTGCTGAATTCTCTTAGCTTTTGCTTGTCTGTAAAGGTTTTAATTTCTCCATCAAATCTGAATGAGATGCTTGCTGGGTAGAGTAATCTTGGTGTAGGATTTTCCCTTTCATCAGTTCAAATATGTCCTGCCACTCCCTTCTGGCTTGCAGAGTTTCTGCTGAAAGATCGGTTGTTAACCTTATGGGGATTCACTTGTATGTTATTTGTTGCTTTTCCCTTGCTGCTTTTAATATTTTTTCTTTTATTTAATTTTTGATAGTTTGATTAATATGTGTCTTGGTATGGTTCTGCTTGTATTTATCCTGTATGGGACTCTCTGTGCTTCCTGGACTTGATGGACTATCTCCTTTCCCATATTAGGGAAGTTTTCGACTATAATCTCTTCAAATGTTTCCTCAGTCCCTTTCTTTTTCTTTTCTTCTTCTGGGACCCCTATAATTCGAATGTTGGTGTACTTAATACTGTCCCAGAGGTCTCTGAGAATGTCCTCAATTCTTTTCATTCTTTTTTCTTTATTCTGCTCTGTGGTAGTTATTTCCACTATTTTATCTCTTAGGTCACTTATCCGTTCTTCTGCCTCAGTTATTCTGCTATTGATTCCTTCTAGAGAATTTTTAATTTCATTTATTGTGTTGTTCATCATTGTTTGCTGTTTAGTTCTTCTAGGTCCTTGTTAAAACCTTTCTTGTATTTTCTCCATTCTCTTTCCAAGATTTTGGATCATCTTTACTATCATTGCTCTGAATTCTTTTTCAGGTAGACTGCCTACTTCTTCTTCATCTGTTTGGTCTAGTGGGTTTTTACCTTGCTCTTTCATCTGCTGTGTTTCTCTGACTTCTCATTTTGCTTAAGTTACTTTGTTTGGGGCCTCCTTTTCGCAGGCTGCAGGTTTGTAGTTCCTGTTGCTTTTGGTATCTGCCCCCAGTGGGTGAGGTTGGTTCGGTGGCTTGTGCAGGTTTCCTGCTGGAGGGGACTGGTGCCTGTGTTCTGGTGTGTGGGGCTGGATATTGTCTTTCTGGTGAGCAGGGCTGAGTCCAGTGGTATGTTTTGGGGTGTCTGTGAACTTAGTATGATTTTAGGCAGCCTCTGTGCTAATGGGTGGGGTTGTGTTCCTTTCTTGCTAGTTGTTTGGCATGGGGTGTCCAGCACTGTAGCTTGCTGGCCATTGGGTGGACCTGGGTCTTATCGTTGAGACGGAGATCTCTGGGAGACCCCTCGCTGATTGATATTATGTGGGCCCGGGAGGTCTCTGGTGGTCCAATGTCCTGAATTCGGCTGCCCCACCTCAGAGGCTAAGGCCTGACACCAGGCCGGAGCACCAAGACCCTGTCCGCCAGACAGCAAACCCCAAGTGTACAGTTGTTCCCAAAGTCCACCACCTCAATTTTGGTTGATTCATTGTCTATTCAGGTATTCCATAGATGTAGGGCACCTCAAGTTGATTGTGGGGATTTAATCCACTGCTCCTGATGCTACACGGAGAAATTTCCCTTTCTCTTCTTTGTTCGCACAGCTCCTGGGGTTCAGCTTTGGTTTTGGCCCTGCCTCTGTGTGTAGGTTGCCCTCAGGCTTCTGTTCCCACCCAGACGGGATAGGGTTAAAGCAGTGGCTGATTAGGGGACTCTGGCTCCTTCTTGCTGGGGGGCGGAAGCGGTATAGTAGTATAATTGGAATGCGGGGCGAGTCTGCGGCGGCAGAGGCCAATGTGATGTTGCAACAGCCTGAGGCACGCCATGTTTTCTCCCAGGGAACTTGTCCCTGGATCACGGGACCCTGGCAGTGGCGGGCTGCACAGGCTCCCAGTGTGGGGAGGGGTGTGTGTGGTGTGTGGATAGTTACCTGTGCTTGCACACAGGATTCTTGGTGGCTGCAGTAGCAGTGTTGGCATTTCATGCCTGTCTCTGGTGTCCAAGCCGATAGCCGCGGCTCACGCCCATCTCTGAAGCTTGTTTAGGCAGTGCTCTGAATCCCCTCTCCTCGCGCACCCCGAAACAATGGTCACTTGCCTCTTAGGCAGGTCCAGACTTTTTCTTGGACTCCCTCCCAGCTGGCTGTGGCACACTAGCTCCCTTCAGGCTGTGTTCACACAGCCAACTCCAATCCTCTCCCTGGGATCCGACCTCCGAAGCCCGAGCCTCTGTCCCAGCCTCTGTCCCAGCTGCTCACCTGGCGGGTGAGCAGACAAGCCTCTCAGGCTGGTGAGTGCTGGTTGACACCAAACCTCTGTGCGAGAATCTCTCCACTTTGCCCTCTGTACCCCTGTTGCTGCACTCTCCGTGGATCCAAAGCACCCCCCCCCCGCCCACCTCCACCCAGTCTCCGGCAGTGAAGGGGCTTCCTAGTGTGTGGAAACATTTCCTCCTTCACAGCTCCCTCCTAGAGGTGCAGATCTCATCCCTATTCTTTTGTCTCTGCTTTGTCTTTTTTCTTTTGCCCTACCCAGGTACATGTGGATTTTCTTGTCTTTTGGGAAATCTGAGGTCTTCTGCCAGCATTCAGTAGGTGTTCTGTAGAAGTTGTTCCACATTTAGATGTATTTTTGATGTATTTGTGGGGAGGAAGGCGATCTCCACCTCTTACTCTTCCTCCATCTTGAAGGTCCCTCCCAAAATAAACATTTATTATTTTAAAATATTAATATTGGGGACTGTGTGTTTTAGCTACTCTTACTAAATCACCAGATTTGGGGCTTGATTTTTTGAGGATTTTTCCCAGTTTTACTGTGAAATAATTGGTATACATCACTGTATAAATTTAAGGCATAGAGCATGATGGTTTGATTTACATATACTGTGAAATGATTACTACTATAGGTTTAGTTAACATTCATCATCTCATTTAGATACCATTTCTATAAAAGAAAAAAGTTTCTCCTTGTGACGAGAACTCATAGGACCTACTCTCCTAACTTTCCTATACATCATAGAGCGGTGTTAACTATATTCATCATGTTGTACATTATATCCCTAGGACTGATTTACCTTATAACTAGAAGTTTGTACCTTTTGACTACCTTGCTCCTATTTGCCCTCCTCCCCCCCACCACCTCTGATAACCACAAATCTGACCTCTTTTTCTCTGAGTTTGATGAGGGTTTTTTGGTTTGTTTGTTTGCTTGCTTGTTTCAGATTCCACAATAGAAGAGAGATCCTACAGTGCTTGTCTTTCTCTTTCTGACTTACTTTACTTAGCATAATGCCGTCAAGGTCCATCCATATTGTCACAAATGGCAGCACTTCCCCTTCCCCTATTATGGTAATAGTCCATATTATATGTATCTCCACAACTTCTTTATCCTTTCATCTGCTGATGAACACTTAGGTTATTTCCATGTCTTGGCTATTGTAAATAATGCTGCTGTGAACATGAGGGTGCAAATATCGTTTCAAGTTACTGTTTTTGTTTCCTTGGACAGACACCCAGAATTAGAATTGTGAGCTCATTTGGTAGTTATATTTTTAATAATACACTAGGTTTCACCCTTGGACATTTACCAAATTCCCTCATCATTTTCCAGTAAGGAGACTGAGAGATAAGCATCCCTCTTAGTTCTAAGCTCTTGTTACATTCCCCACTGTTTCCAGCCTCCTCAAAGTCAGAGTCAAAGTCAGCCTCCTGTCCAAAGTCAACAACAGGCCCAGACAACTGGAAATGGAGCAACAGAAGCCTCCGTTTCTCCAGGTTTATAATGACAGTGGATGGAAGTGCTCATCTCTGTATCGCGCAGGGCAGTCGTCCCTGTTCACAGATCCACAGGAAACCAATACAGCTCACGTCAGGCCTTGTGGGCCATGATAAGAACTTGGAATTTGATACTGAAGGAAATGGGCAGTGATTCAGGATTTTCAGCACCAAAATGGCATTATATGACTTAGAGTTTTAAAGATATACCCAGGCTGCTGTGTTGAGAATAGCTTGTGTGGTACAGGGAGGGTAAAGAAAGGAGATCAGTATGGCAGCTGATGGGTAACTCACAACAAGGTATTAATAGTGACTTGGTCCAGAGAGTTAGCAGTGCAGGTGTTAAAAAAAATGTCTGGATTCTGGATATATTTGGAAGGTAGAGCCAACTTGATCTTCTGTTGTGATTCACCTAGATCTCATACCTCACTCCTCTCTTCATTTAACCCTCTGCCCAAATGTAATAATCTCAGAGCATTCCCCAAACACTCCATCTGAAATAGCCTTCTCATGTCCTATCGCTCTCCATCTTATCCTTTCTTTTTCCTTATAGTCTTATCTACCTGAAATTACATTATATATGAATTCGTTGACCTATTATTTGTCCCTCCAAATAAAATGCTCTTTTCATGACGGCATAGATTCGTCTTTGTCCTCACTATATCCCCAGAGCCCTGGCCCATAGTTGACACTCACATATTGTTAAATGAGTAAGTGAATCGATTCAATCAATCTTATTGGGGTAACAAATCTTGTTCCTAAAATATCAAGCAATAAATACAAGGCTCTCCTCTGCAGCATATTTGTTGTTATGGGGGGGTCATCTCAGTGGTGAAAGAAAGGACTGGTGTGGCCTGAAACCTGGCCCCACTTTGATCTATGTATCTAGAGCCGAAGTCTCACCAAAGGGCTCCCACTCTGCATACTTCTCATATATTTTATTTTCCTCATCCATCTTGCTCAACAACATTCAATAGATTTCCAATTTCAATCTTTGACCTAGAAACTCCAGGATTGGAAACCACGTTGTAGTACTTTTATGTAGATCTTTTCATTGTCAGCCAAGCATCTTAGAAAGTATTTGCCACTATCATCAGTGCTATGGAAAATTCGCAAAAGCCATCTTAGTCTGGTCAAAGGGACCTCAGCATTCTGGATACTATGATTTTTATGGAAGAGGCTTCTTGACTTGTGAAGGACATGTTCTGATACTCAGTAGGACCAAGGTCATTGGTCTCACTGGCAACAGCTTTATCAGGAGCTGGAAGAGACACCCTGAGAAGTGAGAGATACAAGGATCTGCTCACGACTGGGAAACCAACCACTGAGTTGCCTTCATTGTGTGTCACCCCATTAGCCTCAGTGAAAAACATCCTTTTCTGAGAATTAGTGATGCTGCATGAACTGATGAGCTGAGAGGCACAGGAATGTCATCAAAAGGGAGGAGCTGGGGAAGAAGTGACCACTTTTGTAAGGTTAATTTTACTGCTTATGACAATGAGACAGTTGGATCCATTAGGACCCCTGAAATTAACAATCCAGCTCATTAACAATCAACCTGGCCCTGGGCGACTGTGCCCCTCCTCAGTTTCCTGCTTTCTGTCCTACTCCTGCATACCTAACCTCCTTGCAGTCTACATATATCAGAAGCGCAAACATTTATTGAGTATTTACTAGATGTCAGGTACTGACATCATTTCCATTCTATTTTTTAGTCCTATAAAACTCATAGAGTAAGGCACCTTATTACCCCAATTCCACACATAAGGAAAGTAACAACCAGTAATGGACTGTTACTATCTACAAGATGAGCATTTTGGCAACTATTCTAAACTATCTTCAACTTAATTATTCTGAGAAACTAGTCCTTCAATTTCAGCCTTCATTCTCGTGCAACTTCACCTCCCCCAGGACAAGACCAGGCCAAACCCTCAACAACTCAATCATCTCAATGCCCACCTCTTTCTCAAGAAGGAATATTTCAATTTTTTACTGTAAACCTTCAATAATAGCAGGTTCCCAAGGCCCTTAAGAACTTTTCAATGAAAAATTAAGAATTTCCCCTCTTAACAATTTTAAAGTGTATAATCCAGTGTTGTTAACTATAAGCAATATGTCGTACAGCAGATTTCTAGAAGTTGTTGATCCTGTATAACTGAAACTTTATACCCGTTGATCAACAATTCCCCCATTCCCCCTTACCCTTCTTACCACAATAATTTTTAAGTAGGGGTGGGCAGTGCAGGAGGAAGCTCTTGGAGGTGATGGGTATGTTTATTACTTTGATTGTGGTGATGGTGTCACAGGTGTATGCTTATGTCTAAACTCATATGATACACGTTAAATATGGGGTGTTTTCTGTATATCAATTATACTTCAATAAACCTGTTGCTTTTTTTTAAAAAAAGACATTAAAGGGGCTTCCCTGGTGGTCCAGTGGTTGGGACTTCTCGCTCCCATTGCGGGGGGCCTGGGTTCGATCCCTGGTCAGGGAACTAGATCCCACATGCCACAACTAAGAGCCCACCGCAACTGAGACCCGGCACAGCCAAGTAAATAAATAAATAAATATTTTTTTTAAAAAAAGACATTAAAACCATAAATTTGAAAAAAGATGAAAAGAAAAACAAAATTTCACTTTGAGTGACAGGGAGGTGATCTGGTAAGAGGGGTCACATGATCTCCCACGGCAGGAAATGCAGAACTTCCAGAGTGCAGGGGAGCATGTGGCTTCTACTGCTGCTGCTGCAGCTGCCAGGACTCAGCCTGTCATCTTCATCTCCCCGAGGTTTCCCGAACAGCCTCATTCCAGGTGTGCTTGATTTTGCACACCAGAGCAGTCAAAGCCAAAGGCAATGTTTAAAAGGAATTCATTTTTTTATGATATTGCTTTATTTTTTAATTAAAAAAGGCAACATAAGATTTCTTAAAATGCTCTGCAAACCACCCATCATCCAACCACTCTTACAGAACAATTTTCCTCTTCCCTCCTTCAGACATATTCTTCATGGTTGTGATTACAGCGAATTCAAGAATTTTTCATCCCTAATTTTACTGAATATTCCATTATAAACTTGTTTTTCAGTTTCGGAGTCTTCAAAATACCATCTTCATGGTTTTATAAAATGTCATCATGACAGGGCAATATAGTTCTTAAACAATCCTCTTAATGCGGGGTAGTTGATTTCTTCTGTTAAATTTTTGCTATAATTATAGTTTATACAACAGAGTGCCTGTGGCATGCCAGGCATTTTCAAGTGCTCCACATTTAACTCATTTGATCCTCACAACAACCCACAGTTTAGGCTGCTACACTATTATCTGCATGAAGAAACTGAGGCACAGGAAAGTCACATCACTTGCCCAAGGTCACCAGGTAGTTGAGTGGGAAGCTCCAAGAGAATCCGATTCCTCAGGGCACACACTGGACCGCTACGCCTCTCTCTGCTGCAACAAACCTATCTGTGCAAATGTGGAGTCTTTTCCTGGCAAATAGCTCCTTAGAATAAATTCATAGGGTCTGAAATTATTGGGTCAAGAAATATGAATACTTTTATGGCTCTTACTAAATACGTCTGCAACACCATTCAGAAGAGTTCTTTCCACTTCAAACTCCACCAGCAATGAATAACTGTGCCAGTAGGACCATACACTGGCCAACTTCAAGTTCTATTGTCATAAATTTTCATTTTGCTTCTTTAATAGCTGCAAAATGCTTTCTACAGGCTTTTCACATTAGCGATTCTTGGAATACTAAAACTGATGTGCACTTTTCAATCATTTCTTTGTTAGTTGTATATGTACTTTTGTTTCTTCATTCTTTACACACTAAACTACTGTGTTCTTAAGAGTACTTAGGCATTTGAAAAATAAGCTCTTTATACTCTTTATCTTTTTTCTTTAACCTGTCAGATTTGATATAGACATTTTCTAAATAGGTAACCCTTTTGTTCTCTCAATTTTATTATGTTCCATTTTATAGAATGTGTTGTGGGGTTTTTTGTTCATTTATTTGTTCATTTTTAGAATCTAGGTATGTATTAGGTTCTGTTGCTTTGTTGATTCCAAGATGAGGTAGCACAGCAACTTAGCAGCAAAGTGGCTTTTGACACTCAAGATTCTTATCAGAAAAATAGGGATAATATTGTATGTGCCGTATGGTAGTTAACAGAAAAAAATGATATAAAGTCCCTGAAACCATCAATGTAGAGCCATCTCATTTTCTATTACTGTGAATAGAATTTTTTTAATTTCACCTCTTTTCATTGATGGTGGTTGGAGTAAAAAGAAAACCTATTGTTTTGTCTGTCTTTTATAATGCTCTTCTATGTTTTGAAGCATGAAAATAATAGTTTCTAAATTGATTATGTTAGATTTTCTAGATTACTTTAGATTTTCTATTATTTTCTAGAATATAATAGTTTCTAAATTGATTACTTTAGATTTTCTAGGTACTCATGTGACCAGCCAATCATCAGTTTAGTTTAGTTTAGTTTGATATTAAGTCTCTTATTTATTTTTCATGTCTTATTACAAGAATCTTCAAGACAATAGTAGCTGCTATTGAGGACTATGGGCATCCAAGCACTGAGAAGTTTACTTGCCACCATGTAAGGGTTGTGGGATGGTATTCTGAGATATCATCTCCCCACGGTTATTTGTACCCCTTGCACTTTCCACCCCCTTCAGTCAGCAGTGGCATTGCTTTCCTGAGAAAACTGGCACACCATAAAAGCAGTTAAGAGGCTTCTGGATTTCAAAAGCCTGAGATTTGAAGATCTCAGGCTTCAATGTTTATACCATAAACAAAACGTTTGGATCACTGATAGAGAGATGCTCGAACTAGATTAAGATTCTCCAATCAGGAGGAAAAAAAGTAGCAAGTCTGGCCCTAGGTAGGTGGCTGACCCTGGAGGGGAAAATGACAGAAACTTAAGATTGGGTGGCAAAGTCCAAGAGTAAATTACTGAATAGAGATGAAGGGATTCACGGAAGCCTTAAATTTCTCTGATTGGAGCCAACTGTTCTTCTCCCAGACTCTGCATAATCAAATTCCTGTTTGGTATTGGTCTACATGCTCCAAGGTACCCCTCTGCAGCCTCAGGTGCTATGGAGGGAAACTTCTCAGTACCAGGACCTTGGCACAGGGTAAATCAGGGGGAGAAGAATAAGGAGCACAAGGGTTAAGGTCTCCAATTCTTTGAGTCAGGAGGGTGAGGAGATAAGTTCTTGTGACTCAGAGTTAATGATAGAGATCTTCAATGCAAAGGTGAGGGGGTTTGGTCACCTCTAGCTCTGCGCTCCTCTTCCCAGGTCCCTGACATACCACCAGCATCTGCAAGAAAATTCTGTAGCATTGCTCAAAGATAGTCCCAAAAGAGAATGTTATAGAGTGTTTTTATTTTTTTTTAATGTCTTTATTGGAGTATAATTGCTTTACAGTGTTGTGTTAGTTTCTGCTGTATAACAAAGTGAATCAGCTATATGTATACATATATCCCCATATCCCCTCCCTCTTGAGCTTCCCTCCCACCCTCCCTATCCCACCCATCTAGGTAGAGTGTTTTTAGATGTCTTGGAATTTGTAATCTCTCCTCAAGTTATTTTGTCTTCAGTATTTCTTTTTTAAAAATTCCAGTCACATGCTTGACCAGGGTTAGGTTCTAGGAGGAGGTGAAGAAGAGCATGCTCTCTGAGTGATCTGTCACACCCAGGAGATATCTGGTTGCAACCTGCTGTATCAATAGCCAAATCACTAGGCCTACACACCATAAGCTCGAGGGTATGCAGAGGCAGTAGTGACGAGAGGACAGGGGGACCTCACTGTGAAAACTGGGGGAGGCACACACCATCATCAAAATTCCTCCCACAACAGCCCCACAACAAGCTCCTTTTACTGCCTGAGGTGTTCATGGGAATGCAGGTGGTGAGGGACTAAACAGTGAATACTTCTGTTTATTATTCCTAACCCATGGCCCTCGCAGAGGACTGGAATGGCTCCCCAGCTCCCCGGGCCTCAGAGATGCCTATGGGTCTGGGCTGTGGGTATGACTGTGGTTTGGGGTTTGTTCTGCTTTCACTGTGTGCTGAACCTCCAAGAATCCCTGTGCCCTGGGTGATTACTATTGATGTATGCTGGCTGTGAAACAACACACCAAGGCAGCGGAGTGAATGCAAGTACAGTGGTGTACTAATGCCAGGGCTGGGATATTTCTGTCATAAGAAGAGAGCTCTGAGTGCAGACCTTGCAGGCTCCCAATTAAGTATTTGATGACAATTAAACATGATTCACTTGTAAGATTTCCGATGTGTATGGGTCCTCTCCATCATTGGATTTGCTTTTGTCCTAGGCAAGTGGTAATGATGAGCTCTGTTTGGAAAGCCCAAAGGGCAGTGCTCCAATACCAGCTCACTCTCTCTTCTGACTTCCAGGGTCCTTTTTCCATTTTCCCATTGCAAGAATTGTATATTGTCTTCACTATTTGTATAACTTTTCCCCAAAGAATGCACTAGTGAAGAGAAGGAAATTCTCAGTGCCCTCTTACTTCCCCAAGGCAACAATCTCTTATTTCTCTGAGCATTTCACTGTGCTCTCACTTCAGTCTGTATGCCTTCCATGTCTCCTCCACCTGAGCACTCCCAGATGACCCACAAGACTCAGGTCAGGAGTCATTCATTTGCCTGTGAGGCCACCACTGATTCTGTCCAGATGCCCAGATGCCCTACTCTGAGCACCTCCTGTAACATCTGTATATCCCTCCATCATAACCTTTATAATACATAAGTGCCAGTTTCAAAAGTACAAACATGTTCCCTACTACAAGCCACCACAGGGACAAATTAAGGATCATTTATCCTCGAGTTTTCACACACTGTAAGCAGAGTGTTTGTTCAATCAAAACACTGTTATATGCCAAAGTATGCATGCCAGCATCAGAATGACCTGTCTGATTTTCGCCAGTCACCTAACTCTCTCCATCCAATTATCTCATAGACCTTCCAATTCTGAAATTAATATATTCTGAAATAATTATCCTAATTACCCAGTGTGTAAAATATTTGTAACTTTAGATATTGTCCAATTGAAACCTGGCCTCTAAATAACTAAATTGTGAGGCATGAAAAATGATGCAGAGGTGTGCAGCCAGGAAGTGACATACCCTCCTCCTGAGGGGTAGTGCCTTTGAAACAAAACAGAGATGCCTACATGTAAATATTTTCAGACACCACAAAAGATTATTAGAATTGATAACAGAGGCTAGCACAATATTTTTTAAAACCTTTTGATCACAGACCTGACATTTTACTTTCATAAAGTAACACACCCTTATTACTCATGATGCACTTTTATATATTCTTCTTAGTTCATTCTACTTTCTTCTATTTCATGGTTTAAAGAAATTCTGGTTGTTAATCCAAATAAAGATTATAGTTGAGGTGCACCAGTACCAATTTCTTAGTTTTGATGATGTACTGTGGTTAAATAAGATGTTATCTTTGGGGGTAGCTGGGTGAAGGGTACAGTAGGATTCTCTGTGGTAGTTTTGCAATGTATTATTTGTCTTAAATGAGTTTTTTACAAAAATTTAAAAATATATGGGCTGTGAACCCATACATGCACAGTCAATTAATCTCGACAAAGGAAGCAAGACTATACAATAGGAAAAAGACAGTCTCTTCAGCAAGTGGTGTTGGGAAAGTTGGACAGCTGCATGTAAATCAATGAAGTTAGAACACACCCTCACACCATACACAAAAATAAACTCAAAATGGCTTAAAGACTTAAACATAAGACATGACACCAAAAAGCTCCTGGAAGAGATCATAGGCAAAACATTCTCTGACATAAATCGTACATGTTTTCTTAGGTCAGTCTTCCAAAGCAATAGAAATAAAAACAAAAATAAACAAATGGGACCTAATCAAACTTACAACCTTTTGCACAGCAAAGGAAACCATAAACAATACGAAGAGACAACCTACAGAACAGGAGAAAATATTTGCAAATGATGCGACTGACAAGGGCTTACTTTCCAAAATATACAAACAACCCATACAACTCAACCAAACCACCCAATTGAAAAATGGGCAGAAGACTTAAATAGACATTTCTCCAAAGAAGACATACAGATGACCAATAGGGACATGAAAAGATGCTCAACATCGCTAATTATTAGAGAAATGCAAATCAAAACTACAATGAGGTACCTCACACTGGTCAGAATGGCCATCATTAAAAAGTCTGCAGGGACTTCCCTGCTGGTCTAGTGGTTAAGACTCCATGCTTCCACTGCAGGGGGTGCAGGTTCAATCTCAGGTTGGGACACTAAGATCCCACATGCTGCGCAGTGCGGCCAAAAATAAAAAAGTCTACAAATAACAAATGCTGGAGAGGATGTGGAATAAAGGGAACCCTCCTACACTGTTGTAGGAATGTAAGTTGGTGCATCCACTGTGGAAAACAGTATGGAGGCTCCCCAGAAAACTAAAAATAGAATTACCGTTTGATCCAACAATCCTAATCCTGGGCATATATCCATACAAAACTGTAATTCAAGAAGATAAATGCACCCCTACGTTCATAGCAGCACTATTCACAATAGCCAAGACATGGGAACAACCTAAATGTCCATCGACAGATGAATGGAAAAAGAAGATGTGGTACATATATACAATGCAATACTACTCAGCCATAAAAAGAGTGAAATAATGTCATTTGCAGCAACATGGATGCAACTACAGATTACCATACTAAAGGAAGCAAGTCAGAAAGAGGAAGACAATTACCATATGATATCACTTATATGTGGAATCAAAAATATGACACAAATGAACCTATCTATGGAACAGAAACAGAATCATGGTGTGGTTGCCAGAGTGGTGGCAGACTGGTGGTTGCCAAGGGGGAAGGGGTTGGGGGAGGAATGGAGTGGGAGGTTGCAGTTAGCAGATGTAAGCTTTCATATATAGAATATATATAACACAATAATAGTAGGGGACTTTAGCACCCACTTACACCAATGAACAGATCATCCAAACAGATAATAAATAAGGAAACATAAGCTTTAAATGACACAATAGACCAGATGGATTCAACTGAAATTTACTGGATATTCCATCCGAAAAGAGCAGATTACACTTTCTTCTCAAGTGCACATGGAACATCCTCCAGGATAGATCACATCTTGGGTCACAACTCAAGCCTTGGAAAATTTAAGAAAACTGAAATCATATCTGGCATCTTTTCCGACCACAGTGCTATGAGATTAGAAATCAATTACAGGAAAAAAATTGTAAAGAAAAGCACAAATACATGCATGCTAAACAGTGCACTACTAAATAACCAAGAGATCACTGAAGAAATCAAAGAGGAAATTAAAAAATACATAGAAAGAAATGACAACAAAAACACAACAACCCAAAACCTATGGGATGCAGCAAAAGCAGTTCTAAGAGAGAAGTATATAGCAATTCAATCTCACCTCAAGAAACAAGAAAAATCTCAAATAAACAATCTAAGTTTACACCTAAAGCAACTAGAGAAAGAAGAACAAAGACAACCCAAAGTCAGTGGAAGGAAAGAAATCATAAAGATCAGAGCAGAAATAAATGAACTAGAAAGGAAGAAAACAATAGCAAAGATCAATGAAACTAAAGGTAGGTTCTTTGAGAAGATAAACAAAATTGATAAACCGTTAGCCAGAGTCATCAAGAAAAAAAGGGAGAGGACACACATCAATAAAATTAGAAATGAAAACGGAGAAATCACAACTGACACCGCAGAAATAAAAATGATTATAAGAGACTACAACAAACAACTATATGCCAATAAAATGGACAACCTCGAAGAAATGGACAAATTCTTAGAAAGGTACAATTTTCCAAGACTGAACCAGGAAGAATTAGAAAATACAAACAGACCTATCACAAGTAATGAAATTGAACTGTAATTAAAAAACTTCCAACAAACAAAAATCCAGGACCAAATGGCTTCACAAACAAATTCTATCAATCATTTAGAGAAGAGCTACCACTTATCCTTCTCAAACTCTTCCAAAAAACTGCAGAGGGAGGAACACTCCCAAACTCGTTCTATGAGGCCACCATCACCCTGATACCAAAACCAGACAAAGATGTCACAAAAAAAGAAAACTACAGGCCAATATCACTGATGAACATAGACACAAAAATACTCAACAAAATACTAGCAAACAGAATCCAACAACACATTAAAAGGATCATACACCATGATCAAGTGGGATTTATCCCAGGAATGTAAGGATTCTTCAATATACACAAATCAATCAATGTGCTACACCATATTAACAAATTAAGGAATAAAAACCATATGATCATCTCCATAGATGTAGAAAAAGCTTCTGACAAAATTCAACATCCATTTATGATAAAAACTGTCCAGAAAATGGTAGGTTCATAGAGGGAACCTACCTCAACATAATAAAGGCCATATATGACAAACCCACAGCAAACATAATTCTCAATGGTGAAAAACTGAAAGCATTTCCACTAAGATCAGGAACAAGACAAGGATGTCCACTTTGACCATTCTTATTCAACACAGTTTTAGAAGTCCTAGCCATGGCAATCAGAGAGGAAAAAGAAATAAAAGGAATACAAATTGGAAAACAAGAAGTAAAATTGTCACTGTCTGCATATGACATGACTATAAACAGAAAATCTTAAAGATGCCACCAGAAAACTACTAGAACTAATCAATTAATTTGGTAAGGTTGCAGGATACAAAATTAATGCACAGAAATCTCTTGCATTCCTACACACTAACAACGAAAGATCAGAAAGAGAAATTAAGGAAACAATCCCATTTACCATCACAACAAAAAGATAAAATACCTAGGAACAAACCTACCTAAGGAGGCAAAAGACCTGTACTCAGAAAACTATAAAACAATGATGAAAGAAATCAAAGATGACATAAACAAATGGAGAAATATACCATCTTCTTGGATTGGAAGACATCCAATGGATAATATTGTATAATAATGGATCATTATTGTGAAAATGACTGTACTACCCAAAACAATCTACAGATTGAATACAATCCCTATCAAATTACCAACGGCATTCTTCACAGAATTAGCACAAAAAATTTTACAATTTGTATGGAAACACAAAAGACCCTGAATAGCCAAAGCAATCTTGAGAAAGAAACACGGAGCTGGAGGAATCAGGCTCCCTGACTTCAGACTATACTACAAAGCTACAGTAATCAAGACAGTATGGTACTGGCACGAAAACAGAAATATAGATCAATGGTACAGGATAGAAAGCCCAGAGATTCACCCATGCACATATGGTAACCTAATTTATGACAAAGGAGGCAAGAACATACAATGGAGAAAAGACAGCCTCTTCAATAAGTGGCGCTGGGAAAACTGGGCAGCTACATGTAAAAGAATGAAATTAGGAATGAAATTAGAACACTCCCTAACACCATACACAAAATTAACTCAAAATGGATTAAAGACCTAAATGTAAGGCCAGACACTATAAAACTCTTAGAGGAAAACATAGGAAAAACACTCTTTGACATAAACCACAACAAGATCTTTTTTGACCCACCTCCTAGAGTAATGAAAATAAAAACAAAAATAAACAAATGGGACGTACTGAAACTTAAAAGCTTTTGCACATCAAAGGGAAGCATAAACAAGACGAAAAGACAACCCTCAAAATGGGAGAAAATATTTGCAAACAAAGCAACAGACAAAGGATTAATCTCCAAAATATACAAACAGCTCGTGGAGCTCAATATCAAAAAAACAAACAACCCAATTAAAAAATGGGTGAAAGACCTAAATAGACATTTCACCAAAGAAGAAATACAGATGCACAAGAGACACATGAAAAGATGCTCAACATCACTTCTCATTAGAGAAATGTAAATCAAAACTACAGTATGGTATCACCTCACACTGGTCAGAATGGGCATTATCAAAAAGCTACAAACAAAAAATGCTGGAGAGGGTGTGGAGAAAAGGGAACCCTCTTGCATTGTTGGTGGAAATGTAAATTGATACAGCCACTATGGAGAACAATATGGAGTTTCCTTAAAAAACTAAAAGTAGAACTACCATATGACCCAGCAATCCCACTACTGGGCATATACCCAGAGAAAACCATAATTCAAAAAGAGTCATGGACCACAATGTTCATTGCAGCTCTATTTACAATAGCCAGGACATGGAAGCAACCTAAGTGTCCATCGATAGCAGAATAGATAAAGAAGATGTGGCACATATATACAATGGAATATTACTCAGCCATAAAAAGAAACAAAATTGAGTTATTTGTAGTGAGGTGGATGGACCTAGAGTCTGCCATACAGAGTGAAGTAAGTCAGAAAGAGAAAAACAAACACCGTATACTAACACATATGTATATGGAATCTAAAAAAAAAAAAAACAAAAAAAGGTTCTGAAGAACCTAGGGGCAGGACAGAAATAAAGATGCAGACGTAGAGAATGGACTTGAGGACACGGGGAGGGGGAAGGGTAAGCTGGGACGAAGTGAGAGAGTGGCATGGACATATATACACTACCAAATGTAAAATAGATAGCTAGTGGGAAGCAGCTGCATGGCACAGGGAGATCAGCTCTGTGCTTTGTGACCACCTAGAGGGGTGGGATAGGGAGGGTGGGAGGGAGATGCAAGAGAGAGGGGATACGGGGATATATGTATACGTATAGCTGATTCACTTTGTTATATAGCAGAAACTAACACACCATTGTTAAGCAATTATACTCCAATAAAGATGTTAAAAAAAAAAAGATGTGGTAAATATATACAATGGACTATTACTCAGCCATAAAAAGGAACGAAACTGGGTCATTTGTAGAGATGTGGATGGACCTAGAGTCTGTCATACAGAGTGAAGTGAACCAGAAAGAGAAACACAAATATCGTATATTAACACATATATGTGGAATCTAGAAAAATGGCACAGGTGAACCTATTTGCAGGGCAGGAATAGAGACGTAGATTTATAGAATGGACATATGGACACAGAGGGGGAAGGGGAATGTGGGACGAATTGGGAGATCAGGATTGCCATATATACACTACCATGTGTAAAACAGATAGCTAGCAGGAACATGCTACAAAAATGTGAAAGCTCAGCTTGGTGCTCTGTGATGACCTAGATGGGTGGGATGGGGGGTGGGGTGGGAAAGAGGTCCAAGAGGGAGGCGATATAGGTATACATATAACTGATTCACTTCATTGTACAGCAGAAACTAACACAACATTGTAAAGCAATTATACTCCAATAAAATATATATATATATAGAGAGAGAATAGATAAACAACAAGGTCCTACTGATAGCACAGAGAACCATATTCAATATCCTATAATAAACCACAATGGAAAAGAATTTAAAAAAAGAATGTATATATATATATATATATATATATATATATATATATATATATATATACACACACACCAACTGAAGCACTGTAAATCAACTATAATTCAATTAAAAAATTTTTTTAAATATATGGGCTGTGAATGCTGAGTTGGCTTTATGATCCACTAATGAGTTCCATAATGAGTTTGTAAGCATTGGTCCTGCAAAATAGCTTTATACAAGATAAATCTACTTATTCCATGTATCCAGGACTAGCCAGTTTCATGACATTTGAATAAACAATAAAAATAAAAGGAATTACATTATAAATACCCTAGAAAGAGACATGTGGAAAATTATATGGGGAAAAATAAGTATAAAATATTGCAGACCTTTTTAAAAATTCTTGGGATAGAGAAGCTTAATATATACTACATAAATTTTAAGTTATTTAATTAATGCATGGATTTAATTTTATTCACATCATAAAACTGACTAGTTTTGAGGGTACCTTGATGAAATAATTCCGAAGTTCACCAAGGCAAATAAAGCAAGGATGAAGGTCTCTAAATAGAGAAGTGAATCAGAAGAGGCAGTGGTGTGTTGGAGTCACAGGTACCAGCTTAGGAGACCATATTGTTAAATTTTCAGGAATTCTGTGATCTGATTGATGTCATATTGTAGCTTGGAATCAATGGGAAAGTTAATTCCTCAAGGGTGGATATTTGGAAAGAGAATTATAGAAAACTACCTACCACCAAATATAAGAGAAAATTTGGAGGAATAAAAAGGTAACATACTAAATGTCACAATTGCTTTAAAATATAGAATAAAAATTAACGTAATCAATTTTAATCAAATATTTGGTTCTGGGAGAATGTTTTAAATTTCAATTTAATGAAAGAAATAACAAAGGAAAAAACATAGATATGCTGCCTAAAAGCTTACGAGTTCTGTGTTTGACTTTAATTTGTGTGTTAGTAAAACTTCTCCCCATAGCCACAATTAAAAAGTAAACTTAGGGCTTCCCTGGTGGCGCAGCGGTTGAGAATCTGCCTGCCAATGCAGGGGACACAGGTTCGAGCCCTGGTCTGGGAAGATCCCACATGCCACGGAGCAACTGGGCCCGTGAGCCACAACTACTGAGCCTGCGCGTCTGGAGCCTGTGCTCCGCAACAAGAGAGGCCGCGACTGTGAGAGGCCTGCGCACTGCGATGAAGAGTGGCCCCCGCCTGCCGCAACTAGAGAAAGCCCTCGCACAGAAACGAAGACCCAACACAGCCAAAGATAAATATAAATAGATAAAAATTTTTTAAAAAGTAAACTTAGAAAAAAAATTGCAACAAATAGCAGAGAAAAGTTTAATAATCTTAACATATAAATTACTTACACAAGAGTTAGTAGAAACACTAAAACTCCAATAGATACACGGAGAAAAGCCATTTACTCAGAAGTCACAGGAAGCTAACGCAATGTAGATAAGAAGTGTAAACCCATGGAGCCAGGGTAACCTTTAAAATGTACAAATTTTACACCTCTAAAATGTACTACTTTAAAATGTACAAACGGAAATAATGAGACTCAGCTCTCAGGCTGCACCAACCTCTCTTGTTTTCATTATCATCGTCTCTTCACGTTTGTTCACCCCAAAGACGCCTACTCCTCCTGCTCCTTCTCTGGCTCAGCTCCTAACATCTATCACTCCTAAGGCTCCACAAGGATGTTCTACCTATCAAATGCTGTACTTTTTTCTTCCTCAACCTCCTTATTTCTACAGAACACTACTCACTGATCCATTTCTGTCCACAAAGTCCTCAGACACACTCTGGTTTTCCTATAACAACCCCACCTCCGAGGTCTGAAATGAAAAGTCTAGAATCTCCTTTCCACTGTTCAACAGTCCTCATGGACCTTTGCTTTGCCTCCATCATGACATTCAATCCATTGACCTCTCCACCTTCTCCCAGCCCACCATCTCCAGCTTTCTCCTCATTCAACTTAGATTCCATAGTCCATCATTCTCTTTAAGAACCTCTAAATGCCCAAACTTCTCCTTCCTTCCATCAAGCCCCTGGGCAAAACTCCTCTCTGTATCTGTAATCACTTTAGCTCAAGCTATCGTGGTCCCTGCACTGATAAAGTTCAAAAGTCTTCTTTCTCTCCTCTCTCCAAACCATTCTCTACACAGTCTAGCTAAAATGGTCTCTTTAAAACACTAAAAAAAAAAAAAAAAAAAAATGGTTCTGAAGAACTTAGGGGCAGGACAGGAATAAAGACGCAGACGTAGAAAATGGGCTTGAGGACATGGCGGGGGGAAGGGTAAGCTGGGATGAAGTGAGAGAGTAGCATGGACATATATACACTACCAAATGTAAAACAGATAGCTAGTGGGAAGCAGCTGCATAGCACAGGGAGATCAGTTTGGTGCTTTGTGACCACCTAGAGGGGTGGGATAGGGAGCATGGGAGGGAGATGCAAGAGGGAGGGGATATGGGATATGGGGATATAAGTATACGTATAGCTAATTCACTTTGTTATACAGCAGCAACTAACACAACAATGTAAAGCAATTATACTCTAATAAAGACGTTAAAAAAAAACCCACTAATGTGATAATGTTATTTCCATGCTAAAAATTAAGCCATCTGGTTCCCACAGTTCTTAAGATAAGGCCCTCGTCCTCATGTCCTCTTCAGCCCAGCCTTATCCCTGGCTGCTTCCCAACTCTCACCACCCCACCACAACGGAAATCTCCCAGCATGTCTCAGCAAGCCATGCTCCCTTTCCTCTCACATCTCATTATCTCTGCCTGGAATGCCCTTCCCTGCACCTGCCCTTTGCTGGGATACTCTTACTCATCCTTGTGTATCAGATGAAGTGTTACTCTTTTAGAAAAGCCTTCCTAGTTCTTCAAGACTAAGTCAGTTTTCCTCCTTAATCTCTCATAGTAGCATTTACTTCTCCTTCATAGCACACATCATACACACAATTAAGTACCCGAATTATATCTTGTTTTCTGTTTACATCTGTCCCAGAGTATAATTTCCATGGGAACAGGGACAAAGTCTGTCATCTCCTCACTTTATCTCAGTGCCTAGTACAGTGGCTGGCACACAGTAGGCTCCTCCTTAAAATATGTATCACATGAATTAACATACTCTCACCTATAAAATTCAGAAATAATCTTAACAAGAATTTCAAATGTTGACAAGGGTACAGTGAAATATGCCCAACTGCACACAGCTCTTGAGAATATAACTTATTACAACCCTTTTAGAAAATAATTTTACATGATATATTACAAGTGCTACTTTTGATCTAGTAATTCCACTTCAAAGAAATAAGCTTAGGCACATGCACAAAAGCTTATAAACAGATGTCTTGTCTCATTATTTGTAATACTGAAAAATTATTAATAACATAAATATCCAACAATAGTTAAGTAAATTGAGGTTTAGCATCTAAGTAGAATATTATTTCACTATTTTTAATTATGTGTACAAAGAATTTGCAATAACTTTGGGCAATATTTATGTTTTAATGTTTCTGAATAAGCAGTATACAAAATTATATAGACAGCATGAACCCAATGTGTAAAAAAGCACATACAGAAAAAAAATTTAGAACTACAAAGAAATAATAAGAGCCATTATAAGAACAACAATGACAATAATGTTAACGACTAACACTTACTGAGCATTTGCCGTGTGCCAAACATTGTTATGTCTTACATACACTGATTCATTCAAGGCTCACAACAACCTTATTATTTCAATTAGGTTACAATTATTCCCATTTTTAAGATGAGGAAACTAAGGCTCAAAAAGGTAAAGTAACTTCTCTAGGATCACCCAGGATGTCCAATCAAGAGTCTTAACACTTTAAAATAATAAAAATATTTCCAAATAATAATCATACCATCTCATGGTGATATGATTATTCTATATGTGATTCTTTCTGTGTTTTCCTATTTCCTGTAATGAGCATCCCTAACTGTGATAAATGGAAAGAAAAGTTTCATCTAAAAACAGCCCATAAAGAAGAGCTTCTTAGTTGGCACAATCTTTATGCCAAAGCAATCCTGGAAGCAGTAAATTATAAAAGTATAAATATTTCAGAAACCTACTGCATCACCTTCCAGTGGCTATTAACAGAAGTATCAAGGCCACCTGGTTGCTTTAGAAAATTAAACCATAAGCAGTATCTTGGAAGTTCTTTCCTAAATGGAACCTCACTCCCATCCCATTAAGCAGCCATCTTTGCCAATGAATAGTGCACTGATGGGGTAAGATAGGGATCACAGATTTTTTATTAAGCCATTCTTATGTAAGTATAGGACGATAAAGGATCTGAAATAATGGCACTTATTCATAAATTCAGATGTTTTGTATATATATATACGTGTGTGTGTGTGTGTGTGTGTGTGTGTGTGTGTGTAAAATACCTCCTCTGGTCAGCATTCCATGTTAGCAGGACATTGAAGACACATTCAGAGGATTTGTGACAGCTATACCCAGCTCAACTTGAGGACACAGGTGTGTGGACTTCTTTGCTCAAGTACAGACTGCCCTTCCAGCTGACCTCTTTCTCACAGGCTTCCAGCAGAGCTTTTAATAGTTTGAAAATAAAATCTATCCATTTTTTAAAAATTAGGCGTAAGTCAATGGAAAGATAAGGGTATAGAGAGCTTGAAGTATATAATGATTGCAAGGCCCTTAGCGATACTGAAGTGGAGGTAAGATACTGAGTTCCACAAAGTAGCTGCTCTTCAGCTCTCCACTGACCTTGCCATTCATAGACTTACACCCAAGACCTAATGCGAAGAGGCTGAATTTGAAGTGAATAAAAATCATGAAAAAGTACAAATCTCCTTCAGATATTGGGAAAAGAGGTACTGCACCCCTAGCTTGCTCCACACAAGGGTTGAATATATTTGTCGCAGTTACGGAAGGTGATGGTTGTGAATGAATCCAAGATTGAGCTGAGGCATCCCTGCTTGGGAGTACCCAAAGGTATCACCAAATAAATCTCCCTAGGGTGAAGGGAGCCATGGGCCAAAGACAGAGGGAACTTGTAAATATCACCTAGAACCAAGAAGGATGAGTTTCAAGCACACATGAGCCACTTCCTAGATACCTACTGTTCTATTTGGGTAAAATTTGGGAGAGAGATTGGGGTAAAAGTTCTGATTATTCTTTAGATGAGCTCTAGAATAAAAACAGCTTGATAATTGTTGTCCTACTGTACCTATGAGCTGGTATCAACAGCAATGTATGGATTTCATTGAATAATAACAGCAAAAATAACTGCATGATAACCTAGGATAAAGGAATTAGTACAAAGTGATAAGGGACAAATAGTAACAATGTCAATTATACATTCATAAACAAGGTACTTAATGATGAAAGGAATACATTAAGCTAAAACAATATGAAAATAAATAACAATTTAAGAGACACAGGAAGAATAATTTCCTAATTGGCTAAACATTTTAGAATAAGACAATGAAGATCAAAGACATGTCGCAATCATTTAAAGGAAATCAAGGTTCTCAAGGCAATATCAAATGCCATGCATTTGCCCTCCCAAAGTGGTAAGATACCCTCAGAGGAGAGAGAGAAAGAGAACAGAGAACCAACAGGCGTTTTGCTCTTCTGCTCGACAATTTACTTTTCTACAGTTGGCACATAAGAGCTCTCTGGAGGATGCTCCAGATGTTTTCTACTCACTGACAGACTGAGTCCTCTCACCTCATGACCCATCTTGAGCCTCAAAGCCTCTCTGAGCCTCAGTGCCTATGGAGATGTTAGTTATACCTTACTCATAAGATTAGTGTTGAAATTAAGACAAATGTAAACCCTTACCCAATCCCTATGCTAGTTCTCACGCTTTTCTCTGTTAAGCATGAGTATGTCACTAATATTTTTTTTATTATCCCACTCCTGGGCATGTATCTGGAGAAAACCATAATTCACAAAGATACACACACCCCACTGTTCACTGCCACACTATTTACGATAGCCAGGACATGGAAGGAACTTAAATATCCATCAACAGAGGAATGGATAAAGAAGATGTGGTACATATATACAATGGAATATTACTCAGCCATAAAAAAGAACGAAATAATGCCATTTGCAGCAACACGGATGGGCCTAGAGATTGTCATACGGAGTGAAGTAAGTCAGACAGAGAAAGACAAATATCATATGATATTGCTTATGTGTGGAATCTAAAAAAATAGTGCAAATGAACTTACTTACAAAACAGAAATAATCATCGACATAAAAAACAAACTTACAGTTACCAGGGGGTAAAGGGTGGGGAGGGATAAGCTGGGAGATTGGGATTTACACATACACACTATTATATATAAAATAGATAACTAATAAGGACCTACTGTATAGCACAGGGAACTCTACTCAATACTCTATACTGACTTATATGGGAAAAGAATCTAAAAAAGAGTGGATATATGTATATGTATAACTGATTCACTTTGCTGTACAGCAGAAACTAACACAGCACTGTAAATCAACTATACGCCAATAAAAAAAAAAAATGAGTTCACATTGTAAAGTTCTCCAAATTGAGAACCATATATTTTGGCCATCTCTCCCCTAAAACTCTGCTATAGTTTTACCTTTTTCAGCATGTCACATTAACGGACTCATACAGTACGTAACCTTTTCAGACTGGCTTCTTCCACTTCTCAATATGCACTATAAGATCCACCCATGCTTTTGCATGGCAAGATAGTTTATTCCATTTACTGGTGAATAAACTCCATTGTACAGATACACCACTCCAATTTCAGTCCCAAACCATGCCAACAATGTCTTCTACCCCTGCCTTCACCACCACCACTAAAGATATTTGGAGCATTTTGGTTTGTTCACTCTAGGGATCCTGAATCTATGGTACCTGACTATCTTCTGGCCATACCTGGCCACTGCTACTGGGTACAGATGTAGCTGTGGGAAGAGTGACCCTGAGCATCAGTAAGCCAAGGTCATGACAACTGCGCACTCCCACACTCTTTCACAGACACAGAGTCCCTTACTCCCACTTAGGGGAAACATGTTGGTTAAAATTAGAGAAATTTTCCATCAGAATTTTATAACAAGAATGTTTTAAGCTCCTCCCTCCAGTCTATGGCATAATTCAGTATGATTATGGGAAAAAAATTAGTGAGTGATGACTAGCACTTTTGACAAAAATTTAAATAGAATAAAGTAAATGGTATGAGAAAATGTTATAGTATGCTGCACATAGTAAAAATAAATATTGTTTCATAAAATTTTTGTTTCAGTTGCATATGTATGCCTTCTAGGGCAAATGTAAAATGTAGTTCTTACTGTGGGTCATGGTTCAAAAGGGTAGAAAGACCCTGTTCTATAGGGAATGTCCACAAAATCTGGGTGCTCCTTTCTCAAATCCTTGTTGTTCAAGAGTCTTTTTGTGTGAGGCTAAGAGGGGACAGTTAATTAAGCTTGCTTGGGTTCTATTATGAACCAAAATAGCTTCAGCTAATACACTGGAAGCAAGAATCTGTTTGGCTGAGCTCCAGCGTAGAGCCCACCCCCAATCCAAGCACCATTGGCAGAATAATGAAATCCCATGATCCATAGGGCTGCCACTTCCTAATCATGAGTCAGGAAAGTTCTACAAGGAGGCTATAAGGATAGACAGGAAATGCCAGGGGTTCTATTGAACTCTTTTCTGACCAAAAAGAATAATCACTGGATGATGTGGACGTGGCTAAGTTAGAAGAAAAGGGCCAGGTTCTCCTAGAATATGTAAATCTTAGGACACACCTCACAGGGTCTTCCTGGATTCCTTCTCTAAGGACCTGCCCTTTAATTCTGTTTTATATTGGAATTCCCTTTGCATCCAGGGCTAGCATGGATATCAGAATGGGAATGCTTAGTGGAGGTCTAGAACTGACACCAGTTGAGATTACTACTTATGTCAAACGTATTCCATCTGTGGAAATAGCCTGTAAATACAGAGGTAGGACCCCTGTGTTTTCACCCATGCCAGATACATGACCGTGATCTCTTGGTCATAATTAAGTGGTCCAGGGGTGAGCCACGGACCATTAGTAGTTATCCGCCAAAATTTTCAAACTGAAACTGACAGACGCAGGTCACTCAAGAATGGCAGCAGATTGGGTAATTGTAAGCAACTGATCAGGAAAAAGCCAGTTTGTAACAGGAGAGAATAAACAAATAAGTGAAGGAACAGAGAGAGGACCCAGGCAACATGCAAGTCTCTGGCTCCAGTTGACTTGAAGACCAGTTGTACCCCTGCCCTTCCCACAATTATATAAACAATACCCTGATGATCCCTCAATAAATGTCACTTCGTACTTAAGCACAAGTAGTCACCATGTGCCTACAGGATGCAATTCCTTTAAGGAACAAACTGGGACCAAAAAAAGAAGTTTTAGTACAAAATGGCATTTTCTTGGGAGATTTCAGTTTTCCCAAAGAGGATTTTGCTGGAGATGCTTAATAAGAAAGCTAATTCAAGTTGGGTCTCTGTCACTTAAGACCAAAAATATTCTATTATGATGACCTATCCAATGCCTTTCTAAGAATAAACTTGTACAAAAGCTCAGAGAATTTCAGCAAAGCAAGATATAGAAGGAATTGTGAATAATCAGCAGTACTAAGTGTCATGTAGTATGCTGGGCTGCCATCAAACCAACTTTAGAAATATGAAAGCTGAAGTCCTAAGAAGGCATCTTTGAAGGCACTCAGACGCTAAATGGCTGAAGTCAGAGCAGAATACAGGTCTGTTTGAAGCTAGAGCTTAGGCTTTTTTCCCGCAAACCACTTCCACAGTCTGCTGACAAGAAACTTCACCAAGGACAGTTTCTGGTTTCTCAATGAAGAGCTTGCAGTGTAACTTCATGGAAAAGGTCAAGTAATGCTGGCTCACTCACAGAATCTTCCTGAGGAAGACAGCTGTTATCACTGTTGGTCTTGATTGGGCCCCAGGCTGCTGGAGCTGTTCATAATGTCTCCCAGTTAGAACCATTAGTGTGTGATGAGGAGTTTAATTTATATTGTGAATCAGAGGAGCACACTAAACAAATCGAGGAATAGCTACAAGTTTCCTTCCAAGCCTCCAGCACCTACTGGCCCTTCTTAGTCCTCCATCTCCACCCTCTAGAGTATATGTTTCCACGGAAACAGATGCCTGGTGATCTGAAAAGGCAATTTGAGTTCTGACTGGATTTGCAGGATGAAGCACCCAATGCCTAAAGAAGTAGCAGGAAAAATGCAAGCTTCTGGGAGTCGTTCCTGGCAGGTAACTGAAATCAGGCATTGGGGTGCAGTGGAGTCAGGAGCACGAATCCTACATTGAAGAGGTGATGAATTGAATCCAACAATGATGAGCCTCCATCCTTGAGAAAGGCCAAGTGTGTGCTCCTCTGGTTTCTTTGTGGCCGAGGTTCTCACCGTGGTTTATGGATTTGCGTGCTCTGGAACCTTGGACCTGGTTCCCACTGAACTTCCCCCCTCTCGCCCTCATAAAGTCAGTGCTGAGTATGCACTCTCTCCATCCATCTGGTACCAGGCACAATCACAGGGGTGACCCTGTGCCTCATTCTCCCCATTATTTATCTCTCTGTTCCTGGACTTCACCACCATAAGGGCACTTCTCTGTCCAACAAAGAGATTATGAGCTTTGGCCTCAGACACCTCTGGGTTCAAACTCCAGCTCTTTCACTTATTGGTTGGGAGAGAGAACTGATCAGAAGAAAAATACATCAAGGTAGGGAGGGAGTTGAGGACTTGGGGGAAGTGGCCCTGTTTGGGCCAGGGTGCTCAGACTAGAGCAGGACCCTCTCCTCAGGGGCTCTATCCTGCCCCTCACTCTTTGGTCACCTGTTGGGCTCTTGTTCCCCATCTGAGTCAGAATGCCCAGAACCCTTGGAGCCCTCCCTCTCCCAGCAAACCAGGACGATTTAGATGACACCATCACCTTCTCTGGGCTTTGGATCCTCCCCTAAGCCCTGACAGTGACCAGCCTTACAACTGAAGCAGCATCCTCCAGCCTGTCCTTGCCCAGCCCTATTCTAATGCACCCAAATATTACTGCTCTACCTCCAGGGCTCAGTCTCATGCAGACAAGGCCTCTTATTTGGGCCACTTATGAGCTTGATTAGATTCCCAGGCTATGAGTCATGAGTCTATAATTCATAGACTGCATTCCAGCTCCTCCTGGACTGAAGCAGCCTCAGAAAGTTTGATGTCATATGCTAGTGGGCAGGTACTGTCCCTGCGGAGGGGCACAGGCATGGCCGTCATTGGCAACTGACACCTCCCAAAGTGCGTTCCCAGGCCTCTCTCTATTTTCTTATACTATTTCTCTGCCTTTCTCTCATCTCTCTTTTTTTCTGTCTCTTTCCCTTTAACTCTGCTTCTTTTTCTTCCTCTCCCTTTCCCTCTCTTTTTCTCTCCCTCCTGCCATCTTTCCCTTTGTCATTCTTTCCCATACTGCCCCTATCCCTTTCACGCTCTCTCTCTCTGACTTCATGCCTTTCTGTCTCCCTCCATCTCCCTCTTTTCCTTGTCTGCTAAAGCCATGAGCCCTTTCCCCAGAAAGCTGGAAGAAGCCTGCAGAGTCCCACTTGTTAGCTGCCATCCGACCCATCCTTCATATTCCAAAGAAGGAACTGGGTTCTCTCCCATGAGCAGTTTTTACTCCAAGGGACCACAGATACCCATGTGCCAAGGGAAGCTAGGCGACCCCAGACTTGCATCAGAGTGCGCTAGAGATGCCCTCCACGCTCCTGAGAGAGGCCCACCCTGGGAAGTCCCCATGGGGTGGCAGCTCAGCCCAAAGGAGGAGTCTGAGGCAACTGCTGGCTCCCCTTCCCCCTCAGGCCACCTCCACTGCTTGCCACTTAACACTGCTCCTTGCAAATGCTGTCACACAGCGCTCCCCCTGTCACCAATTCTCCTGTGCCAACCCTATGGAGAGGGTGATCTGTTACCTCCCTGAAAGCAAGGCTGGAGCTGTATATGGTCTCATTCCCCCAAAGGCTCCAAAGAGAGCTGTGCTCTTGAAGTGGCTTGTGTAATTATCCATGTGGGACCACCCACGTAGGAACCCTTAAGCATTGTTCTTGGCCTTCCGTCTAACACGTAATCTAAACACAGGCTTTTTCTTCTGTCTGCTGAATTGAAGTTGAAGGAAACGCGACCTTCTGCCAGCACTAACCATGAGGAGCCCTGGGGGTAAAGGCTGCCCCACCCCTAGGTTTGGGTACTGCTGGTTATTTCCCTTCAGCACCAGGGACAGCATCCTCGTGCAGCCAGGGGCCTGGGGCCAGCTCTTCTCTAGCCTTGCCTGACTTCCCAAAGGGACCCTCCACATCAGAAGCAATATTAAAGGAGAAAGGGGTATGATAAGATCCTGTCAAATTTCTCCATTCACAGATGTGAAAATCCAGCTGGGAGGGACTGGGGCAAGTCCACAGAAACAGAGCCCCTCTCCCAAGTTCCAATCCAGAAATTCTTCTATGAGTTGTCTCCCTCTGGCCTCAGATGGCATATCTTTAAAGCCCTTAAGATAACTGGGGACACGTGCATATATTTAGATGTATGCATTTTCCTGCGTTTGTGAGTATAGTGCTTGGGCATGTGTTCAGTTGTGAGGGTTTTTTACAGGATTTCTAGGATTCAATTAGGTAAAGGATATTGTAAAGCACTCACCATAGGGCTTGCAGTAATAATTTGTCCCCTTCCTCCTTCACTCTCTTTGATCTCTTCTATGGATGTCAGGAAAAGGATGCTATATAAAATTTTTTTCTGTCTTGTTATCATTATCTAAATTACCACAATAGGTTGAAATAAAGAGTATTTTACCTCCCTGTTTCCCTACACTGGAGGAGACCAGCAGAATGGAAATAATTGGAGGGTAAGAAAAATTATTTCTCATTCAGTAAGATAGCTGCAGCCACTCAAACCTTTTTTTTCTTTTTTTAAGTTGCTGTACAAAAAAAAAAAAAAGGTGTTTTATAGGATTTTATGTAGAAGAGAAATAATAGAAAAGTTCTACAGAAATCATTGACAAGCTTATTTTGTTTGTTCCAACAGTCAGGCAGTTTTCCCATCAGATACTACAGAGAGTGAGTGCTTTGAATATATTCCTTTGGATACTGGAAGCAATTTTCAACAGCAATTATTTAAAATATTTATGAAAAGTTTTGGAAAAATCTGTCTCCCAAAAAGTGTGTAGATAAGTATCAAAATGTCTGTTTCTAGAGGACAGATCTAATACTGGAAAGAGCTTTCCAAGCAACTGAATGGCCTGCATTAAAGCTATAAGGGAGATCCATATAAAAAGTGCTCCAAGAATATGTAAGTACGATTAAAACATACGGGTAGTTTGGGCTTGTCTGTTTGCCTTTGTTATACACATTTCCTTTAGGTTAGTTTAGTGGCAAGAGAAGGCTTTTCACATCTATGAAATACAATCAGAATTTATAACTTAAGTATAAGTCAAAAACAGAATTCAGACCCTGATTCACCCTTCTTTTTAAAACATTCTCCAAAATAGAATTGGTCAGCAGAAATATTGATATGCATTTATGTTAAGTGTTTACCATATACCAGGCACTGTGCCTTAATTTATTTAATTCTCAACCCTGCAACCCTGGGAGACAGGTATCATTACCCTCATTTTATAGATGAGGAAACTGAGGTTCGATAATTTGCTCGAGGTAACAGAGCATGCAGTAGTGTTGGTGCTGGAACCCAGGATCATCTGACCCAAAAACTAAGCTATAAATTACAATTCATGTACTTGGAATAGCACCATGGCTACCCTCAGTGAAGGAGTAGAGGGGCAGATAGCTCTCAGGCCTGGCCACACATCTAATGCCGCAGACCCTGTTTCCTGGACTGATGAAATTGTTACATGAGACAGGGACTGTGCATGATGGTCCTGAGAAGAGAGCATGCTAGTTTGTTGTTTCCACAATTCCCAGGACCCTCCCCTTCCTCTCTTCCTATCCCTTCTGCTCTCCTCCATTCTCCTGCAACACCAACTCAAGGCTTCCTGGAGCCAGGAGAAAGTCACCTGGAGGAGCCAGCAGTGAAATCTGCAATGTTCACTCAGACTCCCGAATGACATGCCCAGAGGCTTCAGGCCAGGATGGATGGAAACACAGCTGCAAACCACGAGGGCAGTGGTGCCTTTGGCAACTCAGAGGTTTGGGAAGGAAATGGAGGGAATGCTTGCTCAGAATATAGTTTCTGATGCCTTTACTTCATCCTGGAATTACAAATAGCATGTCTGTGCTGGAATGACACCCCAAGAGACTATTTAGTTCAATTTTTTTCCACTGACAGGTTGAAGGTGAAGCTCAGAGGCCAAGTGAACTGCCAGTGGTGGCAAAGCAGGTAAACAGATCACAGGTGGTTACACAGCAGGCAGGTGGCAGAGCCCAGACATAATGAGGAAGTTAAGACCTGCTCCCCAGCTGAGTGCATGATGCAGCCAACCAGCCCAACCTTATGGCCACTGTGATGGTTAATTTTTTGTGTCAGCTTGACTAGGCCATGGGATGCCCAGACACCTGGTTAAACATTATTTCTGGGTGTGTCTGTGAGTGTGTTTCTGGAAGAGATTACCTTGTGAATTGGTGGATTGAGTAAAGCATATGCCTTTCCCCAATGTAAGTGGGCATCACACAACCTGTTGAGGGTCTGAATGAAACAAAAAAGCTGAAGAAGGTTGGATTCTCTCTCTGCCTAACTACTTGAGCCAGGACATCAATTTTCTCCTGCCCTTGACTATCCTGGTTCACCTGCCTTTAGAGTGGGCTGGAATCTACACAATCAGCCCTCGGCCCTCAAGCCTTCAACCTACACACCAGCCTTCCTGGTTCTCCAGTTTGCAGGTGGCAGATCACGGGACTCCTCAGCCTCCATAATCATGTGAGCCAATTCCTTATAATAAATTTTATTTATTGAAATTAATCTCCTATTGGTTCTGTTTCTCTGGAGAACCCTGACTAATACAGCTGCCTTTGCTGGTTTCCCACTCTGTTATAGTGTCTGTAAGAGAGACCAACTCACACTGGCTTAAGCAAAAAGGGAGGCTTATCACAGGCTCTTGGTGGTTTGCCAAGCTGCATTTAAAGAAGAAGCCAACAACCACGTTTCAGAGAGGCAGAAAGCTGGATCATCTGGGCCTTAAACGTAGAACCTGGAATTAAGTGTCATCAGGATTCCCTTTTTCCAACCATTGTCTCAGCCTCTCTCTGAGCCCTGGCTCTATTCTTCCCTTTCAGAACTGATTTCTACATGGGGTAGGGGACATGGCTACTGGCCATTCCACATCTGTTATTGAAGCAAAAAGCCTTTTCCATGCCCCTACCCGGGGAAGGATTATTGGCTGGTATTTATATGCCCAGCCCTGTGCGTATGGGAGTGGGAGTATTATGACAAGCATTCTACATTAGAGACACATGACAGGAGTGAGAAAAAATCAAGTACTCAAAAAATCATAGGGATGTTTGGACAGAATTTCGGAGGCTCTTCACCCCTCTGTCTGTGCCGTGCGCATGCAGGTGGAGCCCCCAAAAGTGACTGTAACTGGGTAGGGCCTCGACACAGACTTTAAAATTGCAGATTGACCTTGTTCATGCCATAACCCTCCAAAGAAAAATGTGAAGGATTATTTGCAGGAAAAGTATATGCATGTGCTGGTCAGAGGTCAAAGGACAAATGTCCACACTAAAATAGGACCTCAATACATTGAGTTGGATCCACATGAGCAAAGAGACAAGAGATGAAGCCACAGTTGTCCTAGGATCAGTGCTGGACGAGGGTAAGGTGTTTGGTACCATGAGTAACAGAATTTTACTTCTCCGTTTAAAATTGCTGGGTGCCTGGAGGCAGAATTGTCTTGGAAGACAGTTTAAGCCTTTTATTTCTCAGATGAGGAAACTGAGGTCCAGAGAGGGGAAGCAACTTGTCCAAAAATGCACAGGTAATTATTTGGAAGGTTTAAGACTAGAAGCCAGAATTTCCAGAGCCCAAAACTGTGTTCTTCCCTACCGTCTCTCCCTGTGAAGGCCCATTACTCTGGGCCACCCAACCTTAGATGCTTCTTTCCAATCTCCCTTAGATGGAACTAGGTGCAAAAAATCAATAACCCTCATCCCTTCCTAAATGTCCCTGTAAACTACCAGGGTCTTGGGACTCTGGCAGCAGCCTACTTATATAAGGGATGAAGAAGAGAGAGAGACAGAGAGAGAGGCAGAGAGACAGACAGACAGAGAGACTCCAGAACACATGGGGCTGCCTGGTCTCCAGGGAAGCCTCAGACAGTGACCAGCCACTTGGGCTCCCAGCCCTGACTCCTCCATAACTGCCCTTTTGCAATGGAGCTAAAGAAAATGGAGGTGGAAAGAATGTGGGAGGAAAGAAAGAGAGGAAGGTAAAAACAGTAAGGGAAAATGAGGAAGACAAAGAGGAAGGGAGGGAAGGAGGAAGAAAGAAGGAAAAGAAAGACAAGGAGAGACAGAGAGATGTGGTTGGCCACATGCAGAGAAAGAGAACAGTGGTGACAGTGAGTCAGAGGTCAGGGTTACAAAAAGAATGTGAGTTACAGAACCACTGACCCTGCTGTTAACAAGGGGCTGCGTTTCTGACCGATCAGGATGACCATCAACAGACCTCTGCAGAAGGAGAATGAGCTGAGAGTGAGGCTAGCCTACTTTCCTTCCATGGGTCATCCAATCACAGCTGTTTACTAACACCTACAGTGGCTCTCCAGCCAGGAGCTGAAAGTCATACAAAGTCATATCCTCACCATGCTTGCCCAGAGGCCTTGAGCCTAGCTGTGGAAAGCTTCTTAAATGAAAAGACCACTAACTGAGGAGAATCATTCATCCAGTATATGTTCATTCCATGCCTACGATCAGCTCACCTAGTGGAAACCTTGAACAATCAGTCTCCTAATCCTGGGCTCCCACGTTTTTCCAAGCCATACTGCCTTCCAGTTGGTAACATCATCATCTATCTCCTTCTTCATGGTGATGATTATCATCATCATCTTCTTCTTCAGAGCAGCTATTCTTCACTGAGTGCTTAATACTAAGCCAGACACAGTATTAAGTATATTATGTATGCTATGTCTGATCTTCACAATTACTGTGTGAGGGAGGCCTGAGGTATATCCCAGTTTTGCACAACCAAGGCAAGTAATCAGAAAAGTTATACAACTTTCCTGAGAACAAATAGCTGCTGCAAGTCAGAGTCAAGCCTCATACCCATAGTGTCTTTTCTATTCCAAAGTACCTAGAATGAGCAAAAGAAAAGGAACAAGTGAGGTCTCGTTGGCAATCCCCACCACTTTAATACTCTACCCACTTCCCATGCAGGGACATTGTCAAGTATCAATAGAGGCTCTTTGCCTAAAAGATGGATTGGCTTTTAGAAAAGTTTGAGTGAGTCCAATTTTGTTGAATATGTACATTCTTTGCACAGGGAGCCCACATACTTTCTCATTCCCTAATTTACTTGTACCTTCATTCATTCAACAAATATTTATGGAGAGCTTAGATTATGTCTGAAACTATTCTAGGTATTTAGAATATAGGTGTGAACAAACCAGACAAAGCTTATAGTCCAATTAAGGGAGATAAACAAACAAATAAATAGGTCAATATGTAGTATAAACACAAATAGGAATAATTGCTATGAACAAAAAGTAAGAAGAGAGAACATGGTGGGAGGTGCTATTTCAGATAATGTGGTCAGGGACAGCTCTCTGAAGATGAGACATTTACTAAAAGCTTAAATGAAGTGAGGGGCTGAGTTATAGGGACCTCTGAGAGAAGATCAATCCTGAGAGAAAGGCAAGTGCAAAGGTCCTGGGGCAGAAGAATCCTTTGTGCTCAAGGCACAGTGAGGAGGTCAACACTGCTGGAGAGAAGATGAGATCAAAGCAGGCAACTGATAATTAAGGGCTTGGAGGGCTTGATGTGAATTTGGAATATTACTCAGAGAAATATCCAGCTATTGAGTGGGAGTGTCATGTCCAGATTCGCATGTTACAATGGTCCCTCTGGCTGCAGCAAGAATGCATGAAGGCAGGAAGACCAGTTAGGAATCTCTGGCCAGTGACCAGGTGACAGGCCATGATGGCTTGGGGCGGATGGTAGCAGAGGATCTGTAAGCAGTGGTCAGGTTGGAGATACTCTGACCAACTGGATGTGCAGTGTGAGAGAAAAGAGAGGAGTCCGGGAGTACTTCAGTACTTTGGTGTACAAGCCTGAGCAAGAGGTGAATTGAGGCAATGTTCCCTAATTTAGAGGATACTCAGGAAGTGTAATTTGGGGAGGAAAGGGGCAAAAAATCACGTGTCCAGTTTGACACATGCATACTTGGAGATGACTATGAGCCATCTAAGTGGAAATATAAAGTATGCAGATGAATATATGCCTAGAATTCTAAGAGGAGAAACAAAAATGTGAAAGTCATCAGCATATAGATGATATTTAGATATGGTCACCCAGGCACACACAAAATGAGAAGAGAAGAGGGCAGGGCTAAGCCCTGGCACATCCAACGTTTAGAGATCAAGAGGACACAGAAGCCCCAGCAAAGGCACTGGGAGTGAGCACCAGCGAGGCAGGAGGGACATTACCAGAGAGTGCAATATCCCAAAACCAGGGGAAGAGAGGGTTTCAAGCGAGAAGGAATCAAAACTTGCCCCAATGCTGTGAAATACCCGGGTCCTAGTCTCTTTGCCTGGGCTGCTAAGAGTGCAGCTGAGCAGCAGGGCCATGTGATAGCCTAGGTGAGAAATGGAGGAGTTCCCATAACCAGGCTGTCCTGACATCATGCCTTTGAGCTTGACTCTGGAAAAATGTCAATCCTGAGAGACAGCTGGGCAATCAGGGGCCCATAACACACTTCTCCAGGCCTTGGATGACTCTCAGGGGATACACTCCTCCCAGAGCAAGGACTGTGCCTGTATGCCACATGGCTAGCTGGAGGTCACCATAGATCCTGTGGCCAGAGTGGACCACTGGATCTCTCTCAGTACCAAGTGCTTGGAGTGTCAGAATACAAGACAGTCTCGGTGTTATTTAGGAATATGGTGGTTTATTAAATGACACACATGCAATCAGAAAAGTAGGCCAAGTCTAAAATCTGGAATGTACTCCATACCCCCAACAGGCTTTCTGCATCCCCTCCAGGCCATGGGCCCAGACCCACATGGGTCACCTGGGCATAACTGGGTAGAGTTAGCTAACTTCAACATGGGTGGCTAGGGCTGAAAACTGCCATAATATTATACAGATAACTGCTGTATTCACCTTCTTGATTTTAGCTCTTCCTTGAATAAGTTTCTTGGTTCTAAACTAACCAAAGCATGAGCTTCAATGAAAATTCTCAAGAACACAAATTCTATAGATGACCTCATTTCAAAATATGACCACCACACCCAGAGGGTTGACGAGCGAGGGGTGCACTTGCTTCACTGGGAACTAGATTTGACCAGCCTCCTCACTGGGACTACGTGAGCTTGGCTGAGCACCTGTCCTCACGAGGCCAACAGATCCCCGTGTGGACGCCTGCCTAGCTGGCTGAGACTGGGCAGCCTCAGAGGACATTTAAGGGGTGTTGCTTACTATAACCAAGAAGCCAGCTGCCTCCTCTTTCTCTGTTTTCTATGTCTCCTAAAACGATCCCCCTTTTCACCTACAACAAACCACTGGTAGAACTCAGCAACTTCTGAGTTCCCCTAAAAAATCCACACACACAAAAGAATTTGTAAACTAGATGAATGTGCCTGAGGCTATCCTGGAGGAGAGAGAGGAGACGGTTTACATCACCGACCCTACCACAAAAGGCTTCAAAAGCCCCCTGGACATTGGTGTTCTCCCAAGTTTCTGACTTCCTTTAACGTTGGGCCCACATCCTGCTGCACCCACTCCACCCCACCCTCTCATCCTCAGACCCCGGACTCTTGTCTCTTCTTAAATCCTATCCTTGTCTTATGCATAGCAGTCTGGAAACCACCTTTTTATTTTTTTTCTTAATAAGACACATTGTTGAGAGCAGTTTTAGGTTCACAGCAAAATTGAGAGGAAGATATAGAGACTGTGCATATGCTCCCTGCCCCCCACAAGGTGCACAGCTTTCCTCATTATCAACATTCCCCACCAGAGTGGTATGTTTGTTACAATCCACAAACCTACACCGACACATCATAATCATCCTACTTTACATCACGGTTCTCTCTTGGTGTTGTGTGTTCTATGGGTTTTGACAAACGCATAATGACGTGTATCCATCATCGTAGTACCATACAGAATAGTCTCACTGCCCTATTCATTCCTCCCTCCCTCGCAACCCCTGGCAACTACTGATCATTTCACTGTCTCCAAAGTTTTGCCTTGTCCAGAATGTCATATAGTTGGAGTCACATAGAATATAGCTCTTTCAGATTAGCTTCTTTCATTTAGTAATATGAATTTAAGTTTCTTCATGTCTTTTCATAGCTTGATAGCACATTTCTTTTTAGCACTGAATAATATTCCACTGTCTGGATGTACCACAATTTATCCATTCATCTGCTGAAGGACATCTTGGTTGCTTCCAAGTTTTGGTAATTATGAATAAAACTGCTATCATCATCTGCATGCAGGTTTTTGTGTGGACATAAGTTTTCAACTTTTGGGGATGAATATCAAGAAGCACTGCTGGATAGTACGGTAAGAGTATGTTTAGTTTTTTTTTTTTTTTTAAATTAAATTTGAAATGTACTTCCCTTTCCGTATTTCTTTTTTTTTAAATTTTATTTATTTATTTATTTACTTACTTACTTACTTACTTATTTATTTATTTATGGCTGTGTTGGGTCTTCATTTCTGTGCGAGGGCTCTCTCCAGTTGCGGCGAGCGGGGGCCACTCCTCATCGCGGTGCGCGGGCCTCTCACTATCGCGGCCTCTCTTGTTGCGGAGCACAGGCTCCAGATGCACAGGCTCAGCAATTGTGGCTCACGGGCCTAGTCACTCCGTGGCATGTGGGATCTTCCCAGACCAGGGCGCAAATCCGTGTCCCCTGCATTGGCAGGCAGACTCTCAACCACTGCGCCACCAGGGAAGCCCCGAGTATGTTTAGTTTTGTATGAAACCACCACACCGTCCTCCAAATCGGCTGTACCCAGTTCACTGCAGTAAGTGAGAGTTTCTGTTGCTCCACAACCTCACCATCATTTGATGTTGTTAGTATTCTGGATTTTGGCCATTCTAATAGGTGTGTAGTGGTATCTCATTACTGTTTTCATTTGCATTTTCCTGATGATGTGTGATGTAGATCATCTTTTCATATGCTTATTTGCCATCTGTATATCTTCTTTTGTGGAGTACCCACGTTTTTAATGTAACTTGAGCAGGTTCTTGGGGAATTGCCTCCAACCCCAAACCCATCAATGTCCTTTTTTCTTCTTATAACCAAAGACCATTTCTATGTTGTGTTCTTATACTTCTGAGTCTGTCTGTTCACTTAGACTCGTACTCTGAACAGCATCATCTTTATTTCTTCCTCCAATCATGACCCAAGGCCTGTTGAAACAATCATTATTTCTGACAATTGATAAGGCTATTTGTAATGTAATCTGGCACAATAATAAAAGAAGCTCCTGTGCATTGCACACTGACTATGTGCTGGGCACTCTACTAATCACTTGCAGTATCTCATGTTTTGCAATCTGTGCAACAGCCATGGATGTCACTAGTATCACTCCCACTTTAGAGTTGAAGGAGCTGAGGTCACATTGCTAACAAGAGGCAGAGCCCATCACCCTAAGCATACTGTTTCTGGAAGGATAAAGACTGAAGGTTCATACCCCTCCTAACTTTCAGTGGTTCAGAAGAGCCCTGCTCACCACTCTGAAAGATCAGGAAGCATCTCTCCCTATCTTGACATTCACAGGAACAGGACTCTTGGCTCAGGAAGGCAGACTCTGCTATTTCAAAGCTACTGGGTTCTATGCAATGAAGCAAGTTTCTAATCTCTTTTTTTTATTTTTTTGAACCAGGTTTTTTTTTTCGTTTTTTTTTTTTTTTAATTATAGACCAGAGGTACTGTGTGTTCCATGAACAATCATCTTACTGACATGTTATTCTGAAGCTTGACTTCATTCACCGTGACACACGCTGGTTATGAAACACACAACTGAATAGAGTTGTAATGAAGTGGGACTGGGGAAAGATTAAATTGGAATCTGAAATAATGCCAACTAAGGGACCCTACCTCCACTTTATTATTATTATTATGTTTAATAAACAATCATTCATGCTCTGAGGAAAGGGAAACAATCAGAGGCACAGCAGGGGAGCCATAAAAGAAATGCTTTAAACCTTGAATAAAAACATGTTTGTTCAAACCCAGAGCTTGTCTTTTTTTTTTTTTTAATTCAAAATGAATGCAGTGAATCGTCGAACACCTAGAGTTATTGAGAGGCATAAAAGTGGAGCTAGAGTTTGCAGAGAGGAGGCAAAGGCAAACCTCTTCTCTTCCTCCTCCCAGCTGAGGCCCGGCTACCTGAGGAAGGGAAGACAATCCCGGGCTTCAAGGGGGTAGTTGGTGCATCATTCCAACAGCCTTAACACCTGATGAACAGAACTGATAGCTCTTCTCTGTCTCCCGAATACTTGGAAAGATGTTGATCCCCCAGGAGGAAAATGAGCATAATCTGTCCAGAACTAAAGAGATTAGCCACACGCAGGAACACCTCAAAGGATAGATGTCACCCCAACTAAAGAAGAGCGAAATTGGCCTGGACATCAAAGCAAAGCACAGCCAAAGGTTAAGCTACTGTTGTTAAATTATTAATCTATCCGAGAGGAGCTGTGTGCATGGAAAGTTTGCCAGCATGGAGCTTAGATAAGGAGTGAGCAATAATGTGTTGATGTTTGTCTGCACGGTCTGATGGACAGACAGTGGCCCTAGCCCGGGAGGCATCTTTGGTCACTAAAGAGATTGCTCTCTCCTGCGGTAAGTGACATGGAGGTGGACCTAGGCAGATAACGTCTGTGCTCCGACTGCGTTTTCCAAACACGTCTGGGACGTGGCTGCACAATCTGGGTCCCCCCAGCAGGGTACAACACACTCAAACTAGGACAAGGCAAAGAGGTACAGGAAGAGTATAAGGAAATCACAAATGACTAATAACACTGCCCCCCTAGGATCAAGGGAGAAAAGAAAGGGGGCACTCAGGAGAACAAAGAGGAAAGAAAAGTATGGACATACGTCCTGGGAAGAGCTGTGATATCCCATCCAGGGGCACAGCTAGTCCCAGGCAACCTTGCAGGGAGGGAACCAAAGAAATAACTACACTGATCATACCCTCTCCCTCTCTCCGGTCACTTGCTGGTGCTCCCCCACTATACTACCCTAACCAGAAGCCAGTGCGAAAGAGAGTTCTTTGATATTATCCCTATAGACCATCTTCCTGGGGCAGAGAAGGCTGGAGAGACAATTTAGAGGGACAAATGGAAGGTGTCTAGCCCAGCATCATAGCAGAGAAGTCTGGCACATGCTTTAAAGTTAACACGAGCCTACATTTAAATTCTGGCCCTGCCATTTAGAGCTGCACGACCATGAGCTAGTTACTTCACTTCTCCTAGCTTCAGTTACTCCATCAGTGAAGTGACACTAATATTATCGACCTTGTGGGGTTGCTTTAAGGAGTCAAGGCTATGTTAGACATCTCATGTGCCTTGTCTCACATCCCCTCAGATCACTTTTTTGGTCTGGCCATCGCTGCAGCAACTAGTCACACAGAAGGATAGCTTCAGGGCCCCTTGGCCCAGCTGCACCAAGCGTCTCTTGCATTCTTCCCCAGGGCTCCTGTGCCCTTCCCTGTGGAATGCCTGCAGGAGCCCACTTGACCATCCTGGCATATATGCACAAACTTGGAAGCTGGAAGGACTTAACAACACATCCTGGGCATAACCAATGATGGACAGAAATCAGGAAATGAATACGTCTATGTCTTGAGCAGACGATTCTGAAGCACATTCTACCCAGAGGCTCTCTGGTGGGATTGAGCCCCAGTTGCCCACAACAGTGACCAGTCCAATAACAGACCCTTGGATCGCCTTCCCTTCTTCCCTACTCAACCCTTCCCAGCGCCCCCCAACTCCGATTCCCTGGGATGACATCCCAAAATAAACTAACTGCATTCAAGCTGTGGTCTCAAGCCATGCTCTTGGGGAAACTCCACCTAAGGTTAAAAGAACGTTTGTACTCAGCACACATTGGACACTCAATAAATGGTGGTTCTGAGGACTGTAATGATAATCCCTAACTGTTCATAGGGTTTCCTGATATTTGGAAGGGTGTGATCCAGGTGGAAGGAATATCCTGCACAACACAAGTAATTTGGCGCCCGGTTCACATGTTGGTCTTTGGGGAGTTTGACTACTGTGAGTGAGTCTCCAGACTCATTGCCTGTGGGGGCCCTGACAATATTCCGAGGACTCCGTCTGAACACTAGGAGCCCCAGGGGTCCCGTCCTCTCCTAAGGCCCGGCCCGAGCTGCCAGTCCTCCATGCCCTGACATCTCTGCCAACATTCATATTTGTCTAAGTCTAGGAGAAGACTCCTGTCTCTGGAGAGGATGACCCCCACTTTCTAGGGAGCCCCAAGCAGCCCCATGGCTCTGGGAATCTCTCGGTCTTCTCAGTTCCCAGGGCTGCAGGGTATTGAGCTTTCTCTGTGTGGAGCCTTGGAAGAAGAGCCAGCAATGAAAAGTCTGAGCTATTCTGAGAGTAATCCATGGCCTCCCAAAGGCTTCCATCTGCTTTCCCACTGTCGACAAAGTGGCCCTGTCTTTGAAAGAGCCTGGACCTGGCATCCAACTACAACTACAGGAATGGTCAGAATACAAACTTTTACTTTTACTGGCTCTACTGTGTGCCAAGCACTGGGCAATGTGCTTTGCGTGATTTATTTCATTTAAACTCTACAGCAACCCTGTGTGTCAAGAAGCACAACCCCCATGTCTTACAGAGAAGACAGCAAGGCTCAGAGAAATTGTGTAGCTTGCTCAGATAACTTAGTGGCATATGTGAGATTCAAACATAGGTCCATCTGATTCCAAAAGCAACTCTCTTTCCCCTGTTTGGAAAAAGAATAGCAATGCAAATAACCAGTTAGGTTTCAATATAGTAACAAAGGATGTTATAAAAATAGTAGAAAAGCAAACATAAATAACTAAAGCTTATTTATGTGACTGCATACATTTGATCCTCTTCTTGTTTTTACTTCTAAAATGAAAAGCAGAGAGAGTACACCAAACAGCAGAGAGGATGGGAGAAAGAGGATCCCAAGCTTCTGAGTCATCCTCAGTGTAGATCTGGAGAAGTCAGCTCCCAGGTCTCCCTTGACCTATGGGATGTTGTGGGAACCCAAATGTCAGAGGAGGAAGTACACCTGTACCATCTGAATCCAGCCTGTACTCTGGTTTCCAGCAAGCAAACGTTGGTGAAATGCCTTAATGACAGGTGCCCTTTGAATCCCTTTCTGTTCGTTACTGAGAGGCTCAGTGTGACACTAGAAAATTATCTCAATTGTTTTCTTTCATTGGAGACATATGCTGTAGCCCACATTTTTCCATTTTCATTTCATCCCATAAATCACAGCAAGTACTATGATTTGGAAGCAGCACATAGCATAAGCTGAATGCTTTGCTCATAAAACCTTTATTAATTATTAATGAGGCCAGTAAATTTAAGATCAGGAGGCTTTGCATAGCTATTCTTACCAAAAAAAAAGTTTCCAGTTCACAACTTCCAAGAAGAGTCTGATCCAGCTAGCGATGTTACCAGCTGCCAACGCTAAAGACTCCCTTCCCCAGCTTTGCGAGGTATGCAGGTGGGGAAGCTATCACAACATGCTTTCTCAGTGTTCTAGGACCAACTGTGCTCATAATTCCTTTAGATTTCACCAGTATGGGCTTTGGGGCCCATCCATGTGATACCAACAATTATACCTTTAAAGAAAGGCATTCTATAGGGCTCTGTTATAATCAATGATGTGCTGAAGAAGTGGAAAATTAGCTTTAAGAAAGTTGGTTGTCTAGAAACAACAAAGCATAGGGTTCCATTGGCACTTCTGAAAATAGCTCCCTTTAAATACAACTACATCGTCTTCTGATTTTATAATTCTGGGTAATTTAACAACAATCATTCTCTGATGAACTAAGATCTTTCCTCTAAGCTCCCTACAAAGGCATTATACAGTGATCATCAAGGCTATGCTTAGCGAGACCACAAGTTTTGGATCATATTGTCTCAGCATCTCTTTCTGAATTGTACTTTACACTGTAGCATCCTACTTTGCCTGATGTTAAGGGCTACCACAAGAAGGAGCAAAAATGACCTGTTAGTATATTCAGGAAAGATTTTGATGAAGACACTTCAAGTCTACCATTCAATATCTCCTACATAGACAATAAAGTTGATTACTATGTTTCTTTTTTAAACTTGGGCACTAGGAATCTTAGAAATGAACATTCAACTCATCAGTAGTAAATATCCAAGATTCACCAGCCTTTATTTCTGGATTCTAACACCCTACCCCACCCCCAGCCGTCTTGACCTTGTGCCCTGATTTAAATTTTTCCTGGTCCTGGGATCTATTTCCTTATTGTACATAAATTTTATTTTACATATTGTTGAAAGCTAACTTTTAAGCTTTGTATCATTAAATAAAATACTGTCTAACACGTATTTATATTGTTTTCCCCTTGTAACTACAACTGATTGAATTAGTTTCCAACTAACTTCAGTGTTTATTTCAACACTTCAAATAACTTAACATCAAACACTTGGAATTAGACTCTGCTTTATTTTGGAAAACAAAAACATGCCTGAGTAGGTTAAGGAACTTACTGAAGAAAATCAATAAACCTGAAGATTGTTTCATTATTAAGGCTCCATTTAAAGTTTCAATTTCACTGCAGGGAACAACATCCATGTGATACCAACAATTATACCTTTAAAGAAAGGCATTCTATAGGGCTCTGCTGTAATCAATGATGTGCTGAAGAAGTGGAAAATAAGCTTTAAGAATGTTGTTTTTCTAGAAACAAAAGGTGGGGAGCTTCAGATGTTCTGATTCACAGCAAAGGAGTTTCTCTGTTTGCTGTATTCCTTTTTCTGTGCCACTGTCAGTTTTAGAAGATTACATAAAATTTGGGAAAGAATGACTGATGCCTGTCATTTTGAGACAGTTTTTGCAAGCTCAGCCTTTCTGATTTTGGTTTATTTAAACATGATTGGCAGCTGAAAGTGAAGTCCTACCAACTAATACACTCTAGAAATAATATAACTCTCCAAGTATTTCCCAAGACTGATAGGCTTCTGCCTACTGCATGCAGAAGATGATTAAACAGAAGATGCTACTGCACATCTTCTGACCAGTAGATTTCCAGTAATAGTGCCCTGAACAACAGGACACAGGTGCCCATGGACAATGAAGACATAATCTAATTAATATCAGTTTTGAAAGACAGTCCACATAGAAAGATAGGATACATGCATTTTTGGGTTTGGCACTTGAAGGAGGGACAGGACTAGTAACATACATGTGGCATCTCCAATTTAGAGGAAGTAAATGTGATTCAACAAGATCCTCAAGTATTCAAGTACAAAAAGGTAAAGTGGGAAGGTAAGATATCCAAAGAAGAATCTGAAGACAAAAAGACAAAATCTGAAGTATGCAACCATAACAACTGGAAAGACATACCATATTCTTAGATAGAAGCAATTAATCTTACAGAGATTTTCCTTAAGTTAAAAAGTTAATTAATGGATTAGCAAAAAAAATTCCATCATATTGTTTTCTGGAGCTTATGCAAGTTAATTATAACATCTATTTGGAAGAACAAGCAAATAAGAATAGTCATAAAAATCCTGAAAAAGAAGAGCTGGGCTCTACCCACCACCAGAGCCTCCCATCAGGCCTCTTAGATAGCCTCAACCACCAGAGGGCAGACAGCAGAAGCAAGAAAAACTATAATCCTGCAGCCTGTGGAACAAAAACCACATTCACAAAAAGACAGACAAGATGGAAAGGCAGAGGGCTATATACCAGATGAAGGAACAAGAAAACACCCCAGAAAAACAACTAAATGAAGTGGAGATAGGCAACCTTCCAGAAAAAGAATTCAGAATAATGATAGTGAAGATGATCCAGGACCTCGGAAAAAGAATGGAGGCAAAGATCGAGAAGATGCAAGAAATGTTTAACAAAGACCTAGAAGAATTAAAGAACAAACAAAGAGAGATGAACAATACAATAACTGAAATAAAAACTACACTAGAAAGAATCAACAGCAGAATAACTGAGGCAAAAGAACGGATAAGTGACCTGGAAGACGGAAGTGTGGAATTCACTGCTGCAGAACAGACTAAAGAAAAAAGAATGAAAAGAAATGAAGACAGCCTAACAGACCTCTGGGACAAAATTAAACACAACAACATTCGCATTATAGGGGTCCCAGAAGGAAAAGAGAGAGAGAAAGGACCAGAGAAAATATTTGAAGAGATTATAGTCGAAAACTTCCCTAACATGGGAAAGGAAATAGCCACCCAAGTCCAGGAAGCACAGAGAGTCCCATACAGGGTAAACCCAAGGAGAAACACGCCAAGACACATAGTAATCAAATTAGCAAAAATAAAAGACGAAGAAAAATTATTAAAAGCAGCAAGGGAAAAACGACAAATAACATACAAGGGAACTCCCATAAGGTTAACAGCTGATTTCTCACCAGAAACTCTACAAGCCAGAAGGGAGCGGCATGACATATTTAAAGTGATGAAAGGGAAGAACTTCCAACCAAGATTACTCTACCCAGCAAGGATCTCATTCAGATTTGATGGAGAAATCAAAAGCTTTACAGACAAGCAAAAGCTAAGAGGATTCAGCACCACCAAACCAGCTTTACAACAAATGCTAAAGGAACTTCTCTAAGTGGGAAACACAAGAGAAGAAAAGGACCTACAAAAACAAACCCAAAACAATTAAGAAAATGGTCATAGGAACATACATATCGATAATTACCATAAACGTGAATGGATTAAATGCTCCAACCAAAAGACACAGGCTCACTGAATGGATACAAAAATAAGACCCATATATATGCTGTCTACAAGAGACCCACTTCAGACCTAGGGACATGTACAGACTGAAAGTGAGGGGATGGAAAAAGATATTCCATGCAAATGGAAATCAAAAGAAAGCTGGAGTAGCTATAGTCATATCAGATAAAATAAGACTTTAAAATAAAGAAGGCTACAAGAGACAAGGAAGGACACTACATAATGATCAAGGGATCAATCCAAGAAGATATAACAATTATAAATATATATACACCCAACATAGGAGCACCTCAATACATAAGGCAACTGCTAACAGCTATAAAAGAAGAAATCGACAGTAACACAATAATAGTGGGGGACTTTAACACCTCACTTACACCAATGGACAGATCATCCAAAATGAAAATAAATAAGGAAACAGATGCTTTAAATGACACAATAGACGAGATAGATTTAATTGATATTTATAGGACATTCCATCCAAAAACAGCAGATTACACTTTCTTCTCAACTGCGCACGGAACATTTTTCAGGATACATCACATCTTGGGTCACAAATCAAGCCTCAGTAAATTTAAGAAAATTGAAATCATATCAAGCATCTTTTCTGACCACAACACTATGAGATTAGAAATGAATTACAGGGGAAAAAACGTAAAAAACACAAACACATGGAGGCTAAACAATACGTTACTAAATAACCAAGAGATCACTGAAGAAATCAAAGAGAAAATCAAAAAATACCTAGAGACAAATGACAATGAAAACACGATGATCCAAAACCTATGGGATGCAGCAAAAGCAGTTCTAAGAGGGAAGTTTATAGCTATACAAGCCTACCTCAAGAAACAAGAAAAACCTCAAGTAAACAATCTAACCTTACACCTAAAGGAACTAGAGAAAGAAGAATAAACAAAACCCAAAGTTAGCAGAAGGATACAAATCATAAAGATCAGAGCGGAAATAAATGAAATAGAAACAAAGAAAACAATAGCAAAGATCAATAAAACTAAAAGCTGGTTCTTTGAGAAGAGAAACAAAATTGATAAGCCATTAGCCAGACTCATCAAGAAAAAGAGGGAGAGGACTCAAATCAATAAAATGAGAAATGAAAAAGGAGAAGTTATAACAGACACCACAGAAATACAAAGCATCCTAAGAGACTACTACAAGTAACTCTATGCCAAAAAAATGGACAACCTTGAAGAAATGGACAAATTCTTAGAAAGGTATAATCTTCCAAGACTGAACCAGGAGGAAACAGAAAATATGAACAGACCAATCACAAGGAATGAAATTGAAATTGTGATTAAAAATCTTCCAACAAACAAAAGTCCAGGACCAGATGGCGTCACAGGTGAATTCTATCAAACATTTAGAGAAGAGCTAACACCCATCCTTCTCAAACTCTTCCAAAAAATTGCAGAGGAAGGAACACTCCCAAACTCATTCTATGAGGCCACCATCTCCCTGATACCAAAACCAAACAAAGATACTACAAAAAAAGAAAATTACAGACCAATATCACTGATGAATATAGATGCAAAAATCCTCAACAAAATACTAGCAAACAGAATCCAACAACACATTAAAAGGATCATACACCATGATCAAGTGGGATTTATCCCAGGGATGCAAGGATTCTTCAGTATATGCAAATCAATCAATGTGATACACTATATTAACAAATTGAAGAAGAAAAACCATATGATCATCTCAATAGATGCAGAAAAAGCTTTTGACAAAATTCAACACCCATTTATGGTAAAAACTCTCCAGAAAGTGGGCATAGAGGGAACCTACCTCAACATAATAAAGGCCATATACGACAAACCCACAGCAAACATCATTCTCAATGGTGAAAAACTGGAAGCATTTCCTCTAAGATCAGGAACAGGACAAGGATGTCCACTCTCACCACTATTATTCAACAAAGTTTTGGAAGTCCTAGCCATGGCAATCAGAGAAGAAAAAGAAATAAAAAGAATACAAATCGGAAAAGAAGAAGTAAAAGTGTCACTGTTTGCAGATGACATGATATTATACATAGGGAATCCTAAAGATGCCACCAGAAAACTACTAGAGCTAATCAATGAATTCGGTAAAGTTGCAGGATACAAAATTAATGCACAGAAATCTCTTGCATTCCTATACACTAATGATGAAAAATCTGAAAGAGAAATTATGGAAACACTCCCATTTACCACTGCAACAAAAAGAATAAAATACCTAGGAATAAACCTACCTAGGGAGACAAAAGACCTGTATGCAGAAAAGTATAAGACACTGATGAAAGAAATTAAAGATGATACAAACAGGTGGAGAGATATACCATGTTCTTGGATTGGAAGAATTAATATTGTGAAAATGACTATACTACCCAAAGCAATCTACAGATTCAATGCAATCCCTATCAAACTACCAATGGCATTCTTTACGGAACTAGAACAAATCATCTTAAAATTTGTATGGAGACACAAAAGATCCCGAATAGCCAAAGCAGTCTTGAGGGAAAAAAACGGAGCTGGAGGAATCAGACTCCCTGACTTCAGACTATACTACAAAGCTACAGTAATCAAGACAATATGGTACTGGCACAAAAACAGAAACATAGATCAATGGAAGAAGATAGAAAGCCTAGAGATAAACCCACACACCTATGGTCAACTAATCTATGACAAAGGAGGCAAAGATATACAATGGAGAAAAGACAGCCTCTTCAATAAGTGGTGCTGGGGAAACTGGACAGCTACATGTAAAATAATGAAATTAGAACACTCCCTAACACCATACATAAAAATAAACTCAAAATGCATTCGAGACCTAAATGTAAGACCGGACACTACGAAACTCTTAGAGGAAAGCATAGGAAGAACAGTCTTTTACATAAATCACAGCAAGATCTTTTTTGATCCACCTCTTAGAGTAATGGAAATAAAAACAAAAATAAACAAATGGGACCTAATGAAACTTCAAAGCTTTTGCACAGCAAAGGAAACCATAAACAAGACCAAAAGACAACCCTCAGAATGGGAGAAAATATTTGCAAACGAATCAATGGACAAAGGATTAATCTCCAAAATATATAAACAGCTCATTCAGCTCAATATTAAAAAAACAAACAACCCAATCCAAAAATGGGCAGAAGACCTAAATAGACATTTCTCCAAAGAAGACATACAGATGGCCAAAAGCACATGAAAAGATGCTCAACATCACTAATTATTAGAGAAATGCAAATCAAAACTACAATGAGGTATCACCTCACACCAGTTAGAATGGGCATCATTAGAAAATCTATAAACAACAAATGCTGGAGAGGGTGTGGAGAAAAGGGAACTCTCTTGCACTGTTGGTGGGAATGTAATTTGATACAGCCACTATGGAGAACAGTATGGAGGTTCCTTAAAAAACTAAAAATAGATTTACCATATGATCCAGCAATCCCACTACTGGGTGTATACCCAGAGAAAACCGTAATTCAAAAAGACACATGCACCCGAATGTTCATTGCAGCGCTATTTACAATAGCCAGGACATGGAAGCAACCTAAATGCCCATCGATAGACGAATGGATAAAGAAGATGTGGTACATATATACAATGGAATATTACTCAGCTATAAAAAGGAACGAAATTGAGTC